>NC_137784.1:51421858-52078173 GCF_963455305.1 Plecotus auritus | reverse complement strand
GAGAGGGAAGTTCACAGCTCTACAGGCCTACCTCAAAAAAACAAGAAAAATGGTAATAAATTATCTAACCCTACAATTCAAAGAGTTAGAAAGAGAGCAAAAGGAAACCCAGTGTAAGCAGAAGGAAGGAAATAAAGATCAGAGTGGAAATAAACAACATAGAGACCAAAAAAATATTACAAAAAAACAACAAAAACAAGAGCTGGTTCTTTGAAAGGATAAATAAGATTGATGAACCTCTAGCCAGGCTCACCAAGAAGCAAAGAGAGAGGAACCAAATAAACAATATGAGAAATGAAAGAGGTGAAGTAACAACTGATGCCACAGAAATACAAATGATTATGATAAAATACCATGAACAACTCTGTTCCAACAAAATGGACAACCTAGACAAAATGGACATAGTCTTAGAAAAATACAAGGTCCCAAAACTCAATCAGGAAGAATAAGAAAACCTGAATAGGCCGATAACCACCGAAGAAATTGAAGAAGCAATCAAAAATCTTCCAGCAAACAAAAGCCCTGGTCCGGACAGCTTTACAGGGGAGTTATATCAAGCATTCAAAGAAAAACTAAAACCTGTCCTCCTCAGACTATTCCAAAAAATTCAAGAGGAAGGCACACTTCCAAGCTATTTCAATGAAGCCAGCATTACCCTAATTCCAAAACTGGATAAAGACACCACAAAAAAAGAGAACTACAGGCCAATATTCTTGATGAACATAGCTGCGAAAATCTTCAACAAAATTCTAACAAATCGGATCCAGCAATACATTAGAAAGATCATATACCATTCCCAAGTGGGATTTATTCCGGGGATGTAAGAAGGGTACAATATCTGCAAATCAATAAATGTGATACATCACATAAACAAATTGAGAGACAAAAATCACATAATCATATCAATCTAGGCAGAAAACAGATTTGACAAAATCCAAAAACCTTTCTTGATAAAAACTCTCGGCATAGTGGAAATAGAGGGATCATACCTCAAAATAATAAAAGGCTTATATGACAAACCTTCAGCCAACATCATACTCAATGGGCAAAATCTAAACTCATTTCCCCTAAGAACGGGAACAAGACAGGAATGCCCACTTTCACCACTCCTGTTTGATATAGTACTGGAAGGGCTAGCCATAGCGATCAGACAAGAAGAAGAAATAAAAGCCATCTAAATTGGGAAAAGAAGAGGTAAAACTGTTCTTATTCACAGATGACATGATAATGTACATAGAAAACCCCAAAGACCCCATCAAAAAACTACTAGACCTAATCAATGATTTTGGCAATGTAGCAGGATACAAAATTAACACCCAGAAATCAATGGCTTTTTTATACACCAATAATGTACTCATAGAAAGAGAAATGAAAAACAAACAAACAAACAAAAAACAATCCCATTTACCATTGCACCAAAAAAATTAAGATACCTAGTAATAAACTTAACTAAGGAGGTAAAAGGCCTGTACTCAGAAAACTACAGGACATTGAAAAAAGAGATTGAGTAAAACTTAAACAAATGGAAGAACATACCATGTTCATGGATTGGTAGACTCAACATCATTAAAATATCCATACTCCCCAAAGCAATATACAGATTCAATGCAATCCCCATTAGAATACTAAAGGCATATTTCAAAGATCTAGAACAAACTCTCCAAAAATTCATCTGGAATAAAAAAAGACCCCAAATAACCACAGCAATCCTGAGAAAGAAGAACAAAGTTGTAGGGATCACATTACCAGATATCAAGCTATATTACCAAGCCATGGTTCTCAAAACTTCTGGTACTGGCACAAGAACAGACATATAGACCAATGGAACAGAACAGAGAACCGAGAAACTGACCCAAACCATTATGCTCAATTAATATTTGACAAAGGAGGCAAGAACATACAATGGTGTCAAGACAGTTTCTTCAATAAATGGTGTTGGGAAATTTGGTGAGATGTTGCAAAAAAAAAAAAAATGAAACTAGATCACCAACTTACACCATACACAAAAACAAACTCAAAATGGCTAAAGGACTTAAAAACATAAGATGGGAAAACATAAAAATCCTACAAGACTCCATAGGCAGCAAAATAGCAGACATATGTCATAGCAATATCTTTACCAACACAGCTCCTAGGGCAATGGAGACTAATGAGAAAATAAACAAATGCGAATACATCAAAATAAAAATCTTCTGCACAGCAAAAGAAACTATGAACAAAACAACAGGAAAGCCCACTGCATGGGATAACATATTTGCCAATTCTATTTTAGATAAGGGGTTAATCTCCAAAATTTAAAGGGAACTCATACAAGTTAAAAAAATGGAAGATAAACAAGCCAATCAAAAAAAATGGGCAAAGGACCTAAGTAGACACTTTTTGAAAGAAGACATACAGAAGGCTGAGAGACATATGAAAATATGCTCAAAGTCACTAATCATCTGACAAATGCGAATCAAAACAACAATGAGGTACCATCTCACACCTGTCAGAATGGCTATCATCAACAAATCAACAAATGACAAGTGCTGGCAAGGATGTGGTGAAAAAGGAACCCTCGTGCACTGCTGTTGGGAATGCAGACTGGTACAGCCACTGTGGAAGACAGTATGGAGTTTCCTCAAAAAGTTAAAAATGAAACTCCCTTTTGACCCAGTAATCCCATTTCTAGGACTATATCCCAAGAAACCAGAAACACCAATCAGAAAGGATATATGCACCCCTATGTTCATAGCACAACAATTTAATATAGCTAAGATTTGGAAACAACCAAAGTGCCCATCAGCAGATGAGTGGATAAGGAAACTGGTATGTCTACACAATGGAATACTACACTGCTATAAAAAAGAAGGAACTTTAACCATTTGCAACAGCATGGATGGAACTGGAGAGCATTATGCTAAGTGTAATAAGCCAGTCAGAAAAAGACAAATATCACATGATCTCACTCATTCGTGGGATATAATGATCAACATAATTTGATGAACAAAAATAGATCCAGAGATAAAGGGCAGGGGATGTGGGGTGGGGAGGGTTAGAGAGCAACCAAAGGACATGTATGCATGCATATAGCTTAACCAATGGACAAAGACACTGGGGCGGTGGGGGCTTGCCTGGGGTGGGAATGGTTGGGGGAAGGGTCAGTTGGAGAAAAAGGAGACATATGTAAAACTTTTGACAATAAAAAAAAAAGAAGCCCTGACCAGTTTGGCTCATTAGATAGAGCGTCAGCCTGCAGACTGAAGGGTCCCAGGTTTGATTCCAGTCAAGGGCATGTACCTTGGTTGCGGGCACTTCCCCAGTAGGGGGTGTGCAGGAGGCTGCTGATCGATGTTTCTCTCTCATCGATGTTTCTCATCGTTGTTTCTCTCTCATCGTTGTTTCTAGCTCTCTATCCCTCTCCCTTCCACTCTGTAAAAAATCAATAAAATATATTTAAAAAAAAGAAATACTTCCTCTATGTACATTGATAACTACACCGGATGGTGTTATACATTTTGCTTCAACTGTCAAAAATAACTGGAAAACTCCGAAAAGTAAATCTATTGTAATTAACCATATTTTTGCTATTATTGCTATTCTTCCTTCATGTTCAAAGATTTCTTCTTTTAGCATTTTCTTTCTGTTTTCAGAACTTCCTTTACCCATTCTTTAGTGACTAAAACATTTTAATTTTATTTCACCTGCAAATGTATTCATTTTGTTTTTATTCCAGAGGAGATTTTCAGTGGATGTATAATGCTGGGTTCACAGTTTTGTTGTTGTTTTTTCAGTGCTTCCAAAATGTTGTGCCACTTTCTCCTGGCCTTTATTTTTTGATGCAAAATCTGTCATTAACATTTTTCCTTTATAGGTAATGTGTCATTTTTCTCTCCGTGCTTTCAAGATTTTTTCTTAGTCTTTTGTTTTTAATAGTTTGTCAATGATACTTGAGGGTTATCTGGTTCGGGGTTCCCTTAACTTCTTGAATCTGCAGATTCTTGTCTTTGCCAAGTTGAAAATTTCAGCCATTATGTCTTTGAGTACTTTTTCATTGTTGTTCTCTTTTCCCACTCTTTGGAGGAGTGATGTCATGAAAGTGAGATCTTTGGCTCTGATATTTCTCTCTCTCTTTTTTTTTCTTCCATTCTAGTATTCTGGTTTTTCAGATTGAGTAATGTTTATTGTTCTGTTTCAAGTGCACTGATCCTTTCTTTTTTCCTCTCTGTTTTGCTATTTAGTCTATCCATTGAGATTTATTTTACTTCGGTTACTTTATTTTTCTCCTTTGTTCTTTTCTTAGCATTTTACTTTTCTGTTGGTAGTTTCCATTTCTTTGTTGAAACTTACTATTTTTTTCACTAGTTTCAAGCATGCTTATAATTGTTTTATTTCTATGATTGGTACTCTATGATCATTGTCAGATAATTCTAGCATTTGTATCATCTCTGTGTGTCTGCTGATTGTCTTTTCTCATGCAGCTTGAGACCTTCCCAGTATTTGACATTATAAATGGTTTTCTATTGAAGTCTGGACATTTTGGGAATTATGATATGAGAACTTGGATCTTAATTATCTTTGGTTTTAGCAAGCTATCTCTTACACCACTTCTCTGGGTGAACACATGCAACCTATTTACTTCCAGGTTGGGGCAGAAGTCCAAGCTTCCCATTCTTTCTCAGGGTTACCATGCTTTCTGCTGAGGCAGAGATAGATATTCAGGTCTCTACTAGGCTTCCACTAGTATCATCTTTTCTGGGAGACACAGGAGTGCTTCAGTATTGCTTCCTATGCACCTCCATTGTGAGGATGGGATGGCCTTGTATTACTGGGTGAGTGTGGAAGTCCAGTCTTGGCTCTACATTAGGCTTCCGCACACATCACACTATCGGAAGGCTCATTAATGCTGGCTGAGAGTAAAAAATCAGTCACCCTCTAATCTAGAGTGACGTTATGGGGAGTAGATAGGTAGCTTGTTACTAATTTGCAGGGATGAGCATCCCACTTGGTCTTCTCTGACACCGCCATGGTGATGTGATGGAGGTTGGGGCACCGCATTACAGGCCCCAATTTGGCCTTTGTTGGCAGTGTGGGTGAGAGTTTTTTTCTGTTGTGTTTCTTGTTATAGAGTAGTTATTGTATAAATGTTTTCTGTCTTAGTAGGCTCCTTCTTTTCTTGTCCTTGGGCTAAAGAGAACAGACTTTATATGGCCCATTTCTTTTCATCTGTATCTTTTGTTATTTCCTGATTGTTGGCTTTTTCAGCATCAGCCTGGGCTATATGAAGCCAAAACGTAATCCTGGGGAATTCAGGTCAGTGTCTTTTGTTCAAGCTGACAGAATTTCTATCAGGGTTTCTTGTTCTAGTCTTGTCTCTCTTGCTTTAAATATATTTTTTATAGCTATTTCTTCTCTGTGTTTTACTCTGGGTGATTTCCTCAGATTTGATTCCCAATTTACTATTAGTCAGTTGATAGCTTTTTTCTCTCAGCACTTTAAAGCTAATTTTACTTTTTCTCTTTACTTTTCAGAGTCTTATGTATGTTTCATATATAATGTCTATGGTTTTTAACTTAGTGAAGGAATAGGGAAAAGGATGTCTAACTTTGTGGGAACAGAAATCCTTTTCTCTCTCTTTTTTTTAATTCTCTGAAACAGCTTGTAAAAATTATTTGATTCTTAAAGTTTTGTTAAAATTCACCTGTAAAACTGCCTGAACTTTCTGCCTTTGTTATAGGGAAATGGTGTAGCTAACAGTGGGGAGTTTGTAGTTTATACTGCAAATTTTAGTGGTTGTCCATTCAGATTTCCTGGATTTCTTTGTGGTTGTTGTTAATTTAGGTAATTATGATGAAATTTCCCATCTTTGGAAATTATTTAGCTCAACATTTATTGAAGAGGAGTTTATTTCTTTATTTTTCAATATTGTTTTACAATTTGTAAATTTAAAGTATTTACCTTTTTTGTCTGAATTATTCCTAGTTTTCAATGTTAATTGTCTCTCCCAATGTAAATAATTACCTGAACTATTTATAAGTAATTGCTCCTTTTACTCAATTTTCAAAATTATTTGCATAATTGTTTATAGAATTCTCTTATGATTTTACAGTCTCTCCTGTATTTGTAATTATATCCCCTTTCATTCCTAATTTTTTTTTTTTGCCATTTGTTTTTTGCTTGATCAGTCTTGTTATATGATTGCCTGTATTTTTAGTCTTTTCCAAAAACTACTTTTGCTCTAGCCAGGTTGCTAGGTAGCTTGGTTGGTTAGAGAATTGTCCCAATAAGCAATCAGAGCACATATAAGAATCAACCAATTAATGTATAAATAACTGGAACAGCAACTTGATCTTTCTCTCTCTCTTTATCTCCCTCTCTCATCAATATAAAAAAGATAAAGTAACATTTTAAAAAATGTACTTTTGATTTTGTTGCTCCTTCAATATGTTAAAATTTTCAATATTTTCTGCTTCTATACTTACTATTTCATTTATTCTACATTTTTCTGGAGACTAGTTTCTTTTTCTAGCTTTTAAAATTGATGCCAGACTTCTCACATATTCTTGTTTTCTAATATATCCATTTAAGGTACAAATATCCAATAAGAACCACTTTAGCTGCATACTACAACTTTTGATATGTTGTGTTTTTGTCATTGATTGTATTTTCAATGTTTACAATGACTTTTCTTTAACTTATGAATTATTTAGTATTGAATCTTTCAGGTCCAATTATACTTTGTGTTTTGGCTATCTTTATTATTGCTCTCTGAATTTGTTGCTTTATGGTTCCATAAGACAATTTTCAAAAATACTATGGGCCAAGAAACCAAGATGGTGGCATAGGTAAACACCTAAACTGCTGCCTCTCACAACAATTTCAAAACTACAACTAAAAGACAAAACGGACATCATCCAGAACCACAGGAAGGCTGGCTGAGTGGAAGTTCTACAACTAGAAGGAAAGAGAAAAGCACACTGAGACTCAGAGGAGCTGCAGGAGGCAGAGGTACTGAGACGCGCGTGCGGAGATGACTGGCAACTGAGTACACAGCTGGCTTTCTCAAGCGGGAGGGAGACAAAAGCTCCCGACTGCACTGATCTCCAGTTCCAGGAGAGACTCTGGGGACCCAGACTCATTCGGGGAGAAATGAGTCTGGCAGCGGGCGGAACTCCAGGGCGGCTTTCTCTCAGAGGTGCTTGCAGAGATTACCACAGGACACTGAGACACAGGGGCCTATTAGGGTAGGGCTGACAGAAAACCAATCCTGTCTGCTCCACCCTGAGACTCCGCCGCATTCAAGCTGAGCACAGAGGCTTTTGCAAGTCTTGTCTCATAAGGGTGTCTCCAGCACAGAAGTTCTCCCGGCGTAGACACAGCTGATCCTCACAGCCAATTGGCCTGGAGGTCAATTTCTGCCAGTGATACCAACAACAATCAAGGATTAACTACAACAAGACTGTGCACACAGCCCACAAAGGAATGCACCAAAAGTGTCCACCTCAGGTAAGTGGGGAGGCTGAGCCACTGGGCCCTATAGGACACATAGCACCCAAAGCCACTCCATCAACTCAGGGAAGCAGCCAAAATGTGGAGACAAAGAAACAGATCACAAATGAAAGAAATGGAGGAGAGTAAATGACTGGATATAGAGTTCAAAACCATGGTTATAAGGTTTTTCAAGAATTTTCTAGAAAAGGCCGATAAATTTAGCAAGACCCTTGAGGATATGAAAAAGGACCAACTAGAAATTAAGCATACACTGACTGAAATAAAAAATATTATACAGAGATCTAACAGCAGACTAGAGGATCGCAAGAATCAAGTAAAAAATTTGAAATACAAAGAAGCAAAAAACAACCGTAAAAGCAAAAAGAAAAAAGAATAAAAAAATATGAAGATCATGAAGGAGCCTCTGGGACAACTTCAAGCGTACCAACATCAGAATGATGGGGGTGCCAGAAGAAGAGAGAGAGCAAGATACTGAAAACATATTTGAAGAAATAATGACCAAAAACTTCCACCACCTGGTGAAAGAAATAGACTTACAAGTTCAGGAAGCTTAGAGTACCCCGAACAAAAGGAATCCAAAGAGGACCACACCAAGACACATCATAATTAAAATGCCAAGAGCAAAAGACAAAGAGAGAATATTAAAAGCAGCAAGAGAAAAACAGTTAGCTACCTACAAGGGAGCATCGATATGACTGTCAGCAGATTTCACAACAGAAACTATGCAGGCCAGACGGGAGTGGCAAGAAATATTCAAAGTGATGAATAGCAAGAACCTACAACCAAGATTACTCTACCCAGCAAAGCTATCATTCAGAATTGAAGGTCAGATAAAGAGCTTCACAGATAAGAAAAAGCTAAAGGAGTTCATCACCACCAAACCAGTATTATATGAAATGCTAAAAGGTATTCTTTAAGAAGCGGAAGAAGAAGAAAAAGGTAAAGATAAAAATTATGAACAACAAATACATATCTATCAACAAGTGAATCTAAAAATCAAGTGAATAAAAAATCTGATGAACAGAATAAACTGGTGAATATAATAGAATCAGGGGCATAGAAAGGGAGTGGACTGACAATTCTCGGCGGGAAAGGGTTGATGGGGATGCGGGAAGAGACTGGACAAAAATCGTACACCTATGGATGAGGACAGTGGCGGGGGGGCAAGGGCAGAGGGTGAGGTGGGAACCGGGTGGTGGGGAGCTGTGGGGGAAAAAAGAGGAACAATTGTAATTATATGAACAATAAAGATTTATTAAATTAAAAAATAAATAAACTTCTCTGCAGTCTGTCATGTAGTTAGTTTTTGTTAATGTTACAAATGCACTAAAAAACAGAATGTTGGATCCTAGCCAGTTTGGCTCAGTGGAGAGAACATCGGCCTGTGTACTGAAGTGTCCATCCAGGGTCCAGTTCTGGTCAAGGGCATGTACCATTGTTGCAGGCTCAATCCCCATATGGGAAGCAACCAATTGATGTGTTTCTCTCAAATCAATGTTTCTCTCTCTCTGTCTCTCCCCCTTCACTCTATGTATAAATCAATTGGAAAATATCCTTCGGTGGGGATTAACAAAACACACACACACACACACACACACACACACAATACCAGAATGTTGGGCACATCTCTGTAGATAGATGGATTGCTTGTCTTTATGATCAACTTTTTATACTCATACTGACAATTTTTTTCTTCTTTATCAGTGCTGTTAAATTCTCTCATTATGATTATGAATTTGTTATTTCTTTTAATTCTGTATATCTATTGAGGACATTCTTTTAGATACATACAGATTTAAGACATATTCTTGGTGTATTGTGTCTATTATTAAAATAATTTTTTAGCCATTTTAATGGTTTTTTTAAATTGTTGCAGTATTACAGATACCCCCTATTTCCACCCCTTTTGTCCTCCTCCATCTGTCCCCTACCCCACCCCAGGTCTTCACTGCACTATCATCTGTGACCAAGGGCTATGTATAATGCATATAAGTTCTTTGGTTAATGATTTTATTTGCTTTTTTTGTCTGATATTTGTATTGCTTTTTAAGTCTTTTTTAGTTAGCATTTCCTTAGTATATTTATTTTCCATTATATTATTTTCAGCCATTCTGAGTATTTATGTTTTGGTTGTGCTTCCTGTACACAGGATATAACCATTCTTCAAGGAAAACCAATGTTTCCTTTTATTTCTTTCAATATTTGTTTACATTTATTGCACTTATTATATAGTTAGACTTATTTCTGCCTTGTTATTTTTTCTCATTGATATATTTATTTTATTTTTTCTCATTTCCTGCATTCTGTCGTATTGTAACTTGTTTTATTATGTTTTTCACCAATGACATTGTTTTTTTTTATTTTAAAAAATTGACGAGGGAGAGAGAGAGAGAGAGAGAAAAAAAGAGAGAGAGAGAGAGAGAGAGAGAGAGAGAGAGAGAGAGAGAGAGAGATTGATTGGTTGCCTCTTGTACATGCCCTGACCAGGGATTGAACCCATAACTTGGGTATGTGCTCTGACTAGGAATCGAACCTGCCACATTTTGATGTACTGGACGATGCTACAACTTATTGAGCCACACTGGCCAGCGCTCATTTATTGGTACCCTTAAATATTTCATAACAAGACAATGTCCTTAGAATACCTAAAACTTAACTACCTTCTCCTGTATTCTATTTCATTGTTGACTGATATTTTATTTTATTTTTTAAATATATTTTTATTGATTTTTTTTTTTACAGAGAGTAATGGAGAGGGATAGAGAGTCAGAAACATAGATGAGAGAGAAACCCTGATCATCTCCCTCCTGCTCGCCCCCTACTGGGGATTGAGCCCACAATCAAGGTACAAGCCCTTGATCAGAATGGAACCTGGGATTCTTCAGTTTGTGGGCTGATGCTCTATCCACTGAGCCAAACCGGTTAGGGCGTTGATTGGTATTTTAGTTTCACTTTACTATTTACCCCCCATTCTCTCCTAATTAAATAATACTTGTAGTTAATTTAAAAATTGTTCACAGTTTAACAGATGTCTCCCATTTCCCCCCACCTTTGCTCTCCTTCACCCCATCCCCACCCCACCCCAGGCCTTCACCACATTATGGTCCATGGGCTATGCATATATGCAAATACGTTCTTTAGTTATTGTAGTTAATTTTATTTAGACTTAGCAAAACCTCTTTGAATAGTTTCTTGACCTAGTTTCTTTTTTGTGGCCAAATATATATGACAAAATATATAATTTTAACCATTCTAAGTGGCACTAAAAGTAAACATCAGCACTATTCATTTCAGAACATTTTCATCATTCCAATTGAAAACGCTATACCCGCCCTGCCTTTGTGGCTCAGTGGTTGAGCGTTGACCTATGAACCAGGAGATCCCTGTTTGATCCTCAGTCAGGCACATGCTTGGGTTGTGGGCTTGATCCCCAGTGTGGGGTGTGCATGCGCGAGGCAGCCGATCAATGATTCTCTCTCACCATTGATGTTTCTAACTCTCTTTCCCTCTTCCTCTCTGAAATAAATAAAAATATATTTAAAAAGAAAAATACGCTGTACCCACTAAACAATACTGCACTGCTTTCTCCCTTCAAAGCTTTGTAAACTATATTCTATTTTCTGTTTCTATGGATTTATGTATTCAACATACCTCATATAAGTGGAATCATACAATCTAACCTTTTGTGTCTGGCTTATTTTACTTAATGTGTTTTCATGGTTTATCCATGTTGTAGCATGTATCATAATTTCATTGTCTTTTGTCAGGAATAATTATGTTACTTAAAATGTTTTTTTTTATTTCATTCAGGTGCATACATGTATTAATATCATGGAGAGTTGTATAAAAGTGAGACATTTATTATACTCACAGGACCTATAATTGGGAGGCACTGCCCTGCATGCAGGAGGCCCTATGGGAGGAGCTCCAAGGCAGTGGGCTCAAGGAAGCGAAAGGGGAGGAGCCAGAGCACAAGAGGGAGATAAGGAAGGGAAAATGAGTGAGAAAGAATGGATGGGAAAGAGAGAGGTGAAAGAGAAGGAGAAAGAGGGAGGGAGAGAGAGAAGAAGAGGAGAAGGATAAGGCAAGGGAAGAGAAGAGAAAAGTGAAGAGAAGAAAGGATGACTGAGAGAGAATGAATGGAAAGGAGAGAGGTAGAAGAAAGAGAAGAAGAGGGAGGGAGAGAGAGAAGAGGAGGAGGAAATGGGAAGGGAAGTGAAAATAGAGAAAAGAGAAGAGAGAGAAGAGAAGAGAAGAGAAGAGAAGAGAAGAGAAGAGAAGAGAAAGAAGATAGAAGAAAGAAAAGAACCCAAGAGTAGGTGCCTTTATTGGTGTCAGGGTGGAGTACACAAGCAAAAGTCATGAGGGAACTTCAATGGTGTGTTTGAATACTAAGTCATAGTCAGGGAAGGACAAGAAAGGAAAATTGTGGTAGGGACCAGCTTTATCACACTGGGGCACAAGGTCACCTGGGCAAAGGGCTCACAGCCTGTTTGTGAGAATGTTGTGGCAGTGGGAAAATAAGAAATATTAAAAATTTACAATACACATTCCTTAGAATTTAATTTATTTTGTTCATTACTTATTAAGGCCAAATAATATTTCATTGTATATATATAACACATTTTGTTTTTCTGTTATGTTTTGATGTATATTTGGGTTGTTTATACCTTTTGACTTTTATGAATATGACTGATACACACACACACACACACACACACACACTGAGTGACCAGATTATTATGATGTCTGAACGCATAATAATATCAGTGTATATCCTATATAATAAAAGGCTAATATGCAAATTGTCCCCTGAACCAGGAGTTCGACCAGCAGGCAGGCCAGCCAACCGCCCATGTCTCCTCCCCCTGGCCAGGGTGGCCAGACCCCAACCAAGCACGAATTAATGCACTGGGGCCATATATATATATATATATATATATACACACACACACACACACACACACACACACACACACACACACACACACACACACACTGAGTGGCCAGATTATTATATGTTCAGAGGTCATAATACATAAGAATCTGGCCACTCAGTGTGTGTATATATATATATATATATATATATATTTATTTGACTCTTGCTTTTTATATGTTTGGGTATATATACAACATAGAAATGAAATTGTTGGATCATATGGAATCTAAGTTTTACTTTTTAAGGAACTGCCAAATCATTTTCCATAGTGGCTATACCTTTCACATTCCCACCAGCAATGAAAAAGTGTTCTAGTTTCTCCATAGACTTACCAACACTTTTTATTTTCTGTGTTTTTGATAATGGTTATCCTAATAATAGTGAAGTATTATCTTATTGTGGTTTTCATTTGCATTTACCTAATGGCAGATGATGTTAAACAATTTTTCATATGCTTATTGACTATTTGTATGTCCTCTTTAGAGAAATCCTTAGACCATTTTTGATTTGGGTTGTTTGCTTTTTGTTGTTGTTGAGTTGTGGGAGTACCTTAACTCTGCTGGATACTAATACCTTATCAGATATATGATTAGCAGATATTTTCTCCCATTCTGTGGGCTGGTTTTCATCATTGTGATAGTGTCATCTGATGCACAAAATTTAAAAATTTGAAGTATAGTTTATCTATTTTTTTCTTTTGTAGCCTAATATTTTGATGATATATCTAAGAAATCATTTTCAAATCTAATACCATGAAGATTTCCTGTCTGTTTCTTATAAGAGTTCCATAGTTTTAGGTCTTATCTATTAGAGCTTTATTTAGTTTTTTATATTTTGTATTGTTTTTTCAGTCTCTATGTCGTTTATTTCTGCTCTAATCTTTATTTCCTTCCTTCTATTTACATGGGCTTTCCTTGTTGTTCTCTAATTTTTTAAGTTGTACAGTTAAATAGTTTATTATTAATTTTTATTGTTTTTTTCCCTTTATTGATTAAGGTATTACAAATGTGTCCTTATCCCCCTATTGTCCCCCTACTCCCCCACTCATGATGTAGGCTTGTATTGCTATGAACTTCCCTGCTTTTGCTATGTCCCAGAGATTTTGGATTGTTTTGTGTTCATTTTCATTTGTTTCCAGAAAGGTTTTTTTTTTTTTTAATTTTTGTTTATTTATTGATCTCATTGGTCACATATTCATTGTTTAATTACATGCTATTTAGCCTCCATGTATTTGAATGTTTTTGAGTGTTTTTACTGTAGTTGATTTCTAATGTCATTCCATTATGATCTGAGAAGGTGCTTGATATGCTTTCAATCTTTTTGAACCTGTAGAGGCTTGTTTTGTGTTCTAACATGTGGTCTACCTTTGAGAATGACCCACGTTTAGTTGAGAAGTATGTATATTCTGCAGCTTTGGGGTAAAATATTCTATAAATGTCAATTAAATCCATCTGATCCAGTGTGTCCTTTAGAGTCACTGTTTCCTTGTTAATTTTTTGTCTGTATGATCTATGCAGTGAAGTCAGTGGGGTATTAAAGTCCCCTATTATGACTGTATTTCTATTGATCTTTCCCTTAAAGTCCTCCAGAATTTGTTTTATATATATATGTGTATATATACACACACACACACACACACACACACACACACACACACACACACACACTTAGGTGCTCCTATATTGGGTGCATATATGTTTACCAGGGTTATATCCTTTTGTTGGGTCAATTCCTTTAGTATTATGTGGTGACCTTTATTGTCTCTTGTGATGGCCTTCATTATAAAGTCTATTTTGTCAGTTATGACTATTGCCACTCCAGCTATTTTTTCATTTCCATTTGCATGGAAAAAATTTTTCCATCCCTTCACTCTCATCCTGTGTGAGTCTTTTGTTCTAAAGTGGGTCTCTTGTAGACAGAATATATTTGGGTCATATTTTTGTATCCATTCAGCTATCCTATATCTTTTGTTTAGAGCATTTAATTCTTTTACATTATTGATAGGTGCTTATTTATTGACATTTTAGTTCTTTATGCCTATGTCTCTCTCTCTCTCTCTCTCTCTCTCTCTCTCTCTCTCTCTCTCTCTCTCTCTCTTCTCTCTTTCTTCTTCTTCTTCTCATTACAGCAGTCCCTTTATATTTTTTTGCGGTGCTCCTTTGGTGGTGACAAACTCCTTTAGCCTTTTTTTTTTTTTTAAATCTGGGAAGTTTTTTATTTCATCATCTATTTTGAATGATAGTCTTACTGGAAATAGTAATCTTGGTTTCAGACCTTGCTTCTCATTATCTTGAATACTTCATGCCATTCCCTCCTGGCCTGTAGAGTTTCTGTTGAGAAATCAGCTGACAGCCTTATGGGAGCTCATTTACGGTAACAAATTGCTTTTCTCTTGCTGTCTTTAAGTTTTTCTTTTCGTCTTTAATTTTTGGCATTTCAATTGTGATGTGTCTGGACGTGGGCCTGTTTGGAGTTCTTCTTGCTTGGGACTCTCTATGCCTCTTGAACTTGTGTGATTTTTTTCTCTACCAGGTTAGGTGCCATTATTTCTTCAAACAGGTTCTCTATCCCTTGCTCACTTTCTTCTCCTTCTCGAATTCCTATGATGCGTATACTGTTGTTTCATGTTGCCCCACAGTTCCCTTAAACTGTCCTCCTGGTTTTTTTAAATGGGTTTTTCTTTTTGGTTCTCTGATTGAGGAATTTTTTCTACCTTGTCATATAATTCACTAATCTGATCCTCAGTTTCCCCTAATCTTCTGTGTATTCCTCCCACTGTTAGTGGTATGTCATTCTTCTTGGTTACTATATCTTTTCTCATGCTGTTGAGCATCTTTAACATCATTATTCTGAACTCTATGTCTGATAAATTTCTTATCTCCATTTCATTTAGCTCTTCTGGAGAATTCTCTTACTCTTTCATTTGGAGATGGTCTCCCCATTTTGGCTGCCTATTTGGGTTTGTGTTGTATTAGGTTGATCTGCAGTGATTCCCAATCTCCAGTGCAGGACAGTGTCAGACACTGTTTCTGAATGGACCTGAGTATCATGTTTGGAGATATTAGCAATCCACAGCTTGTGGCTCTGTCTGCTGGGGCTGGGTGTTTCTTTATTCTATTTGAAGTTAATTTTTTATATAGCCTAAATTACGGGTCCAACTTCATTTTTCTACCTGTGGATATATAGTTTTCTCAGGATCATTTGTTGAAGAGACCTTTCCACATTTAGTAGACTTAGCACCCTTTTTGAAAATGAATTGACCATCTGTATAGGGTTCATTTCTTGGTTCTGTATTCTGTTCTATTTGTCTAAATGTCTGTTCTTATTCCAATACCACACTATTTTGATTACTGTTACTTTGTAGCAAGTTTTGATATCAGGAATTATTAGTTGGACAACTTTTTTCTTTCTTTTTAGGATTATTTTGGGTATTTGGGTTCCCCTGAGATTCCTATTCTTTTTTTTAGAACAGAGTTTTCTATTTCTTTATAAAACATCATTGAGATTTTGATAGAAATTACCTTAAACCTATTTTATTATTTTCTAAATATTTTATTGTTGTTTTTTTTTTAGAGAGAGAGTGAGAGAGAAACATTGATGTGAGAGCATAACATAAATTGGCTGCCCCCTGCATGCCCTATACTCTAGATTGAGCCCACAACCCAGGCATGTGCCCTGAGTATGAATCAAACCTGTAACCTTTTGGTACATGGGACAATGCCTAACTGACTCAGCCACACAAGCCAGGGCTCTGCAGGTCACTTTAGGTAGTATTGCCATCTTAGTATTAAGTCTTTCAATCCATGAACACAGATGTCTTTCCATTTGTTTATGTTTTTTTAAATTTCTTTCATCGATGTTTTGTAGTTTTTCGTGTACATGTCTTTTGCCTCTTTGGTTAAATTTATTCTGAAGTATTTATTCTGTTTAATGTTATTATGAATGCAGTGGTTTTCATCATCTACTTTTTAAATTTTTCATTATTAGTGTATAGAAATCCAACTGTTTTGTGTGTGTGTGTGTGTGTGTGTGTGTGTGTGTTGATTTAGAATCCTGTGACTTTGCTGAGCTTATTAGCTCTAATAATATGTTTGTTAATATTTAGCATTTTCTACACACACAATCATGTCATTTGAGAACAGAGATCATTTTACTTTTTCCTTTCCAATTTGAATTTATTTTTCTTGCTTCATTGCTCTGTGTAGAATTTTGAAAGGTATATTATAAAAAAGTGGCAAAAGTGAGAATCCTTGTTTTATTCTTTCCCATTTGAGATAAGACCCTTTTTAAAAAAATATATATTTTTATTGACTTAAGAGATGAAGGGAGAGGGAGAGAGAGATAGAAACATCAGTGATGAGAGAGAATTATTGGTCAGCTGCCTCCTTCATGCCCCACACTGGGGATGGAGCCTGCAACCTGGGCATGTGCCCTGACTGGGAACCAAACCATGACCTCCTGGTTCATAGGTCGATGCTCAACCACTGAGCCATGCTGACTGGGCAAGATTTTAGATTTATATAATTGAATATGATATTAGCTGTGGGTTTTTAATATATGGCCTTTATCACATTCAGGAAGCTGTCTTCTAGTCCAAGTTTATTGAGTGTTTTATCATGAAAAAGTGTTAAATTTCATCAAAATTTTTGCATCAATTGAGATATTATGAGATTCCCCCCATTAATTCTATTAATATAATGTATTAAATTTGGTTGATTTTGTATATTGAACCACTTTTACATTCTGGGGACAAATTGCACATAGTTATGTAATTTGATCCTTTTAATATGTTTCTGGATTTGGTCTGTTATTATTTTCTTGGGAATTTTTGTATTGCTATCTATAAAGGATATTTGCTTTCTTGTACTCTTCTTTTTTCTGGCTTTGGTATCTGAGTAATGTTTGCTTCATACAATTAGTTAGGAAGTATTCCCCACTCTTGAGGACTGGTGTTAATTATTTCAATGTTTGGTAAAATTGAGTAGTGAAACCATTTCATCGAGCTCTGCTTTGTTGGGAGATTTTGGTAACTGATTCAATCTCCTTACTTGTATTCATCTATTCAGATTTTCTATTTCTTTATGGTTCAGTTTAGATAGTATATTTCTAGGAATTTCCCCTTTTCATTTAAGTGATTTAAGTTGGTAGTATTCATAGTATTCTCTCATAATCCTTTTTATTTCTGTAAAATTGCTAGTAATGTTCTTGCTTTCATTTCTGATTTGAGTAGTAATTTGAGTCTACTCTATTTTTTCTCATTCAGTCTAGCTAAAGGTTTGTTAATTTTGCTAATTTTTTTAATGAATCAACTTTTTTTTATTGTATGAAGTATTACAAATAGTAGTACATATGTCCCTTTTTTTCCCCATTGACCTCCCCCCAAGCCTCCCCTAACCCCCGGTACATGCCTTTACCTGCCCCCCCCCCCCAGTGTCTTGTATCCATTGGTTATGCTTATATGCATGCGTACAAGTCCTTCGGTTGATCTCTTACAGCGGCCCCCCCCACAACCTCCCCTGCCTTCCCGCTGTAGTTTGACAGTCTATTCAATGCTTCTTTGCCTCTGTATCTATTTTCCCCCCATTTCTATCCTTTACAAAATCTTGCCTCTGCAGACTAGAAATCCTATCTAATAAAAGAGTAATATGCAAATTAACCATGACTCTGCTACACCCACAAGCCACGCCCACCAGCCAATCAGGGGTGAATATGCAAATAAACCTAACCAAGATGGCTACAGCCAAAGAGAGAAGGAGGAAGATTTGGGTTTCCCTGGCAATGGAGGAATCTGAGCTTTCCACCTGCCCTTGCTGGCCTAGGCCTCCACTCAAGACTACAAAGTTTCAATAATAGAAGATACATAAACCCAAACAGAAATGGCGGCAGCCACGGAGCTGGAAAGAGCAGGAGGCTAGGGTTGCCCCCGGCGATGGAGGAAACCAAGCTTTCCGCACACCCTGGCCAGCCCAGGCCTCCACCTAAGGCTACAAAGTTTCAATTATAGAAGATACATAAATCCCAACAGAAATGGCTGCCACCAGGGAGCAAGCAGAAGGCTTGGCTCCGCTCCAGGCTACAAAGTTTCAATTGTAGAAGATAAACCCCAGATACCAGGGCCTCCGCTTGGGTCGCCAGGAGGCGTGGCCGGCATGCAAACCACCACAGGCCCCTCGCTCAGGCCTACTCAAGCCCCTAGGGAACCCCCACCCTGATGCGGGACACCCTTCAGGGCAAACCAGCTGGCCCCCACCCATGCACCAGTCCTCGATCCTATCTAATAAAAGAGTAATATGCAGATTGACCATCACTCCAACACACAAGATGGCTGCCCCCATGTGGTCAAAGATAGCTGCCCCCATGTGGACACACGATGGCCATCACAAGATGGCCAGCAGGGGAGGGCAGTTGGGAGGGACCAGGCCTGCAAGGGAGAGCAGTTGGGGGTGATCAAGCCTGCAGGGGAGGGCAGTTAGGGGTGACCAAGCCGGCAGAGGAGGGAAGTTGGGGGCGGCCAGGCCTGCAGGGAAAGGCAGTTGGGAGGGACGCAGGCCTGCAGGGGAGAGCAGTTGGGGGGGACCAGGCCTGCAGAGGAGGGCAGTTAGGGGTGACCAGGCCTGCAGGGGAGGGCAGTTAGGGGTGACCAGGCCTGCAGGGGAGGGCAGTTAGGGGCAAATAGGCTGGCAGGGGAGTGGTTAGGGGGTGATCAGGCTGGGAGGCAGAAACGGTTAGGGGCAATCAGGAAGGCAGGCAGGTGAGCAGTTGGGAGCCAGCAGTCCTGGATTGTGAGATCGGGCTTGAACAGGCAGTCTGACATCCCTCGAGGGGTCCCAGATTGGAGAGGGTGCAGGCTGGGCTGAGGGACAACCCCCTCCCCCGTGCACAAATTTCATGCACCGTGCCTCTAGTAAACATATAATAACAAAAAACGTTTGAGTCCCAATTTCAATGTCCAACAGTTCTGAGTCCCCGTTTCAATGTCAAACAGTTCCTTATGTGTACATGTCAGCATTGATATCTGGATGGTGGGCACATGGTAGCAATGAAGGTCGGACCCTCTCTGGTTTTGTCGTAGGCAACCTGCTGCGACACACAGCTGCTGACTGCTAGCGTGGCAAAGTGTTATCAGCATCTCCCATCTCTGGACTGTTTCTCCTCTTGTCTTCGTGGTTGTAGCAGACCTGTCAATTCCTCTCTGTTGCAGGAATCCACATGGTCTTGTAGTTGTTTTCTGAAAATATAGAAACATATTCTCGACCAAAAGTTAATAAAGGAATCTTTTCTATATAATTGATTAGGGATCCTTTTAATTTTTGTCCGAACGATTTTCCTTTGTCTTATTTAGACACCATGTGTGTTTTTCATGGGTGTCTTGCTGATAGTATTACAAATGAAAATTAATTTTGTAAAGTAAAAATTTTCTAGATGTAATTTACTTATAGGATATTTTTTCCTTACATGATATTACCCTACTATCCCCCCTTTTTTTGATTAATGGAGGCTTTTGTAAATTTTATAATGCAGTCTTGATAACTTTAAATTTTAATTTTTTGTACAAAAATATGACTGCTTTAGTTTCATTGCATGTTCAGGAGGAATTTTACCATGAGATGAACTACCAATAGAAAATTTAGTTACCACTTTAGGAACAGCTTTTTGTCCAGTACAATTAAATTTTCTTAAATATTCACTTATTTCAATTAGCCTATTTAAATTAATCTGAAAACTTGATTATTATTTTACTGTCAAATTTAATACTCTACCAACAATCTTAGTTTACCCTGTAAATATTAGTGGAAAGGATTATTTGCATTCTTGAGTAGGCCCTGAGCATTCCTGGTGCTAGGCTGGATTTAGATATAGGGCAGCTGCTGTCGGCCAAGTCTCTGTTACCTGGGTCCCAATCTGAGCTGGGCCAAGCCACTGTCTGTCACCTATGTCCCGATCTGAGCTGGGCGTGGGAAGCAAAGCAGCCATGGGGGCAGGAGACCTCCCTCAGATGGCGTGAGGGTTCAGGCCCCTGCAAGGTTGGGGGGTGAGGGTCTGTGCCCCACCTCTGTTGACCCCCAAGTTCTCTCCTGATGGCCCCTCTGCGACTGTGCCTGCTTAGGTTGTTCCTTCCCTGAGGAATCTTACCCATCTCTGGCTAACCAGTCATCCTCCGGGGCCAAGCAGGGTGATGTGAGGTTCAGTTCTATCACCTTGGTAGCCTATGCCCCCGTGGCGTCCACGCCCAGCACCTGTCTTGGGGTCCCCTGGCCTGCTGGTGGGGCCCCAGCACTGATCACATATCTCGGTGAACTCAGGTTTCTTCTCCAGGGAGGGCCCAGCTCACACGATTGGGCGAGAGACAGATCCATGGTACCAGCCACCAGGAGGCTTCAAGCTCAGCATGAACAGAAAGCTCAGGCAAGAGCTGGGGAGAATTGGATTGTGAGAAGAGGGTCCCTCTTGGCACAAAAGGCAAGAGGGGCCAATATAGAATGCTCAAGTGCCTTCCCAGTGACTTAATTCCTTCTGAAAGGGATTAAATCCTTTCATGTACTTTTTTAAATTGCTGCCAAACATTCAAAGAATTAGTTTGTAAGTTTGTTTGGGATAATTGTACAATATGCTGTTGTAAAATATCTAAAATTATAATGACTTTGTAGAATAATATCATGTAAGGATATTCTTTGCTCTAGGCCATGGCAATTCAATTTCAAACTGGCTGTTAATTTCTTTTTGTAACTTTATATAAACTTTATCAGGGAGGCAAAAACACAAATTACTTTAGTTCAAGAGGCCAAATATATTGACTTTCAATTACAATCCTTACGACTTTTGAAGGAAACTTCTCTTTGTTTCCTTCCAAAATAATTTTCGGGCTACAGAGAGTTTCATTTAAAAATCTTTGTCACATGAAACAATTTTTCTTAAGGTTATGGTGACCACTAGTATGGATTAGATTTAATATTTTATTTTTTACAATTTAAAAATTTTTTAATTGTTATTTTTTACATATGTGTCCTTATTCCCCCATAACCCCCACCCCCCACTTATGCCTCACCCCCTTGTTGTCTGGGTCCATTGATTAGGCTCATATGCATGCACACAAGTCCCTTGGTTGATCTCTCCACCTTACCCCCACCCTCCCCTACCTTCCTTGAGGTATGACGTGCTGTTCGACGTTTCTCAGTCTCTGGATCTCTTCTTGTTCATCAGTCTTTGCTGTTCATTATATTCCACAAATGAGTGAGATCATGTGATATTTATCTTTCTCTGCCTGGCTTATTTCACTTAACACAATACTCTCCATCTCCATCCATGTTGTTGCAAATGGTAAGAACTCATTCTTTTTTACCGCAGCGTAGTATTCCATTGTGTAGATATACCACAGTTTTTTAATCCACTCATCTGCTGATGGGCATTTAGGATGTTTCCAAATCTTAGCTATGGTGAATTGTGCTTCTATGAACATAGGGGTGCATATATCCTTTCTGATTCGTGTTTCTAGTTTCCTGGGATATATTCCTAGAAGTGGGATCACTGGGTCAAATGGGAGTTCCATTTTTAGTTTATTGAGGAAACTCCATACTGTTCTCCACAGTGGCTGCACCAGTCTGCATTTCCACTAGCAGTGCACGAGGGCTCCTTTTTCTCCGCATCCTCGCCAACACGTATCATTTGTTGATTTGTTGAAAATAGCCATTCTGACAGGTGTGAGATGGTACCGCATTGTTGTTTTGATTTGCATCTCTCTGATGATTAGTAACTTTGAGCAGGTTTTCACATGTCTCTTGGCCTTCCTTCTGTATTCTTTTGAAAAGTGTCTATTTAGATTAGTAGCCCATTTTTAATTGGGTTGTTTATATCTTTTTTGATGGAGTCTTTAGGGTTTTCTGTGTACAGTATAATGTCATCTGCGAATAAGGACAATTTTACTTCTTCTTTTCCAAATTGGATGCCTTTTATTTCCTCTTCTTGTCTGATCGCAATGTCTAGTACTTCCAGCACTATATTGAACTGGAGTGGTGAGAGTGGGAATCCCTGTTTTGTTCCTGTTCTTAGGGGAAATGGTTTTAGTTTTTGCCCATTGTGTATGATGTTGGCTGTGGGTTTGTCATATATGGCTTTTATTATGTTCAGGTATGATCCTTGTATTCCCACTTTGCTGAGAGTTTTTATCAAGAAAGGGTGTTGGATTTTGTCAAATGCTTTTTCTTCATCAATTGATATGACTATATGGTTTTTATCTCTCAATTTGTTTATGTGATGTATCACATTTATTGATTTGCAGATATTGTACCATCCTTGCATCCCCGGGATAAATCCTACTTGTTCAAGGTGTATGATCTTTCTGATGTACTGCTGGATTCGATTTGCTAGAATTTTGTTGAGGATTTTGGCATCTATATGCATGAGGGATATTGGCCTGTAATTGTCTTTCATTGTGTTATTTTTTTTTTAAATATATTTTATTGATTTTTTACAGAGAGGAAGGAAGAGGGATAGATAGTCAGAAACATCGATGAGAGAGAAACATCGATCAGTTGCCTCCTGCACACCTCCCACCGGGGATGTGCCCGCAACCAAGTTACATGCCCTTGACCGGAATCGAACCTGGGACCCTTCAGTCCGCAGGCTGACGCTCTATCCACTGAGCCAAACCGGTTCTGGCTTTCATTGTGTTATTTTTATCTGGTTTTGGTATTAGGGTGATGCTGGCTTCATAGAAGGAGCTTGGAAGTGTTCCTTCCTCTTGAATTTTCTGGAATAGTCTGAGGAGGATAGGTTTTAGTTCTTCCTTGAATGTTTGGTAAAACTCCCCTGTGAAGCCCTCTGGTCACGGGCTTTTGTTTGCTGGAAGCTTTTTGATGACTGCTTCATTTTCTTCCATATTTATCAGCCTATTGAGATTTTTCGAATCTTCCTGTGTGAGTTTTGGAAGGTTGTATTTTTCTAGGAATGTGTCCATTTCCTTCAGGTTGTGTAGTTTGTTAGAATAGAGTTGTTTGTAGTATTTTTTAACAATCCTTTGTATTTCTGTGGGGTCTGTTGTTATTTCACTTCTTTCATTTCTGATTTTGTTTATTTGGGTCCTCTCTCTTTACTTCTTGGTGAGCCTGGCTAGAGGTTTATCATTCTTGTTTATCCTTTCAAGAACCAGCTCTTGGTATTGTTGATCTTTTGTATTGGTTTTTTTTTTTTTTTTGTCTCTATGTCATTCATTTATGCTCTGATCTTTATAATGTCCTTTCTTCTGTTCACTGTGGGTTTTTCTTCTTGCTCTCTTTCTAATTCTTTGAGTTGTTGAGTTAGATGATTTATTACCATTTTTTCTTCTTTTTTGAGGTAGGCCTGTAGAGCTATAAACTCTCTCTCAGGACTGCTTTCATTGTGTCCCATAGCATTTGCATTGTTGTGTTTTTATTGTCATTAGTCTCCAGGATGTTTTTAATTTCTTCTTTCATCTTGATCACCCAATCGTTGTTTAATAGCATGCTATTCAGCTTCCAAGTGTTTGAATTTTTTGGAATGTTTTTATTATAGTTTATTTCTATGCCATTGTGGTCTGAGAACATGCTACATATGATTTCAATTTTTTTGAATTTGGGGAGACTTTGCTTGTGACCCAATATGTTGTCTATTTTTGCAAATGTCCCATGTGAACTTGAGAAAAACGTATATTCTGTGGCTTTGGCGTGAAATGCTTTGAAGATGTCAATTAGGTCCATTTGATCTACTGCGTCATTTAGAATTGCTCTTTTTTTGCTGATTTTTTGTCTAGAGGATTTATCCAGTGATGTCAGTCGTGTATTAAAGTCTCCTACTATGATTGTATTGTTGTCGATCTCTCCCTTGATATCTTCCAGGAGTTTTTTCATGTATTTAGGTGCTCCTGCATTGGGTACATATATGTTTACCAGAGTTATATCTTCTTATTGAATTTGTCCCATTAGTATTATGTAGTGGCCTTCCTTATCTCTTGTTATGGCCTTAACTTTGAGGTCTATTTTATCAGAAATAAGTATCGCAACCCCAGCTTTTTTCTCATTTCTATTTGCCTCAAAAATGTTTTTCCTTCCCTTCACTCTCAGTCTGTGTGAATCCTTTGCTCTGAGGTGGGTCTGTTGTAGACAGTAAATATATGGGTCATGTTTTCTTATCCATTCAGCTACCCTATGTCTTTTGATTGGTGCATTTTATCCATTTACGTTTAATGTTATTATTGAAAAGTACATGTTTGTTGTCATATTTTCCCTTAGTGTTTGTGTTTCTTTTTGCCTTTCTCTTTCTTCTTTTTACAGCAGTCCCTTTAGCATTTCTTGCATTGCTGGCTTGGTAGTGATAAACTCTCCTAGCCCTTTTTTGTCTGTGAAGCTCCTGATTCCACCTTCAATTTTGAATGATAGCCTTGCTGGGTATAGTATTCTTGGATTCAGACCCTTGCTTTGCATCACTTTGTATATTTCATTCCATTCCCTTCTGGCCTGGTGTGTTTCTGTTGAGAAATCTGTTGATATTCTAATAGGAGATCCATTGTAGGCAACTTTCTGTCTCTCTCTGGCAGCCTTTAAGATTCTTACTTTGTCGTTAGTGTTCGTCAATGTAATTATGATGTGTCTTGGTGTTGGTCTTTTGGGTTTCACCTTGTTTGGGACTCTCTGTACTTCTTGGACTTGCATAGTTTTTTTCTTACCAATATCAGGGAAGTTTTCTGTCATTATTTCTTCAAACAGGTTTTCTATTCCTTGCTTCTCTTCCTCTCCTTCTGGTATCCCTATCATTTGATTATTGTTTCGTTTTGTGTTGTCCCAAAGCTCCCTTAGGCTCTCCTCTTGCTTTTTAAGTCTTCTTTCCAGGTGCTGCTGTGTTTGTGTGTTTTTTCCTACCTTGTCTTCTAATTCGCTGTTGCGATCCTCAGCCTCTTCTAGTCTTCTGTTTAAGCCTTCCAATGTGTTTTTTATTGCAGCTATGTCATTCTTCATCTCCTCTTGGTTTCTTTTCATATTGGTGACATTCTCATTCAGCTCCTTATAGTTCTCATTTAGTTGTGTGTATTTGTCATTGAGTTGTGTGTATTTGTCATCCATCCATTTAAATATCCTTTAACCATTACTCTGAATTCTTTCTGTGTTAAGCTGCTAGCCTCAATTTCATTTAACTCCCTTTCTGGTGATTCCTCTTTTTCTTTCCTTTGGGAGTTGCTTTTTTGTCTCCCCATGTTTTCCTGTAATGTTTTAATTGTAGATCCAATTGCTTTGCTACCCAGTTTCTTTTGGTGATGGTGCTACTGGTGTAATCTCTCAGTTCTCCTGGGCTTGGTAATCTAGTGTAGCTCCCTACTCTAGCTATTTGGGTACTCTTGATATAGGCCTGCGAGCTTGAGAGGCACAACTGTGGTGTATAGAAGTCAGCAGCCATGGAGGCGAGTATCCCAATTTTTGCTGTCTTGCACCCTTAATTGAAATCACGCGTGCCCAGTGGGGACTCACAGTGGCACCAAGGAACTGTCTGTTGGGGTGATGTGTCTCAGGGGGCCTGCACTCTGGAAAGGTGTGACTGTGATGCCCAGAGTTCTGTAGTTATGGGGTGGGCAGACTCGGCTTTCGCTACTGCACCTGTGTTGGGTAGGCCTTACTCCCAGTGGTGGCTCACAGGAGCACCTGCGTTATGTTTGCCAGGGAGGCACACTGAAGCACTCTGAAGGGCCCTGGCATTGTAGCCGTGTAATTGAGGTGCCTAGGTTCTAAAGATTTCTCTTTAGGGCAGATCCTATGGCCTCAGGGAGTATTCAGATTCCATGGTTTTATTCAGGGTGGGATCTGGGTGTGGCTATATTGGTTGCCTGGAGACTGGAGGGAGGGCCTATCTCTCAGGAGAAAATGGTGACCCGGGCTTAGATATGACTCAGCACCAGACTCGCTTTCACCTCTCCTGGACTGTCCGCTGCCTTCTCTCCCCAGATTCTGCAACCCCACCCCTTTGTCTGCACCTCAGCAGCAGGTAAGTGTCTGTATCCAAAAAGTCCTACGTGCTAGGTTCAGTGGAGAAAGGTGCAGGCCCCAGCACGAGGAGGGACCGCGTCTCTGCAAGTTCCTGTCTTGCCGGCAGTGAGTGGTCCGGCAGCTCTTCAGGGCTGCCTTTGAGCTCAGATCCCAATCCAGACTCCAAGGTCTAAAATCCACTACCTCCTGCAGTCCCATGAACCCTTTTTTTTTTTTTTTTTTTTTTCCAGTCAGACACTTTGCTTGTCCTCAGGGACGCTGCTTGGCGCTGTGTAGTTTCTCCCTGACCTTCTGGGCACAGAGGTCCGGCAGATTCTACTGCCTAGATGTTTGATTTTACATTTATCATGGGGGGGGGGGAGCGGGGAGGGATATCTACCCTTCCCGGCTGCAAACTGTCTCACCAGCTGTGCCTCCTTAGCCAATTCGGGCTGGATTCCACTTGTTTCAGCTGCTCCCTCTATTTCCTCCGGGACAAGGCTCAGGACAAGTCTGTCTATTCTACCACCATTTTCTCTCCTGAATCAACCTTTTATCTTGTTAATTTTCTATATTGTTTTTCTGTTCTTCATTCAGCTGTCCTTGGGTTTAGGTTTCTTTTCTTTCTCTGGTTCCTTAATGTGCAAAGTTAGATTATTTATTTGAGGTATTTCTTCTTTTTTAATGTATTCACTTTTAATTACAAGTTTTCATCTTAGCACTGCTTTTTCACTGCCTGGTATGTATTTTTTGTTTATTTGTTTTCATTTATCTGAAGGTATTTTCTAAATTACTTTGATTTCTTATTTGACTCATTGGTTGTTTGAGAGTGTGCTTTTTAATTTCCACACATTTGTGAGTTTTCCAGTGTTCCTTCTATTATTAATCTCTAGTTTCATTCCATTTTGATCAGCAAAGATATTTTGTATGACTTCAACCCTTTAAAACTTATTAAAATTTGTTTTGTGGCCTAACACACTGTCTATCCTGGAGAATATTCAGTGTACACTTCAAAAATATGCAGTCTGTTGTGGTGTGGGTTCTTCTTTACACATCACTTATGTCCAATTGGTTTATCATGTTAAGTACTCTATTTTTTACTTATCTTATGTCTGATTCTATCTATTATTGGAAATATCATTGCAGAGCTATCTACTTCTCCCTTTAACCCTGTCAAATTTTGTTCTTATATTTTAGGGCTCTGATATTTGCTGCATATATGTTCATAATTTTATATCTTTTTTGGTAAATTGACCCTTTTGTTAACATATAATGTCCTTTTTGTTTTCATTTTATGATTCTCACCTTTGTCAACATTCTTATTTCATTGAAATATTGTTTTCCTGATTCCATTTAGTTCTTTTTTCTGTTTTCCCTTAGCTTTTGAGCATATTTAAGACAACTATTATAATCTTTTTCTACTAAGTTCAATGTCTTTCAGTTTCTGTCCATTATTTTGTTTCTTTGAATGAAACTTGTTTTCCTGTTTCTTTTTATGCTTTGTGATTTTAATTTCGGTTGAAAATTGGGCATTTGACTATTATAATGTGGCAACACAGGAAATCAGGTTAGATTCTCCCATTTCTATAGTTTGATTTTTAAAGGCTGTTGTAGTCCATTTGTTTTGAGACTTTAACAAACTAATTTCACAATTACTATTTCTTGTCATGTGTGAAAAGCGTACTTTTAGCTGTTTTCAGCTCATGTTTTGACAGATTTTTTTGAATTCTAGGAGATCAATGAAACAAAGAAACAAGCAAACAAAAAGTATATAAGAAAAAAAAAAAGAAGACAAACCATCCTCTTTTTCTAGTCTTTTCAGTTTGGCTTTGTGCTTGCTGTGGTACTCCACCATTTAGTTAGGCTCTGAGCCTAGGGAACAGCCTGAGATAAAATGTTCTTCTTTTCTGAGCATGTATCTTTCCTTGTCATGTACATGTCTTTCTAAATTTCTTCCATATATTTGGCTGCTTTTGAAAGTCATAATTTCCCAAAGATGATTCTCACACTAGCTTCTCCTATGGGCTTTAGATGGTATATTGTGTGTCTCACTGATTATCTCTTGCCCTCATAATCTTGGCTGTTATCAGCTGAATAATGTCCCTCAAAATTAATATGTTGAAGTCTTAACTCCCAGTACTAGTACTTCATGTTGTAACTCTATTTGGAGATAGGGCCTTGCAAGTGGCAATTAAGGTAAATTAGGTCATATGGGTGTACCCAAATCCAACATGACTGGTTTTCTTTAAAATATATATATATATATATATATATATATATATATATATATATATATATATATATAAATTTCAGAGAGGAATGGAGAGGGAGAGAGAGATAGAAGCATCAAGGATGAGAGAGAATCTTTGATTGGCTGCCTCCTGCATGCCCCACACTGGGGGTCAAGTCTGCAACTCTGGCATGTGCCCTGTTGGGGAATTGAACCATGACTTCCTGGTTCATAGGTTGACACTCAACTACTGAGCCACACTAGCTGTGCATGTATGGCTTTCTATAAGAAGAGTAGATTAGGACACAGACACACACAGTAGGAAGACCATGAGAAGACAAAGAATGAAGATGGCCATCTGTAAGCCAAGGAGAGAGGCCTTAGAAAATACTAATTCTGTTGACACCTTAATATCAGACTTCCAGTATCCAGAATTGTGACAAAATTAATTTTTATTGTTTAAGCCACCCAATATATGCCACGTTGGCATGGTAGCCCTTAGCAAGCTAATATAGTAGGTTTGTAGTCACCTTTTATCTTTTATGAGCAGTGTCCATTGCATTCCCTACCTGACATTCTATGTGAAGCTGAGATGACCACCTTGGATCAACCCTTTAGGGAACTTCCAGACAGGTTAGAATAGATGTACACAATAATTTGTAAATAAAGTCTGCTCTGCTTCCTATGGTTTGAGGTCTGGAATTGGGAAACAGGCTGCCACTTGCTTAAACCCAAGACCCCACCATGCCATGAGGGCTGTAAAGGCTAGTGAAAACACCAAAAATATTTCCTGCCATTTTTAATATATTTTTTTTTCTTTGTTTGGTTGCAGTTAACCTCTTACTGTTTTACACATCTCCTACAATGTTGGTTCCAATAGCTTCTGTTTCATTTTATTTTTTTATGTAGGTGTATTTCTAAGAAATGTTGCAGACCTAAATACGTTAGACATAAAAGTATATTCTGTATGATTCCATAGAAAAGTATAGGGGTAGAAAGAAAATTGGTATTTATATAACATTAGTTAATTATTGTACCAATTAATCCTCTTATAGGGGCTTAATCACAAGGAACAACAACAGCCTGTAATTATTGGAATCGAGAGTCTAGGTCAGTGGTCAGCAAACTCATTAGTCAACAGAGTGGCAAACCGACCACTGGTCTACCTCATTCACAGAGATTTTCAATTTCCTAAAAAAGTGTCATCTGGACTGAGTAAGGAAAAGGAGAGGAAAAACATTATAGAAGACTCATGACTAAATTAGAAGGTGATGGACAGAGAACCCTCAAATATAAAATGAAAAATTGTGGGTTAGTGGATTGATAGACAGGGATAAGGAAGTATTTGGGAGGATAAAATGATTAGTTTACATGCCTTGGAATGATGCATTCATTCTAAGGATGATAAGAAAATAAATGTCCTATACATGACAAGCACTTCTAGGTTATCTGTTGATTCTTTTGAGTCCAGAAATTATCCAACTCATTTATCTAAAATATATGAGTCTTTCCTGGCACTTTCCAAAGCACAGAGGCTGAATAAATAATACCTTTGCATGAAGAGCAGTTAATTTATGGTTATTCATATTTCTCAATGTGATTTATCTGCATTGTCTCATTTTGTTTATAAGGTCAGGATAGTAATATCTACCTTTGGATAATTGGGAAGAATAACTGAGAATGTTTGTAGAAAGACTTTCATAAACATTTTCAGGTTCTGTGAATATGTAAGGTAGTATTTTGAAGACCAGAAGTGTGGAGAAGATAAGTGGTTCTATACTTGAAACTAATATAATAATCTATGTCAACTATAATTGAAACATTAAAAACATTAAACAAAGAAATGGTACGTATGATAAAGAGGGAATGAATGTAACTCCATCCTTATTATGTGCATTATACTATAAATGTTAAAAATCATATTATTTATGGTTTATGAAATATTCACATAATTCTAAAAGAAATGTGTAATAACTGTACCTTGTTTGGATCCGATAACATTTAAGAAATTCTGGTATGTGTGAAAGGGAAATGTAATGAATATTTTAATTCAATTTTCATGAGTGAAACAGAGTACATGCGTAATTCTGGGCTTGTCCTTTTTTGCTGTTGGCCAAGAAGGCCAGAGAAAAGTGATTGTTTTCCAGACATGGAACCAGTTTTGTGTTCTCTTTGCTGATGAAATGTGGAGGGTTCCTTTCACACTTACGAGGCCCAGATTTGAAGTGGAAAATGTGATTCTAAATTGTGGAAATTTGAGAAGGCATGGTAACCTGGTCTGCAGTCCCGAATCTCTGTAAAACCTTTATTATTATCATCACCATCATGATGATCATCAATGGTGTGTTCAAAAGGTCAGGCCTCTAAGTACTGAAAATAAGTACTTCTGAATAGGGGGCATAGACAACATGGTAATACAATTATTGATAGGTTAATCTGTTCTAGCCAAATGCCTGAACACATTTTATTGTGTTTAATCATGATAGCTAAACTGAGATAGCTTTTTTATTGAAAGAAATAGATGCTGTTGTTTGTATTGTCTCACTTTCTGTTAGCCTGAGAGAAAAAACTCTTAGTAAGCCTGTGTATCTGATAGATGTAAAGGTGGAGGATGATGAAACTAAGGTGTGAATGCAGAAACAGGAACAGGGGACCATAAATAACCAGCAAACTTGAGTTTTCCTAGAAGAGTTACTTTGCTTGGTGAGAACAGTGCTCCTCAAACTTAAAGAGCATACTAATCCCCTAGGGAATGTATAAAAATGCATATTCTGATTCAGCAGATCTGGGTGTGACCTGGGAATGTGTATTTCTATGGAGCTCCCAGGTGATGATGATACTGCTGTCCTAAGAACCACTCTTGAAGTAGCAATGGGGGACAGTTTGGCTGGACCTCTTGGTGGAGGTGATATTTTAAAAATTTGAATAAAGATCATTTGTCAAATGGGTAGCTAATTGTGATTTTATTTTATACCATCATTAACCTTTTATATAATAAAATTCTAAATTATTGACCAAAAAAAAGCCCAAACATGTGTCTGGCCATACCACCTTCAGTTTTTACATTCATTGTCCCTTACTTTAGGTCCTTTGGTGAATATTCAGTGAGCAAGTCAAATTTGTTCCCCTACCAGATTGTATTCCAACCCAGGCTGTCATCTGGTTAATGTGTAAAAAGTCCAGATGTTGTCTATGTTGTCATGGGAAGGGCCCTTGAGAGGCAGACAGACCACCTGGCTTCTAGTTCTAGGTTTTCCAGCTAGCTCTGGAACCTGGAGCTATTTTTTTTCTTTGTAAAATGACTGTCAATATTTGTTTGGTGAGAGGCAAGAAAGCATCTAGTCCATTGCCCATAACTGTTACAGAAGACCGGAGAAGAACCAAGCAACACTTAGAGAGATGGAGTTACACTTTATTATTACAAGTGGGCCAAGATAAACTGTATTTCAAATTCCGGCCCCAACATGGAGGAACTTTCCCTATTTATATGTTTTTACCTTCTTTGTCTCCCAAATATGGGGTGTTTCCGGTCCCCTTTGCAAGTTCTTAAAGAGCCCTATGTGTTGGGGCTTTGAGACCTCAACCAAAGGTTTGGCCTGGCGCCAGCACTGATAACTTTGTCTGGGGAAGGTTTATGGCCTCTCTGGAGTAGTCTTATTTTCCTTATTATTTAAGCAAGCAAGCATTTACAGAAGTCAAAATAGCAGGGTTAAAATTTCAAACAGCAGTTTTTATATAAGATGGATGCTTCATAACAAGAACTCAATAAATGCTTAAGTTTTTACGGGCTTTGAGTAGAACAGGTCAGAGAGGACAGGGATTGAAGATGAAACATGCCCCATAACTTAAAAGGACTTCACTAAGCTGCCCTTGTCCCTCTTTAATGTGTGGTTTTGGTTGCTCAAATCTACTGACAGTGCAATATTTTTTTAACATCATTCAATGTAAGTTGTTACCTGATGGAAGCATTTCCCTTTGCTTTTCTCCTATCTTCCCTAACAGAGATGAGGATATTAGTCAAAGTAAAGCAGTGTTGACCATTGTTCCTGTTTTCTTTGCAGATTATTCTTCAGCTGTTCAGAAATTTTCCCAGACTCTGCAGTCCTTTCAGTTTGATTTTATTGGAGACACTCTGACTGATGATGAGATTAACATTGGTAAGTCTTCAGCTACAAGAGGCCAACTGCTGCCTCAAGGCAGGTCTGAGACCATTCATTCTCCTTGTTTGTGGATGCAGAGAACCTGGGCATCTTTTTTTCCTTGTGGTCAAGTATCATGCTCCTGGGAGGCTGCTTAAGAAGGATAAAGAAACATTTCCTCCCAGTCTCATGTCTTTCTCACCAAGAGCAATCAAAATATATCCCTTAAAACCTCCATTGAGGCCTTTTACTCAGTTAGTATGAAAGGGAATTTTTCTTTAAAGAATTTGATACATGAAAAATATATTTTTGTAATGAATAAATTAAAGACTGTTTTTTTTGTTTTGTTTATTTTTCAAAATGATTTAGAGTAATATTCTTCTAAGGAACAAATTCCTTAGAAAGTTTAACATTAGCATTTATATATGTACACCTTTTCAGGCAACAGGACATTTTGCATCTCCCTTGGCAAATGAATTTAATAACTTGCACTGTGAACTGTGTGATCTTGGACAAGGTATTTCCTGTATTTCTTTCTACAAGCCTTAGCCTTGTCCTCTTAAAAATGTGATCAATATCGGTCTCAAGGATGTTACAAAGAGGATATTGAACAGTGGAATGAAAAAGAACTTTGTTTTAGTTGTTATGAAGTTAAGGTAGTGTCAGCAAACTATGGCCCTTGGACCAAATCTTGCCCTCTATGTTTTTTGTGTATTTTTTTGGTAAATAAATATTAGTTTTAACAAATCACACCTATTTATTTAAGTATTGTCCATGGGTGCTTTTTCAGTACAACAGTAATATTGAATAGTAATGGCAGAGACAGGATGGCTTACAAAACCTAAAATATTTGCCCTCTGAGGTTTGGTGACCACTGAATTAAAAGACAGTGTAAACCATTGGTAAGATTAGAACATTGTACCACAGAACTATTGTGAATAATCTAATGTCACTGAAACAAGTTAGTAACAATTATCTTTGTAAACTCCAGAACTAAAATATAAAATGTATTATTATTGTTACTATTTTAAAAATTATTTCTCAATTACAGTTGACATACAATATTATATTAGTTTGTATACAATGTAGTGAATAGACATTTATATACCTTACAGAGTGAGCTCACTATAAGTCAAGTACCCATCTGACACTATACATAGTACAGTATTATCGATCATATTCCCTATTGTCTGATTTACATCCCTGTGGCTTTTTTTTTTTTTTATAACTGACAGTTTTTATTTATTTATATCTTTCACTTTTTTCACCCATTCCCTCTGTGCCCCTCACATCTGGTGACCATCAATTTATCCTCTGTATCTATGAGTTTGTTTTTATTTTGTTTATTTTGCTTTTTTATTTTTACTTACTTATTTTTAATTTTTATTGAATTTATTGGGGTGACACAGGTTACTAAAATTATATAGTTCCTGGGGTATAATTATTTAATACAAAATCTATATATTGTATTGGGTGTCCACCACCCAAAATCAAGTCTCCTTCCATCACTATTTATGTTTATTTTACCCTCTTCTATCTCCCCCATTCCCCTTTCCCTCTGGTAAGCACCTACTTGTGTCTGTATCTATGAGTTTTTTTCTTCTTGCTTAATCTCTTCACCTTTTTCACCAGCTCCCCAACCCCGATCCCCTCAGCTGTCAGTCTGTTCTCTGTATCTATGAGTATGTTTACATTTTGTTAATTTATTTTGTTCATTACCTTCCATATACAGTATAAGTGAAGTCATATAGTACTTATCTTTCTCTGACTGGCTTATTTCAATTAGCATAATACTCTCCAGGTCCATCCATGTTGTCTCAAAAGGTAAGATTTCCTTCTTTTTTACAGAGGGGTAGGATTCCATTGGTAAATATACCACAGCTGTTTCATGCACTCATCTATTGATGGGCACTTGGATTTCTTCGAAATTGTGGTTATTGTTTGTAAATTACACTTCAGTGAACATAGGGGTGCATATATTCTTTCAAATTTTCTCCAGATATATTTCCAGAAGTGGAATCGCTGGGTCATAAGGCAGCTCTGTTTTTAATTTTTTTAGGTAATTCCATACTGCTTCTGACAGTGGCTACATCATTCTGCATTCCCACCAACAGTGCAGGAGGATTCCCTTTTTCTCCACATCCTCGCCAACACTTGTCCTTTGTTGATTTATTGATGATAGCCATTCTGACAGGTGTGAGGTGATACCTTATTGTGGTTTTAATTTGCACCTTTCTGATGATTAGTGACCTTGGGCAGTTTTCATGTCTATTGACCATCTGTATGTACTCTTTGGAGAAGTGTCTCTTCAAGTCACCTGCCCAATTTTCATTTGAACTTTTTGTTTTTTTGATGTTGAGTTCTTTATATATTTTGGAGATTAACCCCTTATCAGATATATCATTGGCAAATATGTTCTCCCATTCAGTGGATTGTCTTTTCATTTGGTTGAAGGTTTCCTTTGCTGTGCGAAAACTTTTTAGTTTGATGTAGTCCCATTTTTTTTTCTTTTGTTTCCCTTACCTGAGGAGATCTATCAGAAAAAATATTGCTATGAGAAATGTCTGAGATTTTTTCCCCTATGTTTTCTTCTATGATGTTTATGGTTTCAAGTCTAAAATTTAAGTCTTTAATCCATTTTGAGTTTATTGTTTTGTATGGTATAAGAAGGTGGTCTAGTTTCTCTTTTTTTTGCATGTTTCTGTCCAATTTTCCCAATATCACTTGCTGAATAGACTATCTTTCCCCATTATATGTTCTTGCATCCTTTGTCAAATATTACTTGACCATAAAGGCATGAATTTATTTCTGGGCTCTCTATTCTGTTCCATTTGTCTATATGTCTGTTTTTATGCCGGAACCAAGCTGTTTTTGTTTGTTTGTTTTTGTATTGTTTTGTTAATCCTCACCTGAGAATGTTTATTCCATTGAATTTTAGAGAGTGGAAGGGAGAGGGAGAGACAGAGACAAACATTGATGTGAGAGAGACACATCAATTTGTTGCTTCCAACAAGTGCCCCAACCAGGGCTGGGGATTCAGCCTGCAATCAAGGTCCGTGTCCTTTATCAGAATCGAACCCAGGATTCCTTTTTAAAATTTTTTAATTTTATTTTATTGTTTAAAGTATTACACATAGTAGTACATATATCTCCTTTTTTTTCCCCATTGACCTTCCCCCAGCCTCCCCTACCCCCCTGTCGCATGCCCTCATCCCACCCCCCCAGTGTATTGTGTCCATTGGTTACGCTTATATGCATGCATACAAGTCCTTTGGTTGATCTCTTTCCCCCCCTCCCCAACACTCCCCAGCCTTCCTGCTGTAATTTGACAGTCTGTTCGATGCTTTACTGCCTCTGTATCTTATCTTTTTGATCATCAGGTTATAATGTTCCTTATTTTCCATAAATGAGTGAGATTATGTGATATTTTTCTTTCACTGCCCGATTTCACTTAGCATAATACTCTCCAGTTCCATCCATGCTGCTGCAAATGGTAAGAATTCCTTGTTTTTTATAGCAGCGTAGTATTCCATTATGTAGATGTACCATAGTTTTTTAATCCACTCATCTGCTGATGGGCATTTAGGCTGTTTCCAACTCTTAGCTATGGTGAATTGTGCTGCTATGAACATAGGAGTGCATATATTCTTTCTGATTGGTGTTTCTAGTTTATTGAGATATATCCCTATAAGTGGGATTACTGGGTCAAATGGGAGTTCCATTTTTAGGTTTTTTAGGAAACTCCACACTGTTCTCCACAGTGGCTGCACCAGTCTGGATTCCCACCAGCAGTGCATGAGGGTTCCTTTTTCTCCGCATCCTCCCCAGCACTTGTCGTTTATTGATTTGTTGATGATTGCCATACAGACAGGTGTGAGATGGTACCACATTGTCGTTTTGATTGGCATCTCTCGGATAATTAGTGACTTTGAGCATGTTTTCATATGTCTCTTGGCCTTCCTTCTGTCTTCTTTCGAAAAGATTCTATTTAGGTCCGTTGCCCATTTTTTTCATTGCATCGTTTATCTTTCTTTTATTAAGTTGTATGAGTTCCCTGTAAATGTTGGAGATTAAACCTTTATCAGTGATAACATTTGCAAATATGTTCTCCCATGCAGTGGGTTTTCTTGTTGTTTTATTGATGGTTTCTTTTGCTGTGCAAAAGCTTTTTATTTTGATGTAGTCCCATTTGTTTATTTTCTCTTTAGTTTCCATTGCCATAGGAGCCGTATCGGTGAAGAAATTGCTTAGGCATATGTCTGAGATTTCGCTGCCTGTGGATTCATAAAGTATTTTTATGGTTTCCTGTCTTATGTTTAAGTCCTTTATCTATTTTGAGTTTATTTTTGTGTATGGTGTAAGTTGGTGATCTAGTTTCATTTTTTTGCATGTATCTGTCCAATTTTCCCAACACCATTTATTGAAGAGACTGTCTTGACTCCATTGTATGCTCATGCCTCCTTTGTCAAATATTAATTGCGCATATTGGTTTGGGTCGATATCTGGATTCTCTATTCTATTCCATTGATCTATATGTCTGTTCTTGTGCCAGTACCAGGCTGTTTTGAGGACAGTGGCTTTGTAATACAGCTTGAAATCTGGTATTGAGATCCCTCCTACTTTATTCTTCTTTCTCAGGATTGCTGTGGCTATTCGGGGTCTTTTTTTATTCCAGATGAATTTTTGGAGAGTTCTTTCTAGGTCTGTGAAATATGCTGTTGGTATTTTAATGGGGAGCGCATTAAATCTATAGATTGCTTTGGGTAGTATGGACATTTTAATGATGTTGATTCTACCAATCCATGAACATGGTATGTTCTTCCATCTGTTTACATCTTCCTCTATCTCTTTTTTCAGTGTTTTGTAGTTTTCCGCATATAGGTCTTTTACCTCCTTGGTTAGGTTTATTCCTAAGTATCTTAATTTTTTTGGTGCGATGGAAAATGGGATTGCTTTTTTAGTCTCTCTTTCTGTAAGTTCACTGTTGGTGTATAGAAATGCCATAGATTTCTTGGCGTTAATTTTGTATCCTGCTACCTTGCCGAATTCATTTATTAAGTCTGTTAGTTTTTTGATAGAGTCTTTCAGGTTTTTTATGTACAATATCATGTCATCTGCAAATAAGGACAGCTTTACTTCTTCTTTTCCAATTTGGATGCCTTTTATTTCTTCTTCTTGTCTAATTGCAATGGCTAATACTTCCAGTACTATGTCAAACAGGAGTGGTGAGAGTGGGCATCCTTGTCTTGTTCCTGTTCTTAGGGGAAATGGTTTTAGTTTTTGCCCATTGAGTATGATGTTAGCTGTGGGTTTATCATATATAGCTTTTATTATGTTGAGGTATGATCCTTCTATTCCCACCTTGTTGAGAGTTTTTATCAAGAAAGGGTGTTGGATTTTGTCAAATGCTTTTTCTGCATCAATTGATATGACTATGTGATTTTTATCTTTCAATTTGTTTATGTGATGTATCACATTTATTGATTTTCGGATATTGAACCATCCTTGCATTCCTGGGATAAACCCTACTTGGTCATGGTGTATGATCTTTCTGATGTACTGCTGGATCCGATTTGCTAGAATTTTGTTGAGTATTTTGGCATCTACATTCATGAGGGATATTGGCCTGTAATTCTCTTTCATTGTGTTGTCTTTATCTGGTTTTGGTATTAGGGTGATGCTGGCTTCATAGAAGGAGCTTGGAAGTGTTCCTTCCTCTTGAATTTTTGGAATAGTCTGAGGAGGATAGGTTTTAGTTCTTCCTTGAATGTTTGGTAAAACTCTCCTGTGAAGCCGTCTGGCCCCGGGCTTTTGTTTGCCGGAAGCTGTTTGATGACTGCTTCAATTTCTTCCATAGTTACTGGCATATTGAGCTGTTTAAATTCTTCCTGATTGAGTTTTGGAAGGTTATATTTTTATAGGAATATTTCCATTTCCTCCAGGTTGTTCAGTTTGTTGGAATAGAGTTGTTCGTAGTATTTTTTAACAATGCTTTGTATTTCGGCGGGATCTGTTGTTATTTCACCTCTTTCATTTCTGATTTTGTTTATTTGGGTCCTCTCTCTTTGCTTCTTGGTGAGCCTGGCTAGAGGTTCATCAATCTTGTTTATCCTTTCAAAGAACCAGCTCTTGGTTTTGTTGATCTTTTGTATTGTTTCTTTGGTCTCTATGTCGTTTATCTGTGCTCTGATCTTTATTATTTCCTTCCTTCGGCTTACACTGGGCTTTTCTTGTTGCTCTTTTTCTAACTCTTTGAGTTGTTGGGTTAGGTAATTTATTACCCCTGTTTCTTGTTTTTTGCAATAGGCTTGTAGAGCTATGAACTTCCCTCTCAAGACTGCTTTCGCTGTGTCCCATAGATTTTGGATTGTAGTGTTTTCATTGTCATTTGTTGTCATGATGTTTTTTATTTCTTCTTTGATCTCTCTGGTAACCCAGTCATGGTTTAATAGCATGCTGTTTAGTCTCCATGTGTTTGATTTCTTTGGGTTGTTTTTAATGTAGTTGATTTCCAGTTTTATGCCACTGTGGTCTGAGAAGATGCTTGATATGATTTCTATCTTCTTGAATTTGAAGAGACTTTGCCTATGTCCCAACATATGGTCTATCTTTGAAAATGACCCATGTGCACTTGAGAAGAATGTATATTCTGTGGCTTTGGGGTGAAATGTTCTGAAGATGTCAATTAATTCCATCTGGTCTAGTGAGTCATTTAGGATTGATGTTTCTTTGCTGATTTTTTGTTTAGAGGATTTGTCCAATGGTGATAGTGGGGTGTTAAAGTCTACTACTACGATTGTATTGCTGTCAATCTCTCCCTTGATATCCTCCAGGAGTTTTTTTTTATGTATTTGGGTGCTCCTGTATTGGGTGCATATATGTTTACCAGAGTTATTTCTTCTTGTTGGATTGCTCCCTTTAGTATTATGAGGTGGCCTTCCTTATCTCTTGTTATGTCCTTCAGTTTGAGATCTAATTTGTCAGATATAAGTATTGCTACTCCAGCTTTTTTTTCAGTTCCATTTGCCTGGAAAACCTCTTTCCATCCCTTCACCCTCAGTCTGTGTGCGTCTTTTTTTCTGAGGTGGGTTTCTTGTAGACAGCAGATATATGGGTCATGTTTTCTTATCCAATCCATTACCCTATGTCTTTTGATTGGGGCATTTAATCCGTTTACATTTAAAGTTATTATTGATAGGTACTTATTTGTTGCCATTCCTATTCTTTACCCCTGTGTTCCTTCTTCGCTTCCTATTTCTTTTTTTTTTTTTTTTTACAGCAGACCCTTCAGCATTTCTTGCATTGCTGGTTTGGTGGTAATAAATTCCCTTAGTCCTTTTTTGTCTGTGAAGGTCCTGATTTCACCTTCAATTTTGATTGACAGCCTTGCTGGGTACAGTATTCTTGGATTCAGACCCTTCCTTTGCATGACTTTGTATATTTCATTCCATTCCCTTCTGGCCTGATGAGTTTCTGTTGAGAAATCAGTTGCTAGTCTGATGGGGGTTCCTTTGTATGTAACTTTCTGTCTCTCTCTGTCCGCTTTTAAGATTCTTACTTTGTCGTTGGTGTTTGCCAATTTAATTATAATGTTCCTTGGCGTCGGTCTTTTGGGGTTCATTTTGCTTGGGACTCTGTGAGCTTCTTGTATTTGTGTGGGTTTTTTCTTCTCTATATCAGGGAAATTTTCTGTCATTATTTCTTCAAATAGGTTTTCTATTCCTTGCTCAGCTTCCTTTCTTTCTGGAACCCCTATTATGCGGATGTTGTTTTGTTTCGTGTTGTCCCAAAGTTCCCTTAGGCTCTCCTCCTGCCTTTTAATTTTTTTTTCTAGAAGTTGCTCTACTTGGGTATTTTTTCCCATCTTGTCTTCTAGCTCACTGATGCGGTCCTCTGCTTCTTCTAGTCTACTCTTGATGCTTTCTATTGAGTTCTTTACAGCAGCGATGTCATTTTTCATTTCTTCTTGGTTCTTCTTCATTTCCTCTTGGTTCTTGCTCATATTGTCGAATTTGTCTTCCATTCTTTTCAGCCACCTTATGACCATTTCTCTGAATTCTTTTTCTGGAAGGTTGCTTGCTTCCATTTCGTTTACTTCCTTTTCTGGTGATGCCTGCTTTTCTTTCATATGCGGGCTGTGTCTTTGTCTCCCCATGGTCTCTCTTCTCTGGGTGTCTGGTTATGTAGTTCTCTCTCTCCTGCGTCGATTTAAAGGTACAAAATACAGCACTACCAGGTACAACACACAAGGCACTGAACAGAAATGTATTCACGATATTAACAACCTCCAATAAAGGTGACCACCAGAGAAAGGCAAATCAGGGGATAGTAGAGAAAGAAGAAGAGGAAAAAGAAAGAAAGAAGAAGAAGAAAAAAAAGGGGGTGTCAAAATGAAATTGGGAAAAGGGAAAAAAAGAAGAAAAAAAAAGTAAGAGAGACAAGAAAGAGACTAAGAGAGAAAGGGAAACAGACTATATATATTTGGGATAAAACTCCAATAGAACAATCACTTATCCCAGCAAATGCCAGCAACAAGTACCTGGGGATTAATACAAACTACAACACCAACTAATATTGAGTGAGGCAAGGGAAAACAGAAGCACTAAACAAACAAAAAAATATACAAAAGAAGAATAAGCAAAACAATCTCACAAAAAAGCATAAAAATTCGATATAATCTACATTCAAACGAACAACAACAAAAGGACAGAGAGAAGAACAATTTTTTGGATAGTTAAGACAGCGAAGAGAGAGGTGTGTATGGACTTGGAGCATGGGATTGGAGATTAGATATGTAAGTAGGGTGAAATTTTAGCAAGGGGTAAACAGAAAGAATAGGGAAAATCTAAAGCAGGAAAGGGGTAAGATAAACAGGACACTGAAAAGGGAAAAGTGAGGAAGAGAGTGATGGCATAAAGGTAGATTTGAGATAGAGTAAAATGATGCTAAAGGAAAGATAAAAATAGAATGTAGAACATTAATCCCAAAACAAAATGAAGAGAAAATAAAATGACACTTAAAAAAAAAAAAAGATAAAATAGCAGTAGTAATAATATGGATTGAAAATAAAAATGTAATAATTAAAAAGTTAAAATCAAGTGAGGAAAAAAATTAGTTTCTTGAGTAAAAGATGCAAAAAATGAAAATAAAAAAATAAAAAATAAAAATAAAATGTGGAGTAGTGAAGGTCATTCACTTCCTCTGTTGTTCTGTTTGGCACGCCTGTTTCTTAGTCCGGACAGTATTGCAGTTCCCTGCGTTCCACTGCTCTTCAGTGATGTAAGCCAGTCCTGATTTTAAGCAGGCGGTGTGTCTTAATTCGTATTCCTTTATTTTTGATTACACAAGAGTCAATTTGTGATTCAGCCCCTGGGTGGCAGTGTTTCTGGATTGACTTCCGGGTTTATCTATGGCCTCTCTAGGGAGTGTTAGAGCCTTCTTTCCCTGTGGCACTCACTACCGGTTTGTGGGAGTGGGCTGCCTCAGAGCTGGCTCTCGGATGGTCACTCCCCGCTCCGATCCCCAGGTTCCAGAAAAACAACTTTCCCCTGCAGTCTCCCAGGGTGTCCCCAACTGGGTGAACCTATGAATTGGGCTTAGTAATCAGAAGCAAGAATTTCAAGAGGAAAAAGCCCAAGTGTGCGCACTCCGTGGCTGCGCGTAAGTCTAGTACACCCCTGAAATTCTTAGGGTGTCCCTGCACTTCAGATCAAAATGGGTTGCTTTTTAGAGAGCCCTTCTGTTAGCAGCTCTGAGGACCCCCTTCCACATTCACAGATCACGCCAGCCCCAGCAGCCACCGATTTTTCTAGGCACAGACTTCCCTGGTCCTCCAGCTCCCGCAAAACGCGCGTTCCTCTCTCGCGCTGGGACCAGAGACCTCACCTTATCCTAGGCGAAATCTGACCTTTCCGTGGTGGAGTGTAAGAGCTCCTCTGAACCCGTGTGTTTGCGCCAATTGGGGAGCGTTGTTCTGGGGCTCGCAGCTGTTCCGTGGGTGCCGCAGTTGTGGATTCTCAGGCTTCCGATCAGCTCCACTTTCCGGTTCCAGATGGCGGCAACTCCGCGTCCAAGCCCGCAGCTCCGGGAGGGGACCCAGCCGCAGTGGGAGCTGCCAGGTCAGGGGAACACCGTCTAGCAGTCTCCCACCTTCTTCTGGAGTTCAGCTGTCCCCCAACTTGCCAACAAACACTCCTAGTGCGACCCTCAGCTGTTCTTTCTTTCTGCTCCGGGACAAGGCTCAGAACACGTCTGTCTATTCCACCGCCATTTTTCTCCCCTTGATGGAGTTTTTAGGGTTTTATATGTACAATATAATGTCATCTGCAAATAAGGACAGCTTTACTTCTTCTTTTCCAATTTGGATGCCTTTTATTTCTTCTTCTTGTCTAATTGCAATGGCTAATACTTCCAGTACTATGTCAAACAGAAGTGGTGAGAGTGGGCATCCTTGTCTTGTTCCTGTTCTTAGGGGAAATGGTTTTAGTTTTTGCCCATTGAGTATGATGTTAGCTGTGGGTTTATCATATATAGCTTTTATTATGTTGAGGTATGATCCTTCTATTCCCACCTTGTTGAGAGTTTTTATCAAGAAAGGGTGTTGGATTTTGTCAAATGCTTTTTCTGCATCAATTGATATGACTATGTGATTTTTATCTTTCAATTTGTTTATGTGATGTATCACATTTATTGATTTTCGGATATTGAACCATCCTTGCATTCCTTGGATAAACCCTACTTGGTCATGGTGTATGATCTTTCTGATGTACTGCTGGATCCGATTTGCTAGAATTTTGTTGAGTATTTTGACATCTACATTCATGAGGGATATTGGCCTGTAATTCTCTTTCATTGTGTTGTCTTTATCTGGTTTTGGTATTAGGGTGATGCTGGCTTCATAGAAGGAGCTTGGAAGTGTTCCTTCCTCTTGAATTTTTGGAATAGTCTGAGGAGGATAGGTTTTAGTTCTTCCTTGAATGTTTGTTAAAACTCTCCTGTGAAGCCGTCTGGCCCCGGGCTCTTGTTTGCCGGAAGCTGTTTGATGACTGCTTCAATTTCTTCCATAGTTACTGGCATATTGAGCTGTTTAGATTCTTCCTGATTGAGTTTTGGAAGGTTATATTTTTCTAGGAATATGTCCATTTCCTCCAGGTTGTCTAGTTTGTTGGGATAGAGTTGTTTGTAGTATTTTTTAACAATCCTTTGTATTTCGGCGGGATCTGTTGTTATTTCACCTCTTTCATTTCTGATTTTGTTTATTTGGGTCCTCTCTCTTTGCTTCTTGGTGAGCCTGGCTAGAGGTTCATCAATCTTGTTTATCCTTTCAAAGAACCAGCTCTTGGTTTTGTTGATCTTTTGTATTGTTTCTTTGGTATCTATGTCGTTTATCTCCACCCTGATGTTTATTATTTCCTTCCTTCTGCTTACACTGGGCTTTTCTTGTTGCTCTTTTTCTAACTCTATGAGGTGTAGGGTTAGGTAATTTATTACCATTGTTTCTTGTTTTTTTTCAGTAGGGTTGTAGAGCTATGAACTTCCCTCTCAAGACTGCTTTACCTGTGTCCCATGGATTTTGGATTGTTGTGTTTTCATTGTCATTTGTTGCCATGATGTTTTTTATTCTTTGATCTCTCTAGTAATCCAGTCATTGTTTAATAGTATGCTATTTAGTCTCCAGGTGTTTGATTTTTTTGGATTGTTATTATTGTAGTTGATTTCCCATTTTATTTTTATTTAATTTTATTTTTTTATTATTTTTTTATACATTTTTTAAAAAGAAATCTTTATTCAGATTATTACAATTGTGTCTCCTTTCTCCCCCCATAGCTCCCTTCCACCCGGTTCCCACCCCACCTGCTGCCCTTACCTCCCCCCCACTGTCCTCTCCCATAGGTGTATGATTTTTGTCTAGTCTCTTCCTGAACCCCCCCATTCCCCTTTCCCCCTGAGAATTATCAGTCTACTCCCTTTCTATGCCCCTAATTCTATTATATTCACCAGATTATTTTGTTCCTCAGGTTTTTAATTCACTTGATTTTTAGGTTCACTTGATAGATATGTATTTGTTGTTCATAATTTTTATATTTACTTTTTTCTGCTTCCCCTTCTTTAAGAATACCTTTCAGCATTTCATATAATACTGGTTTGGTCGTGATGAACTCCTTTAGCTTTTCCTTATCTGTGAAGCTCTTTATCTGCCCTTCCATTCTGAATGATAGCTTTGCTGGGTAGAGTAATCTTGGTTGTAGGTTCTTGCTATTCATCACTTTGAATATTTCTTGCCACTCCCGTCTGGCCTGCATACTTTCTGTTGAGAAATCAGCTGACAATCGTATGGTGCTCCCTTGTAGGTAATTAACTGTTTTTCTCTTGCTGCTTTTAATATTCTCTCTTTGTCTTTTGCTCTTGGCATTTTAATTTTGATGTGTCTTGGTGTGGTCCTTTTTGGATTCCTTTTGTTTGGGATTCTGTGGGCTTCCTGGACTTGGAAGTCTATTTCTTTCACCAGGTTGGGGAAGTTTTCAGTCATTATTTCTTCAAATAGGTTTTCAGTATCTTGCGCTCTCTCTTCCTCTGGCACCCCCATAATTCTGATGTTGGTACGTTTGAAGTTGTCCCAGAGTCTTCTTACACTATCTTCAACTTTTTGGATTTTTTTTTCTTTTTGCTTTTTCGGTTGAGTGTTTTTTGCTTCTTTGTATTTCAAATCTTTGACTTGATTCTTGCGTTCCTCTAGTCTGCTGTTGGGTTTTTGTATAATATTTTTATTTCAGTCAGTGTATGTTTAATTTTTAGTTGGTCCTTTTTCATATCTTCGAGGGTCTGGTTATATTTATTGGACTTTTCTAGGATATTCTTGAAAAGCCTTATAACTGTGGTTTTGAATTCTATATCCAGTCATTTGTTTTCCTCCATTTCTTTTGTTTGTGATCTGTTTCTTCGTCTCCCCGTTTTTCACTGCTTCCCTGAGTTGGTAGGGTAGATTTGTGTGCTAGGTTTCCTATATGGCCCAGTGGGTCAGCCTCGCCAGTTAACGTGAGGTGGACACTCTTGGTGCACCCCTTTGTGGACTGTGTGTGTAGCCTTGTTGTAGCTAAGTCTTGATTGTTGTTGGTATCGCTGGGAGGAATTGACCTCCAGGCCAGTTGGCTGAGAGGATCAGCTGTGTGTACACTGGAAGATTTTCGGTGCTGGAGACAGCCTTATAGGATTAGCCTTGCCAGATTGCAAAGCCTCTGTGCTCAGCTTGGAAGGGGAGGAGTCTCAGGGCGGAGCAGACAGTCTTGGCTTCCCGTCAGCCCTGCCCTTGCGTGTGAGTCTCCAGACCTCTGCTTTCCACGGTTCCCGAGTTTCCGCCTTACAGTCCAGATTGCCCCCGTAAGAGCGTGGGTCCCCAGAGGCTCGCCCGGAACTGCGGTTCAGTGCAGTCAGGAGCTTCTGACTCCCTTCCGCTAGGGATAGCCTGTGGTAACCTCCACAGTCAGTCTTTGTGTGCACTCACGCCTCCAGACCCCTGCCACCGTGGCTCCCCTGAGTCTCTGAGTCTCCGAATCTCCGTGTGCCTTTCTCTCTACCTGACAGTCCAAACTCCCCCTGTATGAGCCTGGGTTCACAGGGTTTCGCCCGGAACTGAGGTTCAGTGCAGTTGGAACTGAGGTTCAGTGCAGTTGGGGGCTTCCTTCCCCCTCCTGCCAGAGAAATCCAGCCAGGCACTCCGCCGCCCTTCCTCTCTACGCACGCGTGTCTCTGTACCTCAGCTCTTTGCTGCTCCTTCTCTGTGAGCTTTCCTCTTTCCTTCTAGTTGTACTATTTCCACTCAGCCAGCTTTCCTGAGGTTCTGGATGGTGTCCGTTCTGTCTTTTAGTTGTAGTTTTGAAATTGTTGTGTGAAGCAGCAGTTTCGGTGCTTACCTATGCCGCCATCTTGGTTTCTCTTGGCAGTTTTCTATTTTTAAAAAATAAAAATTGAGCTTATTGTTATTTTTGCATTATTATATAACTAGAGGCCCGGTGCATGAAATTCTTTATGGGTATGGTCCCGAGGTCTGGAGAGTGATTGAAGCATAAGTGTGTGGTGTGGAAAGGCAGGTCCCAGCTGATCTCTGGACCCTGGGCAGCACCTGGGCCTCTGGGTCCCTGCACACCTCCCTCTGCCTGAGTCACGGTGCCTTAGTTCCCATGTGGAGATGTGGTGAGCTCAGCCAGACATTGCAGGCCAGGGCACAGTGGGGCACTCTAGGCTACCCAGTAGCACCTCACAGAAGATGGGCGGGCCGCGTGCTCTATCCTGGCCGGCCTCACAGACTGGCTCCTGTGTGAACCCACGGGGAGCCCAATTGGCCCCTGCATTCCTAGCAGCTGTCACCCCGCTCACCTGGAAGAGGCTGCACGGGTGTGGGGAGGGCTCCTCATGGGCGCCATGCTCCTGAGCATGGGACTTTCCCTGGCACGCAAGTCCTTGGGTCCAGCGGGTGGGTGGCAGGTGGAGTGAGAGTGAGCTTGGCAGACACCCCGCATTCTCACTGCATCTCCGTCCCCATCATCTTCGCCTCCAGGTAGCCTGCGAGAGGTTACAGCCATCCCACCTGGGTGCTGTGGGAGGTTGGTTGCAGCCACCCACCCCCAGTTCTCCATCCCAGCCTGGGGCTCAGCCCTGATCAGGCGATCCGGGCCTGCCGGCTACAAGTTGCTGTCTGCAGGGCAATTGATCAGGGCTGGGCCCCCCTCCTGGCTCCCTCAGCACCTGGGAGCCAGGTGGTGGCCCCGCCCCCCCCACCGCCACTGGTTGCCATATTCTGGGTGATCGGCAGGGCGATCGGGCCTCCGCCCACACTTGCCTTGGCCTGGCACTGCCCGCTCACCTGCTCCACCATCCCTCTGCAATCCGGCTCTCATTGGGGCCCATCGGGGCCAGCAGAGCCTCCACTGTCACCTGCTGCTAGCGCCACATTGCCAGTGCTCGCCATGTTCTGCGCCACCCCCTGGTGGTCAGCGCACATCATAGCGAGCTGTTGCACTCTCAGGCGAACTCCCTTTGCATATTAGGCTTTTGTTATATAGGATAATGTAAATATACATTATAAAATATGGGAAATAGAGAAAGCAGAATATAAATGGCTGTAATTTGCTGAGCACATACTATGTGCAAAATGCTTTGCATTCATTATCTAATTTTCAGAGCAATGTTAAGGAGGGAGACTGAGGTTAAAGGAGGTAAAGAAACTTGCCCAGCATAATGTAGCTGATAAGTAGCTGAAGTGGGATTGTTAATCATCTCTTCTACTCAAAGAATGAAAATTGTTTTGATGTATTTCCTTCTAGTCTTTTTAAAAAATCTGAGCATACTTTTTTAAAATAAATCTTTATTGTTCAGATTATTACAATTGTTCCTCTTTTTTCCCCCCATAGCTCCCCTCCACCCGGTAACCACCCCACCCTCTGCCCTTACTCTCCCCCACACTGTCCTCATCCATATGTGTACGATTTTTGTCTAGTCTCTTCCCGCACCCCCCACACCCCTTTCCCCCCGAGAATTGTCTGTCCACTCCCTTTCTATGCCCCTGATTCTATTATATTCACCAGTTTATTCTGTTCATCGGATTTTTTATTAACTTCATTTTTAGGTTCACTTGTTGATAGATATGTATTTGTTGTTCATAATTTTTATCTTTACCTTTTTCTTCTTCCTCGTCTTAAAGAATACCTTTTAGCATTTCATATAATACTGGTTTGGTGGTGATGAACTCCTTTAGCTTTTTCTTATCTGTGAAGCTCTTTATCTGCCCTTCCATTCTGAATGATATAGCTTTGCTGGGTAGAGTAATCTTGGTTGTAGGTTCTTGCTATTCATCACTTTGAATATTTCTTGCCACTCCCATCTGGCCTGCGTAGTTTCTGTTGAGAAATCAGCTGACAATGGTATGGGTGCTCCCTTGTAGGTAATTAACTGTTCTTCTCTTGCTGCTTTTAATATTCTCTCTTTGTCTTTTGCTCTTGGCATTTTAATTATGATGTGTCTTGGTGTGGTCCTTTTTGGATTCCTTTTGTTTGGGGTTCTGTGCGCTTCCTGGACTTGTAAGTCTATTTCTTTCACCAGGTAGTGGAAGTTTTCAGTCATTATTTCTTCCAATAGGTTTTCAGTATCTTGCTCTGTCTCTTCTTCTGGCACCCCTATAATTCGGATGTTGGTACGCTGGAGGTTGTCCCAGAGGCTCCTTACACTATCTTCATATTTTTGGATTATTTTTTCTTTTCGCTTTTCCAGTTGAATGTTTTTTGCTTCTTTGTATTTCAAATCTTTGACTTGATTCTTGCAATCCTCTAGTCTGCTGTTGGGTCTCTGTATAATATTTTTTATTTCAGTCAGTGTATGCTTAATTTCTAGTTGGTCCCTTTTCATATCTTCAAGGGTCTCACTAAATTTATTGGCCTTTAGTCAGTTTTTTAAAATTTAAATTCTTTATTGTTTAATGTATTACATAAGTCTCCTCCCCACCCTCCTGATTGACCTCTCCCTGGTTGCCTCCAACCCCTAGCACATGCCCTCACTCCCACCCCCCGTCTGTGTCCATTGCCTTTGCTCAATGCATGCATTTAGAAGTCCTTTGGTTGATCTTTTATCCCCTCACCCCCTGCCTTCCTTCATAGGTTGTATTGTCTCTTCGATGCTTCTATGACTCTGGTTACTCAGTCTATGTTCTTCATTATATTCAACGAATGAGTGAGATCATGTGATATTTATCTTTCTCTGACTGACTTATTTCGCTTAGCATAATGCTCTCCAGTTCCATCCATACTGTTGAAAATGGTAAGAATTCCTTCTTCTTTACAGCAGGGTAATATTCCATTTTGTAGATGTACCACAGATTTCTAATCCACTCATCTGCTGATAGGCATTTAGGCTGTTTCCACATCTTAGCTATTGTAAATTGTGCTGCTATGAACATAGGGGTACATATATCCTTTCCCATAGGTGTTTCTGTTTTCTTGGGATATATTCCTAGAAGTGGGATTACTGGGTCAAATGGGAGCTCCATTTTTAGTTTTTTTGAGGAAACTCCATAGAGTTTTCCACAGTGGCTGCACCAGTCTGCATTTCCACCAGTAGTGCAAGAGGGTTCCTTTTACTCCTCATCCTCTCCAGCACTTGTCCTTTGTTGCTTTGTTGATGATAGCCATTCTAACAGGTGTGAAATGGTACTTCATTGTTGTTTTGATTTGCATCTCTTGATTAGTGACTTTGAGCATGTTTTCATATGTCTTTCAGCTTTCTGTATGTCTTCTTATCAACAGTGTCTTTTTAGGTCCTTTGTCCATTTTTTGATTGGATTGTTTATCTTCCTTTTGTTAAGTTGTATGAGTTCCCTATGAATTTTTGAGATTAAAGCCTTATCGAAGATAACAATGGCAAATATGTTCTCCCTTGCAGGGGGCTCTCTTGTTTTGTTGATGGTTTTTTTTCGCTGTGCAGAAGCTTTTTATTTTCATGTAGTCCCAATTGTTTATTTTCTCCTTAGTTTCCTTTGCCCTAGGAGCTGTATCGGTAAAGATATTGCTACGGCAGATGTCTGCTATTTTGCTGCCTATGGCTTCTTAGGATTTTTATGGATTCCTGTCTTACTTTTAAGTCCTTGATCCATTTTGAGTTTATTGTTGTGTATGGTGTAAGTAGGTGGTCTAGCTTCATTTTTTTGCATGTACCTGTCCAGATTTCCCAACACAATTTATTTAAGAGACTTTCTTGACTGCATTGTATACTCTTGCCTCCTTTTTCAAATATTAATTGAGCATAATGGCTTGGGTTGAACTCTGGGTTCTCTGTTCTGTTCCATTGGTCTATATGTCTGTTCTTTTGCCAGTTCCAGGCAGTTTTGAGAACAGTGGCTTTGTAGTATAGCTTGACATCTGGTATTGTTATCCCTCCAACTTTGTTCTTTCACAAGATTGCTGCTGCTATTCGGGGTCATTTTTTAAAATTCCAGATGTATTTTTGGAGAGTTCTAGGTCTTTGAAGTACGCCGTTGGTATTTTAATGGGGATTGCATTGAATCTACAGATTGCTTTGGGTAGTATGGATATTTTAATGATGTTGATTCTACCAATCCATGAACAAGTTATGTTCTTCCATTTGTTTATGTCTTCCTCTATCTCTTTTTTTAGTGTCTGGTAATTTTCTGAGTTCACGTCCTTTACCTCCCTGGTTACATTTATTCCTAGGTATCTTAATTTTTTTGTTGCAATTGTAAATTGGGATTTTTTTTAATTTTCTCTTTTTGTGAGTTCATCATTGGTGTATAAAAAAGCCATAGATTTCTGGGTGTTAATTTTGTATCCTGCTACATTGCCAAATTCATTTATTAGTTCTAGTAGTTTTTTGATGGAGTCTTTAGGGTTTTCTATATACAATATCATGTCATCTGCAATAATGGCAGTTTTACTTCTTTTCCAATTTAGATGCCTTTTATTTCTTCTTCTTGTCTGCTCGCTGTGTTTTGTCCTTCCAGTATTATGTCGAACAGGAATGGTAAAAATGTGCATCTCTCTCTTGTTCCTGTTCTTAGGGGAAATGGTTTTATTTTTTGCCTATCGAGTATGATGTTAGCTGTAGGTTTGTCATATAAGGCTTTTACTATGTTGAAGAAAAATAAAAAGCTTCTACACAGTGAAATAATAATAAAATTCCCAATTTGCTGAGCGTTTTTGTCAGGAAAGAGTGCTGGATTTTGTCAAATGCCTTTTCTGCATCAATTGATATGATTATGTGATTTTTGTCTCTCAATTTGTTTATGTGATGTATCACATTTATTGATTTGCAGATATTGTACCAGACTTGCATCCCTGGAGTAAATCCCTCTTGGTCATGGTGTATGATCTTTCTAATGTAATACTGTATATGATTTGCAAGAATTTTGTTGAGGATTTTAGCATCTATGTTCATCAGGGATATTGACCTTTAATTCTCTTTCTTTGTAGTGTATTTATCTAGTTTTGGCATTAGGGTAATGTTGGCTTCATAGAAATAGCTTGGAAGTGTGCCTTCCTCTTTAATTTGTTGGTATAGCCTGATAAGGATAGGTTTTAGTTCTTCTTTGATTGGTTGGTAAAACTCCCCTGTGATGCAGTCTGACCCTGGGCTTTTGTTTGCTGGAAGCTTTTTGATGACTGCTTCAGTTGCCTCCATAGTTATCAGCCTATTGAGATTTTTGGATTCTTCCTGATTGAGTTTTGGAAGGTTGTATTTTTCTAGGAATATGTCCATTTCCTCTTGGTTGTTTACTTTGTTGGAGTAGAGCTGTTCATAGTATTTTTTTTATAATCTTCTGTATTTCTTTCTGTGGGGTCTGTTGGTATTTTGCCTCTCATTTCTGATTTTGCTTATTTGGGTCCTCTCTCTTTGCTTCTTGGTGAGCCTGGCTAGAGGTTCATCTATCTCGTTTATCCTTTCAAAGAACCAGCTTGTTTTCATTGATCTTTTGTATTTTTTTTTGTCTATATTTCATTTATTTCTGCTCTGATCTTTAGTATTTCCTTCCTTCTGCTCACTCTGGGCTCTTCTTGTTGCTTTCTAATTCGTTATGTTGTAGAGTTATTTAATTTATTACCAGTTTTTCTTGTTTATTAGAGGTAGGCATGTAATCCTATGAACTTCCCTCTCAGGACTGCTTTTACTGTGTCCCATTGGTTTTGGATTGTTGTGTTTTCGTTGTCAGTCATTTCCAGGATCTTTTTAATTTTTTCCTTGATCTCTATGGTAACCCAATCATTGTTTAATAGCATGTTATTCAGCCTCCAAGTGTTTGAAGTTTTGTGATTGTTTTTATTGTAGTTGATTTCTAATTTTATACCATTGTGATCTGAGAAGATGCTTGATATTATTTCTATCTTCTTGAATTTGGAAATTCTTTTTCTGTGACCCAACTTGTGGTCTATCTTTGAAAATGTCCTATGTGCACTTGAGAAGAATGTATATTCTGTCGTTCTGGGGTGAAATGTTCTGAAGCTATCAATTAAGTCCATCTGATCTAGTGAGTCATTTGGGATTGTGTTTCTTTGGTGATTTTTTTTTTGTCTAGAGCAGTGGTTCTCAACCTTTCTAATGCCGCTACCCTTTAATACAGTTCCTCATGTTGTGGTGACCCCCAACCATAAAAGTATTTTCGTTGCTACTTCATAACTGTAATTTTGCTACTGTTAATGAATTATAATGTAAATATCTATGTTTTCCGTTGGTCTTAGGCGACCCTGCTAGTGGTTCTCAACCTGTGGGTCGTGATCCACAGGTTGAGAACCTCTGCTGTGGAGCCTAAGACCATCGGAAAACACAGATATTTACATTAAAACACAGATATTTACTTGTTTTCCTCTATACCAGTGGTTCTCAACCTTTATAATGACGCGACCCTTTAAATATCTGTGTTTTCCAATGGTCTTAGGCGACCCTGCTAGAGGTTCTCAACCTGTGGGTCGGCCCACAGGTTGAGAACCACTGCTGTAGAGCCTAAGAACCTCGGAAAACACAGATATTTACATTATGATTCATTAACAGTAGCAAAATTACAGTTATGAAGTAGTAACGAAAATAATTTTATGGTTGGGGGTCACCACAACATGAGGAACTGTATTAAAGGGTCACGGCATTAGAAAGGTTGAGAACCTCTGGTCTCTAGAGCATTTATCCAGTGATGGCAGTGGTGTATTAAAGTCCTCTAGTATGATCATATTACTGTTGATCTCTCCCTTGATATCTTCCAGCCGTTTTTTTTTAATGTATTTGGGTGCTTCTGCATTAGGTGCATGTATGTTTACCAGAGTTATATCTTCTTGTTTTATCAATCCCTTTACTATTATGAAGTGGCTTTTCTTATCTCTTGTTATGGCCTTCACTCTGAGGCATATTTTGTCAGATATAAGTATTGCTACCCCAGCTTTTTATTTTTCATTTCCATTTGCCTATAGTATGTTTTGTTTTCTCTTCACTTTCAGTCTGTGTTAGTCTCTAGTTCTGAAGTGGGTCTCTTGTAGACAGCATATATATGGGTCATCTTTTCTCATTCATTCAGCCACTCAATGTCTTTTGATTGGAGAATTTAGGACATTGACATTTGAAGTTATTATTGATATTTACCTGTTTGTAGCCATTTTTATTTTTTTGTGTCTGTGTTCCTTCTTCCCTTTCTATTTCTTCTTTTTGCAACTGTCTCTTTAGCATTTCTTGCATTGCTGGCTTGGTAGTGATAAACTCCCTTAGCCTTTTTTTTTTTTTTTTTCTGTGAAGCTCCCGATTTCCCCTTCAATTTTGAATATTACCCTTGCTGGGTAGAGTATTCTTGGATTCAGTCCCTTGATATGCATCACTTTGAATACTTCCTTCCATTCCTTTCTGGCCTGAAGTGTTTCTGTTGAGAAATCATTTGATAATCTAATGGGAGTTACCTTGCAGCTAACTTTCTGTCTCTCTCTTGCAACCTTTAAGATTCTCTCTGTGTTGTTAACGTTTGCCATTGTAATTACGTCCTATCCTGATTTGGGTCTTTTGGGGTTTATCTGGTTTGGGACTCTCGGTGCATGTGTCACTGTTTTCTTCCCCAAATTAGGGAAGTTTTCTGACATTATTTCTTCAAATAGGTTTTTTAACCCTTGCTTCTTTTTCTGGCACCCCTATTATATGTATGTTGCTTTGTTTCATGTTGTCACAAAGCTCACTCAGGCTCTCTTCCTGTCTTTTGATTTTTCTCTCCAGTTGCAGTTCAGGTCGGTTGTGTTTTGCTTCCCTGTCTTCCAATTTGCTATTTTGGTTGTTTGCTTCTCCTAGTCTACCATTGAAAGCTTCTATATTGTTTTTTATTGTCACTATATCACTCTTTATTTCCTACTGATTCTTACATAGGTTGTTGATTTTCTCATCCATCAGGTTTATGAAGTGTATGACCCTTATTCTGAATTTTTTTTCTGACGTATTGCATGCCTCCATTTTATCTAGTTCCTTTTCTGGCGTTTACGCCTTTTCTGTCCTTTGGAAATTGTTCTTCTGTCTCCCCATTTTTGCTCCCACCAAGGGTTCTAGGTATAGAGTTGTGTGGGGCCTCTGACTTCATTGGTGGGCTTGGTGGTGGGTTGCATGATCGTGGGCGGTGGCTGCTTCTCAGGTGGACTAGGTCGGCATCATCTCCTCAGGTTGTCTTGGGTGGGGTTGCTGTTTGCAGCTGTTCCTCAGGCAGTCATGGTGTCGCCACTTCTCATGTGGTCACGGGCTAGCTGCTCCTTGCGGGGGGGTCTCAGGGCTGCTGCTCCTCATGTGGTTCCGGGTGGCAGCTGCTCCTTGGGGGCGTCGCTGGGTGACTGCTCTTCATGTTGTCACATGTGGCTGCTTCTGCTTGGGTGGTCGTGGGCATTGACTGCTTGTTGGGCAGTTGCTTCTTGGGTGGTTGCGGGCAGCAGCTGACCCTGGGGGGGTGGTCGTGGGGCAGCTGCTCATCATGTGGTTGCGCATGGTGTCTGCTCCTCTGGTGGTCATGGGCTGCAGCTGCTCATGCGGTTTCTGGAGTGGTCATGGTGTCTGGGGCTGCTATGTAAGGCCAGCTGTTCGTGCGTGGTTGTAGAACCCCGAGCTGCTGGGTAACGCTTGGCTGTTCATGTGCGTGGTTGCCTCATTGTATCTTTTGATCCCAAAATTGAGGATGGAGAGGGTACCTTTGTATGTACATGTAATCCCTTATGGACAAATGCAGCCCAAGAAGCCTCCCTTCACTAAATAATTAATTCTTTTCTTGCTTAAATTCATTAGAGGGAATAGCAGGTCTTTTGGGTGAAGGTTTCTCACAATCTTTCTTAGAAGTAGAATAGAGTAATTATCCCTATGATATTCTTAAACAAGAATGTTCCCTATAGTCAGTTTTGTAAGCTGTGCTTTTTAGTGATCGTGGGGCAATGAATGTTGTTGATGGTGGTGGTGGCGGCGGCAGCAGTGGTGTTTATTCAGGCCTGTTTTTTTCCCTTTCTAGCCAGGTTTCTCAGTCACTGTTCCTCTTATCTGAAGAGAGGAAAAGTTTTGAACTCATTCTTCCTGCTTTTTAATGGCTATTTTCTCCTACAACACTCCAATGGATAGGCTGATCTTACTAAAGTTTTCGTTTCTTTCCAGTAACTCTAGAGATCCATTCACAATGTTAGTTGTCAGACAGTGCTTTAATGATCCATGATGTTTGCTTAAAAATATAGCAACAAGAGGCCTTATAGGACTTCATTACTGTAAGCCAGAAATAACCATTTTCCAAACCTCCTGCATTAGTCCCTGAATCATTTCCCAACTCACTATATAGATGAGCAAAGAAAAATGAATATGAGACCTTTGGCAATGGCTGGTGACATATGGTTATCTTAAAGCAGTTATAGCATTGAATTGGAGTACCCTTCTGATTGTGCAGCTATTTGTGTGGACCTTGGACATGTCAGTTTCTATTTCTGGACCCTGGTCTTCATGAATAAAATGAAATAGTTGGATTAAGACAGATGATCTGTAAAAGTGTAAGTCTTTCAGACAGTAGTTTACCAGAAAGCTGAAACAATCTTGCCCTTCCTAATACTTTTTGCCTGTTGCCATGTATCTCAGTGGGTTTTTAAAGTCTTCTTATCTCCAATTAAATGAACACTTATGACCTTTTAGAGCAGTGGTCGCCAACCAGTGGTCTGTGAAGTCTGAAAGGTTGGCGACCGCTGTTTTAGAGGCCACACATTGAGCAGTGGGATTTTCTGACTCAGTAACTTAATTTGAAATTGATTTAACAATTCTGAAGCCCTTGTTAATTGAAAGTATGTATGAACAAAATCTCTGACCCAGCCCTAGCTGGTTTGCTCAGTGGTTAGAGTGTTGGCCCTTGGACTGAAGAGTCATGTGTTTGATTCCAGTCAAGGGAATGTATCTGTGTTACAGGCTTGATCCTGGTCCTGGTTGTGTGATGTGCAGGAGACAAACAATTGATGTGTCTCTCTCACATTGATGTTTCACTCTGTCTCTTCCCCTCTTTTCCACTCTTTCTAAAAATCAATGGAAAAAATATCTTCTGGTGAGGATTAGCAACAACAAAAACAATCTCTGACCCAGTTACCTGAGTGAGAATGATTAGGAAATAACCTCTGAAAAGCTGTTCTTTAATAGAAGCAATAAAAAACACTGGAAATTAACCAAAATTTTTAACAATATAAGGTGTGTTTATTCAAGGAAAAGGACTGAATAATTGGAATAACAGTGATTTTTGTGGTGTTTTAACTTACCCTATTTCCATCCTCTTTTTCTATAGCTCCATAGTAGCCTTGGAAACTAACAGGTACACAATCAGGGACACTCTAAAAACCATCATTACAGCAGCCATTGGAGAGGGTACAATGGGTTTGAAACTCCTCTAAAGCTGAAAAATATTACTTATAGGACTTTCTCATATGAATTGACTAATATCTGACTTACTGCAAGTGGATTTTTCCTTAGGGAATTTTTAAACAACAATTAGTGGTTATTGTTTAGCATTTCATCTGCCTTAGGCAGCAAAAAGAATAGCAACAAACAAGAAGCTGAACAATAAACCTAACAGGAAAAAATTGGGAATGGGTTGTCCATAAAGAGCTTTGAAAAGCTGCAACTTAGTCCTAAATCTCTAGAAAGTCATGCACATGTATGGGCTTCACTCATGTCCAAGATTTGCATCTGTCAAGAATAGACTTGAGGAAACTTTAATCTCTCGCTTCTGGCTGACCTCAAAGATATGTGCAAGCAGGAACTGAAGACTAAAATAGAGTTATAAACCACTTGGCTGAATGTTGAAGGTATATACCAACACACAAGCAGAGCCTTTCAACAAAGGCTGGGAGACTTAGCTGACCACTAAGCTAACTGACCAGAGACATCAGTGGATTAACATGACAAAAATACAGACTTTATAGAATTTGTCCATGAAATCACTAAACAAAGAGCAACAACAAGAACAATAAACTACAGGAAAGGAATGGGGTTCTGATTTCCAAAGTTGTCACATTGCATTATTTAAAATGTTCACTTTTTAACAAAAAAATTATATCTGCAAACAAATAAAAAATGGCCCATAAGGAAGGACAAAAAGAAACCAATAATAAATAGAAATTGTCTCATTGAAGCCAAGGCATTGGACTTCCAAAAAGAGAATTTCAATTAACTACTGTAAATATTATATATTTACATAATTTATAGAAAAATAAAATCCCCATTTATTTAATTAATATAAAAGAACAACTTAAGAATTATTTAGTTTGAAAGTACAATAATTGAAGTGAAAAAGTCACTATAGGGGATTAATATCAGATTTATACTGGGAGAATATAGAATCAGAGTAACTTAATACAGATGAGTTTATTCAATTTGAGAAAAATAATTAAGAAAAAATGAATAAATCTTCAGAGACCATGGATATCATCAAGTATAACAGTTATATGCATAATGAGAATCCTAGATGAAGAGGAGGGAAAGGGTAGAAATAATATTTGGAAAAACAGTGGCCCAAAACTAGACAAATTTGGTTAAGAATTTTAATCTGCTCTTCCCACAAATTCAACAAACTTAAAGGAAGAAAAACTCAAGGAGATACATGCTTGAACATATTGTAATGAAACTGTTGAAAGACAGCAAAATAGGGAGAATCTTGAAAAAATAAGTAAAAATGACATGCTGTACAAGAAATTGTCAAAAAAATTAACAGATGACTTCTCTTTAGAACCATAAAGGCCAGAAAGCAGTTGGGTGACATGTTCAAAGTACTCAGAAAAAGTCCATCACCTGTGATAAGTCCCTGTGCAAACTTATCACAGTGTTATTTACTACATTCCCCATCACAGATGATTACTAGAATTAGTGGAGTGATCATGTTGTAAATAAAAATGTTGAATCATTGTATTGTACACCTGAAAGTAATATAACAAATATAGTATGGTAAACCCAACTATACTTGAATAAAAAATTATAAAGAAAAAGTCTATCAACCTAATATTCTATATCTAACAAAACTATCTATTAAAAACTGAGAAATTAAGATATTTTGTGGTAAACAAAAAACTTAAAGAATTAACCATTAACAAATCTGCCCTGATGAATAGCAAAGGAAGTTCTTAAAGTGGAAAAGAAACATTAGAGAATAGCTAGAATTCACATGATGACAGAATGAGATATAACATGCAAATAGTATAAAATAAAACTGGAGCAGACAAACATGGACTTTAAATAAAAAATAGTTACTAGAAACAAGGACATTTTATTATGATAAGAGTCAGTAATTCAAGCAGGTATAACAATTATAGATATACTAGAGGCCCGATGCATGAAATTCGTGCAAGAGTAGGCCTTCGCAACCCCGGATGCCTTGGCCCTTGCTGCTGCGGTTGTCTCATGGCCCTGGCTGCCTCGTGGCCCTGTGGCCCCACCCCCTGCCCACTGGTCATTCTGGAAGGTTGTTCCACCATCCAGTCTAATTAGCATATTAGCTCTTTATTATATAGGACATTCATCAAAAAATAGAACTTCAAAATACATGAAGCAGAATTAGACTATTAAACAATAATAGTTGGAGAATTCAATAATTCATTAATTTCATTAATAGAACATCAACAAGGATACAGAAGATTTGAACAACACAATAAATCAACTAACGTAACAGACATTTTTAGAACATTTCATCCAAGAGGAGTAGAGTATATTCTTTTCATGTGGACATGGAATTTTCTCCCAAAGAGATCATAGGATAAGTCAGACAACAAGCCTCAATAAATTGAAAAGAATTGAAATTATATTTGTTGTGTACAATGAAATGAAATTAGAAATCAATTACAGAAATTTGGAAAATATATAAGTATGTAGAGATTAAACACTCTATTCTTAAATAACCAACATATTTAAAGAGGGAATTACAGGGGAATGGAAAAATACTTTGCAATGAATGAAGACAAGACCACAGCATACCATACCTTATGGGATGCAGCTAAAAACACACACACAGTGATTGGTGGGGAATTTCTGCCTTAAAATCCTATATTACAAAAGAAGAAATATCTCAAATCAATAACATAACCCTTCCATTTTAAGACACTGGAAAAATAAGAGCAATTCAAATCCAACACAAACAGAATGAAGAAAATTAGAGAGGAAATTAATGAAATAGAAAATAGAAAAACAATGTCAGTAATCAACAAAGCCAAACATTTGTTTATTGTAAATCTATATATATAAAAGGCTAATATGCTGATTGTCCACCCAACCGGTTGCTATGTTGTGCACTGAACACCAGGGGCCAGACGCTCAATGCAGGAGCTGCTGTGACACGCACTGGCCATTTAAAAACAAATGGTACCTTGGACCTGGCAGTGACAAAGCAACACTCGGCTTCCCTCAAGTGGGACACAGGCCCCGCCACCATCCTGGAGTGACAGCCCACCAAATCACAGCCAACGCTGCTGAGACCCCATGGCGCAAAATGTAGCCCACAGCCCAGCCCCGCCCAGAAACAGTCGCTGTGGTAGCTGGGTAATGATGTCACATAGCAATGCTCAGCTTCCTCTCCCTAGCAACTAGCCTCCTTGGAGATTCTTCAGCCCAGGAACATGACTTTATAGCCAGGTGCATACATTTTACACTTTACCAAATATCTGGGAAGTGTTTTCCCATGCCTCAGCTCATTTGATCCTCACAGAAGTCCTTGAGTAGGTAGATAGGAGACTCCATAGAATCCTATTTTCATTAGCCAGAAAACAGAGATTTAGAAAGTTTAGAAACTTGACCTGACTGAAAAGAAGTAAGAAATGGTGGAACTTGAAAATGACTTCAGGGTTTCTCACTGTGCAGAATATAGTCAGATACTGCTGCAGTTAAATATTTTACCCTTTGTTCTCCCTGCGGAATCTATAATAATAATCTGCTTTGTTTTAATATTTACTGCTCTGTTGCTGACAATTACATGAAAGAGAAGTACTTCACTGAGCTGTCAAATGTTTAGCTACATCAGAAAGCTAATTAAGAAAGTTTATTCTATATCTATAAAAGTCTAAGTTGACTTGCACATGCACGATACATATAAAGCTCTCACTGGTGCCAATCGCACACGTATGTTTTGATCTGTCATTGTCATTTGTGAATTTCGTTAACACTTCTATTATAGAGAAAGGGCGAATAGCGATATTAAAATATTTCTTCTAATTAATTTCCATTCAATGTGCACGAATCCGTGCACTGGGCCACTATTCCTATATAATAAAAGCCTAATATGCAAATTGTCTGAATGGTGGAACGACTGGTGGAACAACTGGTCGCTATGATGCGCACTGACCAACAGGGGGCAGACACTCAACACAGGAGCTGCCCCCAGCCCGCAGGCCCCAGGCCAGACAAGGTGGGTGCCAGTGGGGGGGGGGTAACTGGTGGAGGGGGGTGGGGCTGGCTGGCGAGCAGGGGACAGGGCTGGCCAGAGGTGGCTGCACGTGGCAGGACCGGCGAGTGGGCAGCACCAGGCCCACCAAGGCAGGTGCCAGTGGGGGCCCCCTGATTGCCCCACTGATCGCCCCACAGATCAGTCCTGATCGCCCGTCAGACCTAGGGACTGTACCCGTGCATGAATTTCATGCACCGGGCCTCTAGTCTATACTAATAAAAGTGTAATATGCTAATTAGACTGGGTCGACCAGCCATCTTCCAGACGTCTGACTTCCTTCCATACAAAGCTATGGTGGTGGGGGCCAAGGCAGAGGCAGTTAGGGGTGATCAGGCTGGCAGGGGAGGGCAATTGGGGGCGAGTTCAGGCCAGCATGGGAGGGCAGTTGGGGGTGACCAAGCTGGCAGGGGAGGGCAGTTAGGGGTGATCAGGCAGGCAGGCAGAGAGGTTGGGGGCGATCAGGCAGGCAGTGGGCAACATAGGAGCGATAAAGCTGGCAAGGTAGGGGCAATCAGGCTGGCAGGGGGCAAGGTAGGGGCAATCAGGCCGGCAGGCAGAGGGGTTAGCGGCGATTAGGCCAGCAGGCAGAGGGGTTAGGGGTGATCGAGCAGGCAGGCAGGGGAGTGGTTAGGAGCCAGTCATCCCAGATTGTGAGAGGGATCGGGCCTAAACCGGCAGTCAGACATCCCCCAAAGGGTCCCAGATTGGAGAGGTTGCAGGCTGGGCTGAGGAACCCCCATCCATGCATGAATTTCATGCACCGGGCCTCTAGTACTACATAATAAAGAGGTAATATGCAAATTGACCCTCACACCCTCACACAAAGATGGCCGCCCCCATGTAGTCAAAGATGGCTGCCCCCATGTGGTCAAAGATGGCCACCACAAGATGGATGGCAGGGGAGGGTAGTTGTGGGCGATCAGGCCAGCAGGGGAAGGCAGGCCTGCAGGGGAGGGCAGTTAGGGGTGACCGGGCTGGCAGGGGAGGGCAGTTGGGGGTGACCAGGCCAGCAGGTGCAGCAGTTGGGGGCGACCAGGCCTGCAGGAGAGGGCAGTTGTTGGCGAACAGGCCAGCAGGGGAGGGCAGTTAGGGGCGACCAGGCCTACAGGGGAGGGCAGTTGGGGGTTACTGGCCCAGCAGGTGAGGGAAGTTGGGGGTGATTGGGCTGGCAGGGGAGCAGTTAGGCGTCGATCAGGCTGGCACTGGAGTGGTTAGGGGTGATCAGGTTGGCAGGAAGGCGAGCGATTGGGAGCTAGCAGTCCTGGATTGTGAGAGGGATGTCCGACTGTCAGGGATCGGGCCTAAATCAGCAGTTGGACATCTCCCAAGGGTTCCCAGATTGGAGAGGGTGCAGGCTGGGCTGAGGGACACCCCCCAATCCCCCCCTTCCAGTGCACGAATTTCATGCATCGGGCCTCTAGTTTATACATAATTGAGAAACCCTTAGCTAGACTGACCGGGAGTATAATTAAATTACTAAAATCAGGAATGAAACACAGGTTATTACTACTGACCTTACAGAGACAAAACTGATAAGGAAATAGAGTAAATAATTCTATGCCAACAAATAAGATAACCTGAATGATATCACAGTTTTAGAAAGATATAAACTACTAAAACTCATGGAATAGTAAATGTGAATGGACCTATAAAAAAAATAAAGACACTGAATTTGTAATTTAAAAACTTTCCCACAAAAATGACCAGATGTGGATGATTTTACTGGTGAATTCTACCAAATATTTAAAGAATTAATACTATCCCATCTAAAATTCTTTTAAAAAATCAGAAAAGGGAACACTTCCCAACTCTTGATGAGGCCACCATTGGCCACATAACCAATACAAGGATATCCCATCTTACTGTGTCAGAAGACTTAATATAGGAGAACCAATATGTTGGCATAGGTAAATGCTGGCACTCGCTGTCTCCCATAACCACATCAAAATTACAAGTAAAATAAAGAACAAACTTCATTCAGAACTGCCTTAAATCTGGCTCAATGGAAGTCCTACAGTGAAAGAAGTAAGGAAGAAAGCACACGAATACTGGTAGGAGGGCCGGTGGCACAGAACAAGCTAGTCAGATACCCATGTGCGGCATTTAAAAAAAATTAAATCTTTATTGTTGAAAATATTAGGTATATCCCCTTCTTTCCCCCATTGACCCCTTCTAGCCCATCCCTGCCTTCCACCCTAAGCCTTCTCCACCTTACCGTGTGTGTCCATGGGTTATGCATATATGCAACAAGTTCTTTGGTTGATCTCTTCCCACCCACCCAACTTCCCCCACCTTCCCTCTGAGATTCTGAAGTCTGTTCTATGTTTCTATGTTTCTGGGTGTATTTTGATCATCACTTTATTTTGTTCATTAGATTCCACATATGAGTGAGATTATGTGATACTTGTCTTTCTCTGACTGACTTACTTCACTTAGCATGATTCTGTGCAGGTCCCTCCATGCTATCTCAAATAGTAAGAGATCATTCTTTTTTACTGCTGCATAGTATTCCATGGTGTGTATGTACCACAACATTTTTATCCACTCAGTTACTGATGGGCACTTGGGCTATTTCTAGATCTTAGCTATTATAAATTGTGCCACTATGAACATAGGGGTGCATATATTCTTTCTGATTGGAGTTTGGGGTCTCTTAGGATATATTTTTACAAGTGGGATCACTAGGTCAAATGGCAGTTCTGTATTTAAGTTTTTGAGGAAACTCCATACTGTTTTGTATAATGGCTGCACCAGTATGAGTTCCCACCAGCAGTGTACTAGGGTTCCCTTTTCTCCACATCCTCGCCAGCACTTGTCATTTGTTGATGGTAGCCATTCTGGCAGGTGATACTTCATTGTGATTTTAATTTGCATCTCTATGAGGATCAGTGATTTTGACCATTTTTTTCATGTTTCTTGGCCATCCTTATGTATTCTTTGGGGAAGTATCTATTTAGGTCCTTTGCCCAACTTCTTTTTTCTTTATTGATTTAGGTATTACATATGTATCCTTATACCGCCATTGCCCCCCCCCCCCCACCCCCACTCATGCCCTCACCCCGCTGTTGTCTGTGTCCATTAGTTAGGCTTATATGCATGCATACAAGTCCTTTGGTTGATCTCTCTCCCTTTCCCCCACCCTCCCCTTCCTTCCCTCTGAGGTTTGACGTTCTGATCAATGCTTCTCTGTCTCTGGATCTGTTTTTGTTCATCAGTTTATGTTGTTCATTATATTCCATAAATAAGTGAGATCATGTGATATTTATCTTTCTCTGACTGGCTTAATTCGCTCAGCATAATACTCTCCAAGTCCATCCATGCTGTTGCAAATTGTAAGGGTTCCTTCTTTTTTACTGCAGTGTACTATTCCATTGTGTAGATATACAACAGTTTTTTAATCCACTCATCTGCTGATGGGCACTCAGGCTGTTTCCAAATCTTAGCTATTGTAAATTTTGCTGCTATGAACATAGGAGTGCATATATCCTTTCTGATTAGAGTTTCTAGTTTCTTGGGATATATTCCTAGAAGTGGGATCACTGGGTCAAATGGGAGTTCCGTTTTTAATTTTTTGAGGAAACTCCGTACTTTTCTCCAAAGTGGCTGTACCAGTCTGCATTTCCACCAGCAGTGCACTAGGGTTCCTTTTTCTTCACATCTTTGCCAGCACTTGTCATTTGTTGATTTGTTGATGATAGCCATTCTGACAGGTGTGAGATGGTACCACATTGTCGTTTTGATTTGCATTTCTCAGATGATTAGTGACTGAGGATGTTTTCATATGTCTCTTGGCCTTCCTTCTGTCCTCCTTCGAAAAGTATCTATTTAGGTCCATTTCTCATTGTTTGATTGGGTTGTTTATCTTCCATTTATTAAGTTGTATGAGTTCCCTGTAAATGTTGGAGATTAAACCCTTATCAGAGATAACATTGGCAAATATGTTCTCCCATGCAGTGGGCTTTATTGTTGTTTTGTTGATGGTTTCTTTTGCTGTGCAGAAGCTTTTTATTTTGATGTACTCCCATTTGTTTATTTTCTATTTAGTTTCCATTACCCTAGCAGCTGTGTCGGTGAAGATACTGCTTTGACATATGTCTGAGATTTTGCTGCATGTGGATTCCTCTAATATTTTGTGGCTTCCCGTTTTATTTTTAAGTCCATTAGCCATTTTGAGTTTTTTTTGTGTATGGTGTAATTTGGGGGTCTAGTTTCTTTCTTTCTTTTTTTTTTTTTTTTTCATGTATCTGTCCAATTTTCCCAACACCATTTATTGAAGAGACTGTTTTGCCTCCATTGTATGTTCTTGCCTCCTTAGTCAAATATAAATGGAGCATAGTGGTTTGGGTCGATTTCTGGGTTCTCTATACTGTTCTATTTATCTAAAATGTCTTTTCTTGTTCCAGTACCAGGCTGTTTTGAGAACAGTGGCTTTGTAATATAGCTTGATATCTGGTATTGAGATCTCACTTACTTTGTTCTTTTTACTCAGGATTGCTTCAGATATTTGGGGTCTTTTTTTATTTCAGATGAATTTTTGGAGAGTTCGTTCTAGGTCTGTGAAATATGTCATTGGTCTTTTAATGGGGAGTGCATTGAATCTATAGATTGCTTTGGGTAGTATGGACATTTTAATGATTTTGATTCTACTAATCCATGAACACAGTATGTTCTTCCATCTGTTTTTGTCTTCCTCTATCTCTTTTTTCAGTGTCCTGTAATTTTCTGCGTATAGGTCTTTTACCTCCTTATTTAAGTTTATTCCTAGGTATCTTAATTTTTTTGATGCAATGGTAAATGGGATTGCTTTTTTAAGTCTCTCTTTCTGTAAGTTCACTATTGGTGTATAGAAATGCCATAGATTTCTTGGCGTTAATTTTGTATCCTGCTACTTTGCCGAATTCATTTATTAAGTCTAATAATTTTCTGACGGAGTTTTTAGGACTTTCTATGTACAGTATCATGTCATCTGGGAATAAGGACAGTTTTACTTCTTTTCCAATTTGGATGCCTTTTTATTTTAACTCTTTTTAAAAAAATATATTTTATTGATTTTTTTTACAGAGGGGAAGGGAGAGGGATAGAGAGTTAGAAACATCGATGAGAGAGAAACATCAATCAGCTGCCTCCTGCACACTCCCCACTGGGGATGTGCCCATAACCAAGGTACATGCCCCTGACTGGAATCGAACCTGGGACCCTTGAGTCCGCAGGCCAATGCTCTATCCACTGAGCCAAACCGGTTAGGTTAATTTGGATGCCTTTTATTTCTTCTTCTTGTCTGATTGCAATGGCTAGTATTTCCAGTACTATGTCGAACTGGAGTGGTGAGAGTGGGCAACCCTGTCTTGTTCCTGTTCTTAGGGTAAATATTTTTATTTTTTGCCCATTGAGTATGATGTTGGCTGTGGGTTTGTCATATATGGCTTTTATTATGTTGAGGTATTATCCTTCTATTACCACCTTACTGAGAGTTTTGATCAAGAAAGGTTGTTGGATTTTGTGAAATCCTTTGCCCAATTTTTAATTGCATTGTTTGTTTTTGTGTTGTTAAGTTGTGTGAGTTCGTTATATATTTTGGATATAAACCCTTTATCAGATATATAATTGCCAAATTTGTTCGCCCATACAGTGGGTTCCCTTTTCGTGTTGTTGATGATTTATATTGCTATGCAGAAGCTTTTTATTTTGATATTGTCCCATTTGTTTATTTTCTCCTTAGGTATTTATTTTTTAATTCTGAGGGATATCTTCCATGCAGAGGCTTCCTGTGAGGAGCAAGGTGTCCCAGCTCCACACTAGACACCCAGCCCAGGGTTCCACTGCCGGAAAGAGAAGTGCCCATAATTTTATTTTTTTATTATTTTTTTTTAGCTTTTTTATTTTTTATTTTTATTTTATTTTTTATTTTTACTTATTTTTTTAATTGTTTGAAGTATTACAAATAGTAGTACATATGTCTCCTTTTTTTTCCCCATTGACCTCCCCCCAGCCTCCCCTTCCTTCCAGTACATGCCTTTACTTGCCCCCGCCAGTGTCTTTTATCCATTGGTTATGCTTATATGCATGCGTACAAGTCCTTCAGTTGATCTCTTACAGCCCCCCCACCCCAACCTCCTATGCCTTCCCTCTGTAGTTTGACAGTCTGTTCAATGCTTCTTTGCCTCTGTATCTATTTTTTTCCCCTTTTCTTTCCTTTAAAAAATCTTGCCTCTGTGGACTAGAAATAAACATATAATAACAAAAAAAATGTTTGAGTCCCAATTTCAATGTCCAACAGTTCTGAGTCCCTGTTTCAATGTCAAACAGTTCCTTATGTGTACATGTCAGCAATGATATCTGGACGAACACAGGGGACTGTGGCTGAGTGATTCAAAGGCTGCTGGAGCACTAGCCAGTTCCTCTTAAAGGCCTGGTGCACGAACTTATACATTCCTGCTTCCTCTGATCTCCAGCTCTGGGCAGTGGCAATGGGGAAACCAGGGGCATACAGGGAAGATCTGGATTTTCTGGCATCAGGACAGGAACTTGGGGATGGCTTGCAGGGCTCATTTTTCCTATGCTGGATCTTCCCCCACTACTTAGCTGACTGGCAACCATATCTGAGTTTCCATCAACATGACTCACTCTGTTAACTTCTTCCTAGTGATTTCTTGAAAACCTGCACCATTGAATTTGCAGCCCCACCCAAATCTTTTGCAATGGCTTTTTCATATGAATGCCCTGTCCTGGCTCAGGCTTCAGACTTTCCTAAAATCTCTCAAACAAGTAGCAGTTGGCATCAGCATACCCCATTTCTATCAATAAGAGGCCCAAGATCCTGTAATACCACCAGCCTGCCTTGCTTCACAGTTTGGCCTCACCTAGGCACTTCCAAGCCTAATATAGGTACCAGCCATCTGCATATAGCTCTGTAGTTCATGCAGGGTGGGGCCCCAGGCAATGGCTGACATTGCCCCTCCCAGGGGGCCTCAGAGCCAGTGCATCTATGGATAGCTTCACACCATACCATATCACAGCTCTACACATCCACAAACTACACACTTCAGGGGCAGACTCAGAGAGTATGACAGCCGCATTGAAGCAAGTTTTGCTCCATAGTGGTTTCTCCTCTACAGTAGCTCTTCCACTGTAGTTGCAGCTAGTCCATAGGGCCAGTTTTCTTGGACGTCAACTCCTTCCAGTGACACCAACAATAATCAAGGCTCAACTATAACAAGACTGTGCACACAGCCCATATAGGGGCACACCTAGAGTGCCCAGTTCAGGTGACTGGAGAGGCTGAGCCATTGGACCCTACAGGACACTTACTATACAAGGCCGCTCTATCAATTTCAGGAGACATAGCAGCTCTACCTAATATATAGAAACAAACACAGGGAAGTGGTCAAAATGAAAAGGCAAAGAAACGTGTCACAAATGAAAGATCAGAAGAAATCTCTAAATGAAATGAAATCAAGCATGCTATTGGATACAGAGTTCAAACCAATGGTTATTATGTTGGTAAAGGATCTTAATGAGAACTTCAAGGTATCTATGGCAGCATCAAGGGACTTTGTGAGCCTTTCAAGCATCTTGGTGAGAAATTCAAAGACATGAAAAAGGACCAGCCACAAATTAAGCATACACTAACTGAAATAAAGAATAATTTATAGGATTCAATAGTAGAGTAGAGGATTCTGAGGATCAAATCAATGATTTGGAATATGAGGAAGCATAAAACACCCAAGCAGAAGAGCAAAAAGTAAAAAAGGATATAAAAAAACTAGAGGCCCTGTGCACGAAATTCGTGCATGGGGGAGGGGGGTGTCCCTCAGCCCAGCCTGCACCATCTCCAATATGGGACCCCTCGAGGGATGTCCGACTGCCCGTTTAGGCCTGATCCCACTGGGCAGTCGGACATCCCTCTCACAATCCAGGACTGCTGGCTCCCAACTGCTCTCCTGCCTGCCTTCCTGATTGCCCATAACCGCTTCTGCCTGCCAGCCTGATCACCCCCAACCACTCCCCTGCCAGCCTGCTTGATGACTAACTGTTCCCCTACCAGCCTGTTTTCCCCTAACTGCCCTCTCCTGCAGGCCTGGTCCCCCCCCAACTGCTCTCCCCTGCAGGCCTGGGTCCCTCCCAACTGACTTTCCCTGCAGGCATGGTTGCCCCCAACTTCCCTCCTCTGCCGGCTTGGTAACCCCTAACTGCCCTCCCTGAAGGCTTGATCGCCCCCAACTGCCCTCCCTTGCAGGCCTGGTCCCTCCAAACTGCCCTCCCCTGCTGGCCTGATTGCCCACTACTGCCCTCCCTTGCAGGCCTGGTCCCTCTCAACTGCCTTCCCTTGCTGGCCATCTTGTGTCCACATGGGGGTAGGATCTTTGACCACATGGGGGCAGCCATCTTGTGTGTTGGAGTGATGGTCAATCTGCATATTACTCTTTTATTAGATAGGATAGAGGCCTGGTGCACGGTTGGGGGCCAGCTGGTTTGCCCTGAAGGGTGTCCTGGATCAGGGTGAGGGTTCCCTTGGGGCGTGGGGCGGCCTGCGCGAGGGGCTTGTGGTGGTTTGCAGGCCGGACCCGCCCCCTGGCAACCCAAGTGGAGGCCCTGGTATCTGGGGTTTATTTATCTTCTACAATTGAAACTTTGTAGCCTGGAGCGGAGCCAAGCCTTCTGCTTGCTCCGTGGCTGCAGCCATTTCTGTTGGGATTTATTTATCTTCTATAATTGAAACTTTGTAGCCTTAAGCAGAGGCCTGGGCCAGCCAGGGTGTGCGGAAAGCTTGGCTTCCTCCGTCACCTGGGACAACCCTAGCCTCCTGCTCTTTCCAGCTCTGTGGCTGTCGCCATTTCTGTTTGGGTTTATGTATCTTCTATCATTGAAACTTTGTAGCCTTGAGTGGAGGCCTAGGCTGGCAAGGGTAGGCGGAAAGCTTGCCTTCCTCCATTGCCGGGGAAACCCAAGCCTCCCTCCTGCTCTCTGTGGCCGTAGCCATCTTGGTTGGGTTTATTTGCATATTTGCTCCTGATTGGCTGGTGGGTGTGGCTGGTGGGCGTGGCTTTGTGGGTGCAGCGGAGTGATGGTTAATTTGCATATTACTCTCTTATTATATAGGATATAAAGATAGTGTAAGGAGACTCTGTGACAACTTGAAGTGTATCAACATTGACATTATGGGAGTGCCAGTGGGAGAAAAGAGAGAGATAGCTATTGGAAATCTATCTGAAGAAATACTAACAGAAAACTTCCCCTACCTGGTGAAAGAAATAGACATATTAGTCCAGGATGCTCAGGAGTCCCAAACAATAGCAACCCAAAGAGGCCCACACCAAAACACATTAAAATGCCAAAGGTTAAAGACAAAGAGAAAATCTTAAAAGTAGCAAGAAAAAAGCAGTTCATTACCAACAAGGGAGCACCCATACAACTCTTAGCTGACTTCTCTACAGAAATTTTGCAAGTCCGAAGTGAGTGGCAAGAAATATTCAAAGTGATGCAAGGACCTATAACCAAGATTGCTCTACCCAACAAAGCTCTCATTTAGAATTGAAGGTCAGATAAAGTGTTTCATAGATAAGAAAAAGCAAAAGAGTTCATCACCATTAAACCAGTATTACATGAAATGTTGTAGAGTATTTTTTAAGAAAAGGAAGAAGATGAAGAAGAAGAAGAAAAAGAAGGAATATGAACAATAAAATGACAATAAATACATATCACAGCAATTGAATCTAAAAGTCAAAATAAATTAACAAGAAATCTAATGAACAAAATAATCTGATGAATAACATAGAACCAGATGTATGGCAACATGGACAGACTGGTGAATCTCAGAGGGAAGGGGTGAGTGGGGGTGGGAAGAGATTTACCAAAGATCTTATATGCATTTATGCATTACCTATGGATATAGACAATATGATGGTGAAGGCCTGTCCCAGGGTGGGAACTGGGTGGAGGGGGTCAGTGGGGGAGAAAGGGGACTATCTGTAATGCTCTCAATATTTAACATAAAAAAGTAAACATTTTTTTAAAAGGGTGACTTAATATTGTTAAGTTGGCCATGATCCTTGTATTGGTTTACATATTCAATGTGATAACTATAAAAATCTTATCTCTCAGAAATTGACAATGTAATACTAATATTCTTATAGAAATCCAAGGGCTCTAGCTAGAATAGACAAGCAATCTTGAAAAAAAATACAATGTTGGATGGCTTACACTTTACCATTTCAAAACTCATTGCAAGGATATTGTTTTCATGATTGTATGGTACTGTCCTAGGACAGATATAGAATTTGATAGAATTTAATTAAGAGACCAACATAATTCCTTACTTATGGTTAATTGGTTTTTGACAAGTGTGCCAAGACAATTCAATGTGGAAAGAATACTCTTTTCAATAAATAATGCTGGGAGGCTGATGTCTTATTTGGTTCATATATACATTGGGATACTTTTCAGCCATAAGAAAAGAAGAATACTGCCATTTTTGACAACATGGATGGATCTTGAGAATATCATGCTAGCAAGTAAAAGAATCAGATAGAAAAAGTCAAGAACCAGACTTTTCATTCATATGTGGGATATAAAACTGAAAGCAACAAATTACCAAACAAGACAAACAAAACCTCATAGCCACAGACAACAGTGTGGTGGTAACCAGAGAGAGGGGGATGTGGGATTAGGAGGGGGTCAAATATATGGTAATTGAAGCAGATTTGACTTTGGGTAGTAAACACATAATGCAATGTACAGATGAAGTATTATTGAGTTGTACATTTGAAAGGTATATAATTTTATTAGCCAATATCACCTTAATAAATTTAATAAAAAATAATACTGGAATAACTGGATAGATGCATGTGAAAGAATGATGTTAGACCTGTTTCCACACAGCATATACAAAAATTAACTCAAAATGGATTAAGAAACTAAAGTAGGTGTTAAAAGTACAAATCTCTTAGAAGAAAAAATAAAGGTATAACACAATCAACCACTACTCACAAAAATTAAGTCAAAACAGATGAGACTTAAATGTACAAGTGACAAAAGAAAAGGTAGATAAATTGGATTTCGACAAAATTTTAATCCTTTCTTCCTCAAATGACAGTGAAAAGACAGCCCACATTATGAGAGGAAATTTTTAAAATCATCTATCTGTTAAGGGACTTTTGTCCAGAATATATAAGAACTTTTACAACTCATTAATAAACACAAATAACCCAATTATAAAATGGGCAACATAATTGAATAGAGATATTTACAAAGAAGATAAGAAATGAACTGAGCTTGCACGGAAAAATGCCAGAATAACAAACAATCTCTTGGACTCTTTTAAGTAAAATATTTAAGAACAGCAGGTCAGTGAACATTTTCATTTTTTCCTATTTACACTTTCTGATTAGGGTATTTTTCTTCTTTGTACTGAGATTGACTTTTAATTTGTGGCTTTTGCAAAGGTTACTCCCCTGGATATGTGCAGTAACTTAATCCTCAAAAGTAAAAAATGCCATTTTTTTGTGTTCTGTATTGACCCTGAACTTAATTTCATTTGTACTTAGAATGCTGGATTAGTTGTGCAGTTCTCTTAGGAAGGGAAATTTATTTTTTAATCTAAAAATATTAACATGGATTCATTTGTTTCTCTGTACTTATAATATTTGTTGTATTTCAGATATCATTTAAGAATATACTTCCTGTTTCTGGTGAGAAGTTGGGAACTTTAAAATAGAAGTTATTAGAATTGAAAGGGATGGTCAAGACTATCTAGCTTAATTTGGCTTTTGTTTATTAGTTTATTTATTTAGTATATTAGGAAAATGAAGTCCAGGGAGAAGTGACTTGCCCAGTCACCTCACCTGTATGTGACAGAACTGGCACTAGGAGAGTAGGACATTAGGATGGGGAAAAGCTAATGTTTATTATTGATTCTGAGTTGGCATTGTACATTTGCCTACTAATTTAGTCCTTAAAACAACACTCTGAAGTATTTCATCATGCCTATTTGACAAGGCAGGCAACTGAATCTCAAAGGGGTCAAGTCACTTAATTAAAAATTGCACATCAAGAGGATGGTAGACTGAGATTGGAAATCCAAGTTTATCCTAAGTTTATGTTCCTTCTATTTCTTTCTTAAACTAGAACCTTTGTCGTTTATTACCCCATCTAATGTTATTTCTTACATGCCACATGCCTTTTCACCTACAATCCCACAAAAGCTTTTCAGAAATCTGAGAAACAAAGCTATAATGCAGGGGTGGATTTAGGTTTAATAGTAGACACAGAGAGCAATGGGACACAATTGAGAGCTCAGAAATATATAGTCAACTAATATTTGACAAGGGAGCCAAGAATACTAAATGGAGAAATGACAATCTTTTCACTAAATGGTGCTGGGAAAAGTGGATATTCTCATGTAAAAGAATGAAACCATTCCCTAATGACACATAACTCACAAAAATTAACTCTTAATAGATTAAAGACGTGAATATTAAGACCTGAAACCACAAAACTCTGAGAAGAAAACAGGGGAAAAGCTTTTTGGGATGAGTCTTAGCTATCATGTTTTTTGATATGACACCTTAAACACAAGCAATAAAATAAAATAAAAACTACACAAGTTGGATTACATCAAATAAATAATCAACAGAATGAAATGCCAACCTGTGGAATTGAGAAAATATTTGCAATTCATCTATCTGATGAGGAGTTAATATAAAAAAATATAAAGAACTCATACAACTCAATAGCAAAAACCCCAAATAATCTAATTTAAAGAATGCGCAAAGGTCCTGAATAGATATTTTCCTAAAGAGATATTGAAGTAGTCAACAGGTACATGTAAAGGTACTTAGCATCACTAGTCATTAGGGAAATGCAAGTAAAAATCATGATGAGATAGCACCTCTTGCCTGTTAGAGTCTATACTAATAAAAGAGAAATATGCAAATTGACCATACCTCCGCATCACCCACCAGCCAATCAGGAGTGAGTATGCAAATTAACCCAACAAAGATGGTGGGTTAATTTGAATGCACCGGTGCAGAGCGGCTTGGGGCGAGGCAGCCGCTTGCACACGTACCGGCACAAAGCGGCCTGTGTCCCAGGGACAGGTGTACTCGGGAGCCAGGGCGCTGTGAGCCGGTAGGCCCAAATATAGTCCCGGAGCAGCCGGTGTCCTGGAACAACCCCCGGCTGCTCCAGGTCTACATGCGCAGGCACGGAGCAGCTGGGGGCAGGGTGGGAACATCCGCCGCATTGCCATGGCAACGCGGCAGATGTTCCTGCCCCATGGCCGCTTATGCACAAGCCGGCGCCAAGAGACCTGTATCCCAGGGACAAGCGTCCTTGGGAGCCAGTCTACTCTGAGCCTGCAGGCCTGTGTGTAGGCCCGGAGTGGGGGGGGGGGGTCCCGGAACGACCCCCCCCCTCGGCCACTCTGCGCCTACATGCGCAGACGTGGATCAGCTGGGGGCAGGGCGGGAACATCTCGGGGACCCAGGCGCTCCAAGCTGGTGTGCACGCAAGCGGCTGGGGGTGGGGCAGGAAGGTCCCCCGCAGTGAGTGAGCAGATAGCAGGGCCCTGCTTGCCCCTGGCTGTGGCAGCGAGGGCCAAGCAGTCCCCTGTAGTGCCCCCACAGAGAGCAGACAGCAGGGCCCTGCTTGCCCCTGGCCCTGGTGGCTAAGGGCAAGCAGCCCCCCACAGAGAGCAGACACCAGGGCCTGCGGTGGCGTCAAGCAGGCAGGTCCGCAGAGAGCAGAGAACCATGAGGAGCAGCCCTAAGCCGTCAGTAGAACATCCCCTGAGGGCTCCCAGATTGGAGAGGGTGCAGGTCGGGCTGAGGGACCTTCCCTCCCCCCGTGCACGAATTTCATACACTGGGCCCCTAGTTGTTATTATAAAAAGACAAGATATAATTGCTTGTAAGGATGTGGAGGAAAGGGATCACTTGTGCATTGTTGGTGGGAATGTAAATTGGTGTAGCCACTATAAAAAAACAATATGGAAGCTCCTCAAGAAATGATAAAATAGAACTACCTTATTATCTAGCAAGTCAAATTTTGGCTATATATCTAAAGAAAATGAAATTATCATGCTGAAGAGATATCTGCACACCTATACTTATGGCAATATTATATGTAATATGCAAGACATGGAAACAATCTAAGTGTCTATTGATGAATGAAAAAGGAAAATATGATATACAGTATATTTAAAATGTGACACACACACAATAGAATACTATTCAGCTACAGAAATGAAGGAAATCCTGCTACCGTGTTGCCCCGAAAATAAGACAGTGTCTTATATTAATTTTTGCCCCCAAAGACATGCTAGGTCTTATTTTCAGGGGATGTCTCATTTTTCCATGAAGAAAAATACGGTACACATTTATTGTTAAATGAAAATAAAGGAAGTTTATTACCTGTATACGGTACGGTAGTACGGTAGTTGTCAACACAAACCAGACAAACTGTGAATCTACAGTATCAAGAATTTACTCATTTATTCAATGACAATCATGTCATCATCTTCTGGAACATCATCATAACAATCCAATTCCTGAATTTCCTGGTGAATTTCTTGTGACTCCATTTCTTTCAGAATCAGTGGACCAAATCTCTCATGTTTAGCAATAGCACTGTCTTTAAATGAGTACTTCTTGTCAAGGTAGCCTGCTCGCAGTGCATTTGCAATGCAACTGTCAGTGATTTTCTCCCATGAATTCTTCACCCAAGTCACAACTTCTTGCAGTTTAGGTTTCACAAAGTTTCCACGCTGATTTCTCTCCATTCTATTTTCAATGTAGTCATTAATTTCCATGTGCAAATTGTCTTTGAATGGCTTTTTTATTGCAATATCAAGAGTCTGGAGATAGGCCGTCATTCCTGCGGGAATCATTATCTGATCTATTTTTCTTTCGTGAAGAAATGTCTTCATGTCTTTAGCGCGATGAGTGATGGCTGCATCCCAGACTAGCAGACCTCTTTGGCTCCCTCGCATAACAAGCGGCAGCATTAAATCGACCCACTTCCTTATAACTGCTTGTGTGGCCCAGGCTTTTTCAGTTTCAAGAATAAAAACGCCCAAAACATGTTCAATCTTTTCCTTCTTGCCCTTAGAAATGATTAAAGGTGGGATTTTAGTGCCATCCAGACGAATTGCCAAAATACAGGAAACACGTGCACTTTCGTAAGCAGTGGAGGGAATGTACGCTAAGGAGGCACCCTGCTGTTCAATTGTTGTTTGAGATGATTGGCCCATAAACACTGCAGTTTCATCCATAGCAATCATGTTGGAAAGATTGTATTTAGAGAAGTCAGCATCATCAATAAAGGACTTGAATGCAAGTGCTCGCTTAATAACTTGAGTATCTTCCAACCTAAACAATGTTGTAGATCTTCTTAAAGACAGTTCACTTCGCTGAAGGAAATTATCCAGCCAGTGTTGTGATGCTTTGAAGTCTTCGGGGGCTATGTCAAACTGTGGTGCCATTGCAAGGGCAAATTCTTGAATCTGAGCCCTATTCACAACCAAAGCCTTTGCTCTCCTGTCAACAACCCATTCACAGATCAGGTCTTCCAGCTTGGAAAATAATGCTTGCTGACCTGATCCACACTTGCGCTTTTTAGCATTTCCCTTGTCCACTTGTTCAATGAGGTTACCATACTCTGCTCGCCATTTTCGGACCAATCGGATACTCAACATCTTCTCTTTGCAGAAAGCAGTAAGATTTTGGCCCCAAGAGTCTTCCACGATTTCTTTCTTGTACTCCACGGAGTAGCTTTTTCTTTTTGCGCTCATTTCTAGGGGTAAAAAAAAAGGAATTGGGGTATCAAGGTGGGGGGAGGGGGATCACTCAAAATGACACAGGGAGGATGAGAGGGGGGAATCAAAATGGCACAGGAGAATCAGAGGGGGGATTACCATTTTAGTAACCCCTTTTGATCCTCCTGTGTCATTTTGATTGCCCCCTCTGATCCTCCTGTGTCATTTTAAGTGATCCTCCTCCCCCCACCCCTGTGCCACTGAACACCTTCACCAGACATCCCCCCTACCCCTTTATCAGACATTTACCCCCTGGGGCCTGCCTGGGGACTGTCACTGGGCTTGCTGGGGCCTGGATCTGGGCTGGAGCAGGGTCTGCCACTGACTGAGAACCTTCAGTCATCATGAAGGCGGCCGCGAGCATCAGGTAGTGTCACCAGAGACAGACCAGCACTCACCACCTTCGCCGCGTCCCGTCCGCTCTAATCCTCCTGTTCTTCTACACGCATCTGCGAAAGTCTCCTCCTTTCTCCCGCTCCGCGCTCAGCGCTCACTCCGACCTCCGCTCCGCCTCCACACAGCAGTGATGTCAGGACTCTGCGTAACGTCACTGGTTGCTAGACGCCAGTCGGGGCGGCCCTAGCGACCAGTTTATGGTAAATTAATTTTCATTCTGAGACAGAGCCTGGGGCCTTATTTTCGGGGGATGCCTTATATTTCACCCAGAAGGAAACCTGTAAGTAGGTCTTATTTTCGGAGGATGTCTTATTTTCGGGGAAACACGGCATTTGCAACAACATAGATGGACCTTGTGGGAGTTATACTAAGTGAAATAAATTAGATAGAGAAAGACAAACACTGTATGATATCACTGATATATGGAATCTAAACAAACAAAACTCAAGAAAAAAAAAAAAAGTTGAATTCGTGATTGCCAGAGTTGGTGGTGAGCTATGAAATTGGGTGAAAGTGGTTCAAAGTTATAAACATTCAGTCATAATGAAGTACTGTTGATGTTATGTACAACATGATAAATGTAGTTAAGAATGCTGTATAGTGTTGAAATTGGAAACTTGGACTGGAAATGCGCGGTGTTCCCTTCAGCAGGAGGGTTCCTGGGCTCTTGTCTGGTGGAATCAAAGAATGAAACCAAGGAGGAAAGGTGGTACAGCAAAGGTGGAAATTTATTGAGAAACAAGCATAGACTCCCACATGGGAAGAGGGAAAGAGTTCCACTGTCCTTTTTTCCTAAGGTTTATAAAGGCTGCAGATCTTTGTGCCTTGATATCCTCTCTGATTGGTTACTATTCCCTTCTGATTTTGTCAGTATAGCAACTCCAGAGCTCATAGGTCAACCTAACATGGGACATGGGAGGCTCTCCTCCCCTCCTTTCTTATTGTTTCCCTATTCCCTCTGGGCTTTCTTCTTCTCTTTTTTAATGAGAGGCATCCTTCCCTTTATTCTGTAAATGTATACCTTTCTGCAGCTCCTAATCCCCTTATTCTATGGAAATGTGCCTTCTGCTGTTTCCAGCTCCCATAGTCTATGGAAATGTACCATTTGCAGCTCTGTAGCCCTGTGCTTTTTCCATGGACCCCTTAATTCCTCAAATTTCCTACACCTGCCTATTTCACCCCTAAAAACTCCTATTTTACCCCTAAAAACTCCTTTCAGTATAGTTTAAAGTTATAAAGCGAGTAGTTCCTAAAAGTTCTCATAACAAGGAAAAACAAAGTTTTTTAAAGTATATAAGGTGATGGATGCTAACAACTTATTATGGTAATCATTTCACAATATATGTATATCAAATCATTATGCCATACACCCTAAACTTGTATAGTGTTGCATGTCAATTATATCAATGAAACTGAAAAAAAAAAATCTTTCGGGTAGGGGGATTGGCAAAATAAGAAAAGGAAAAGATAAAACAAACACTGGACAGCACTGAACACATTCTGCTATTGACCTTATATTTGATACATTCTTTTAGTGGTGTTGTGGGTGTGGGGCACAGGTTCCTACCTCCTGTTGCACAGATCTCTGTCCATTTGCCCATCAAATACCATGATTAATTTTATTTATTTATTTTTTATCCTTCCAGCTGAATCCTTCAAGGAATTTGCTGAATTACTCAATGAAGTTGAAAATGAAAGGATGATGATGGTAGGTCACTGCCACTGGGCCTGGCACCTAGATCATTGCTTATATTGGGGATTTTTCCTGTCTTCTTTGGTTAGATGGATGCTCTGTTGTTTTGGTTTTTGTCTCATGGCTTCCTGGTACTGTAAAGACAGTTAGAAAATAGATATGGTTATTCTAGCTTAAGCTCTCACCCTGAGAGTTTAGCATCTCAGCTAAAAAGAAATTAGTGTGGAAATCCTATTCCTCTTCGTTTCAGTGAGAAAGGATTTTAGAGGACACTAAACTGGACTATTGAATATGTTCACCAAAATTGTGGTCTTTTTGTTCTTAAGCAAATTATCCATTTATTTCTGTCTCTGCTTCCAGAAATAATATGGGCTTTATTTATATACTAGAGGCCTGATACACGAAATTCATGCAAGGGGCTCGGCCCTCACAGCCCAGCTTCCTCTGGAAGGTCGTCTGGAAGGTCATTTGGCTGCCCGGTCTAATTAGCATATTATACTTTTATTATTATAGATTATTATTATAGATGATTGATTAATTCAAATCTATTATGAAAACTTATTTCTTACATTTAAAGTTTAATTAAAATGACTTTAATAGTTAGAGCAATTTTAGTTTTACAGGAAAATTGAGTGGAAAGTACTGAGAGATTTCATATGCTTCCTTTCGCCCCCTACCCCTTACCACACACAGTTTCCCCTATTTTTAACATCTTGCAAGTATTGTACAGTTGTTTTAATTCATGAGCCAATATTGGCATAATATTATTAACTAAAGTCCATAGTTTACATTAAGTTTACTCTTTGTGTTGAAAATTCTATGGGTTTTGACAAATCGGTAACGACATGAATTCGCCAATAAAGTGTCATCATACAGAATGTTTTTACAGACCTAAAATGCCCATGTTCTTAACTTAGTCATACTTTCTCCTTCCCTTATATAAGAACCATTGGCAAACACTGATCTTTCCTTTTACTGTGTTTTATCTTTCCTAGAATATCATATCATTGGAGTCATACAGTATGTAGCCTTTTGAGATATGCTTCTTTCACTTAGCAATATGCATTTAAAGATTGTTCATGTCTTTTCATATTTTCATGGCTTGATACCTCATTTCCTTTTATCACTGATATATATTTCATTACAGGGAAGTACTACATTTTCTTTATATTTTCACCTATTGAAGGACATCTTGATTGCTTCGAATTTTGGCATTTACAAATAAAGGTGCTATAAACATGTGTGCAGATTTTTGTGATATACATTTTCAACTCTTTTGGATAAATTCAAAGGGTGAATTTGCCGGATTGTATGACAATAGCAAGGCTAGTTTTGTAAGAAACTGCCAAACTTTCAAAGTGACTGTAGCATTTGCATATCCACCAGTAATGAATGAGGGTTCTTGTTGCTCCACATCCTTGCCAGATTTGATGCTATCAGGTATTTTGAATTTTACCCTTTGAACACATTGCGGACGGATCACAAGAATTCTCGGGTTTTCTGTTGAAGGCTTGTGGCCAATCACGAGAATTCTTTAAAAAGCTATACTAGTAAGCTTGTAAGAACATGTAATAAATAACTTCAAAATGCAATGGGTATTTAATTTTAAAGCGTTCCATTAACATTTATGTAAAACGTTGTTTTGTACTCGTTCAATAGAAACTTATCTGGGCACTGGGTAAAGCTAGCAATAAAACTACTGGTCCGCAATGTGTTTAATAGGTGTATAGTGAGATCTCATTGCTACTGTAGTTTGCATTTTCCTGATGATGTATGATGTAGAGCATCTTTTCATATATTTATTTGATATATGTAGATCATCTTTGGTAAGGTGTGTTTGTTCAGGTCTTTTGCTCATTTCTTCCTTTGGTTGTTGGAACTTTGTGGAGGACAACAAAGAATTCTGCCTTCTCTTTCCCTCATAGGATGTCTTCCTATTGGCAGACCATTTCTGTTAAGCCCATTTATTCAGATATCAAGAGTTCTTTCATCTGTAATCACTCTTCCTTTTCAACATTGTGGTACTGGCTTCTCAGAATACTGCTGTCATTTCATCTAGGCTTCTAGAGATGTATCATTGAAGGCAGGGCTTGGAGGTAAGAGAATTAGAGACTATTAGGGTCTAATAATGGCTGTTTTATTAATTTACTTGTTAACTTTAGATTTATCACATATTTCTCTGAGTCTCTCCTTCTCTATATGTAAAATGATGAAAATAATCTTCAACTCCCAAAGTTGTTTTAAATACTCCAAATATAATGAATATGAAAGTGTTTTATTAATATCAAAAAACACTGATTATGTGTGTTGTGTTTAGTTACCTTTTGTTGTTCCCATGATTTTGCTTATGGAAATTTCACTTGGGAAATTTCTTAGTTCAAGATATTTGCTTCTAAGGATACTGAAAGGCCAATATGGGTAGTTTTCTTGGAATCTGGTATCTACTTACTAACTAATCCACACTCTACTGAATGTTTTTTTCCTGCCTGAAGAGTTTATGGACTGCTGCCAATGTTGATCTCAAAGCCATTCACGCCCATTTTATTCAGATACCATTAGAAAGCTCAGCTGTGCTCTCTTTGGCCCTTGATCTCTTTTATTTACCCAATTACAAAGCTTTCAAATATTGAAGTAGGATTCATCTTTTGAGATGTTGTTTTTCTCACCCCTCTTGCTGGCTGTTTGCCAAAAGAGTGACTCATTTTCTTCTGCCTTTAATTATGTTGCACCCTTTTGTCTTCACAACTCTTCAGTCATGTACTGAGTGTTGGCTCCCCATTTCCCATTTACCAGTAATTTCATGAATGCTGTGAAGGTTAGGCTCAATGAGGGCCTTTCACAATATGCCAGAAATTCATTTCTTGACTGCACCTCTTCCATTTCTTGGACTCCAATACCCCAGTATGGATAATGTGGGAGATGTTAATAAGCTTTTTAAAATCATTTTTTTACCATTTCTATAAGAAGAGACCAAAAGAAGCTTTAGAAGAACAAATAGGAAGTTCAAAGTCCTAGCATGTGAAAGTTGCAAATATTCTAATCACCCTCAGAAATGAGTTTAAATTGTGGAAAGAACTATGGAGGGAAGAAATGAAAAGGAGCATCCCAGCTGTGATTTCTTAAACAATACCCTAGGGCAGTGGTCGGCAAACTGTGGCTCGTGAGCCACATGCAGCTCGTGAGCCATGGTTTGCCACTCTGTTGACTAATGAGTTTGCCGACCACTGGACTAGACTAAATGTTACCGTGTAGTTGGAAGCTGTGAGGATTAGGCAATTGTGGCATATTGTGTGCAAAGAGGTAAAGGGTAGTATATGACAGTGGTCGGCAAACTCAGTCAACAGAGGGGCAAACCGCGGCTGGCGAGCCGCATGTGGCTCGTGAGCCGCGGTTTGCCAACCACTGCCCTAGGGGAGGTTGTAGTACCTTAGAAGGTGGCCTTTAGTAGTCTGAATGACAGACTTCCCGTATGGTTAAAGATAGGAGGTTTGCCTAAATGCATTTATAACTCTGAAGGGCACTTTATAGTCAATGTGCAAGGTATGTCTTTGAGGACTGCCAAGAATAACCTAAAGTGGCCCATGATATTTAAAACAATCTGTCCTTCATGCATTCTTTTGGTAATTGGTTAACCATCAAAGATTCCTAAGCAATTTTACACTACTGGATTGAATACCATCTCTACCCTGCTAAATGCCCTATCTAGAGTTAATATGTGCTTCATTCAATAGAAACCTGATTAGATATACTCACTAATACATTTAGCATGTCACTTATTATTCTGGGGATTCTACCCTGAAATACCAGGTAGGAACTTTTCTCATAGAGAGCTCACAAAATGGATGCAGTGATCAGAAAGGGGAATAAGGGCCAGAATTTATGAGTTGTTGCTAGATTTCTTCTTTTTAAATTAATTTATTTTCTAATTACAGTTGACAGAGAATAAGTAGTTGCTATAATTTTAAGTTGTTTAAGGATAAAACAGAATGTAAAAGAAAACAGAAACAAGCTTCAGTGTGACCTTTTCATACATCTCTAGCTCTGTGTTTTGGGAGAAAGTAGCATAATAACCAATTAGTGTCAAAGAGATGAAGAGGTTCAGGGTATCTATTTGTTTTGTAGGAGGCTGGCAGCAATATTGCCAATGTGATTAAGGGAAAACTATAGACTCCAATTTTGGTGAATCGTGCACTGCTTTCTAGACTGAGACAGGCCAAACATATAAAAAGCAGTAGCCTTATGGGTTGATATGACACTTGCTTATGCAACAAAATGCCCCTTGGAACATAAAAAAACCTGAATGCCTGTATATGCCAGGGCTCACCTGAATGAATACTCATTTAGCAGCTTGACACATGCTACTCTCTGTAGAAGTAGTGTTACAGGAAACCGGAGAAGAACCAAGCAATACTTAGAGAGATGGAGTTACATTTATTACGTGTGGGTCCAGAGGAAAATGTCTCTCAAATTCTGGGCCCCAACATGGAGGAATTTTCCCTATTTATATGTTTGTACCTTCTTTGTCTCCCAAATTTGGGGTGTTTCCGGCCTCTTTTGCAAGTTCTTAAAGAGCCCCTATGTGCTGGGGCCTTGAGACCTCAACCAAAGGGTTGGCCTGGTGCCAGCGCTGATAATTTCGTCTGGGGAAGGTTTAATGGCCTCTCTGAAGTGGGAGTAGTCTTATTTTCCTTATTATTTAAGCAAGCAAGCATTTACAAAAGCCAAATAGCAGGGTTAAAATTTCAAACAGCAGTTTTTATATAAGATGGATGCTTCATTCCCCACTGGTTTTATGTACATGACTCAAATCATTGACTCTTAGTCATTGTCAGGGATGGAGTTATATTTACCCCTGAGGACTATAATCTTAATTTTCTGCCTAATAAAGTTAGTGGGCCTGCTTATAAGATAAGGGCCTGGAATGAGGGCCAGGAGTAATCTTTAGAGAGTCTGAAAAGTCCTGGACTCTCTATTTTTCCTGGGCTGTCTTAAGCTGGGTGTGATGAAGCCACGTTGGGATTCTGTCGACCTTGACTGCCGTGGGGGTGGTCCTTTCCAGGTAGGAGTCAGTCCTTGGGTGGCAAATTTCTTTACCCAAACAGAGTCACCAGGGTGGAAGGGATGAACCAGATCAGAAGTTGGTACAGGCAGAGCATCTCAGACGTGCTTCTGGATTGCTTCCTGGGTAGACTGTAAAGCCTGTAAGAACTTGAGTAAAGACTGGTTATGGATTTCAGCTTTTCTAGATTTGGGTAGGTCAGTATCTGGAAGAGTCACTAGAATCTGTAGAGGCCCCACTGGTTTTAGGGCAGCCTCCCTGGCAGCTTCATCTGTGGCCCGGTTCCCTCTTGCTTCTGTGGAGACCCTTTACCTTGTAAATAGCACTATGTACATGAGCAATTGTAAATGCGTATCTGCTATCAGTATAAATTGTTACTGATTTTTCCTTTGTCCACCAGAGAGCCTGAAACTGGGTAACTCAAGTGTTTGACATCCAGCGCTCCAGTGTGTTACAGAGTAAAGCCTCGACCTCATCTGGGGCAGTTAGGATTAGTTCCTGCCCTAGGGTTAACTTATTTGCTTTTTCGATAAGCATAGCTGTGGCTGCTACCGCCTGGAGGCAAGTTTGTCACCCAAATGCAAAGGGGTCAAGTATTTTGGAAAAATAGGCTACCAGCCTTTTCTAGGGGCTGAGACTTTGGTGAGTACCTCTTTGCCTATGCCCCTTGTCTCACATACATAGAGGTGTAAAGACTTAGTTACATCTGGTAGTGCTAGTTGGCCCATCGTCCTTGCTCTGCTCATGTCTGTCTAACTGCCTAATATATTACCTCAAGGATCCTGGCTCTGACTTCTTTTAGGGAAAATGAACGTAGAATTTCTTCTGTAGGTGCTTCTTGCTGAGGAGGGATGGACTTTTCCCTCAGAGCCAAGAGATCCTTGCTGTCTGTCAGAGGGACGATGATGCCTGGGCACAGAAGGAGGTGGGCTTGTGACCTGGCAGAGACAAACTGTAACAAATGGTCTGGTGGAAGGGAAAGAAAACATTTCAGTTTTAATAACCTCTATTGAAATATAATTTTTCTCCTCAAAATTACCTCTATGTTTATTAAAAGAGCCAGATCAAGACCAATTTATCTATTATATTCAATTTGGCCTGATTGTTTGCATAAACACACCAAGAATGGTAACTGACTACCTTTATTGGAATTTCATGATTGAATCTTAGTGTGCTCCATAGGGTCAGGAAGCCAAGCCATCCAGCTGCCGTCAGGCCTGCCTGCAGTATCTGCTGAGTTAGGTGAATCCCTCACCTGCAGCGACTCCACCTGGGCCCACACCCTAGGTTTTAATGCCCATCTCAGTAGCCCTCCTACTCGTCGCGGCCTAGAGTGCATGGGGGTCCGCAGGGATGCAGAGGCGTCCTTATTGCTCCCCTTCTACTCTGACCAACCACCAGTGATGGTAGGGCATGGGCCTGACGCTCCAGCACCAGCCATTTTCAGGGCTCCCAAGCAGGATACCAAGCTTTTCCTTGGCACTCTTATTGGCTTCAAGTCTTCAGAGTTCAGACAGGGCTCTTTAAAACATGACACTCCAGTCAAAGTTTTCAGTTATTAAAACCACTATTGGAAACCGGTCTTATTGAATTTATGCAAATAAATGCATTACCATGATTTGTTAAGCATTGCCAAATTTCAGAGGAATTTTATAAGGAGAAAAATATACTGACCTGCTGTACAATCTTCTGATTTTCCTTGTCAGTTTTTTCTATGGATTCTTCAGAGTAATATAACTGTCTTTAAATGGCAAGAAGAAATTCAAAACGTGTCTATATTCAAATAGACAGTTGCAGCTGTCCCTGTAGTAGGGTTCCCCCTACTTGACTTGTCCTTAAAATTTCAGATGGTCTCTGGGAGGGGTGACATGGCTTCTCAGAAAGGACTAAGGGAGCTTTATTCCTTCACAGGGTCTCACATGTCACAGGACATCAGGGGTCTGTAATTCCTATAACAAAGTGCTGGTACTCACCACTTCCCTCTGTTCTACACAGGTCTTCCCCAGTTTTCTAAAGTTGAGGTTTGTGCCACACCTGACATGGGCATGGTCACACAGGCCTGTAAGACAGTATACAGGCTGCCAACTGTCTTACAATAGAGACCAAAACCAGATTGGTATTTTCCTTGCCCATTTGGGTACCCACCCTTTTGGCAACTGCATTCAAATCTGTAAGGTTAATGCAATATTAATAACACAATGAAGTACAATATTGGCACTGTGGCCACCTTAGGTAGCCAAATCTTCTGCTACCATATATGACACATGGTAGGGCTATACAAATATCTTAGGGAGGTGACTAAAGTCTATTCTTGACCTTCCCACACAAAGCAAAATTGTCCTTGTCTCTCTGGAGTCATGTCCATGAAGACGCAGGTATTATCTAAGTCTATTATACAGTTTTCTGCAGGGCACTGTCAGGGCTGTGCATGGTGGCCAGTTCTTCCTTCTAGCCACAAACACAGCCTGTCTAATTTCCCTAAGATTTATTCTGACATGGGAGAAAGTTGTTTTGCTGTATACAGGCAGCTTAACCCCTACATAACTGGGCTTGGACATCTGCCTAGAAAGCCGTAATTTATATGTTTAACATGCGGCCTTAGGTCCTTCCAACCCAATAGGGTCTCTGCCATCCCTCAGTCAGACTCCTCCTCTCTTAGAGAATCTCAAAGTCCCGAAGACTCCCCGGTTCAGGGAGAGTGCCTTTCCTTTGCCCTTTGACTTTAAGCTGCCAGTCCAAAACAGCCAGAGTTGCAGTTAGAAACAGCTTTGCATATTGCAAAGCGCTTTTGTGGCAGTGGCTTGGGTATTAGACCTCTTGTCTTCCCACCAGTCCCCTTTGTGGCAGTGCAGCGACCAGGCCTCTCTCAAGGGAGTGCACTGGAAAGGGATCTCAGCCCCTCCTCTTCCAGCAGCAACAGGTACTGAACCCTTTCAGTACATTTGCAAACAGGGAGCTTTCACTAGCTCTATCTGCTGCTTTTACAGATCCCAGGCCTGCTGCTCTATTCCTGGGGCTGCCGGAAGTCCAGTAGCAGTCACTGGCTTCTGGTTTAACTGCTGCAGCCAGCAAGCCAAAGACCTAAGTCTTGTATTGCTTGTTGTAAAACACTCATTACTCACTGGGCAGCAGTGGGGCAGATCTAGTGTCACGTAAATGTCTGCTGTCCCCTGCTTTTCTTGCTGCTGCTGCTTCTTCCAGGGCCACTGTAAGCAGCTCGGGCATCCAGCCCCCCTCAGCCCCTTCTTTCACCTGGCTCTCGGGGGTTGAGTCTGCCTAGCAACCAGTTTTAAATCACCAGGACGCCTGCGGACTTCAGCTCTGTTTTTCCTCCGCTTGGCTCCTGGGAGTTTAGTTTTTTTCTTAGAAACCTCAATCCTTTAATGATTATTAAAAGTGAACAGTTAGCATTTTTAGATTAATATTTATGAACACATTTAAAATGTACTTTTTCAAGAACATATAACTAGACCTTCGGTGATAAAACTAAGAGCAGGTATCTAGTAAAAACTGCTATATTCTTCCTTATGTAATTTCAAGTATATTGTATTGGTCTAATTTAGTATTGAAAGGGTTAAAAAAGAATAGACCAAGGCAGCTAGATTAATTATCCTTGTAGAAAACTTTCGACCTTGAATCTAGTGAAGTTCTAGACAGTTCTTGATAAGACACCTGGACCAGACCCCTACGCCAGCAGAGCGGTCTGCAGCCAGTAAAAATCAACAAAAACCTATCTCTCCCTGCTTCATAATTAACTGCCGACAGCCCCCCCCCCCCCCCACTTTCAGCATTAACTATTTACTCTGTCCTGAAACAAGGCAAATGGTCTGAGATCCTGTATATTTAGGCTTTTTACATTTAAGAATACTTTTTTTCTTTCTGTAACCATTGTTTTCCCTCATAGATTTCTACTCTAAGCCCCTAGAGGATCTTAAATCCTCCTCCTTTACTACTCTTGATTTCTCCGACCACCCCCTCCCCACCCCGTCCCATCCTCCAGTCCAGTTGCTTGTCTTCCTTTCCGATTGTGAGTCAGAGAAAGACAATTCCTACAGAGGAGAGAAATAGAAACATTGGGAGTTTTGCAGAAAACTACAGATGACCGCTGTAGTAATCCTCCCTCCCAGAGGCTGGGGTCCGACCTGTGGAGAAAAATAACTCTTAATCAGCCTGGAAAGATAACGGATGAGGATAAGGGTGTGTAGGGAGATTTCTTGCGAACTGAAAGCCTGGATGGCCTCCTGAAAGAAAAGATCTTTAATCCAGTTACAGATACTATTAGAATTGGGATGAGAGAGGAAGGGAAAGACCAGGTTATGTCCTCTATGAGGATCCTAATAAATGACTAAAAACAGCAAGTCAAACAAAACACAGAACCACGAAGACAACAGACCACACAAGATACACAACCAGGGTTAACGGGATCCATAGACAGTTAATAATAACTTCAGCCTTAGTTCCGCCTCAGGTGGCTCACGTTGGACTATGATGTCACAGGCAGGGACAGGGCCTGTAAATCTCTCCACCCTGTGGAGCTGTAAGCCCTGCCCCTGGAAGTCTCCGACCACCAAAAGAGATAAGAAAGCCATAAATAAAAGTTCTTTGTTCTTTGAAATGTCACAAATTTATACCTTTAAATTAACCCTAGGACTTAAAAATTTCAATTTAATATAGCAAATGTACAAATCAGATCAAACTGAAACCCTTACTTATACAAACATAGATAGAAATTTTTATTAGCTAAGTGGGCTGATTCCTTCTGATGGAGAGCAAAAGACTCTGAGAAAAAGAAATCTCAGCAGCTGCTAAAGACTTTTGCATTCCGTCACAGCAGGTCCGCACTATCTTTAAACAAATTAAACAATAGAAAGAGATAACAAATACTCTCATGTGTACAGCCAGAAGGCACAAAGTAGCTTTTGCTTCACACAGACCAGTTAATGAGCAGATAATTATGCCAAGTCAGACAAACATCCCTACTCACACTCTCTCAGTAGACTAGCCCAGACTGGAGCTGGGCAGATAAACACCTGATTCCTGATTAATTTGCCTGAGGAAGTCCCTCACTTCCGGGGAGGTGATCAAGCTCCCCCTTCCACTCACTCGGAGTGGGCCTGACTGATGGGGCCCCTACCTTACTGATTCTGTTGACAGGTCCACAAGTGTCTGTCCACTCTCTTCAGATGCCGGCTGGGTCCTGGGCTGAGGTCCGGGAGGGCCCAGAGTCCCCCGGTTCAATTCTGCTAAATCAGCAGAGCAGCACCTCCCGGCGGCCTATCCGGCTCCCCCGGGCCCCAAACCTGACCCATTCACCCGAGGCCAAAAGGCCAAGCACTGTTGTTTTCCAGCTCAGGGAACCATTAATGTTACAGAAAACCGGAGAAGAACCAAACAATACTTAGAGAGATGGAGTTACATTTATTACGCGCGGGTCCAGAGGAAAATGTCTCTCAAATTCTGGGCCCCAACATGGAGGAATTTTCCCTATTTATATGTTTGGACCTGCTTTGTCCCCCAAATATGGGGTGTTTCTGGCCCCTTTTGCACGTTCTTAAAGAGCCCCTATGTGCTGGGGCCTTGAGACCTCAACCAAAGGGTTGGCCTGGTGCCAGCGCTGATAATTTCGTCTGGGGAAGGTTTAATGGCCTCTCTGAAGTGGGAGTAGTCTTATTTTCCTTATTATTTAAGCAAGCAAGCAAGCAAGCATTTACAGAAGCCAAATAGCAGGGTTAAAATTTCAAACAGCAGTTTTTATATAAGATGGATGCTTCAGTGGCAAGTCTCACAGTATCACTTCTTCTGTACTCTGTTGGTTCAATGCAGTAACAAATCCATCATATTCAAGGTAGGGGACAGAGACCTAACCTCACAATGAGAGGAGCGTCACAGAATATTTTGGCCATGTTTTCAAACCTCTACAAAGTTCAAAAAATGACTCCCTGCACTGAATCTGACACCAAGACTTAATTTGTTTCCATGTGGAAATACAAAGTTAATAGCACATAATCCATAATCCACAGAAGTATAGAGCATGTGGGGCAAGAGTGACAGCCTGGTACTTTTAGTTGACCAATTCTTGTTTTTAATCGAGAGTCACCTGTGTCTTTATTTTTCATACCAGGGCAGCTAGTGGAGCTCTTTGATTGGATAAAAGTTTGTCCATTTAATTGAACCTTGACTAATACCTGGATATAAAACAGGATATCCAAAGTGCCTATAGTGAAGCATCCATCTTTTATAAAACCTGCTGTTTGAAATTTTAACCCTGCTATTTTGGCTTCTGTAATTGCGTGCTTGTTTAAATAATAAAGAAAATAAGACTACTCCCATTCCAGAGAGGCCATAAACCTTCCCTGGATGAAGTTATCAGTGCTGGCACCAGGCCAGGCCTTTGGTTGAGGTCTCAAAGCCCCAGCACATAGGGCTCTTTAAGAACTTGCAAAGGGGACCGGAAAAACCCTTATTTGGGAGACAAAGAGCTAGAAGAAATATAAATAGGAAAGTTTCCTCCATATTTCTTTGCCCAGAATTTGAGAGGCATTTTTCTATGGGTTTGTGTGTAATAATAATAAAGTGTGACTCCATTTCTCTAAGCGTTGCTTGGTTTTTCTCTGGGTTTCGCAACATTAATGGTTCCCTGAAACTCCGGGAAATCAACTGCCATTGGCCTTTTTGGCCTCCCGTGTGTGGGCCGGGTTTGGGGCCCTGGGGCGCCAGATAGGCCTTCGGGATGCACCGCTCTGCTGATTTAGCAGAATTGAACCGGGGGACTCTGGGTGCTCCCAGACCTCAGCCCAGGACCCGGCCAGCATCTGGAGAGAGTGGATGGACGCTTCTGGACCTGTCGACAGAATCAGTAAGGTAGGGGCCCCAGTCAGTCAGGCCCACTCCAAGTGAGTGGAAGGGGGAGCTTGATCACCTCTCTGAAAGTCATACGGCTTCCTCAGGCAAATTAATCAGGAATCAGGTGGACTGTTTAAACTCTGAGTAAATATCTGGTGTAAGTCAAAAACTCGGACTGTCCGGTATACAAATGTTAGTGTGAGAATCTGCGTAAAAGCAAAAGCTACTTTGGTTTATTCTGTAATTTATTCTGTACTTCTGTTGACTTGTCTGGTTAAAAGGTTTGATTTATTAAAGGCTGAACACTGTGACAGACTGCCAAGGTCTCAAGCAGCTGCTGTGATTCCTTTTTTTCCCCAGAGACGTTTGCTCTCTATCATGGAGGGAATTAGCCCACTTAGCTAGTAGAATTTCTCTCTTGTTTGTACAGTAGAGAACTTTTAATTTGCTCTTCCCTGATTTGTGATTTTACTGTATTAGGTTAAAATTTTAAAATTCTAAGGTTAATTTAGAAGTATAAGAGTTGTAAAGGTTGCAACCCAGAGAAGTTTAAACAAAGGCTAGACCACTACCCTTTTCTCCCCTACTAAGGCTTATAGGATTAAGATTAGTACATTTCCTCATGGCCTGTGTAGGGTGAGAGAGAAGGACTGCTAAATTTTTATGGCTTTCCTGGGTAAACTGCTTTGTGGGCTGCTTTTTCAGCCCTTCTATCAAGCAGAGAATCAAGTGGTCGCGAGACCTGCCACCTGCCTGCCCTTCCTGATGGATTTACAGTGGGTCTCTGTCAGCGACAGCACCCGCTCTTACTAGAGGGGGGGCCGCCAGTGGAGGGTATCTGCGTGGCCCTAGGCATGAAGCCAGATTTGGCACCAGCGATCTCCTGAAGGGGGGCACTTTGAGGCTGGTGCTGGAGTAGGGGAGGAGGAGAGCCGAGGGCTGCTCCAGGGCAGGTGTGAGATAGGGTAGAGGCAGTGGGATTCGCTCCCAGCCTGCTGAGATAGAGGAGCCCTAGGCTAGGGGAGAGGGAGATAGTTGGAGAGATCAAAGGTAGTAAGAATGTGTTCTTGAGTGTAAAAAGTCTGAATATACAGGATCTCAGACCACTTGCCTTGTTTCTCCTGCTACAGAGTAAATGGCTAATGCAGAAAGTGGGGGAATCGGCGGGGAAAGCAGGGAGAAAGTTTTTGTTGATTTCTGCTGGCTGGTTTTTTCAAGGCCACAGCTTTCTACAAAGCATAATAAATCTTTCTCTGCCCCTGTTTTGTCCTCTTTAACCCTTCCAATACTAAATTAGATCGATACAATATACTTGAAATTGCATAAGGAAGAATGTAGCAATTTTTACTAGACATGTTTTAATTTACCTGCTCTTAGTTTTATTACAGGAGGAAGGTCTCTTATACTTTGTTAAAGGTATATTTTCTTGAAAGTAAAACTACATTAAAAATATATTCATAAATGTTAATCTAAGAAATGCTGGCTGTTTACTTTTTGGTAATCATTGAAGGATTGAGGTTTCTAAGAATAGAAGGTCTGAGGCATGGCTATCCATTTTTAAAGGACAAAAAAAGGTTTAAAGGCTAATTTGAAAATGTGAAATTTATAAAGGAAAAGAGAAATGTTAAAAAGAAATCCAACTAGTATTATCATAATCATCTATTCATAAACCTTGTCTACCCTGATAATATATATCTTGTATGTCTTGTTTGGCTTGCCATTTTCAGTTATTTATTAGGATCCTCCTAGAGGACATAACCTGGTCTTTCCCTTCCTCCCTCACTCCTCATCCTGACAGCATCTGTGACTAGATTAAAGATCTTTTCTTTCAGGAGGCCCTCCAGACTTTCAGTCCACAAGAAATTTCTCTGCACATCCTCTGACTTCTTTTCCAGTCTAACTAAGAGTCATTTTCTCCACAGGTCAGACCCCAGCCTCCGGGAGGGAGGACTGCTACAGCGGTAGTGTGTAGTTTTCTCCGAAACTCCCACTGTTTCTATTTCTCCCCACTGTAGGAATTGTCTTCCTCTGCTTCACAATAGGAAAGGGAGACAAGCAACAGACCCTGGGATTTGTGAAAGTGGCTGGGGATGAAGCTGGTAAAGTTTCCCATTTGCAAACGTGCTGCAAGGGTTCAGGACTACAAGAGCAGCTCAGGACTTTCAGACCCTCCCAGAGAGGAGGAGTCTGACTGAGGGACTGGCCGAGACCCCACTGGGTTAGGAGGACCAGAGGCTGCATATTGAACTTATAGACTGCAGTTTGCTGGCAGAGGTCCTAGCCCAGTTGTATAGGGGTGAAGCTGCCTGTGTGCAGCAAACAACTTTCTATTGTGCCAGAATACATTTTAGGGAAATTGGACAGACCGTGTTTGTGGCTAGAAAGAAAAACTGGCTACCATACACAGCCCTGAAAGTGGCCTGCAGAAAACTGTGTAATGGACTTTGGTCACCTCCCTGAGATGTTTGTATAGCCCTACCATGTATCATATTTGGTAGCAGAAGATTTGGCTGCCAGATGAGGCCACAGGGGCAGTGTTTTACTTCATTATGTAAATATGTTATATTAACCTTTAATTCTCTTGCAGATTTAAATGTAGTTGCCAAAAGGAGAGGTGCCCAAATGGGTAAGGAAAAATACCTATCAGGTTTTGGTCTCTATTAAGGGACAGTTGGCAGCCTCTATATAGCCTTGCAGGCCTATGTGACCATACACATGTCAGGGGTGGCACAAATCTCAGCTTTAGGAAACTGGGGGAGACCTATTTGGAACAGAGGAAAGTAGTGAGCACTAGCCCTCTGTTACAGGAATTACAGACCCCATTTAGTCCTGTGACATGTGAGACCCTGTGAAGGGATAAAGCTCCCTTAGTCCATTCTGAGAGGGCCTGTCACCCCCTCACAGAGACCATATATAGTTTAAGAACAAGTGAAGTAGGGGGAACCCTACTACAGGAACAGCTGTGACTATCTATTTGGGTATAGACACATTTTAAATTTCTTCTTGCCATTTAAAGACAGTTACTGTTTTGTTATAATACATTTAGAAAATATTACTCTAAAGAGTCCATAGAAAGGACTGGCAAGGAAAATCAGAAAATCTTACAGCAGGTCAGTATATTTATCTCCTTATATAATTTCTCTGAAATTTGGAAATACTTAATAAATAAATCATGGAAATACATTTCTTTGCATAAATTCAATAAGACCGGTTTCCAATAGTGGTTTTATTAACAGAGAACTTTGATTGGGGTATCATATTTTAAAGAGCCCTGTCTGGACTCTGAAGACTTGAAGCCAATAAGAGTGCCATGGAAAAAGCCTGGTGTCCTGCTTGGGTGCCCTGAAAATAGCTGGCACTGGAGCATCAGGCCCATGTCCTACCATCACTGGCGGTTGGTCAGAGTAGAAGGGGAGCAATAAGGGTGCCTCTGTCCCTGCGGAAACCCCATGCACTCTAGGCCGCAATGAGTAGAAGGGCTACTGAGATGGGCCTTGAAGCCTAGGGCGCGGGCCCGAGTGGAGTCCCTGCAGGTGAGGGATTCACCTAACTCAGCAGATACTGCAGGATGCCTGATGGCAGCTGGATGGCTTGGCTTCCTGGCCCTATGGAGCACATTAAGAGTCAATCATGAAATTCCGGCAACAGTGGTCAGTTACCATTCTTACTGTGTTTATGCAAACAATCAGGCCAAATTGAATGCAATAGATAAACTAGTCTTGATTTGGCTCTTTTAATAAACAGAGGGATAATTTTAAGGAGAAAAATTCTATTTCAATAGAAGTTATTAAAACTGAAATGTTTTTTTTTTTCCCTTCCACCAGACCATTTGTTACAGTTTGTCTCCACCAGGTCACAAGCCCACCTCCTTCTGTGCCCAGGCCTCATCGTCCCTCTGACAGACAGTAAGGATCTCTTGGCTCTAATAGAAAACTCTGCCCCTCTTCAGCATGGAAGTAGCCAGAGGAACACCACCAATGTCCATTTTCTCTGAAAGAATTCAGAACCAGGATCTTGAGGCTACCAAATGTAACTAAGTCTTTCCACCTTTACGTATGTAAGACAAGGGGTATAGCCAAGGGGTTCTCACCCAAAGTCTCGGCCCCTAAAATGGCCAGTAGCCTACTTATCCAAAAAAAAACTTTACCCCATTGCATCTAGGTAGCCCGCCTGCCTCCGAGCAGGAGCAGCCACTGCTATACTTGTCAAGGAAGCAGACGAAGCAGCCCGGGAGGCTGACCTAAAACCAGTGGGGCCTCTAGAGATTCTAGTGACTCTTCCAAACCCTGACCTACCCTCCTCACCAGCTTACACAGAAACCCAATTTAGAAAAGCTGAAATCCATAACCAATCTTTATTCAAGTTCTTACAGGCTTTACAGTCCACCCAGAAAGCAGTCCAGAAGCACATCCGAGACACTCTGCCTGTACAAACTTCTGATCTGGTTCATCCCTTCCACCCTGCTGACTCTGTTTGGGTAAAGAAATTTGCCACCCAAGGTTTGACTCCTAACTGGAAAGGACCACCCCCACGGCAGTCATGGTCAACGGGATCTTGATGTGGTTTCATCACACCCGGCTTAAGACAGCCCAGGCAAAATAGAGAGTCCAGTACTCTTCGTGCCCTCTAGAGATTACTCCTGGCCCTCATTCCAGGCCCTTATCTTATAAACAGGCCCACTAACTTTATTCGGCAGAAAATTAATTCTATCAAGCTCATAGTCCTCGGGGGTCAATATAACTCCGACCCCAATAATGACCCAAAAAAGTCAAGGATTTGAGTCATGTACATAAAACCAGTGGGGAATGAAGCATCCATCTTAAATAAAAACTGCTGTTTGAAATTTTAACCCTGCTATTTTGGCTTCTGTAAATGCTTGCTTGCTTAAATAACAAGGAAAATAAGACTACTCCCATTCCAGAGAGGCCATAAACCTTCCCCAGACGAAATTATCAGCGCTGGCACTAGGCCAGGCCTTTGATTGAGGTCTCAAAGCCCCAGCACATAGGGCTCTTTAAGAACTTGCAAAGGAGACCGGAAAAACCCTTATTTGGGAGACAAAGAGCTAGAAAAAGTATAAATAGGGAAGCTTCCTCCATGTTTCTTTGCTCAGAATTTGAAAGGCATTTTTTCTCTGGGACCACGTGTAATAATAAAATGTGACTCCATTTCTCTAAGCATTGCTTGGTTTTTCTCCAGTTTTCTGCAAGAGTAGGACCTGGATATATATATATACAAAACCCCAATTTGCCATGGTTTTTGGTGGTAGTTTAAAAATTGCTTCTTATTTTGGAGAATACAGGACTGGTCAAAATTGGCTTTTGACTCTGTCTTCTATTTTTGTTATTTTGTCTTACTGATACTTTATGTCTTATCTGACAAGAAAGCCAGTCCCTCATTTCCACGTTTTTTAGTAGATCAAAATTAATGCAACACGTCCTAAAATCCAGCCCTTCAAATGCATTTGCTAAAGTCCTCCAATAAATGCAAATAATTCACACCACTGAAGAAACAAACCCCACTTGCTGCCTTGGGCAGATGCCATATACCAAGAGGTTTACATGAAGACAAAGTTTTATATATCTCTATCTGCCTATTGAATAAGGGACCTGGTTTGGAGATGATGTTTTTATATCTCTAGAACATATCAATGCCAATATTTTAGTACCTGGACAGGCTGTTCCTTTTAGCTTCTGAGCATCTATAGTAAGGTAATTGGGAGGCCTGGTCTAGTGTTGTGTGTTGCTTTTAATAATACTCAAAATTCTGAAGGAAATGTTCTGGTTTTATGACATACTAGAAGACTAGAACAATTTATCCTGATGCTATTATTGCTAACTCATTTGCCTCCCATGAAGTGGTTTGTGCTTGGTACAATTGGCCTTTTCATGTATTTTTCATTCTCTTTCTTTTCTACTTACTGCACATACTTCAGGCCTCCTGTGTGTGTTTCTGGACATGACTCTGGATATTTTTCTTTTTTAAAAAAATTCCTTATTGTTTAAAATATTACATATGTCTGCCTTTTTCCCCATTGACCTCTTGCCAGCCATTGCCACCTCCCAGCACATGCTCTCACCCCCTACTATCTGTGTCCATATGTTATGCTTATATGCATGCATACTAGTCCTTTGGTTGCTCTCTTACCCTTCCCCCTACCTTCCCTCTGAGGTTGGACAGTCTGTTAGATGCTTCTATGTCTCTGGATCTCTCTCTCTCTCTCTCTCTCTCTCTCTCTCTCTCTCTCTCTATATATATATATATATATATATATATATATATATATATATATATATATTATTGATTTTTTACAGAGAAGAAGGGAGAGGGATAGAGAGTTAGAAACATCGATGAGAGAGAAACATCGATCAGCTGTCTCCTGCACACCTCCTACTGGGGATGTGCCCACAACCAAGGTACATGCCCTTGACCGGAATCGAACCTGGGACCTTTCAGTCCGCAGGCTGACGCTCTATCCACTGAGCCAAACTGGTTTCAGTTCTGGATCTATTTTTGTTCATCAGTTTATGTTCATTATATTCCACAAATAAGTGAGATCATGTGATATTTATCTTTCTCTGACTGGCTTATTTTGCTTAGAATAATATTCTCCAGGTCCATCCATGCTGTTGCAGATGGTAAGAGTTCCTTCTTTTTTAGAGCAGCATAATATTCCACTATGTAGATGTACCACTGTTTTTTAATCTACTCATCGGCTGATGGGCACTTATTCCGAATCTTAGCTATTGTAAATTGTACTGCTATGAATACAGGGGTGCATATATTCTTTCTGATTGGTGTTTCTGGTTTCTTGGGATATATTCTTAGAAGTGGGATTACTGGGTCAAATGGCAGTTCCATTTTTAGTTTTTTAGGAAACTCCATACTGTTTTCCATAGTGGTTGCACTAGTCTGCATTCCCACCAGCAGTGCATGAGGGTTTCTTTTTCTCTACATCCTCACTAGCACTTGTTGTTAGTTGATTTATTTGGATATTTTTCAATTAAAATATCTGATCAGACTACTGGTAAAATTACAGAAAAATGCCTCCAATATTCCTTCTCTCATTTCCTCTCAAAGCATTTGATTTTAAGAGATCAATATAGGAAAATGACAGCCACAAAACCCAAAGACTCAGCACACTAGTTAACGTTTTGCAGGATGGTGGATTATAAAGAAATGCCCTAGTAATAAGGAATCTGGAATCTGATTTTGCTAAACAAAATATTGTTTTGTGTGTTCTTTTCTCTAGGTACACAATGCTAGTGACTTGCTGATCAAACCCCTGGAAAGTTTTCGGAAGGAGCAAATAGGCTTCACCAAGGTACATTTGCTTTATATGCATAACATGTATTTTTTTTTACAGAACTTGAATAGTTGTTAGGCAACCACTTTTCAGTTTTCTGGGGTGAGAAGGGTTTATCTATATAAGAAAACTCATAATCAAAACAGATGAGAAAATTAATTGGCTTCTGGCTATGCCTTCAACTAGTTATGTATCTCTGGACAAGACACTTCTCCTTTGGGAGTTTCAGCTTCTCCATCTGGCAAATGAGGAGTTTGATAATAATAGCTATTATTTAAAGACTAGTTATCCTGGCTGCTGTGGCTCAGTGGTTGAGCATCGACCTATGAACCAAGGGGGTCATGATGCCCCGTCAGGGCACATGCCCGGGTTGTGGGCTTGATCCCCAGTAGGGGCGTGCAGGAGGCAGCTGATGGATGATTTTCTCTGATTTTGATGTTTCTATCTCTCGCTCTCCCTTCCTCTCTGAAATTAATAAAACATATATTTTTTAAAAGTGAAGACTACTTATTATGTACTGAGCTCTGGGCTAGATGCTTTATATTAATTCTCTAATTACAACAGACCTGTGAGATTCTGGTATTATCAGCAGACACATCTGAAGGGCTAAATTTTAGGACACATTTACAAATGAGGTCTAAGATTTGGACAAAGGAAAGAACATGACTAAAGTTATATAGTTAGTAAGTGACAATAGCCAGGATTTAGATCTAAGGATCTTTTTAGCTTCAAATCTCCCATTCCATTAAGCCATAATATCCAGATTTGTGCTGTCCAATATAGTAGCTGATAGCTGTGCAAATAAAATAAATTAACAAATCAGTTGCTCAGTAATACCAGTCATATTTCAAGCACTCAATCGGCACATGTCGTTAGTAACCACTATATTGGACAGCACAAATATAGAACATTTCTTTCAATATAGAAATTTCAGTTGGACAGTTTCATGCCAGTTAATCTCAGCTTGACTACTTATAGAATACTGATTTCCCAGTTTCTCATATAGGGGTATGAATAATCATGAAATTTATTCTTATCAGCTAGGTGTAGGCCTGTTTTGTGAGCTACAATATGTATGCACCATGTAACCAAGAGTGTCTACCAGAACTAAATGTAGCAACTTGACCAAGGCATCTGGCCGTTTTAGTAGTAAGAACACAGCATTCAGTGGTTATTATCTGGGATATCATGACAAACAGTTTGGATATGAAAGTAGCAAGTTATGAGAAGAAATAGCAGACTAGTAGAAGTGCTCCCACTGCCTGATATCATCATTCAAGTTGACATGGACATTATTTGAGTGATTGGCATTCAAGCAAAGTCAGTTCTCTGGACAGCACAGCAATTCTGGATTCCACTCAGTTAATCTGGAGTCTTATTAACTTAAATACTTAATTGGACAAGTGTATAATAGGAGAGAAGAATCTTTATAATCACATGTGTGGTATGAAAATAATTAACTACTTGTTAATTGACTTGATAATTGTTACACAATACTGAATAAAAAGGATGAAGGATAGATGACATAAAAACCTTTACACATGGTTTACATTCATTCCTGGATGGGAATAGGAAAAAGGAAAGGAAGAATTTGCTGCAGTGGTTGACCTCATGTCATCTGAGGGGAAGGAAATGAATTTCTATTATATACTTCCTATGTCACAGGCCTGGGCTGAGGATCTTACATACACTCCCTTCCTTAATTATTACAGCAAACCTGTAGGATGTATAATATCCATTATCCCAATGAAGAAACTGAGATTCAGAAAGGTTAAATTCCTATCAGTTTTTTTCCCCTTACTTTATCAGTGGGCCCAAGCTGTACACATTCAAGGAAAGTGATCAACATTTGGTGTGAGAGTCATTTTCAAGAAACTATCTAAAATTCTCCTAGTAGTAAAATGTAAGGTAGCAGACAGAGCCCTGAAATTAGGACAAGAAAGTGTAGCTTCAAGTCTACCCCTCTGTTTTATTATTTTATTTTCTCTCAGTTTGAACACTCCGCAATACCTGTTCTGTGAAAGTGGACAGAATTCCTTTGAACATCTCTCCTTTACAGTGCACAAGATGTTAAGCTTTCTCTGCAGAGGGTGCTAGGAGGACATTGTTGGAGGAAGGGTACTCCTAAAGTTTCTGGCTGTTGCACAGGTGGGCCAGTAGAGTGGGAGTGAGATATTGGTGGTACTCTGGCCGCGCCACACACCCGGAATACATGGTCCCTCAGTAACTTCAAAGCCTCCGCCTGGCCTGGTGATAATCTTTTCGCAGGTCTCTCCCTGAATGGCTCCCCACCCATGCTTTCCCCCATCTTTCCTCTGTAGGTCCCCTGTGTAGCACATCTGCTGAATAAAGGCTTATGAAAGAGCTGCTACTCCATGCTTCCTTTGCCAGCCCTCATACAGCCTGGTTGTACCTTTAAGATGTTCCCACTGAAGTAGGCTGGCCCTGCAAAGCTCACTTCAATCTAGAGATTTTCCCATCCTCTCTGTATACCTTTTCCACTGGCTGCTGGTTGTCTTTTCCCCATCTGCACTCTGGAGAGTTGCCTCCTTCTTACTTAGTTACTGCAGACCATCAGGCCAAGCTAACTAACTTCTCTGCTATTCAGTGGCTTAAATTATTTACCCTTTTCAGTGAGATCTAAACCCCTTCCAAATTCATTCTCCCTGGGGTACCTTTCCTCAGCCTGTGGTACTGTACAGAGTTAGTTTCCTTATATCTTGTATTTCCTTTTTTTTTTTTTTTTTTTTTTTAGTTTAGTAAATTTGTAGTTTATGAATTCTTTATACTGATTTCTATCTCTTGAATTGGGCCCAGACTGATACACCCAGCATTGCTGGGAGATGGCTCCTCTGACTTTATTGGTGGTGGTATGTGCTTTGTAGGCTTACAAATATAGATATATATTCTCATTTAAACCCCAGAGCAGCCTTGTACAGTAGAGGTTATTATCCCATGTTTACAGATGAAGACACCAAGATTCAGTGAGATGTAATGTCTGAGGCACTCAACCAGGAAGTGGCAGAGGTTGGATTTGAATTCAGTTCTCTGGTTGTAAGACTAGGGCTCATTTCCCTTTATGAGAAATACCATTTCTCTCTGGGCTTCAGTTCTCTCATGTGTGCAACATGAACCATGGACAAATAACTCCTAATCACCTATTCTGTTTGTAATTATCAGGGCAACTAGCTAAATGTGCATCTGTTAAGTAATTGAAATTGGCATATCAGAATTTAGTGTGCTGTATATGTAACTATTCCAAAGATAATATGAAAAAATGGAAATGTTTCATTAATATCTTATATTGATTACATGTTTAAATGATATAACTTTGGATATATTGGGTTAAATAAAATATATTATTGAAGCTTATTTCACCTGACTTTTTACCTTTGGGGGGATTTTTAAAATTAAATCTGTCAGGTGAAACTAAGCAAAATATGTCAGACAGAAAAAGTTAAGAACCATATGATTTCACTCATATGTGGGATATAAAATGGAAATCTTTTTTCCTTTTTTAATGTGACTATGAGTAATTTTTAAATTCTAATATAAAGTTCTTGGAACAGTACCTGAAAACAGTACCTGTTTTCTGTCATTGTGTCATCATCATCACCATCATCACCATCATCGTTATCTTTGGCAGCAAAATGGGGAGAATAGAATGCTTCCAATGAAATTTTCCAATTTATGATGGCCTTACTCTGATTTACAAATCAAAAAAATAGAGGTTAATGAGTCAGGCAAAAATAAAGCATAGAGGCAATGAATGTTTCCCAAGGGACTACTGATTTATGGAGAGGTTTCATGTCACAAGGCCTCCAGATTTGTGTCTGTGGCACTGTAGGATGTTGGCGATGTCTTTTTGTCATAGATATTTTTAAAAAGTTCACAAAATAACAAAGTTCTGAGAATTAAAGGGGACACATTGTGAATAAACATCTTGGTTATCAAACACGATTAACCTTTTCAAATGACACTGATGCTATTACCGCATGAAATAATTGTTTTGTGTGAAATCTGTGGAAAGGTAATGGGACAAGTATGGAAGGGAGTGAATTGTGATACTCAAATAATATTTTTCTCCTATGGATAGATTCTGAGCTGTTGGTCAGAGATGTAATGGGCTAATGAAAGTTACTTTGCAGAGTCCATTTGCAGGCCAGTGAACTCTGTTGTCGGTTCCACTTGGGTGACTGCATCCCAGTAGATAAGGCCATTCAATAACAAATTGTCAGAAGGCTATTTTCTAATGAGTCATTTCACAAAGATAACCAGTTCCCATCAGGTTAACCATTGTGATGCCTTGGGAAATAGCTTCTGTTGTGCAATGGCTTCTGATTGCCTTCCCAAGCATGAAATCACCGGCTAGATGATTTCACAGGTATCATCTCCATCAGAGGTCCCCCCACCTCCCAATCCAGAAACTGTTTAGGTGGTGCTCCTAACTCCCTACTTTAGCCAAAGCAATTTCCCTTGGATCTGTTTTATCTGGTAGACTTTTGTGGCATTATTTCCTTTAAAACAGGATTCTATTTTTTGAAACAGGAGGCAGCCGATCAATGATTCTCTCTCATCATTGAAGTTTCTATTTCTTTCCCTCTCCCTTACTCCTTGAAATCAATAAAAATATATTTAAAAAAAATATAAAGTAGTACAATAGGATCTGTAAATATCTCAACAGTCTCCCATATTTCTCTACTCCTCATAGGCATTCATTTTTAACCATTTTAAAAACATCATACTGTGGGCAACTTCATGTACCCTATCAGGTTTCTGCTTTATTCCATCTTCTGTATTTTTTCAACACCATCTGTCTGATAGAAACATTTATTATTTTGATGGTTATTTTTGTATTTTTGAAAAAAATATGCTTAAATTGCTATTTCTTTATCAAGTTTATAATTCATTTCTTCATGCTATGAATACAGGAGAGCATTGCTCATACCTTCTTCTTTTCCTCTTCTTGCAATTTTTGATAATTATAACATCATTCTAGTGCTTCTTTTGCTTACCTGTACTTTAATATATTTAGACCCTTATTTCTTACTCCATTAACCTTTATTTCCTTTTTTTTAACTGTAGCTTGGTAAGATGAAGATATTAGCACCTCTGACTTCCTTTACTACCTCTTAACCCTCAACTCTTGTCAGCCACATCTTCACTTTTCACTGTTAGGGTTGATAACATTATTTTTCTAGTCTGGAACCTTAATTAAATCTTGTTGGTGATTATTATTAGGCTTATTTTACAGTGACAAAAGCAAGTGACAAATCCAGGATTTGAACTCAAGTTTCTTGGCTCTGAGTCCATGCACTTTGACATTTCTTATATTGAGTTAATCTAAGTATTTATTTCTGGTGACTAGGATAGATCAAGTATGATCCACTTCTTTGCCCTTTTCTCCCAGTTTCTTGTCTACTAGCTTTAGAGTTCTTTGTCCAAATGCTAAACCCCTGTTTGGTTAACTCTTTCTATCCCTCTCATCTCTCAAAAGTCCCGGCACACACAAAATTTGTGAGTCCTCCATACCAGTATGTGTATATTTTAGCTATCACTTGATTAGCAGAACCCTTACCACCATTATTTACCTTCTCAGCACCATGCAACTTGCTCCCCTCTCTCCAAGGTCAAGGGAGGATAAATAAGGCTCAGTCTATCTCTGTTCATAATGGGTCTTTCATCCTGCAGTGCAGAATGCTGGGCTATCCATTGGAGACTGCAAAATAAAGACTCAGTCACCCCCCTTAGACACATGACAGGGAAAGCATTTGTACCCTTTGATTCATATTTTTGGGGTCTTGTCAGATTTGCCCACAGTATGATGTTTTTAGTTCTTTTACAAGAATGCCCTTGCCAGAGAGGAACAGCCACTGAATCAAGCCTTTGTGTGGTCTCTGGTGGAACCAGAGCCAAACTGTGTGACACATCAGAGGATATATTTAGCCCACTTTTTTGGAGAGATGGAGCTGTTGTGGAAGCTATGTTGTCACCTAATGTTAGGCAAGAAGGAATTGGCTATAAAACATGGGATTGTCAGACTTGTTGCTGTTTTTTCTCCATGAACAGAGATTATTGAAAGAAGTTTAGGGAAAGGACCTGATTTGGAGATAGATGGGGTTGAAAAAATACAGAAGATGGAACAAGGCAGAAACCTGGTAGGGTACATGTCCACCCTGCATTTCAAAGGCCAGTGCATGCCCTGGCAGAGGGGAATGCTACAAGAGCTAAGCTATGTGAAAGTAATCCATAAGTGATTTTCAAGCCAACATCAAATATTTTTATAGGCCTTATAATAATAATTACTATCTACTAGCTACTTGCTAGATGTTATCACAGCTATGCATTATTATTCATATCCTACATCAAGACTTATAATGGCCAAATAATCTGTCCAATAACACATAAATGATATATAATATCAAGTTATTAACAGAAGCAAGCCTTAACCAGCTTTTTGTTACTCCAGAAACTGTATGCTTTCCACTACACTGCACTCTGAAACTGGCTTTGTGGGGATGCAATGGAAAGACTGAAAAAAAATTGATAATGCCTGTCAACAATTGAGTGGGTAAATACATTGTGATAAATTCATATTACTTTACAGCCATGAAAATAGCACAGAATAAACCCTTTCATGTACTCATAACTATAAATCTACTTTTGTTTATCCCTGTATAAGGTCGAAGGGAAAAAAAAGTTATAAAAGTAGGTAACCACTATATGAGCCCGTTTCTATAAAGTCTAAAAACAGGTAAAACTAAGTGATGGTATTAGAAGCTAGGATAGTGGTTAACCCAAAGTGGGGTTATCAGTGACAAAACTGGTTTAAGGGGGCCCTGACTGATGTTGTTAATGTTGTTTTGTTTGATCTGAGTGCTGATTACACAGATGGGTTCAGTTGTGAAGATTCATTGTGATTTGTGCAGAATATATTTCAGAATAAATTTTATATATATTTTAAAAATTCAGAAAAGAACATTAACATAATATTTCTTCATAGCATGTCTTCCACTGGAAGTCTGGTGTGTATGTACATATAAGGGAGCAGTGGTTTAGGGAAGTGCTATGGGTTTATCCTCCTGATAACTTTAAATATGGACCTTCCTACCCTATTATGACTTCTGCTCCTTTTGCCCACATAGGTGAATTACCCTAAGCAATTTTTAGTGTTGATTTATGTAGTACAGTCATTAAAATGTGGACTCTGGAGCCAGACTACCTGGGTCTGCATCCTAGCTCTTCAATTTACTCAGCTGTAAAGATTAGGCTAGTCCAGGGGTGGGCAAACTTTTTGACTCGAGGGCCACAATGGGTTCTTAAACTGGACTGGAGGGCCAGAACAAAAGCATGGATGGAGTGTTTGTGTGAACTAATATAAATTCAAAGTAAACATCATTACATAAAAGGGTACGGTCTTTTTTTATTTTATTTCAATAGTTTTATTCATTTCAAACATTTTAGCAAGAAGAATGTAAACACTAATTATTATAATTTGAAACTTCAAAAAATGGAGGAATCATAGCACAGTAACATACCTTATATTGAAGATGGCAAAGGCAAAATAAAATTGCCTAACCAAGGAAAGGTACAAAAGCCTTTCAAATTAAACTTAAATATAATAAAATAATTTAAAACTAAAACAAATAGAAAAGAACAAAATGTGTAAACAGTAAATTAAACATTTTCTTTAGTGCAACTTCCAAATTATGCCCGGGACGTAGATGTAGATGGCAATGTAGACTGGGTTGAAAGGTTTTTGGTCTTTAAAACATCAACTTCAGTGGGAACAGTGTTGTTGGTCTCCTTTTTAGCTAATGCTCTGATACTGTGCTCTCCAGGGGCGTGTCTCCCTACATCACCACGATAACGTGTCTACGCATTCCCAGGGCGATGTCGGGGGACGTGTCCGCGGGCATTACAAGGAGCCTCTGGAAGATTTGAGAGGTTGTTCCTTCTACTGAATGGGCGGATATAAATATAAATCCGCCCACTCAGAAGAAGGAGCTGCGGCTGTGTTTCCCGATGTTGCCATGTTAACACTGCTGCTGGTGAAGGAGCAGAGGGGAGAGCAAGAGAACCCTCCGCTCTTTCGGCTCCGCGGGCCGGATAGAACAGCAGAACAGGCCGAATCCGGCCCGCGGGCCGTAGTTTGTCCACGGCTGGGCTAGTCACTTAGCTTCTCAGTTTTAGCTTCCTTATCTATTTGAGATTAATAACAGTCCCTCCCTTATAGAGTTGTCATGAGCATTGAAAAGTGTTATATATAAAATGCTTAAAACAGTGTCTGATACAAAGTAAGCATTATTTATTTTTGCTATTATTGCTTTTCATATCTATAAAAAAAGAATGATTCTGTATGTATTCTTTTTGTACCTTGTTTTTTTCACTCAAAATTATATACAGCGATTGGCAAAAGTAGGTCTACAATGGTAATACAAATAAATAAATAATAAATAATACAAGAGTACACTGTTTCATTTACTCATAACTGTAAACCTACTTTTGCCCACCCTTGTATGTGAGATTCATCTGTGTTCATATATTTAACTGGAGTTCTTACTTTCTTTTTTTGTAATCCTCACTCGAGGATATGTTTTTATTGACTTTAGAGAGAGGGGGACGGAGAGAAAGAGAGATAAACATTGATGTGAGAGAGAAAAATTGATCTTTTGCATCCCATATGTACCTCAACTAGTGATCGAACCCATAACCTAGGTATGTGCACTGAATGGAATCAAACCCGCAACCTTTCAGTGTATGGGACGATGCTCCAACTAACTGAGCCACACTGGCCAGAGAAAGTTCTTTCAATTTTTTAAAACTGATAGATATATGCTAAGCACTTTATTTTTTAGAGGGGGGATATAAATATTTTTTAAATGTATCTTATTGTTGCGAGTATTACCCATGTCTGCCATTTTCCCCTCTTTGCCCCATCTCAGGCCTTCACCTGTCTATTGTCTGGGTCCACGGGCTATGACTAATTTGTACTTCTAAATCTCTTTACCTTTTTCACCCATACCCCCAACTCCTCTCGCACCTGGCAACCATCAAAATGTTCTCTGTATCTATGAGTATTTTTGGCTTTTAGATTCAATTGTTGATTGATATGTATTTATTGCCATTTTATTGTTCTTATTCTTGACCTTCTTCTTTTTTCTTCTTCTTATAGAAGACCATTTAACATTTTATGTAATACTGGTTTAATGGTCATGAACTCCTTTAACTTCTTCTTGTTTGTGAAGCTCTTTATCTGACCTTTAATTCTAAATGAGAGCTTTGCTGGGTAGAGTGATCTTGGTTGTAAGTCCTTGCATTTCATCACTTTGAATATTTCTTGCCCCTCCCTTCTGGCATGCAAAGTTTCTGTTGAGAAATAAGCTGACAGTCATAAGGCACTCCTTTGTAGATGAATAACTTCTTTTCTCTTGCTGCTTTTAAGTGCACAATCATTTCTGATTGGTCCTTTTTTATGTTCTTGATATTCTCACTAAGTTCCTTGAAATTCTCACCAAGTTCCTTGATGTTCTCATTAGGTTCCTTCAGCATCCTTATAACCATTGTTTTGAACTCTATCTTGTAGTTTTATTGCTTCCATTCATTTCTGGATATTTTCCTGTTCATTCATTTGTGACATGTTTCTTTGTCTCCACATTTTAGCTGCTTCCCTGTGTTTATTTCTATCTATTAGGTAGATCTTCTATGTCTCACGGATTTGGTAGAGTGGCCTTATGTAGTAGGTGTCCTACCGGGCCCAGTGGATCAACCTCCTCAGTCACCCAAGTTGGGCACTCAAGGTACACCCCAGTGTGAGATGTGTGCACTGTCCTATTGTTGGCATCACTGGGAGGGATCGACCCCCAGGCCAAGCAGTTGCAAGGATCCGCTGTGACTACAGTAGAAGAGCTGTTGTGCAGGAGTGGACCCTTTGGAGCAGGACTTGATTCAGTGGGGCTTTGGTGCTCACCAGGTCCGCACTTTGAGTATGTCACTTGTGTAGGTGGTAGTGTTGTAATCTGGTGTGGGCAAAGCTAACCATAGGATGCACTGGCTCTGGAGCCTTCCAGTCAACCACTGCCTGTGCCCTGCCTTGGGCCACCCAGCAGGAGCTACAAAGCAATCTGTAGATGGCTGCTATTTGTGTTGGGCTTGGAAGTTCCCAGGAGAGGCCATGCTATGATCCAAGGTGGGCTGCCACTAGTGCCAGGCCTGGGGCCACTTATTGAGATGTATGGGGCCCACTGAGGCCAGCTTGTATTTGAGAGATTTTAGGAAAGCCCAAAGTATGAGGCAAGAGAGGCCAGTTGTATGGAAAAGCCACTGGGAATGGCTTGCATGAGCCTGCCAGTAGGGAGGGAAGAGGTTTCAGGGAATCACTATGGCAGGACAAAAATTGTGAGCCAGGTTGATGAAGATTCAGATATGGTGCTCTGCCTGCTGGCTCCATGGCGGGTAGAACTCAGCAAAGGAACAATGGCTTTTGCCACCACTTCTTTGTGGAAGAAAGCTCCCCTACAGCTCTCACCCTGATTCTAGGCAACTTAATTCCTCCCTGAATGTCCTAGGTTCCTTTCAAGTTGATGCCCTGGTACTGGTGCTCAGATGGAGTGAGTTCATGCACTTGCCCTTTAAGAGGGACTTCTTGGGGCCAGCAGTCTCCATGTTGTGTGACTCAGCCAGAATTCCTGATGGTTATTACAGACAGAAGTTGTGGGGACTTCTTTTCCTGGCACTGGAACCCTAGGCTGGGGGCCAGGTATGGGGCTGGGACCCTTCACTCAGGGAAATCTCCACAGCCAAGATATCCCTCCCTATTTTAAACTGCCACATGTGGGTGTGGGATCAGTTGTTTCTGTGATACTGCCTCATTTATCTGACCCTCCTACCAGTCGCAGTGTGCTTTCTTCTTTAATTCCCTCGTTGTAGAATGTCCATTCAGCTAGACTTCAGGTGGTTCCCAATGATGGTTGTTTGTATTTTAGTAATACTTTTGATGTGGTTGTGGGATATGGCAAGTCCAGCTTTTATTTATGCCACCATATTGACTGGAACCCTCAAGTTCTTTAATTTTTTTGCTACGTATTATTCCATTGTGAGAATAAATCATGGTTTCTTTTTCTTGGTGGTTTATGATTTCCATAATTACACAAAAATACAGAGAAAACTCTCTTATCTTAAAATCTTTATTGTTGAAAGTATTATAACCATGGTATGTCCCCCTTCCCCCCCCCATTAAACCACTGCAGTTCACTCACACCCCCCATCCGCCACCCTAGCCTTTCACACCCCTATTGTCTGTCTCTATGGGTTATGCATACTATATAATAAAAGAGAAACATGTAAATTGACCGTGCCTCCGCAACGACCACCAGCCAATCAGGAGTGAGTATGCAAATTAACCCAACAAAGATGGAAGGTTAATTTGCATACACAGGCACTGGGCGGATAGCATAGCAGGAGAGCCAGTGGAGAGTGGAGTGGCTTGGGGAACTTGGCTCCCTAAGCCGCAAGACGGAGAGCAGAGAGGGAGAGCTGGTGGCTTGGAGGACTTGGAGAAGCGGGAGGCCATGGGACGGAGACAGAGCAGGAAGGGAAATCCCAAGAGCACAGGGAGCACCAGGAATGCTGGAAATCATAGTTCTGGTGGCAGATGGATCTCCTAGACACTAGAGCAAAGTGAGCCTGGAGCAAGTAACTGTTGTGGTGGGGGATGGAGGGAAAGCAAAGGTGAGAGACATAAGTAAAATCAGAGTGTCTAGGAAAAATTAAAGGGAAGATATTCTAAAACTTCCAGGAAATCTCCATCAATGAAGCAAAGAAAAAAAAAATGCCTCTATTATTCTTTGAGCAACAAACCAACCTGGGTTGGGGTCTCAGACAATTCGCTCATATGATTGCAAAGACAAACAGAAACTCCCAGATTGGAGAGGGCTCCCCTGAGGGCTCCCAGATTGGAGAGGGTGCAGGTCGGGCTGAGGGACCCACCCCCCATGAACGAATCTTTGTGCACCAGGCACCTTGTATAGTGGTTGGCAAACTGTGGCTCGCGAGCCACGGTTTGCCGCTCTGTTGACTAATGAGTTTGCCGACCACTGGGATAGGGGCTTAATCACAAGGAACAACAACAGCCTGTAATTATTGGAATTGAGAGTCTCAGTTAGTGGTTGGCAAACTCATTAGTCAACAGAGTGGCAAACCGCGGCTTGTGAGCCGCAGTTTGCCGACCACTGCCCTAGTATATACATACAAGTTCTTTTGTTGATCTCTTCTCACCCACCCACCCACCCTCCCCCACCTTCCCTCCAATATTCCCCACTCTGTGCCATGCTTCCATGTCTTTGTATCCACTCCATTCATCAATTTATTTTGTTAATTTGGTTTCACATATGAGTGAGATCATGTGATATTTATCTTTCTCCGACTGGCTTATTTCACTTAGCATGATACTCTCCAAGTCCCCCCATGCTTTCTCAAAGGGTAAGAATTCTTTCTTTTTTATAGCAGTGTAGTATTCCATGGTATAAATGTACCACAGCTTTTTAAAAAATATATATTTTTATTGATTTTAGAGAGGGTGAGAGAGATAGAAACATTAATGATGAGAGAGAATCATTGATCAGCTGCCTCCTTTATGACCCACACTGGGGATCGAACCTGCAACCCAGGCATGTGCCCTGACCTCCTGGTTCATAGGTTGATGCTCAATCACTGAGCAATGCCAGCTTGGCATACTACATCTTTTTAATCCACTCATCTCCTGAAGGGCACTTGGGTTGTTCCAGATCTTAGCTATTGTGAATTGTGCTGGTATGAACATGGGGGTGCATACATTCTTTTTGAATATTATCTTGGGTTCCTTAGGATATATTCTTAGAAGTGGGATTACTGGGTCAAATGTCATTTCCATATTTAATTTATTGATGAAATTCCATACTTATTTTTTTAAGCTTGCATTTTTTTAATTTATTTATTGACTTTTTTCTTTTTTTATTTTATTTTTTACAATATATAAAATAAATCTATTACCAGATTGTAGATACAAAATAATTAGCCATTTACATGCAATAAACATAAATATTTCAAGAAAAATGATTTTAAATATAATAATGTTACATGCAATAAACATTAATATTTCAAGAAAAATGATTTTAAATATAATAATGTTACATTCAATAAACATTATTTCAAGAAAAGCCATTTTAAATATAATGTTACATGCAATAAACATTCATATTAGAAGAAAAAATTTTAAATATAATATTACCAAAACTGTACAAACATAGTATAATATCACAAAAGTTGTACGAAATATTAAAAGTCTGCAAATAAAAGGATTACTTCTATTATATTCTAAAACATGTTTTTTTCTCTGGCTCTATTTTTGTTCATCAGTTTATGTTGTTGATTATATTCCACAAATGAGTGAGATCATGTGATATTTATTTTTCTCCAATTGGCTTATTTCACTTAGCATAATGCTTTCCAGGTCCATCCATGCTGTTGCAAATCGTAAGGGTTCCTTCTTTTTTACAGCAGTGTAGTATTCCATTGTGTAGATGTACCACAGTTTTCTAATCCACTCATCTGCTGATGGGCACTTAGGCTGTTTCCAAATCTTAGCTATTGTAAGTTGTGCTGCTATGAACATAGGGGCAAATATATCCTTTCTCATTGGTGTTTCTGTTTTCTTGGGATATATTCCTAGATGTGGGGATACTGGGTCAAATGGGAGTTCCATTTTTAGTTTTTTGAGGAAACTCCATAGTGTTTTCCATAGTGGTTGCACTAGTCTGCATTCCCACCAGCAGTGCACAAGGGTTCCTTTTTCTCCACATCCTTGCCAGCACATGTCATTTGTTGATTTGTTGATGATAGCCATTCTGACAGATGTGAGGTGGTACCTCATTGTTGTTTTGATTTGCATCTCTCGGATGATTAGTGACTTTGACCATGTTTTCATATGTCTCTTACTACAATATTCACAAATCAATAAACGTGATACATCACATAAATTGAAAGGCAACGGTCACATGATCATATCAATAGATGCAGAAAAATCCTTGCATCCCTGGAATAAGTCCCACTTGATCATGGTGATTGATCTTTTTAATATATTTCTGGATATGATTTGCTAATATTTTGTTGAGGATTTTGGCATCTATGTTCATCAGGAATATTGGCCTATAATACTCTTTCTTTGTCTGGTTTTGGAATTAGGTAATGCTAGCCTCATAAGAAAGTTTGGAAGTGTTCCTTCCTCTTGGATTTTCTGAAGAAGTTTGAGGAGTATAGGTATTAGTTCTTCTTTGAAAGTTTGGTAAAACTCCCCTGTGAAGCCGTCTGGCCCTGGACTTTTGTTTGGTGGGAGTTTTTTGATTACTGCTTCTATTTCATCAGTTGTTATTTGTCTATTCGGGTTATTTTATTCTTCCTGATTCAGTTTTAGGAGATTGTATTTTTCTAGGAATTTGTCCATTTCATCCACATTGTCCAGCTTGTTGGCATATAGTTGTTCATAGTATTTTCTTAAAATCCTTAGTATTTCTGTGGTGTCAGTCATTACTTCTCCAGTTTTGTTTCTGATATTTATTTGGGTCCTCTCTCTTTGTTTCTAGATGAGTTTGCCTAATGGTTTATCAATTTTGTTTATCCTTTCAAAGAACCAGCTCTTGGTTTCATTGATATTTTGTATTTTTTGTTTTTTAGTCTCTATGTTATTTCTATTCTGATCTTTATTATTTCCTTCATTCTACTTACTCTGGGCTTTTCTTGTTGTTGTGTTTCTAATTCTTTATGTTGTAGGGTTAAATAGTTTATTGCTGATTTTTCTTTTGTTTTTGAGGTATGCCTGTAATGCTATGAACTTCCCTCTCAGGATTGCTTTTGCTGTGTCCCAGAGATTTGGGGTTTTTGTGTGTTCATTTTCATTTGTTTCTAGGAAGATTTTTTAATTTCTTTCTTGATCTCGTTGGTAAGCCATTTATTATTTAATAACATGCTATTTAGCCTGCATGTGTTTGAATGTTTTGGGGTGTTTCTACTGTAGTTGATTACTAATTTCATTCCACTGTGATCTGAGAAGATGCTTGCTATGATTTCAACCTTCTTGAACTTGTAGAGACTTGTTTTGTGTCCTAACATGTAGTCTATCTTTGTGAATGATCCATGTGCCCTTGGGAAGATAGTATATTCTGCTACATTGGGTTGAAATGTTCTATAAATATCAATTAAACCTATCTGCTCCAGTGTCTCCTTTAGAGTCTCTGTTTCCTTGTTAAGTTTTTGTCTGGAAGATCTATCCAATGAAGTCAGAGGGCTTTAAAGTCCCCTACTATAACTCTTTTGTTGATGTTTCCATTAAAGTCCTCTAGAAGTTTTTGTATATATTTATGTGCTCCTATATTGGGTTCATATATGTGTACTAGGGTTATAGCCTCTTGTTGCATCAATCTCTTTAGTATTATGTAGTGACTTTTATTGTCGCTTATGCTGGCTTACATTTTGAAGTCCATTTTGTCGGATATGAGTATTGGTACTCCACCTTTTTGTTTTCTTTTCCATTTACATGAATTTTTTTTCCATCTCTTCAGTCTCATCCTGTGTGTATCTTTTTTTTGAGGTGGATCTCTTGTAGACAGCATATATTTTTGTCATGTTTTTCTTTTCCATTCAGCTACCCTACGCTTTTTGATTGGAGCATTATTTCATTTCATTTAGATTTACATTTAGGATGATTATTGATAGGTGCTTATTTATTGCCATTTTAACCAGTTACCTGACATGGGTCCAAAACGGAATCCATGCCCCCATTCCACGATATTTAAATTTAATTTAAAAAATCAATTTGCAATGAATATTATAAAAATAAATATCTTACTCACAATTCCAGTGTTCTTCAATATTTTCAGCTGAAAATTCTCACGAAAAATGATTTTAAATTTGGTCAGGGCTGACACTTAGGGAATACATTTTTATTTTTATAGACACGCATGGTGTGTGGGGAAGGTCTGCTGCTTGTGTCTACAGATGCTTATGGCATATAATGGGTTAATTATGGCTAGGTTTCTCTGTCTGTTTCTTCTTTTCATTAGAGCAATTCCTTTAGCAGTTCTTCTAATGTTGGTTGGTGGTGATGTACTCCTTTATCCTTTTTTTTTTTTGGTCTGGGAAGCTCTTTATTTGACCATCTATTTTGAATGATAGCCTTGCTGGCTATGGTAATCTTGGTCTCAGATACTTGCTTTCCATTACTTTGAATATTTCATGCCATACCCTTCTGGCCTGTAGAATTTGTGATGAATAATCAGATCATAGCCTTATGGGAGCTCTTTTATAGGCAACAGTTTGCTTTTCTGTTGCTGCCTTTAAGTTTCTCTCTCTGTCTTTAATTTTTGGGATCTTGATGATGATGTGTCTGGGCATGGGCCTGTTTGGGTTCTTCTTGTTTGGGACTCTCTGTGCCTTCTGAACTTGTGTGACTTTTTCCTTCACCATTTTAGGAAAGTTTTCTGCCATTATTTCTTCAAACACGTTCTCTACACCTTTTCCCTTTCTGCCTCTTCTGGCACACCTACTACATGAATAGTGGTAGGTTTCGTGTTGTCCCACTTCTCCTTTAAGTTGTCCTCCTATTTTTAAATTTTTTTTCTTTTTGGTTCTCTGATTGATTTTTTTCTACACTGTCTTCTAATTCACTGACCCAATCTCCCGCTTCCCCTAATCTGCTGTTTATTTCTTCCAATGTGTTCTTTATTTGTGCTTTGTCATTTTTATTTCTGTTTTCATAGTTATTATATCTTTTCTCATACTGTTGAGCATCTTTACCATCATTATTCTGAACTCTATATCAGATAAATTTCTTATCTCCAATGTATTTATTTCAACTTCTGAAGAATTTTCTTGTGCTTTCATTCAGGGGTTGATTTTTCATCTCCTAATTTTGGGTGCCTCTCTGTGTTTGTGACTATGTATTAGGTAGATTTGCTCTGCCTCTCAGTCTCCGATGTGGGATGGTGTCAATCACTGTTTCTGACTAATTAGGTCAGGCAAAGACTCAAAGCCTCCAGAACCCACCTCTGCCTGTAGAGTAATTGGATTCAGTCTTGAGTAGCCCTCGGGAAATTGTCCACAGGTGTGGTGAGAATTTTTCCAACAGGGTGGGGCAATTGATTCTGCCTGGAGTCTAATTGTTATTCTCAGTCTCTTAAATGAGCATCAGAAACTCCACACTGGGGGGGCGGGCAAGGTGCAGCTGTCTTTCCCGAGGCAATACTGTATGGATAGCAAATGTCTGCCTGATAATGATGGCCCCCACAGCATGAGGGATATATCACGATATAGATCAGGCACAGGATACCAGGGTGTCTGCCTTCTGAGTTCTAATCCCAGAGCCCTCAAAACTGGCTTCTTCTCACTCAACTCCAGTCCACTCTGCCTTCCCTGTGCCAGAGCACAAGGTGAGTGGCTGCACATGGAATTTTGTGCATTGGCCCTTTAAGTGCATGCCTGCATTTCTAGTCCTCTCTCCCTGGCAGACAGCTACTCTGCTGCTTTTCACAGCCCAATGTTATGTGGGTACTTTCTCAGTTCTGGTGCTCTTTGCTGGGGTCTCATCCTGGGGATTAGATCCTAGAGTTCTTAGTTACAACTTCCCACAATTGAGATATCTCTGGGAACTTTAGTTGCTGTCTGTGAGAGCCCTTTTGTGCCTCCACCCTTCTACCAGTCTCTATGAGGTCTCCCCTTTCTTTTCTTATTTATCAAGGTTCTCTCCAAGGAGTGTTCAGTTGATTATTCAGGAAGTTTTTATTGTATTTTAGTTGTAATTCCAGTTTGGTCCTGGGAACGTGTCTATGCAGCATCCAGTTATGAGAAATCTCTTCTAAGACCTCTTAAAGTTCTTTAGATATCAGGGTAAGTAGGCACTCACTTCGCTCATCTTGCAGCTCCAACTTTAGTCAGTCTACCCTGGATAAGAAGTCTATCATGATTTCTTTCAGCATTCAATTGTTGCTTGATGAGTCAGTAGCTTCCATTTTTATGCTAGTGCCACCAATACTATAAAAGTGTTGCATATGTCTTCTTGTGCACATTTCAAACTCTATAACCTAGAAATTGAATTTTTGTGTTGTAGGATGTACATATCTGTGCTAGTTATATTGCTAAAGTGATCTACAAATGTTTGAACAAATTTATGTCATCATCAGCAGTATAAAAAAGTTGTCTTTGCTTTACATCCAAGGATAACTATGCTTATTTGGAAAGATGTTATGGGATTTGGTTCAGGAATTATTTATTGTGTATCTACTGTATAAAAAGAAGAAAACAGTCACCTGTGGAAGACAGATTTACTCTACTGCTAACATAAAGCAACTCCACTTAATACTAAATGAGATCACATATGTAAAGTACCTGTCATATAGTAGCCCCCTTTGCTTAAATAATCTAGAAATGTACTCACACAGGCTAATGGTGGTCATTATTGATAAGATCCTTTTACAAGGTAGTCTATCCTTGAAAAATAGAAAAGTAGCTATCTTTAGCTTGAAGAGTAGAGGTTTAAAAGGAAGTGTCATCCCCATTGTCATTGATACTGAATAGACTATGCCCCAGTAGGAGGTCACATTTGTTTTCTATTCTCCTTGCCATCCTTCACTGGAGCAGAAGGGAATTTCATCATTGAACTGAATGATGCTAAAGGTTTTTTCTTCCTTTTGCAATGAAAATGAGATTGATACATGCTCCTCTTCTCCACTCAGTGTCCATTCCACTTAAACTATTTGACAGTGTATTTACGATTATAAGTGCAACCTTGCTCAAATGAGCCAGCCTGAAATAAGCATGGAACCCTGTTCCTGATAGCACCTGGCTTCCGATTCACATCTGAAGAGGATAGTAGATGAGGGAACTCAAGAGCACGTACTGGTAACCCCTTGAATTGGATTATAATTTGTGGTTTGTTTTTTTTTAAAAGAAATGTCACATGTTCTATATCTGAGTTGTCCGCTAAGTAGCTTCTACCCATATGAAGCTACTATACAATTGAATCGTGTCTGGTGTGACTGAGGAACTGAATTTTAAATATTATCAAATTTTAATTAGCTTAAAATTTAATAGCCACCTGTAGTTAGTGGCTACTGTTTAGGACTAATAAATTTTAAAAGTATATTGTAGATAAAGGAAGGCAAGGGAGCTAACATTAGTTCAGTACTTACTATGCATTGGGGCCTATACTGATATTTAAGTACCCGGTGAGGAAGATATTATCCCTATTTTGTAGATGAAAAAACCAAGGATCAGAGAGGGTAAGAACTTGTCCAGGGTCACACAGGCTACAAAATGGCAGAGCCAGGATTTAAACTCGGGTCTGCCTGGTCTCTACAGTTTCAAAATCTAATCCCTTTATTCTATATTTTGTGGGTATAATTTTTTTCATGCTGTTTGGCTCCCACTATAAACTAGAAAATTGTAAAATTGAATGCCTTCTGAAATAGGTAATTCCAAATTCTTAACTGCTAATTTGCATCAAAAAGTAGGTTTGTTGAAGCTCCATTATATTCAAATCCAAGGACCTTGGTGATAATTTTCTCTAGTAAAATGTTGAGGGGGAATAATAAGTGGTGAGGAACAAAGTGACTGAATGAGTCAGTTCGACATTTTGTTAACTTGCAGCCAAAAATCATTCCTAACATTATCCTATCTAATAAAAGAGTAATATGCAAATTAACCATCACTCCGCTACACCCACCAGCCACGCCCACCAGCTAATCAGGAGCAAATATGCAAAAAAACCCAACCAAGATGGCTACGGCCACAGAGAGCAGGAGGGAGGCTTGGGTTTCCCCGACAATGGAGCAAGCCAAGCTTTACACCTGCCCTTGCCGGCCTAGGCCTCCACTCAAGGCTACAAAGTTTCAATGATAGAAGATACATAAACCCAAACAGAAATGGAGGCAGCCACGGAGCTGGAAAGAGCAGAAGGCTAGGGTTGCCCCTGGCGATGGAGGAAGCCAAGCTTTCCGCACACCCAGGCCTCTGCTTAAGGCTACAAAGTTTCAATTATAGAAGATACATAAATCCCAAAAGAAATGGCTGCCGCCATGGAGCAAGCAGAAGGCTTGGCTTTGCTCCAGGCTACAAAGTTTCAATTGTAGAAGATAAATAAACCCCAGATCCCAGGGCCTCCACTTGGGTCACCAGGGGGCGTGGCTGGCCTGCAAACCACCTCAGTCCCCTCGCCCAGGCCGCCCCATGCCCCAAGGGAACCCCCACCCTGATCTGGGACACCCTTCAGGGCAAACCAGCTGGCCCCCACCCATGCAGCAGGCCTCTATCCTATCTAATAAAAGAGTAATATGCAGATTGACCATCACTCCAACACACAAGATGGCTGCCCCCATGTGGTCAAAGATCCAGCCCCCATGTGGACACAAGATGGCCACCACAAGATGGCCAGCAAGGTAGGGCAGTTGGGAGGGACCAGGCCTGCAAGGGAGGGCAGTTTTTGGCGATCAGGCCAGCAGGGGAGGGCAGTTCGGAGGGACCAGGCCTCCAAGGGAGTGCAGTTGGGGGAGATCAAGCCTGCAGGGGAGGTTAGTTAGGGGTGACCAGGCCTGCAGGGGAGGGCAGTTGGGGGGGACCCAGGCCTGCAGGGAGAGCAGTTGGGGTGGACCAGGCCTGCAGGGGAGGGCAGTTAGGGGTGACCAGGCCTGCAGGGGAGGGCAGTTAGGGGTGACCAGGTCTGCAAGGGAGGGCAATTAGGGGAAAACAGGCTGGCAGGGGAGCAGTTAGGCATCAATCAGGCTGGCAGGGTAGTGGTTAGGGGTGATCAATCAGGCTGGCAGGCAGAAGCGGTTAGGGGCAATCAGGAAGGCAGGCAGGCAAGCAGTTGGGAGCCAGCAGTCCTGGATTATGAGAGGGATGTCCGACTGCCCGTTTAGGCCCGATCCCACCGGGCCTAAATGGGCAGTCGGACATCCCTTGAGGGGTCCCAGATTGGAGAGGGTGCAGGCTGGGCTGAGGGACACACACCCCCGTGCACGAATTTTGTGTACCGGGCCTCTAGTTATATATCATGTGTTAGCCATGATTCTTTAGAGAAACAGAACCAATAGAACCAATAGGTTGTATGTGTGTGTATGTGTATATATACATACGCATACAACCTATATATGTGTGTGTGTGTGTGTATATATATATCCTATCTAATAAAGAGGGAATATGCAAACTGAACATCTCGCCATAACAAGATGGCTGTGCCTACAGTGAAGGCCGAGTTCCAGTAACGAGCCTTAATGAGCAATCAGCAGGGACCTGGGCTGGGGCAGGGGACCTGAGGCTGTGCCCCCGCCCTGATGGGACTTTCCAGGAGATCTCAGGCCATGCCCCCAACCCCGGCGCCAGCTGCTGGAACTCAGGCCGCACCCTCTGCCAGGAAGGGCTTATTGGGGGACCTCAGACAGCATCCCCTGCCCGGCAGAGCTTTACAGGGGACCTCAGGCCGTGTCCCCCACCTGGCAGGCCTTTACAGGAGACCTCAGACCTCACTCCCTGACCCAGCACCGTGCCATGGGACCTGAGGCCGTGCCACCCACCTGGCAGGGCTTGACAGGGTACCTCAGGCCATGACTCCCACCCAGTGGGGCTTGACGGGGGACCTCACGGTGCACCCCCTGCCCCGGTGCTGGGCTGGGGGAACTCAGGGCGTGCCCCCCACCCTGGCGCCAGGCCAGAGGGCCTGAGGCTGCGACCCTTGCCCTGACACCAGGCCGGGGGACTTGAGGCTGTGCCTCTCGCAATGTGGAGCTTGATTGGGGACCTCAGGACATGCCCCCCACCTGCAGAGCTTGATGGGGGACCTCAAGGCATTACCCCCACACCAGACTGGGTCTGGGGACCTCAGGCTGTGTCCCCCACCCTAGCACCAGGCCAGGGGACCTAAGGTCATGCCCCCCACCTGGCAGGGCTTGACAGGGACCTCAAGACGTGCCCACTGCCCCAACCCAGGCTGGGGGACCTCAGACTGCACACCCCACCCTGGCGCCAGGCCAGGAGACGTGAGGCTGCACCCCCTGCCTGGCGGGGTTTGACGGGGGACCTCAGGCCGCGTCCCCTGGCCCAGGCCAGGGAGCCTCAAGGTGCGCCCCCTGGCCCGGGCCAGGGGATCTCAGGCCGTGACGCCTGCCCTGGCACCAGGCCTGGTGACCTGAGGCTTTGTCCCCCACTTGGCAGGGTTGAGAGGGGTGGGGCCATCCGGGTCTGGATCTAGCCCAATGTGTGTGGGGCTGGCCAGGTCTGGGTCTCATGCAATTTCAAGGAACACATGGGTGGGTGAGGACTTGACTCTGGTTCCCATGGCACGCCCCAGACTGTGACAGGAGGAAGATTTTCACATACATTTTACTTATTTCCTTTCATATCTGACACTTCTATTATATAGAAAGGGCAAATAGCAATATTAAAATATTTCCACAAATTCCCCTTTTTTATTTTTTTTTATTAAGGTATATGTGTACATATCTTACCATTGCCCCCCCCACACCACTCCCATACATGCCCTCACCCCCCAATGTTTTGCATCCGTTGGTTACTCTTATATGCATGCATATAAGTCCTTCAATTGATCTCTTATTTCGCCCACCTCTCCCTAATCTTACCGCTGTAATTTGACAGTCTGTTTGATGCTTTACTGCCTCTGTATCTATCTTTTTGTTCATCAGTTTATAATGTTTTTCATTATCCCCAAATGAGTGAGATCATGAGGTATTTTTCTTACATTGACTGGCTTATTTCACTTAGCATAATGTTCTCTAATTCCATCCAGGTGTCTACAAATGGTAGTAATTCCTTCTTTTTTATGGCAGCATAGTATTCCATTGTGTAGATGTACCATAGTTTTCTGATCCAGTCATCTGCTGATGGGCACCTAGGCTGTTTCCAAATCTTAGCTATTGTAAATTGTGCTGCTATGAACATAGGGGTGCATATATCCTTTCTGATTGGTGTTTCTGGTTTCTTAGGATATATTCCTAGGAGTGGGATTACTGGGTCAAATGGGAGTTCCATTTTCAGTTTTTTGAGGAAACTCCATACTGTTCTCCACAGTGGCTGCACCAGTCTGCATTCCCACCAGCAGTGCACGAGGGTTCCTTTTTCTCCGCATCCTCGCCAACACTTGTCATTTGTTGATTTGTTGATGATAGCCATTCTGACAGGTGTGACATGGTATCGCATTGTCGTTTTGATTTGCATCTCTCGGATAATTAGTGATTTTGAGCATGTTTTCATGTGTCTTTTGGCCTTCCTTCTGTCTTCTTTTGAAAAGATTCTATTTAGGTCCGTTGCCCATTTTTCTATTGGATCATTTATCTTCCTTTTATTAAGTTGTATATGCTGCCTGTAAATGTTGGAGATTAAACCTTTATCAGTGATAACATTTGCAAATATGTTCTCCCATACAGTGGGGTTTCTTGTTGTTTTGTTGATGGTTTCTTTTGCTGTGCAAAAGCTTTTTATTTTGATGTAGTCCCATTTGTTTATTTTCTGTTTGGCTTCCATTGCCCTAGGGGCAGTATCAGTGAAAAAGTTCTTTTGGCATATGTCTGAGATTTTGCTGCCTGTGGATTCCTCTAGTATTTTTATGGTTTCCCGTCTTATATTTAAGTCTTGTATCCATTTTGAGTTTATTTTTGTGTATGGTGTAAGATGGTGATCTAGTTTCATTTTTTGCATGTATCTGTCCAATTTTCCCAACACCATTTATTGAAGAGACTGTCTTGACTCCATTGTATGCTCATGCCTCCTTTGTCAAATATTAATTGTGCATATTGGTTTGGGTTGATATCTGGATTCTCTATTCTATTCCATTGATCTATATGTCTGTTCTTGTGCCAGTACCAGGCTGTTTTGAGGACAGTGGCTTTGTACTACAGCTTGAAATCTGGTATTGAGATCCCTCCTACTTTATTCTTCTTTCTCAGGATTGCTGTGCTAATCGGGGTTTTTTTTTTATTCCAGATGAATTTTTGGAGAGTTCTTTCTAGGTCTGTGAAATATGCCGTTGGTATTTTATTGGGGAGTGCATTGAATCTATAGATTGCTTTGGGTAGTATGGACATTTTAATGATGTTGATTCTACCAATCCATGAACATGGTATGTTCTTCCATCTGTTTACATCTTCCTCTATCTCTTTTTTCAGTGTCCTGTAGTTTTCCGCATATAGGTCTGTTACCTCCTTGGTTAGGTTTATTCCTAAGTATCTTAATTTTTTTGGTGCGATGGAAAATGGGATTGCTTTTTTAGTCTCTCTTTCTGTAAGTTCACTGTTAGAGTATAGAAATGCCATAGATTACTTGGTGTTAATTTTGTATCCTGCTACATTGCCAAATTCATTTATTAAGTCTGTTAGTTTTTTGATGGAGTCTTTCAGGTTTTTTATGTACAATATCATGTCATCTGCAAATAAGGACAGCTTTACTTCTTATTTTCCAATTTGAATGCCTTTTATTTCTTCTTCTTGTCTAATTGCAATGGCTAATACTTCCAGTACTATGTCAAACAGGAGTGGTGAGAGTGGGCGTACCTGTCTTGTTCCTGTTCTTAGGGGAAATGGTTTTAGTTTTTGTCCATTGAGTATGATGTTAGCTGTGGGTTTATCATATATAGCTTTTATTATGTTGAGGTATGATCCTTCTATTCCCACCTTCTTGAGAGTTTTTATCAAGTAAGGGTGTTGGATTTTATCAAATGCTTTTTCTGCATCAATTGATATGAGTATGTGATTTTTATCTCTCAATTTGTTTATGTGATATATCACATTTATTGATTTGCGGATATTGTACCATCCTTACATTCCTGGGGTAAACCCTACTTGGTCATGGTGCATGATCTTTCTGAGGTACTGCTGGATCCGATTTGCTAGAATTTTGTTGAGATTTTGGCATCTACGTTCATGAGGGATATTGGCCCGTAATTCTCCTTCATTGTGTTTTCTTTATCTGGTTTTGGTATTAGGGTGATGCTGGCTTCATAGATGGAGCTTGGAAGTGTTCCTTCCTCTTGAATTTTTTGGAATAATCTGAGGAGGATAGGTTTTAGTTATTCCTTGAATGTTTGGTAAAACTCCCCTGTGAAGCCGTCTGTACCCGGGCTTTTGTTTGCCGGAAGCTCTTTGATGACTGCTTCAATTTCTTCCATAGTTACTGGCATATTGAGCTGTTTAGATTCTTCCTGATTGAGTTTTGGAAGGTTATATTTTTCTAGGAATATGTCCATTTCCTCCAGGTTGTCCAGTTTGTTGGAATAGAGTTGTTCGTAGTATTTTTTAACAATCCTTTGTATTTTGGCGGGATCTGTTGTTATTTCACCTCTTTCATTTCTGATTTTGTTTATTTGGGTCCTCTCTCTTTGCTTCTTGGTGAGCCTGGCTAGAGGTTCATCAAGCTTGTTTATCCTTTCGAAGAAGCAGCTCTTGGTTTTGTTGATCTTTTGTATTGTTTCTTTGGTATCTATGTCGTTTATCTCCACCCTGATGTTTATTATTTCCTTCCTTCTGCTTACACTGGGCTTTTCTTGTTGCTCTTTTTCTAACTCTATGAGTTGTAGGGTTAGGTAATTTATTACCATTGTTTCTTGTTTTTTGCAGTATGCTTGTAGAGCTATGAACTTCCCTCTCAAGACTGCTTTCGTTGTTTCCCATAGATTTTGGATTGTAGTGTTTTCTTTGTCATTTGTTGCCATGATGTTTTTTATTTCTTCTTTGATCTCTCTGGTAACCCAGTCATGGTTTAATAGCATGCTGTTTAGCCTCCATGTGTTTGATTTCTTTGGGTTGTTTTTATTGTAGTTGATTTCCAGTTTTATGCCACTGGGGTCTGAGAAGATTCTTGATATGATTTCTATCTTCTTGAATTTGAAGAGACTTTGCCTATGTCCCAACATATGGTCTATCTTTGAAAATGACCCACGTGCACTTGAGAAGAATGTATATTCTGTGGCTTTGGGGTGAAATGTTCTGAAGATGTCAATTAATTCCATCTGGTCTAGTGAGTCATTTAGGATTGATGTTTCTTTGCTGATTTTTTGTTTAGAGGATTTGTCCAATGGTGATAGTGGGGTATTAAAGTCTTCTACTATGATTGTATTGCTGTCAATCTCTTCCTTGATATCCTCCAGGAGTTTTTTATGTATTTGGGTGCTCCTGTATTGGGTGCATATATGTTTACCAGAGTTATTTCTTCTTGTTGGATTGCTCCCTTTAGTATTATGAAGTGGCCTTCCTTATCACTTTTTATGTCCTTCACTTTGAGATCTAATTTGTCAGATATAAGTATTGCTACCACAGCTTTTTTTTCAGTTCCATTTGCCTGGAAAACCTTTTTCCATCCCTTCACCCTCAGTCTGTGTGCATCTTTTTTACTGAGGTGGGTTTCTTGTAGACAGAAGATATACGGGTCGTGTTTTCTTATCCAATCCGTTAACCTATGTCTTCTGATTGGGACATTTAATCCATTTACATTTAAAGTTATTATTGAAAGGTGCTTATTTGTCGCCATTTTTCATTTTTATTCTTTACCCCTGTGTTCCTATTTTACTTCCTATTTCTTTCTTTTTTTTTTTTTTACAGCAGACCCTTTAGCATTTCTTGCATTGCTGGTTTGGTGGTAATAAATTCCCTTAGTCCTTTTTGTCTGTGAAGCTCCTGATTTCACCTTCAATTTTAATTGATAGCCTTGCTGGGTACAGTTTTCTTGGATTCAGTCCTGTCCTTTGCATGACTTTGTATATTTCATTCCATTCCCTTCTGGCCTGATGAGTTTTTGTTGAAAAATCAGTTGCTAGTCTGATGGGGGTTCCTTTGTATGTAACTTTCTGTCTCTCTCTTGCCGCTTTTAAGATTCTTACTTTGTCGTTGGTGTTTTCCAATTTAATTATAATGTTCCTTGGTGTCGGTCTTTTGGGTTTCATTTTGCTTGTGACTCTGTGAGCTTCTTGGATTTGTGTGGCTTTTTTCTTCCATATATATGGGAAATTTTCTGTTTTTATTTCTTCAAAGAGGTTTTCTATTCCTTGCTCAGCTTCCTTTCCTTCTGGAACCCCTATTATGCAGATGTTGTTTCGTTTCGTGTTGTCCCAAAGTTCCCTTAGGCTCTCCTCCTGCCTATTAATTTTTCTTTCTAGATGTTCCTCTACTTGGGTATTTTTTCCCATCTTGTCTTCTAGCTCACTGATGCGGTCCTCTGCTTCTTCTAGTCTACTCTTGATGCTTTCTATTGAGTTCTTTACAGCAGCGATGTCATTTTTCATTTCTTCTAGGTTCTTCTTCATTTCCTCTTGGTTCTTGCTCATATTGTCGAATTTGTCTTCCATTCTTTTGAGCCTCCTTATGACCATTTCTCTGAATTCTTTCTCTGACAGGTTGCTTTCCTCTATTTCGTTTACTTCCTTTTCTGGTGATGCCTGCTTTTCTTTCATATGCGGGCTGTTGCTTTGTCTCCCCATGGTCTCTCTTCTCTGGGTGTCTGGTTATGTAGTTCTCTCTCTCCTGTGTTGATTTAAAGGCACAAAATAAAGCACTATCAGGTACAACACACAAGGCACTGAACAGAAATGTATTCACGATATTAATAACCTCCAATAAAGGTGACCACCAGAGAAAGGCAAATTAGGGGATAGGAGAGAAAGAAGAAGATGAAAAAGAAAGAAAGAAGAAAAAAAAAGGGGTGTCAAAATACAATTGGGAACAGGGAAAAAAAAGTAAGAGAGACAAGAAAGAGACTAAAGAGAAAGGGCAACAGACTATATATATATTGGGGATAAAACTCCAATAGAACAATCACTAATCCCAGCAAATGCCAGCAGCAAGTACCTGGGGATTAATACAAACTACAACACCAACTAATATTGAGTTAGGCCAGGGAAAACAGAAGCAGAAAACAAACAAAAAAATAAACAAACAAAAGAAGAATAAGCAAAACAATCTCACAAAATAGCATAAAAATTCGATATAATCTACATTCAAGCGAACAACAACAAAAGGACAGAGAGAAAAACAATTTTTTGGATAGTTAAGACAGCGAAGAGAGAGGTTTGTATGGACTTGGAGCAGGGGATTGGAGATTAGTTATGTAAGTAGGGTGAAATTTTAACAAGGGCTACACAGAAAGAATAGGGAAAATCTAAAGCAGGAAAGGGGTAAGATAAACAGGACACCGAAAAGGGGAAGGTTAGGAAGAGAGTGATGGCATAAAGGTAGAGTTGATATAGAGTGAAATGATGCTAAAGGAAAGATGAAAATAGAATGTAGAACACTAATCCCAAAGTAAAATGAAGAGAAAATAAAATGACACTTTAAGAAAAAAAAGATAAAATAGCAGTATTAATAATACGGATTGAAAATAAAAATGTAATACTTAAAAAGGTAAAATCAAGTGTGGAAAAAAGAAAAAAAATTAGTTTCTTGAGTAAAAGATGCAAAAAATGAAAATAAAAAAGTAAAAAAAAAAAAAAAAATAAAATGTGGAGTAGTGAAGGTCATTCACTTCCTCTGTTGTTCTGTTTGGCACACCAGTTTCTCAGTCCGGACAGAATTGCAGTTCCCAACGTTCCACTGCTCTTCAGTGTTGTAAACCAGTCCTGATTTTAAGCAGGTGGTGTGTCTTAATTTCTCGTAATCCTTTATTTTTGATTACACAAGAGTCAATTTGTGATTCAGCCCCTGGGTGGCAGTTTTTCTGGATTGACTTCCAGGTCTATCTATGGCCTCTCTAGGCAGTGTTAGAGCCTTCTTTCCCTGTGGCACTCACTACCGGTTTGTGGGAGTGGGCTGCCTCAGAGCTGTCTCTCCGATGGTTACTCCCCACTCCGATCCCCAGGTTCCAGAAAAACAACTTTCCCCTGCATTCTCCCAGGGTGTCCCCAACTGGGTGATCCTATGTATTGGGCTTAGTAATCAGAAGCCAGGATTTTAAGAGGAAATAGCTGAAGTGTGCAAACTCCGGGGCTGTGCGTAAGTCTAGGCAACCGGAACACCCCTGAAATTCTTAGGGTGTCCCTGCACGTCAGATCAAAATGGGTTGCTTTTTAGAGAGCCCTTCTATTAGCAGCTCTGAGGACCCCCTTCCACATTCACAGATCACGCCAGCCGCAACAGCCACGGATTTTTCCAGGCACAGACTTCCCTGGTCCTCCAGCTCCCGCAAAACTCGCGTTCCTCTCTCCTGCCGGGACCAGAGACCTCACTTTATCCCAGGCGAAATCTGACCTTTCCGTGGTGGAGTGTAGAGCTCCTCTGAACCCGTTTGTTTGCGCCAATTGGGGAGCGTTGTTCTGGGGTTTGCAGCTGTTCCGTGGGTGCCGCAGTTGTGGATTCTCAGGCTTCCCAAATTAATTCTCTTTTAATGTACATGAATTTCATGCACCGAGTCACTAGTGTGTGTGTGTGTTGTGTGTGTGTGTGTATATATATATATATGTGTATATATATATATATATATATATAGAGAGAGAGAGAGAGAGAGAGAGAGAGAGAGAGAGAGAGAAATTTACTTTAAAGAATTGTTTCATGTGATTCTATAAGCAAGTAATCCAAAATTCTTTAGGGTAGGAAAAAGGGGAAAGGTCCAGTGAAGTGATCATGTTGCAACTGGAGTCTAAAGGCATCCCTTTTCCTTAGGTGATTTCAGCCTTGTTTTTCTCTTAAAGCCTTCAACTAATTGGATGAAGTACACCCACATTATGAAATGTAATCTGCTTTACTCAGAGTTACTGATTTAAATACTAATCTCAGGTAAAAATTACCTTATCATCGAATCTAGAATAGTACTTGACCAAACATCTGGGTACCATGGCCTCGCCAAGTTGACATATAAAATTAACCACCACCCACCATAGAATATTTACTTGTTTATTTAAGAACACTGGAGGTAGGTAGTTTTATATTTCTGTCAGTGCCCTCCAGATATTGTCTGTGTAATTCTCTTGGACTTTACCTCTATGTCATAAGATGGTGATCACAGCACAACACATCACACCCTCACATATTAGCATCTCAAGCTGGAAGGAAGAGAAAAGCTCTTTTTATATAACATTTTGTGTCTTTTATATAGAGACAAACCGCCTGAAACCACCAGTACACTTTCCTTATATATTATTGGTAAGAACTGATTTGTGGGCCAAATTCTAGGTCAATAGTTGGAAAAGAGAAGTTGAAGTACTTAGATTACCCTTTGGCCTTGCTTTACTTGAGCACATTGCTCCCTGCCTGATATGGGAAGAAATAATAAGGAAGAAGATGGATGGCTATTAAGTTTGCAATAAATAGTGAGTATCCTAATGACCTTTTGAGAATAGAGAAATTGCACACTAACCAAGAACTTCTGGAATATGCTTAAAGGTCAGGGTGAAGAAAAACTCTGGTTACCTGCCTATAGTACTTTAATATAATAACCACAGAGGAACTTTCAATATATCTTATCTTTCAAAGAGAGACTATATCAAAGAGCCAGAGAGGGTGAGTGATTCCTCCAAGGTCCCATAGGAAGCTAAGGAAGGAATAGAACCAATATTCTTCTGAACTCCTGCTTTCATACTCTCTATATCAAATTTGCTCCTGTACTTATCAGATCTTGAACACTTTAGGAACTTAAAGAAAATGATTCCTGCCTATTTAACATAGGTCTATTGTGATTTTTAATTTAAAAATATTTAACCTAATTTGACTCATTCGTTCACATTGTAGCTTGTATTTGGAAGTAGAAGAGATATTCAAAGCTATAGTCTAATATCACTTTACAGTTGAGAGAATGGAGGCTTAAAAGATTAAGTGGATGACCCAAGGGTACAGCTTGTTAGTGAGGGAAATGGAAACAGACTCCAGGTCTACCAATTTGTAGTCAGTTCTAATCACACTTTACTTTAAAGATATTCCATCATTATGATATTTTAGACAGAGATCAGCTCTACTATACAGGGTATCCAAAAAATGTATTTACACTTTAACAGTTGATACCTCACTTAATTTTCACTACTTTGAAGCTTTAACTGATTTGAAATAATGGGTGAAGCCAGACTAAGTTCTGAACAAAGAAAATTTATCCACTAGACTTTTTTATGTGGATACATAATAAATAAAAGTTTATAGTATAAAACCAGCAACAGTTGATGAATTGAGGACACACAAATACTGGATGAAATGATTATTTTTTAAAATCCTATTTTTATATTTAATTTTTATTTTTCTCTCTTTATTGATTAAGGTATTACATGTGTCCTTATCCCCCCATTGCCCCCCACCCCCCATTCATGCCCTCACCTCCCTGGTATCTGTGTCCATGGGTTAGGCTTACATGCATGCATATAAGTCCTTTGGTTGATCTCACCCCCTTTCCCCCACCCTCCCCTACCTTCCCTCTGAGGTTTGATGGTCTCATCAATGCTTCTCTGTCTCTGGATCTGTTTTTGTTCATCAGTTTATGTTGTTCATTATATTCCATAAATGAGTGAGATCATGTGATATTTATCTTTCTCTGACTGGCTTAATTCGCTCAGCATAATACTCTACAAGTCCATCCATGCTGTTGCAAATGGTAAGGGTTCCTTCTTTTTTACTGCAGTGTACTATTTGTCATATAAGGCTTTTATTATGTCAAGGTTTGTTCCCTCTATTCTCATTTTGCTGAGGGTTTTTATCAAGAAAGGGTGTTGGATTTTGTCAAATGCTTTATTTTCATCAATTGATATGACTAAGTGTTTTTTATCTCTTAATTTGTTTATGTGATGTATCACATTTATTGATTGTGGATATTGTACCATCCTTGCATCCCTGGAATAAATCCCACTGGGCAATGGTGTATGATCTTTCTAATGTAATGCTGGATCTGATTTGCTAGAATTTTGTTGAGGATTTTAGCATCTATGTTCATCAAGGATATTGGCCGGTAGTTCTCTCTCTCTCTCTCTCTCTCTCTTTTTTTTTTTTTTTGGTGTCCTTATCTGGTTTTGGAATTAGGGTAATGCTGGCTTCATAGAAAGAGCATGGAAGTGTGCCTTTGAATTTTTTGGAATAGTCTGAGGATGATAGGTTTTAGTTCTTCTTTGAATGCTTGGTAGAACTCCCCTGTAATGCCATCCAGACCAGGTCTTTTGTTTGCCAGAAGATTTTTGATCACTGTTCAATTTCTTTGGCAGTTATTGGCCTATTCAGTATTTTTTATTCTTCCTCATTGAGTTTTGGGAGCTTGTATTTTTCTAAGAATATGTCCATTTTGTCTAGGTTGTCCATTTTGTTGGAATAGAGTTGTTCATAGTATTTTTTTCATAATCCTTTGTATTTCTGTGGAATCGGTTGCCACTTCACATCTTTCATTTCTGATTTTGTTTTTTTTGGACCTCTCTCTTTGCTTTTTGGTGAGCCTGGCTAGAGGTTCATCAATCTTGTTCATCCTTTCAAAGAATCAGCTCTTAGTTTTGTTGATCTTTTGTACTGTTTTTTTGGTCTCTATGTCATTAATGTATGCTCTTATCTTTATTATTTCCTTCCTTATGCTGGGATTTTCTTGCTGCTCTCTTTTTAACTCTTTGATTTGTAGGGTTAGATAATTTATTACCATTTTTTCTAGTTTTTTGAGGTAGGCCTTTAGAGCTATAAACTTCCCTCTCAGAACTGCTTTCATTGTGTCCCATAGATTTTGGATTGTTGTGTTTTCATTGTCATTTGTTTCCATGATGCTTTTTATTTCTTCTTTGATCTCGTTGGAAACCCAATCTTTCTTTAATAGCATGCTATTTAGCCTCCAGTTGTTTGATTTTTTTCTTTGTTTTTATTGTAGTTGATTTCTACTTTTATGCCATTGTGATCTTAGAAGATGCTTGCCATGATTTTTATCTTCTTGAATTGAAGAGACATTGCCTGTGTCCCCATATGTGGTCTATCTTTGAAAATGACCCATGTGTACTTGAGAAGAATGTATATTCTGTGGCTTTGGGTTGAAATGTTGTGAAGATGTCAATTAATTCCATCTGATCATGTGAGTCATTTAGGATTGATGTTTCTTTGCGGATTTTTTGTTTAGAGGATTTATCCATTCGTGTTAGTCGGGTATTAAAGTCCCCTACCATGACTGTATTGCTGTCAGTCTCTCCCTTGATATCCTACGGAAGTTTTTTTTATGTATTTGGGTGCTCCTGTATTGGATGCATATATGTTTACCAGAGTTATATCTTCTTGTTGAATTGCTCCCTTTAGTATTATGAAGTGGCCTTCTTTATCTCTTGTTATCCTCTTCACTATGAGGTCTAATTTGTCAGACATTAGTATTGTTACCCCAGGTTTTTTTCACTTCCATTTGCCTGGAACACCTTTTCACATCCCTTCACCACAAGTCTGTGTGAGTCATTTGTTCTGAGTTGGGTCTCCTGTAGACAGCAGATATATGGGTCATGTTTTCTCATCCACACAGCTAACTTATGTCTTTTTATTGGGGCATTTAATCCATTTACATTTAAAGTATATTGATAGGTACTTGTTTGTCATCATTTTTATTCATTATGCCTTTGTTCCTTCTTCCCTTCCTATTTCTTCTTTTTATATCAGTCATTTTAGCATTTTTTGCATTGCTGGTTTGGTGGTATTAAACTCCCTTAGTCCTTTTTTGTCTGTGCAGCTCATGATTTCACCCTTAGCTTTGATTGATAGCCTTGCTGGGTACAAAATTCTTGGATTCAGACCCTTCCTTTGCATGATTTTGTATATTTCATTCCATTCCCTTCTGGCCTGATATGTTTCTGTTGAGAAATCAGTCACTATTCTGATGGGATATCCCTTGTAGGTAACACTCTGTCTCTCTCTGGTAGCCTTTAAGATTATTACTTTGGTGTTGGTGTTTGCCAATTTAATTATAATATGTCTTGGTGTCTGTCTTTTTGGGGTCATCTTGTTTGGGACTCTGTGTGCTTCATGGACTTGTGTGAGCTTTTTCTTCCAATATCAGGGAAGTTTACTGTCATTATTTCTTCAAATAGGTTTTCTATTCCTTGCTCAGTTGCCTCTCCTTCTTGCACCCTTATTATGTGGTTGTTGTTTTGTTTCATGTTGTTACAACGTTCCCTTAGGCTGTCCTCCTGTTGTTTATGTTTTTTTACCAGTTGCTGCTCTGCCCGGGTATTTTGTCCTACCTTGTCTTCTAGTTCACTAATGTGGTCCTCCACTTCTTCTAGTCTACTGTTGATGCTTTCTATTCTGTTGTTTATTGCAGCGATGTCATGATTCATTTCTTCTTTGTTCTTCTTCATTTACTCTGGGTTCTTACACATATTGTTGAATTTGTCTTTCATCCTTTTCAGCAACCTTATGACCATTGCTCTGAATTCTTTCTCTGACATATTTCTGGTCTCCATTTCATTTACTTCTTTTTCCTGTGATTCCTCCTTTTCTTTTTTGGGGGGCAGTTGCTTTGTCTCCCAATGTTCTCTCCTCTCAGGGTGTCTGGTTCTGTAGCTCTCTCTCTCTCTCCTGCATTGACTTAGTTGCACAAAATACAACACAGCAAGACACAAGGCACAGGGCACCAAACACAAATGTATTCACAATTCCAATAACCCCAAACAAAGGTGATCACCAGAGTAACGAGATTTAGGGATGAGAAAAGTGTTCAAAAATGATATTGAGAAAAGGAAAAAAATGTAAGAGAGAAAAGAAAGAGAATGAAAAATAAGAGGGAAAATATATGTATATGCGGAGAAAACTCCAAAAAACCTACAGGTAATCCAAAAAATGCAAACAACAACCTCCCAACCAGTAAACATCCAGCTGAATCTGGGGAGGTACAGTTTATTTCCAGAAGGTAAAGTCAAGGAATTGAATGCATTCAGAAATGGCCTCAATTAAGTATAGAGGAGGTCAAAAGAGAATGAGTGTATAAGAAGAAAAGTAAAAAACAAAATACAAAAAAGAGAAAATAAATATTTATACTAAAAATATATAAAAGAATATATATGTGTGTGTATATATATATATATATATATATATATATATATATAATGTATATATATTTCCCTTTCTTTAATTTATCTATCTATGTATTCCTGTATTATTGTAAAAGGATAATAGAGAGAAGATAGGCCTGAGTTGGTGATTGGAATTATTTAAGGTATTAATAGAAGAAGGGAATAAGTGAGGAGAGGAAAAACAGAAGCAAAAAAGAATGAAAATGACAAAAACACACAAACTAACAAGCATTGAAGCACAGAAAAATAAGAAGATAGAAAGAAAGAAAAAGGTAAAAAAAAAAAAAAGAAAAAAATGGCTAGTGAAGAAAGAGAAGAGGGAAGTGTGCCTGGACATGGACCAGGGGAGATGAAATTAGATATATGAGTAAGATCAATTTTTAACAGGGAGTAAAAAGAAAGGATAGAGAAAAACTAAAACAGTAACAGGGTAAGAGAAACAGGATGAACAGGGGAAAAGGGAGAAAGAGAGTGTTGGCATAAAGGAAAAATTGAGATAGAGTAAAATAATGGTAAAAGAAAAATAGAATGTGGAACACAAATCCCAAAATAAAATAAAATTAAATAAAGAAAAAAAACTTTAAAAAAGGTAAAATAATAGTAGTAAACATAATAATTAAAAATATAATAATAAAAAAAGTAAAATCAAGTGAGAAAGAAAGTTTAGTTTCTTAAGTAAAAGATAAAAAAGAAAAAAGTGAAGTAGTGAAGGTTGTTCACTTCCTCTACTGTTCTGCCTGGCACATTTGTTTCCTGTCAGGTAGTCAGCATCTTGCTGAAGTTCCCTGCGATCCACTGCTCCTCTGTGTCATAACCCACAACCTTGATTTCAAGCAGGTGGGATCACTCTGCTCACTTTGTTCCTCTGCCTGCCTTCAGGTATATTTACACAGGAGTTAATTTCTGACACAACCCCTGGGTGGTGGAGTTTCTGTATTAATTTCTGGGAGTAAATGGACCCTCTATGCAGTGTTTAGACCAGGTGTCCTCAAACTACGGCCCGCGGGCCAAATGCGTCCCGCCGAGGACATTTATCCGGCCCGCCGGGTGCCACTGCCTGTCCTGCTTAGCAGCCGACTCATCCTGGGCCCGAAGTGCGCATAGGAATTTGTTCATAGTTTTTTTTTTAAAGTTTAGTCCGGCCCTCCAACGGTCTGAGGGACAGTGAACTGGCCCCCTGTTTAAAAAGTTTGAGGACCCCTGGTTTAGACTCTTCTTTTCCTGTTGCACTTAATACTGGGTTGGAGGGATGGACTGACCCAGAGCTTGTTTGCTGCTCAGCTCTCCTTATTCTGATCCCCAGTTTCCACAAAAACAACTTCCCCCTACAGTCTCAGTGAGTGTTTTTAATTGGAAGATCTAATATACTGGAGATCTCTGACTTTTCTGTCCATGGATTTCCTCACCAGCTGTGTTTAATTCGCCAATTCCGGGTGGGTGTTATTCGATTCAGCTGTTTCTTCTATCTGATATTTGAGAAGGCTTAGTGCCTGTCTGTGTATTTGTTGCCGCATTGCTTCCCCCTGGAAAAATTTTTAGGCATCCGCAGCCCTGGAGGCTGGAGTCTCGAGGTTCGTGGGTTCACAGCTGAGGCAGCTGGTCCCTGGGCCTTATAGTTGTAGGGTCCCGGGAAGTATCCAAGGTCTCCCCAGTTGAAGGTAAGGCTGGGCTTCCAATCACAGCCAGCATCCCATTCAAGACAGCGCAATGTCTGCGGCCAAGCTGGCTGCTGTGGGAGAGATTTCAGCAGTAGTATAGGGTGCCCAGCCAGGGGAGCCTGGTCAGCCAGTCCCCAATAGTCCCATGGGATGTAGCTTTCCCTCACTCACAAATACAGACACTCCCCATACATCCACATACTCTCTTTTCACTCTCTCACTCAAACACTATCTTGCAGCCTTCTGTCCCGTTGACTGCCATCTTGGCTCTCTATATTCTCTAATTCTTAATTCTTCAAGTTGTAGAGTTAGATGATTTATTACCTTTTTTCTTTCTTTCTTTCTTTCTTTTTCTTTTATTTTTTTTCTTTTCTTTTTTTTTGCTAGGCCTGTAGAACTATAAACTCCCCTCTCAAGACTGCTTTCACTGTGTCCCATAGATTTTGGATTGTTGTGTTTTCATTGTCATTCCTTTCTAGGATGTTTTTAATTTCTTCTTTGATCTCTTTGGTAACCCAATGATTGTTTAATAGCATGCTGCTCAGCTTCCAAGTGTTTGAATTTTTTTGTTTGTTTTTATTGCAGTTTATTTCTAATATTATGCCATTGTGGTCTGAGAAGTGCTTGATATGATTTCAATCTGTGACCCAATTTGTGCTCTATCTTTGAAAATGTCTCATGTGTACTTGAGAAGAATGTATATTCCATGGGTTTGGGGTGAAATGTTTTCAATATGTCAATTAAGTCTATCTGATCTATTGAGGATTGCTATTTCTTTTTTTTTTTTCTCTTTGATTCTTATTTTTTTTTTCAAATTTTCATTAAGGTATTATATGTGTACATATCTTACCATTACCCCCATCCCCACCCCACTCCCATACATGCCCTCACCCCCCAATGTTTTGCATCCATTGGTTACTCTTATATACATGCATACAAGTCCTTCAGTTGATCTCTTATTTCCCCCACCTCTCCCTAACCTTACTGCTGTAATTTGACAGACTGTTTGATGCTTTACTGCCTCTGTAACTATCTTTTTGTTCATCAGTTTATAATGTTTTTCATTATCCCCAAATGAGTGGGATCATGTGGTATTTTTCTTTCATTGACTGGCTTATTTCACTTAGCATAATGTTCTCTAATTCCATCCAGGTGTCTACAAATGGTAGTAATTCCTTCTTTTTTATGGCAGCATAGTATTCCATTGTGTAGATGTACCATAGTTTTCTGATCCAGTCATCTGCTGATGGGCACCTAGGCTGTTTCCAAATCTTAGCTATTGTAAATTGTGCTGCTATGAACATAGGGGTGCATATATCCTTTCTGATTGGTGTTTCTGGTTTCTTAGGATATATTCCTAGGAGTGGGATTACTGGGTCAAATGGGAGTTCCATTTTCAGTTTTTTGAGGAAACTCCATACTGTTCTCCACAGTGGCTGCACCAGTCTGCATTCCCACCAGCAGTGCACGAGGGTTCCTTTTTCTCCACATCCTCGCCAACACTTGTCGTTTGTTGATTTGTTGATGATAGCCATTCTGACAGGTGTGAGATGGTATCGCATTGTTGTTTTGATTTGCATCTCTCGGATAATTAGTGACTTTGAGCATGTTTTCATGTGTCTCTTGGCCTTCCTTCTGTCTTCTTTTGAAAAGATTCTATTTAGGTCCGTTGCCCATTTTTTTATTGGATCCTTTATCTTCCTTTTATTAAGTTGTATAAGCTGCCTGTAGATGTTGGAAATTAAACCTTTATCAGTGATACCATTTGCAAATATGTTCTCCCATACAGTGGGGTTTCTTGTTGTTTTGTTGATGGTTTCTTTTGCTGTGCAAAAGCTTTTTATTTTGATATAGTCCCATTTGTTTATTTTCTGTTTGGCTTCCATTGCCCTAGGGGCAGTATCACTGAAAAAGTTCTTTTGGCATATGTCTGAGATTTTGCTGCCTGTGGATTCCTCTAGTATTTTTATGGTTTCCCGTCTTATATTTAAGTCCTGTACCCATTTTGAGTTTATTTTTGTGTATGGTGTAAGTTGGTGATCTAGTTTCCTTTTTTTGCATGTATCTGTCCAATTTTCCCAACACCATTTATTAAAGAGACTGTCTTGACTCCATTGTATGCTCATGCTTCCTTTGTCAAATATTAAATGCGCATATTGGTTTGGGTCGATATCTGGATTCTCTATTCTGTTCCATTGATCTATATGTCTGTTCTTGTGCCAGTACCAGGCTGTTTTGATGACAGTGGCTTTGTAATACAGCTTGAAATCTGGTATTGAGATCCCTCCTACTTTATTCCTCTTTCTCAGGATTGCTGTGGCTATTCGGGGTCTTTTTTTATTCCAGATAAATTTTTGGAGAGTTCTTTCTAGGTCTGTGAAATACGCCGTTGGTATTTTAATGGGGTAAACCCTACTTACATTCCTGGGGTAAACCCTACTTGGTCATGGTGTATGATCTTTCTGATGTACTGCTGGATCCTATTTGCTAGAATTTTATTGAGGATTTTGGCATCTACATTCATGAGGCATATTGGCCTGTAATTCTCCTTCATTGTGTTGTGTTTTTTTTTTTTTATTTATTTTATTTTTATTTTTATTTTTTTTCAAATTTTTATTAAGGTATTATATGTGTACATATCTTACCATTGCCCCCCCCCACCCCACTCCCATACCTGCCCTCACCCCCCAATGTTTTGCATCCGTTGGTTACTCTTATATGCATGCATACAAGTCCTTCAGTTGATCTCTTATTTCCCCCACCTCTCCCTAACCTTACCGCTGTAATTAGACGCTCTGTTTGATGCTTTACTGCCTCTGTAACTATCTTTTGGTTCATCAGTTTATAATGTTTTTCATTATCCCTAAATGAGTGAGATCATGTGGTATTTTTCTTTCATTGACTGGCTTATTTCACTTAGCATAATGTTCTCTAATTCCATCCAGGTGTCTACAAATGGTAGTAATTCCTTCTTTTTTATGGCAGCATAGTATTCCATTGTGTAGATGTACCATAGTTTTCTGATCCAGTCATCTGCTGATGGGCACCTAGGCTGTTTCCAAATCTTAGCTATTGTAAATTGTGCTGCTATGAACATAGGGGTGCATATATCCTTTCTGATTGGTGTTTCTGGTTTCTTAGGATATATTCCTAGGAGTGGGATTACTGGGTCAAATGGGAGTTCCATTTTCAGTTTTTTGAGGAAACTCCATACTGTTCTCCACAGTGGCTGCACCAGTCTGCATTCCCACCAGCAGTGCACGAGGGTTCCTTTTTCTCCGCATCCTCGCCAACACTTGTCGTTTGTTGATTTGTTGATGATAGCCATTCTGACAGGTGTGAGATGGTATCGCATTGTCGTTTTGATTTGCATCTCTCGGATAATTAGTGACTTTGAGCATGTTTTCATGTGTCTCTTGGCCTTCCTTCTGTCTTCTTTCGAAAAGATTCTATTTAGGTCCGTTGCCCATTTTTTTATTGGATCATTTATCTTCCTTTTATTAAGTTGTATAAGCTGCCTGTAGATGTTGGAAATTAAACCTTTATCAGTGATACCATTTGCAAATATGTTCTCCCATACAGTGGGGTTTCTTGTTGTTTTGTTGATGGTTTCTTTTGCTGTGCAAAAGCTTTTTATTTTGATATAGTCCCATTTGTTTATTTTCTGTTTGGCTTCCATTGCCCTAGGGGCAGTATCACTGAAAAAGTTCTTTTGGCATATGTCTGAGATTTTGCTGCCTGTGGATTCCTCTAGTATTTTTATGGTTTCCCGTCTTATATTTAAGTCCTGTATCCATTTTGAGTTTATTTTTGTGTATGGTGTAAGTTGGTGATCTAGTTTCATTTTTTTGCATGTATCTGTCCAATTTTCCCAACACCATTTATTGAAGAGACTGTCTTGACTCCATTGTATGCTCATGCCTCCTTTGTCAAATATTAATTGCGCATACTGGTTTGGGTCGATATCTGGATTCTCTATTCTATTCCATTGATCTATATGTCTGTTCTTGTGCCAGTACCAGGCTGTTTTGAGGACAGTAGCTTTGTAATACAGCTTGAAATCTGGTATTGAGATCCCTCCTACTTTATTCTTCTTTCTCAGGATTGCTGTGGCTATTCGGGGTCTTTTTTTATTCCAGATGAATTTTTGGAGAGTTCTTTCTAGGTCTGTGAAATATGCTGTTGGTATTTTAATGGGGAGTGCATTGAATCTGTAGATTGCTTTGGGTAGTATGGACATTTTGATGATGTTGATTCTACCAATCCATGAACATGGTATGTTCTTCCATCTGTTTACATCTTCCTCTATCTCTTTTTTCAGTGTCCTGTAGTTTTCCGCATATAGGTCTTTTACCTCCTTGGTTAGGTTTATTCCTAAGTATCTTAATTTTTTTGGTGCGATGGAAATGGGATTGCTTTTTTAGTCTCTCTTTCTGTAAGTTCACTGTTGGTGTATAGAAATGCCATAGATTTCTTGGCGTTAATTTTGTATCCTGCTACCTTGCCGAATTCATTTATTAAGTCTGTTAGTTTTTTGATAGAGTCTTTCGGGTTTTTTATGTACAATATCATGTCATCTGCAAATAAGGACAGCTTTACTTCTTCTTTTACAATTTGGATGCCTTTTATTTCTTCTTCTTGTCTAATTGCAATGGCTAATACTTCCAGTACTATGTCAAACAGGAGTGGTGAGAGTGGGCATCCTTGTCTTGTTCCTGTTCTTAGGGGAAATGGTTTTAGTTTTTGCCCATTGAGTATGATGTTAGCTGTGGGTTTATCATATATAGCTTTTATTATGTTGAGGTATGATCCTTCTATTCCCACCTTGTTGAGAGTTTTTATCAAGAAAGGGTGTTGGATTTTGTCAAATGCTTTTTCTGCATCAATTGATATGACTATGTGATTTTTATCTTTCAATTTGTTTATGTGATGTATCACATTTATTGATTTTCGGATATTGAACCATCCTTGCATTCCTGGGATAAACCCTATTTGGTCATGGTGTATGATCTTTCTGATGTACTGCTGGATCCGATTTGCTAGAATTTTTTTGAGGATTTTGGCATCTACATTCATGAGGGATATTGGCCTGTAATTCTCCTTCATTGTGTTGTCTTTCTCTGGTTTTGGTATTAGGGTGATGCTGGCTTCATAGAAGGAGCTTGGAAGTGTTCCTTCCTCTTGAATTTTTTTGGAATAGTCTCAGGAGGATAGGTTTTTGTTCTTCCTTGAATGTTTGGTAAAACTCTCCTTTGAAGCCGTCTGGCCCTGGGCTTTTGTTTGCAGGAAGGTCTTTGATGACTGCTTCAATTTCTTCCATAGTTACTGGCATATTGAGCTGTTTAGATTCTTCGTGATTGAGTTTTGGAAGGTTATATTTTTCCAGGAATATGTCCATTTCCTCTAGGTTGTCCAGTTTGTTGGAATAGAGTTGTTCGTAGTATTTTTTAACAATCCTTTGTATTTCGGTGGGATCTGTTGTTATTTCACATCTTTCATTTCTGATTTTGTTTATTTGGGTCCTCTCTCTTTGCTTCTTTGTGAGCCTGGCTAGAGGTTCATCAATCTTGTTTATCCTTTCAAAGAACCAGCTCTTGGTTTTGTTGATCTTTTGTATTGTTTCTTTGGTCTCTATGTCGTTTATCTCCGCTCTGATCTTTATTATTTCCTTCCTTCTGCTTACACTGGGCTTTTCTTGTTGCTCTTTTTCTAACTCTTTGATTTGTTGGGTTAGGTAATTTATTACCATTGTTTCTTGTTTTTTGCAGTAGGCTTGTAGAGCTATGAACTTCCCTCTCAAGACTGCTTTCACTGTGTTCCATAGATTTTGGATTGTAGTGTTTTCATTGTCATTTGTTGCCATGATGTTTTTTATTTCTTCTTTGATCTCTCTGGTAACCCAGTCATGGTTTAATAGCATGCTGTTTAGTCTCCATGTGTTTGATTTCTTTGGGTTGTTTTTATTGTAGTTGATTTCCAGTTTTATGCCACTGTGGTCTGAGAAGATGCTTGATATAATTTCTATCTTCTTGAATTTGAAGAGACTTTGCCTATGTCCCAACATATGGTCTTTCTTTGAAAATGACCCATGTGTACTTGAGAAGAATGTATATTCTGTGGCTTTGGGGTGAAATGTTCTGAAGATGTCAATTAATTCCATCTGGTCTAGTGAGTCATTTAGGATTGATGTTTCTTTGCTGATTTTTTGTTTAGAGGATTTGTCCAATGGTGATAGTGGGGTATTAAAGTCTCCTACTATGATTGTATTGCTGTCAATCTCTCCCTTGATATCCTCCAGGAGTTTTTTTATGTATTTGGGTGCTCCTGTATTGGGTGCATATATGTTTACCAGAGTTATTTCTTCTTGTTGGATTGCTCCCTTTAGTATTATGAAGTGGCCTTCCTTATCTCTTGTTATGTCCTTCAGTTTGAGATCTAATTTGTCAGATATAAGTATTGCTACCCCAGCTTTTTTTTCAGTTCCATTTGCCTGGAAAACCTTTTTCCATCCCTTCACCCTCAGTCTGTTTGCGTCTTTTTTTCTGAGGTGGGTTTCTTGTAGACAGCAGATATATGGGTCATGTTTTCTTATCCAATCCATTACCCTATGTCATTTGATTGGGGCATTTAATCCATTTACATTTAAAGTTATTATTGATAGGTACTTATTTGTCGCCATTCCTATTCTTTACACCTGTGTTCCTTCTTCGCTTCCTATTTCTTTTTTTTTTTTTACAGCAGACCCTTTAGCATCTCTTGCATTGCTGGTTTGGTGGTAATAAATTCCCTTAGTCCTTTTTTGTCTGTGAAGCTCCTGATTTCACCTTCAATTTTGATTGACAGCCTTGCTGGGTACAGTATTCTTGGATTCAGAACCTTCCTTTGTATGACTTTGTATATTTCATTCCATTCCCTTCTGGCCTGATGAGTTTCTGTTGAGAAATCAGTTGCTAGTCTGATGGGGGATCTTTTGTATGTAACTTTCTGTCTCTCTCTGGCCGCTTTTAAGATTCTTACTTTGTCGTTGGTGTTTGCCAATTTAATTATAATGTGCCTTGGCGTCGGTCTTTTGGGGTTCATTTTGCTTGGGACTCTGTGAGCTTCTTGGATTTGTGTGGGTTTTTTCTTCTCTATATCAGGGAAATTTTCTGTCATTATTTCTTCAAATAGGTTTTCTATTCCTTCCTCAGCTTCCTTTCCTTCCGGAACCCCTATTATGCGGATGTTGTTTTGTTTCGTGTTGTCCCAAAGTTCCCTTAGGCTCTCCTCCTGCCTTTTAATTTTTTTTTCTAGAAGTTGCTCTACTTGGGTATTTTTTCCCATCTTGTCTTCTAGCTCACTGATGCGGTCCTCTGCTTCTTCTAGTCTACTCTTGATGCTTTCTATTGAGTTCTTTACAGCAGCGATGTCATTTTTCATTTCTTCTTGGTTCTTCTTCATTTCCTCTTGGTTCTTGCTCATATTGTCGAATTTGTCTTCCATTCTTTTCAGCCACCTTATGACCATTTCTCTGAATTCTTTTTCTGGAAGGTTGCTTGCCTCCATTTCGTTTACTTCCTTTTCTGGTGATGCCTGCTTTTCTTTCATATGCGGGCTGTGTCTTTGTCTCCCCATGGTCTCTCTTCTCTGGGTGTCTGGTTATGTAGTTCTCTCTCTCCTGCGTCGATTTAAAGGCACAAAATACAGCACTACCAGGTACAACACACAAGGCACTGAACAGAAATGTATTCACGATATTAATAACCTCCAATAAAGGTGACCACTAGAGAAAGGCAAATTAGGGGATAGTAGAGAAAGAAGAAGAGGAAAAAGAAAGAAAGAAGAAGAAAAAAAAAAGGGGTGTCAAAATGAAATTGGTCAAAGGGAAAAAAACGGAGAAAAAAAAGTAAGAGAGACAAGAAAGAGACTAAGAGGGAAAGGGAAACAGACTATATATATTGGGGATAAAACTCCAATAGAACAATCACTTATCCCAGCAAATGCCAGCAACAAGTACCTGGGGATTAATACAAACTACAACACCAACTAATATTGAGTGAGGGAAGGGAAAACAGAAGCACTAAACAAACAAAAAAATAAACAAAAGAAGAATAAGCAAAACAATCTCACAAAAAAGCATAAAAATTCGATATAATCTACATTCAAACGAACAACAACAAAAGGACAGAGAGAAAAACAATTTTTTGGATAGTTAAGACAGCGAAGAGAGAGGTGTGTATGGACTTGGAGCAGGGGATTGGAGATTAGATATATAAGTAGGGTGAAATTTTAAAAGGGGGTAAACAGAAAGAATAGGGAAAATCTAAAGCAGGAAAGGGGTAAGATAAACAGGACATTGAAAAGGGAAAAGTGAGGAAGAGAGTGATGGCATAAAGGTAGATTTGAGATAGAGTAAAATGATGCTAAAAGAAAGATAAAAATAGAATGTTGAACATTAATCCCAAAACAAAATGAAGAGAAAATAAAATGACACTAAAAAAAAAAAAAAGATAAAATAGCAGTAGTAATAATACGGATTGAAATAAAAATGTAATAATTAAAAAGGTAAAATCAAGGGAGGAAAAAATTAGTTTCTTGAGTAAAAGATGCAAAAAATGAAAATAAAAAAAATAAAAAATAAAAATAAAATGTGGAGTAGTGAAGGTCATTCACTTCCTCTGTTGTTCTGTTTGGCACGCCTGTTTCTCAGTCCGGACAGTATTGCAGTTCCCTGCGTTCCACTGCTCTTCAGTGATGTAAGCCAGTCCTGATTTTAAGCAGGCAGTGTGTCTTAATTCGTATTCCTTTATTTTTGATTACACAAGAGTCAATTTGTGATTCAGCCCCTGGGTGGCAGTGTTTCTGGATTGACTTCCGGGTTTATCTATGGCCTCTCTAGGGAGTGTTAGAGCCTTCTTTCCCTGTGGCACTCACTACCGGTTTGTGGGAGTGGGCTGCCTCAGAGCTGGCTCTCGGATGGTCACTCCCCGCTCCGATCCCCAGGTTCCAGAAAAACAACTTTCCCCTGCAGTCTCCCAGGGTGTCCCCAACTGGGTGAACCTATGAATTGGGCTTAGTAATCAGAAGCAAGAATTTCAAGAGGAAAAAGCCCAAGTGTGCGCACTCCGTGGCTGCGCGTAAGTCCAGCACACCCCTGAAACTCCCAGGGTGTCCCTGCACTTCAGACCAACATGGGTTGCTTTTTAGAGAGCCCCTCTGTTAGCACCTCTGAGGACCCCCTTCCACACTCACAGATCATGCCAGCCCCAGCAGCCACCGATTCCTCCAGGCACAGACATCCGTGGTCCTCCAGCTCCCGCAAAACGCGCGCTCCTCTCTCGCGCCGGGACCAGAGACCTCACCTTATCCTAGGCGAAATCTGACCTTTCCGTGGTGGAGTGTAGAGCTCCTCTGAACCCGTGTGTTTGCGCCAATTGGGGAGCGTTGTTCTGGGGCTCGCAGCTGTTCCGTGGGTGCCGCAGTTGTGGATTCTCAGGCTTCCGATAAGCTCCACTTTCCGGTTCCAGATGGCGGCGACTCCGCGTCCAAGCCCGCAGCTCCGGGAGGGGACCCAGCCGCATTGGGAGCTGCCAGGTCAGGGGAACCCCGTCTAGCAGTCTCCCACCTTCTTCTGGAGTTCAGCTGTCCCCCAACTTGCCAACAAACACTCCTCAGCTGTTCTTTCTTTCTGCTCCGGGACAAGGCTCGGAACACGTCTGTCTATTCCGCCGCCATTTTTCTCCCCCATTGTGTTGTCTTTATCTGGTTTTGGTATTAGGGTGATGCTGGCTTCATAGAAGGAGCTTGGAAGTGTTCCTTCCTCTTGAATTTTTTGGAATAGTCTGAGGAGGATAGGTTTTAGTTCTTCCTTGAATGTTTAGTAGAACTCTCCTGTGAAGCCGTCTGGCCCTGGGCTTTTGTTTGCCGGAAGCTCTTTGATGACTGCTTCAATTTCTTCCATAGTTACTGGCATGTTGAGCTGTTTAGATTCTTCCTGATTGAGTTTTGGAAGGTTATATTTTTCTAGGAATATGTCCATTTCCTCCAGGTTGTCCAGTTTGTTGGAATAGAGTTGTTCGTAGTATTTTTTAACAATCCTTTGTATTTCGGCGGGATCTGTTGTTATTTCACCTCTTTCATTTCTGATCTTGTTTATTTGGGTCCTCTCTCTTTGCTTCTTGGTGAGCCTGGCTAGAGGTTCATCAAGCTTGTTTATCCTTTCAAAGAACCAGCTCTTGGTTTTGTTGATCTTTTGTATTGTTTCTTTGGTCTCTATGTCGTTTATCTCCGCTCTGATCTTTATTATTTCCTTCCTTCTGCTTACACTGGGCTTTTCTTGTTGCTCTTTTTCTAACTCTTTGAGTTGTTGGGTTAGGTAATTTATTACCCCTGTTTCTTGTTTTTTGCAGTAGGCTTGTAGAGCTATGAACTTCCCTCTCAAGACTGCTTTCACTGTGTTCCATAGATTTTGGATTGTAGTGTTTTCATTGTCATTTGTTGTCATGATGTTTTTTATTTCTTCTTTGATCTCTCTGGTAACCCAGTCATGGTTTAATAGCATGCTGTTAAGTCTCCATGTGTTTGATTTCTTTGGGTTGTTTTTATTGTAGTTGATTTCCAGTTTTATGCCACTGTGGTCTGAGAAGATGCTTGATATGATTTCTATCTTCTTGAATTTGAAGAGACTTTGCCTATGTCCCAACATATGGTCTATCTTTGAAAATGTCCCATGTGCACTTGAGAAGAATGTATATTCTGTGGCTTTGGGGTGAAATGTTCTGAAGATGTCAATTAATTCCATCTGGTCTAGTGAGTCATTTAGGATTGATGTTTCTTTGCTGATTTTTTGTTTAGAGGATTTGTCCAATGGTGATAGTGGGGTATTAAAGTCTCCTACTATAATTGTATTGCTGTCAATCTCTCCCTTGATATCCTCCAGGAGTTTTTTTATGTATTTGTGTGCTCCTGTATTGGGTGCATATATGTTTACCAGAGTTATTTCTTCTTGTTGGATTGCTCCCTTTAGTATTATGAAATGGCCTTCCTTATCTCTTGTTATGTCCTTCAGTTTGAGATCTAATTTGTCAGAAATAAGTATTGCTACCCCAGCTTTTTTTTCAGTTCCATTTGCCTGGAAAACCTTTTTCCATCCCTTCACCCTCAGTCTGTGTGCGTCTTTTTTTCTGAGGTGGGTTTCTTGTAGACAGCAGATATATGGATCGTGTTTTCTTATCCAACGATTGCTATTTCTTTTCTGATTTTTTTGTCTAGAGCATTTATCCAGTGATGGCAGTGTGGTATTAAATCCCATACAATGATTGTATTATTGTCAACCTCTCTCTTAATATCATCCTTGTGTGTTTTTTTTATGTATTTGGGTGCTCCTGCATTGGGTGCATATATGTTTACCAGGGTTATATTCTCTTGTTGTATTGATCCCTTTAGTATTATGAAATGGTCTTCCTTATTTCTTGTTATGGCCTTAACTTTGAGATCTATTTGTCAGATAAAAGTATTGGTATCCCAGCTTTTTTTCATTTCCATTTGCCTGAAAGATATTTTTCCATCCCTTCAATTTCCATCTGCACGCGTCCCTTTTTTTGAGGTGGGTCTCTTATAGACAGCATATATATGGGTAACATTTTTTTATCCATTCAACCCCTTGATGTCTTTTGATTACAGCATTTAGTCTGCTTATGTTTAAAGTTATTATTGATAGGTACTCATTTGTAGCCATTTTTATTTTTTGTGCCTGTGTTCTTTCTTCCCTTTTTATTTCTTCATTTTAAACCAGTCCTTTTAGTATTTCTTGCATTCCTGGCTTGATAGTTATAAACTCCCTCAGTTCTTTATTGTCTGTGAAGCTCCTTATTTCCCCTTCAATTTTGAATGATAGACTTCCTGGATAGTGTATTCTTGGATTCATGCCCTTGCTTTGCATTACTTTGTGAATTTCCTTCCATTCCTTTTTTGTCTTATGTGTTTCTGTTGAGAAATCATTTGATAATGTAATAGGAGATCCCTTGTACATAACTTTTTTTCTTTCTCTTGCATCCTTTAAGATTCTCTCTTTGTCCTGAACGTTTGCCATCGTAATTATGACATGTCTTGGTGGGGGTCTTTTTGGGTTCATCTTGTTTGGGTCTCTCTGCGCTTGTGTGACTTTTTTCTTCTTCACATCACGGAAGTTTTCTGACATTATTTCTTCAAATAGGTTTTCTCTCCCTTGTTCCTCTTCCTGTCATTCTGGCATACCTATTATTTGTATGATACTTTGTTTCATGTTGTCCCAAAGCTCCCTTAGACTCTCCTCCTGTCTTTTAATTTTTTTCTCCAATTGCAGTTCAGTTTGGTTGTGTTTTGCTTCCCTGTCTTCTAATTCGCTAATTCGGTCCTCCGCTTCTCCTAGTGTACTGTTGAAACTTTCCATGGTGTTTTTTAATGCAGTTATATAACACTTAATTTCTTCTTGATTCTTACATAAGTTGTTGATTTTTTCATCCATCTGGTTTATGAACTGTATGACCCTTACAGGCAGTCCTCAGGTTATGTTGGACTCAACCTATGTTGATTCATATTTACGTCACCATCTCCCACTTATTTATAAAAAAAAAAGTTCCATCATTTTGACGTATGTACATATGTGCTTATGTTTTTTATTATTTACTTACCACAAGTAAAGGTCCGGAATTGTTATCTTTTAATTTTTTTTTATTCTTTCACTTCATTACTGCTGTGTATGTGCTCCATGTTAGTGACGTGGGTGCTTATGTAGGTGGGGTCCGACTTATGGCAAAAATTGAGTTATGTCGTGACATAGGAACGGATCTCCGACGTAATCTGAGGACCTACTGTATTCTTATTTCTTTTTTGACATATTGCATGTCTCTGTTTCACTTAGCTGTCCCTCTGGCGATTCCACCTTTTTTTTCCTTTAGGGGATTTTTGTGTCCGCATTTTTGCTCTCACCGAAGGATCTAGGTGTCAAATTGTGCAGAGGTTGCTCCTTGGGTTGCAGCAGCTCCTCGGGCAAAAGCTGCTTCCTGGGCAGCAGTGGCTCCTTGGGCGGCAGCTGCTCCTCAGCTGGTCACAGCAGCAGCTCTCCTCAGTTTTTGGTCGCTCCTCTGGTGGGCACTGCTCGCATCAGTGTTGGCTTCTCTAGTTGGCGGGGGCATGCTACTTGCTCAGCTGTGCTCCTTGGATGGGAGCGGTCTGCTCATGAGGCTGTTGCTCCTTGTACGGGGGTGGGCTGCTTGTGGGACTATTCCTTCTCATATGGGGGTTGGCTGCTTGCGCAGCTCCTGATCCTCAGATGGGGTAGTGCTGCTCACATGGCTGCTGCTCCTCGGATGGGGGCGGGCTCCGTGCAGCTGCTGCTCCTTTGACAGGGGTGGTCTGCTCATGTGGCTGCTGCTCCTGGGACAGGGGCAGGCTGCTTGCACAGCTGCTGCTCCTCGAATTGGTGTGGGCTGCTTGTGGAGCTGCTGCTCCTCAGATGGGGGTGGGCTGCTCGCACCCTTGCTGTTCCTCGGGTGGGGGCGGGCTTCTCGTGTGGCTACTGCTCCTTGGATGAGGGCAGGACACTTTCACAGCTGCTTGTGGGACTGCTGCTCATCAGACAGGCTTGGGTTGCTCACAAGGTTGCTGTTCCTTGGATTGGGGCGGGCTGATGCTCCTCAGATGTGGGTGGGCTGCTTACGTGGCTGCTGCTCCTTGGATGGGGGTGGACTGCTTGTGGGGCTGCTGCTCCTCTGATGGTTGCGGGTTGCATGGGGCTGATGCTCCTCGGACTGGGTTGGGCTGCTTGGGCTGCTGCTCATGCGGTCACAGTGCCCTGGGTTCAATCGTTGGGCCGTCCAGAGTGGAGCAGCTTCGGAACTCACAGGAGTCCATGCCTGGTGTGGCTGGAGTCTCATCGACTGTGGGACCACAGCTGAGGCAGCAGGTCCCTGGCAGGGATGACTGTAGAGTTCCTGGTGTTGTCTGAGGACACCCTGGGGGGAGGTGAGTCTGGGCTCCTGTCACAGCAGCTCTCCCCTTTAAAAAGACGCGGCCTCTGCTTAAGAGCTGGCCACTCCAGGACTGTTTTCCATGGTAGCCGAGGCTGCCTGGTTAGGCAAGCCCGGACAGGCTACCCCTGAATGTCTTGCAGGATCTAAGTGTCTCTCACTCACACACACACTCACACACACACACACCCCATACATCCACACACTCCTCTTTTGCTCCCTCCCTCACTCACGCTCTCTCCCTCCCTTCCGCCTTCTTCCTGTCTCTTTAGTTGGGTCTGTAGTTTTATTGACCTGTTCATGGATGGAGTCTCCTCCTCAGGTGTCTGGTTATGAGGCTTGTTCTCTACCACATTGGCCAAACAGTATAAAATTCACCTCGACAAGCCATGATCCAAAGGGAACAAAACATGAAAGTACTCACAACACTGATAACCCCAATATAAGTGACCACCATAAAAAAATCGAATTTGGGGAGAGAAAGGAGAGCACAAATGATATCGACGAGAGAAAAAATGGTGTGAAAGAAAAGAAAAAGATGAAAAAGGAAGAAAAAGGAAAAAAAAATATATATGGGAAGAAAACATCAGAGAACAAACAGATAAACCAAAACATACAAACCCCAAGTACCCAATAAAGAGAGTGGGGCAGAATCTTATATATAGAAAGTAAGGTTAAGGAATTGGATGAATATGGGGAGGACCTCAGTTCAGTATAGAGGATGTAGAAAGAGGATGAGTGGATAAGAAGAAAGAGAAAGAGAAGGAAAAAAAATAAATTTAAATTTTTTTATAAAGGATAAAATAAAAAAAAATTAGAATGATGAGAAAATAATGTGAAAAGAAATAGAAAATAAAGAAACAAACCAAAAAAGGAAAATAAAGGAAAAATTTAAAAGAGATAACAAAATAATAATAATAAAAGAAAAAGTGACGTGTCATTTTTTTCCGCAGATATTTAATTCCTTATGAGGGCTGGTTTTAAGATCCCACTCTTCTGTACTGTCTGTAGCTTCTCACTTTCCTGTTGCTGGGGGACTGAAGGCCTCTCTTTTTTTTTTTAATATATATTTAATTGATTTTTCACAGAGAGGAAGAGAGAGGGATAGAAAGTTAGAAACATCAATGAGAGAGAGACAACGATCAGCTGCCTCCTGCACGCCCCCCACTGGGGATGTGCCCACAACCCAGGTACATGCCCTTGACCGGATTCGAACCTGGGACCCTTCAGTCAGCAGGCCGACGCTCTATCCACTGAGCCAAACCGGTTAGGGCTGAAGGCCTCTCTTTAGGCCAGTCCCTGTGGGCTCTCAGGGAGTATTCAGCTTTTTTTTTTTTTTTTTTTTGTATCCTTTGTACCACTCGGGGTGTGGCTGTATTGGTTGCCTGGAGACTGCAGGGAAGGGCTATCTCTTCATGAGAAAATGGCTGCCTAGGTCCAGCACATCAGGTATGACTCAGCACCAGACTTGTGGGCACCTTTACCCCACCCTCTCCTCTCCCCAGCCTCTCCCCAGACTCCTCAAGTCTGCACCTCCACTTGCGCCTCAGCCATGGGTGAGTGTCTGTATTTGAAAGGTCCTATGAACTAGGTTCAGCGAACAAAAGCAAAGACCAAAAAGAGGGGAAAGAGCTGCGCCACTGCCGACCCCTCTCCCTCCAGCATGGCAAGGCTTGGGCAGCCGTCCTGAATGCCCCCTCTGGGCTCAGTCTTTCATGGCTGTGGACCCAGATCTAGAATCCCCTGCCACCAGCCACCCTGCGGACCTCTTTTCCACAGTCAGACACTATGCCTGTCCTAAGGGATGCAGCCTTGGTGCAGTGCAGTTTCCCTCTGACCCTCTGGGCTCAGAGGTCTCGCAGTCCTCCCCAGCCCAGATCCCTGAATTTACTGTTCTCCAGGCGTCCTCTGCCCTTCCTGGCTGCAAATTGTCTCACCAACTGTGTCTACTTTGCCAATTCAGGTTGGATGTTATTCGATTTAGTTGCTCATTCTATCTGCTCCAGGACAAGGTTCGGGACACATCTGTCTATTGCGCCGCAGTTATCAGCAGTGCCTGGACAAGAACGGTCATGAGTTTGAAAACAGGTGTTGAGAAAAACATTATTTATTTCTGTAGATTTAAAAAAATTGTTTAAATGAACTGTATGTTAATAAACACTGACTTTATAATCATTCAAAGTGTATATACATTTTTGGGACACCCTATATATACTGAAATTCCTTTGAATCCTGTCAACATCCTTGAAACTTCAACTAGGGGGATACTGTTGAGATAACCTTATAGACCCAAAGTCATGGCCCTAATTTAATCCTTCCCTGTTTCAGTCAGTTCCTTTAGAGAAATTCAGATGCATGTCTCTGCATCACAGTTTTCTTCCTTGAAAAAAAAAAGGGGGTTGGATGAGCTACATAGTTTATTTTACTTCTAATGTTCTATGAATAGTACAAGCCAAGACTAGAACTAGTAGCTAGGTCTGTAGATTTCCCCTGTGAAAATAAAGAAGTACCTTTTTAATTTAAGCCAATATCTATCCAGACAAGTTAATTAATAGAACTTTTAAAATTTATTTGTTATTATTTGGATTTATTCTTTAAAAAATTATCTTTATTGATGAAATCATTACAGATGCCCCCCTTTTTTTCTCATTGACCCCTTCCACCTGCATACCCTCCCCAAGGCCTTTACCACACTATTGTACTATTGTCTGTGTCCTTCTTTGGTTTATCTCTTCCCATCCACACCCCACCCCCACCTTCCCTCTGAAATTCATCAGTCTGTTCCATGCTTCTATGTCTCTAGATCTATTTTGCTCATCAGTTTATTTTTGTTCATTAGATTCCACTTATGAGTGAGATCATATGATACTCGTCTTTCTCTGGCTGGCTAATTTCACTAAACATAATACGCTCTAAGGCCCTCCATGCTGTCTCAAATCATAAGAGATCCTTCTTTTTTTTTTTTTTTTTTTTTTTTTTTTTTTTACCGCTGCATAATATTCCATGGTTTAAATGTACCACTGCTTTTTTATCTACTTGGGCTATTTCCAGATCTTAGCTTTTGTAAATTGCAGTGCTATAAACATAGGGTTGCATATATTCTTTCTGATTGGTATTTCTGATTTCTTAGGATACATTCCAAGAAGTGGGATCACTAAGTCAAATGGCAGTTTGATTTTTAATTTTTTGAAGAAACCGCATACTGTTTTCCACAGAGGCTGCACCAATGTGCATTCCCACCAGCAGTGTACTAGGGTTCCCTTTTCTTCACAACCTCGCCAGCACTTGTCATTTATTGATTTGTTGATCATAGCCATTTTGATAGTGTGAGTTAATATTCTTTTTCACTGCCATGTCATTCTTCATTTCACAGTTTCTACATCTTTTCATTCTGTTGAGCATCCTAGTAATCATTATTTTCAATTCTATATATGATAAACTGCTTATCTCCATTTCATTTATTCCTTCTGGAGAATTCTCTTGTTCTTTCACTTGGGGCTTGTTTGTCTCCCCATTTTGGCTGCCTGTTTGGGTTTGTTCCTGTGTATTAGTTAGACCACTGTGACTCCAAGTCTTTTTGGAGGATCTCTGGTGCAGGACAATATCAGACACTGTTGTGACTGGCATTGAATACCTTGCTTTGAGCTATCAGCAATCCACAGCTTATGGCTCCCTCTGCTGGGCTTGGTACATTTGGATAGGACCAAGATGCCCACCAATGTCTGCTTTTCCTAGCCCTAGATCTGAAGCAAAAATCAGCCTCTGCTGCAGGCTAATTGTTATTCTCAGTCTCTTAATGAGGCTTAGGCTGTATACCACACAGTCCTGGCAAAGACTCAAAGCACCAAAAGATCAGCTTCTGCCTGAAGGCTGATTGTTATTCTCAGTCTCTTAATGAGCCTCAGTTGTAAACTCCACAGGGTGAGGTGAGAGTTTTTTTCAAAAGGGTGGGGAAATTGCTTCCCCAACCTGTGCATAAGCAGCCTGATGGTTAAGGTCTGCCTGAGAAATATGTCCTCTGCAGTATGGGGAAAATACTCTTTACAGGAATCCAGGCGACTGCTCTCAGAGCTCTATCCTCACAGACCCCTACCCTGGATTCTCCTCACATAGCTCTAGCCCACTCTACCTTCCCTCTGCAAAACCCAAGTTGAGTGGCTGTACATGAAATTTTGTGTGTTGGCCCTTTAAAAAGTTGCCTGCGCTTCCAGCCATCTTTCCCTGGCAGACAGAAACCCAGCTGCTTTTCACAGCCAGATGTTATTTGGGCACTTTTCTTAGTTCTGGTGCTCTGGAGTAGGGAGCCTGATTTGGGGTGTAGACCCTAGAATTCTCAGTGGGAAATACTCACAGCTGAGATATCCCTCGGGAATTTCAGCTGCTGTCTATGGGAGCCTGGCCAGCCCTTTCACGCTTCTGAATTTCCTACCAGTCTCTATGAGGTCTCTACTTTCCATCCTTAGTTATCAAATTTCTCTCCAACTAGTCATCAGTTCATTATTCAGGAAAATTTTATTTTATTTTTTAAAGAGAGTGGAAGGAGAGACACAGAGAGAGAAACATTGATGTGAGAGATACATCAATTGGTTGCCTCCTGCATGTACCCCAACCAGAGCCAGGGATTGAGCCTGCAGCTGAGGTACATGGGCTTGACCAGAATCAAACCGAGGACTCTTCAGTCCATGGGCCGATGCTCTATCCACTGATCCAAACCAGCCAGCTTAAGATAGGTTTTTTAAAAAATATATTTTTATTTGTTAAAAATTAGGTGAGCCCTCAAAATCAGGGATCCTGGTAGAACACAAAGCATACACAGGAGCCAGACTGCAAGGCAAATATCTTTACTTCTGCAGAAGCATTTGCACACACATGGTCTGGGAGCACACGCACACTGAGCAGTCATCTGCTTGAGTTTTTATTTCTGATGCACCTGATCTGTCCCTTACTCTTGATTGGAAGAGCTTAAGCTCACAATATTGTGCAATTGGCTAATTTAAAGGAAGGGGTTCATCTTTGCCATTTAAAAATGGCGGCCTGCAGGGGAGCTACAAATCATGCAAGCCAAAATGATGGCTGCCTAAACACCCTTATTTGACAGAACAGATTGTTTATTCTCACATATTGATTTCAGAAAGGAAGGGAAAGGGAGAGAGAGACAGAAACATTAATGATGAGAGAGAATCATTCATCAGCTGCCTCCTGCACACCCCTTACTGGGGATCGAGCCCACAACCAGGGCATGTGCCCTGAACAGGAATCGAACAGTGACCTCCTGGTTCATAGTTCGATACTCAACCAATGAGCCACATTAAAAAACCTGGCCCCAGGTTTTAATATTTTAGTTGTAATTTCAGTTTGGTCCTGGGAGAGTTTCAGTGTAGTTTCCACTTAATCTACTGACATCTTGGAATCAATTAATAGAACTTTTGGTTTTCTTGCCTGTGTTTTATCCAAAGTAGACATTTAAGGATTTCATATATTAATTGGCATTGCATTGTCAATCCCACTAGGCACAACAGTCCTTGAGGAGATTCCTATTCAGACTTCTCTAAAAAGACTATTGGGAAACTGGATTGTCCTCATAGTAGGATATACTCTCTCCAGGATGGCATGTCCAGAGGTTTTTTTGTTTTTGTTTTTGTTTTGTTTTGTTTTAGTTATTTGTGTAGCTTTTGTGTATGCAAGAGAAAATTTATTTAGCTTCTTCATACGTCTTTTTACACTTAGGAAAGGAGTTGACGTTATTATGCAGAAAAGAAAAAAAAATCCTTAAACCACCACTTCATAGCTGAAACTATACTGATGTGAGATGTTAATAATAGAGGAAATTGGGTGGGGGGTATAAAGTAACTGTTAGTATAATATTTTCAAAGCATTTACTTTCCTCTCCTTGATTGTGTCAAGGGAAGGTACCAATTCATCATCATCATCATCATCATCATCCTTGCTAATCTTAGCAACCACTCAATAAATGTTAGGTACTTACCATAAATTATCTCTTTTGAGCTTTGAAACAACTTTATGATATAGGTACTGTTATTGTCTTTATTTTGAAGATGAGAAAACTTAGAGATAGGAAATAATAACTTTAAGCTGGTATTTGAGTTCAAAGGTAAATTTTTATATTGGGAAAATCATTGGCAATTTTTGATACATGATTTTTTCTGCTGATATATATGACAATTTAGTTTTGGCTCCAATTTTTGTTTCCTTAAGAAATTTATCATGGCCACAAAATGCTTTTCTGGGAACCCCAGAAAACCTTGCATATTGGTTAGCTATTTCAATAAGAATCCTGTAAAACAAAGTACCACAAAACTCAGTGGAAAAGAGCAGTAATCATTTATTTCTGGCTCACAAATTTATGGATTAGCTAATATTTATTGTTGAGATTATTACAGATGTCCCTCTTTTTCCATCCCATAGTTCCCCTCTACCCAGTTCCCACCCCACCTCAGGCCCTCGCCACCCTACCGTCTGTGTCCATAGGTACTGCATACATTCATATAAGATCTTTGTCTAATCTCTTCCCGCACCCCACATACCCCTTTCCCTCTGAGAATCGTCAGTCTGTTCCATTTCCATGCCCCTGATTCTATTCCATTCACCAGTTTATTCTATTCATCAGATTTTTTATTCATTTGATTTTTAGATTCACTTGTTGATAGATATGTATTTGTTGTCACTTTGTTGTTCATATTTTTTATCTTTACCTTTTTCTTCTTCTTCCTCTTCTTAAAGAATATCTTTCAGCATTTCATATAATACTGGTTTGGTGGTGATGAACTCCTTTAGCTTTTTCTTGTCTGCAAAGCTCTTTATCTGACCTTCAATTCTAAATGATAGATTTGCTGGGTAGAGTATTCTTGGTTGTAGGTTCTTGCTATTCATCACTTTGAATATTTCTTGCTACTCCCTTCTGGCCTGCATAATTTCTGTTGAGAAATCAGCTGACAGTCGTATGGGCACTCCCTTTTAGGTAACTAACTTTTTCTCTTGCTTCTTTTAAGATTCTCTCTTTGTCTTTTGCCCTTGGCATTTTAATTATGATGTGTCATGGTGTGGTCCTCTTTGGGTTCCTTTTGTTTGGGGTTCTCTGCACTACCTGGACTTGTAAGTCTATTTCTTTCACCAGGTAGGGGAAGTTTTCAGTCATTATTTCTTCAAATAGGTTTTCAGTATCTTGCTCTCTCTCTTCTTCTGGCACCCCCATAATTTGGATGTTGGTACACTTGAAGTTGTCCCAGAGGCTCCTTACACTATCTTCATATTTTTGGATTCATTTTTCTTTTTGCTCTTCTGGTTGGGTGTTTTTTGCTTCATTGTATTTCAAATCATTGATTTAATTTTCAGGATCCTCTAATCCACTCTTGAATCCCTGTATATTATTCTTTATTTCAGTCAGTGTATGCTTAATTTCTGATTGATCCTTTTCCATTTTTTTGGCATTCTCATGAAGATCCTTGAAAGTCTCACTAAGTTTCTCAGAGGTTTCTAGAAGATTCTTGAGAAACTTTATTACTGTGGTTTTGAACTCTATATCCAGTAGTTTGCTTTCTTCCATTTCTTTCATTTGTGACATATTTCTTTGTCTCCACATTTTAGCTGCTTCCCTGTATTTCTTTCTATGTATTAGGTAGCAGCTAAGTCTCCTTGAGTTGATAGAGTGGCTTTGTGTAGTTGGTGTCCTTTAGGGCCCAGTGGCTCAGCCTCCCCAGTCACCTGAGGTGGACACTCTTCGTGCACCCCTTTGTGGGATGTGTGCACAGTCTTGTTGCTGTTGATCCTTGATTGCTGTTGGTGTCACTGGGAGGAATTGACCTCTAGGCCAATTGGCTGTGATGACCAGCTATGTCTACAATGGAAGATCTGTTGTGCAGGAGACACCCTTGTGGGGCAGGACTTGCTTCAGCGGGGCTTTGGTGCTCATTGAGTTTGCCCCTTTAGTGTGTCACTTATTGACGTTAAGAGTTATAATCTGGTATGTACTCACACTGACTACTGGGTACACTGGCTCTTGGGTCTCCAAGGAGGTGCAAGGTCAGCCACTGCCTGGGGCCATCCAGCAGGAGCTACAGAGAGATCTGCAGATTCTGCCTCTTTGTATGCGGTTTGGAAGTGCCCAGACAAGGCCCAGCTGTGAAGCAAGGCAGGCTGCTGCTGCCCGGCCTTGGGTCTTTTATTGATAGGTTTGGGGCTCCCTGACCCAGCTGCAGCTTGTTTAACAGAGTTTTAGCCTGAGAAAGGACAGACTATTTATTTGCAAAAGCCGCTGTGCACAGCTTGGGTGGCTTTGTAAACTGGATGAGGCGGAGCAAACAAATGGCTGCCAGTCAGTCCTGCACTGGGGAGGTTCCGTAATGGGAACAATGACTGCTGCGAGCACCTCCATCTGGAAGAAAGCCGCCCCCGTGTTCCTGCCCCAATGCCAGACAGTCCAGTTTCTCTCTGTATGTGTCTGGGTCACCCCAAGCCTCATCCAGCACTGAAACTCAGAGAAAGTGGGAGCTTGTAAATTCAGTTCGTGGTGCCGGCCTTTTATGATGAGCAGGTGGGTCTCTAGTAGCCTGTGTGTCACTCAGCCCCAATCTGCACTGGTTTTTACAGTCCATAATTCTTATAGCCTGTAGAGGCTTCTTTCCTCATCTCTGGGGCCCTGGGATGGGCATCTGGTGTGGGGCTGGGACTCCTTGCTTGTTTGAGAAGCCTCCAGAGAGGTGATCTCTCTCCTGATTAAAAAAGCTGCACACCAGGGTGCTGGACCAGCCTGTTCCACACCTCCGCACCTCCTACCAGTCTCAGTGTGCTTTCTTCCTTACTTCTCTAGTTGTAGTACTTCCATTCAGCCAGCTTTCCCGCAGTTCTGGATGATAGTTGTTCTGTATTTTATTTGTAATTTTGATGTGGTTGTGGGAGGCAGCAAGTATAGGCGTTTACCTATGCCACAATCTTGGTTCTCTAGAGTAGCTTTCTTGACATCAGTTAGGTTTGAATAGCTTGGCTTTGGACACAAGTATTATTTAGGTGTTCTCTATATATCTGTATTTTTCAAAAACCAGGGGGCTTCTGGGGCATATTATTCTCATGATGATCGCAGAAATACATGGGGAGTGATCTCAGAAATGTGAGGTCTTTTCAAAACTGGCACCATTACTTTCTCACAAATTTCATTGGCCAAAATAAGCCACATGGCCAAGCCTAATGTTGGTTAGGAAATAAAAGAATTTCTGCTTCTAATGGGAGAAAGTGAAGAGTTACATGATAACGCATATGTATACATGGAGGGGGGAAGATTTGGGAACAATCTATCAATCTACCAAGGCCTGGCTGAAAGTTAGTGATGATGAAGAGCCAGAGGATGAGAGTTAGAGAAGATGTTTTGATGAAAAATAAAAGATGTAGTGGGAAGAGGCTTGGGGTCAGGAGTTGTGGATTTGAGTACTAACTTTGACATTCACTTGGTAGGACCTTGAAGAAGTCATTTTCAATCAGGATATTTTAACATTATGGATTCATGGGATCTTTCATCTATTATTTTCATTTTCTAGATAATAATTCTGAAGCAAGGGGGGTGAAGTGATTAGCCTAAATTCCAATAGCTAGGTCGAAGCAGAATCAAGAGTAGAACCCAAGATTTTATTTCTATTTTTATGTCTTCACTACAAAAGAGGAACTCAGCCCTTCTTCTTTCCTCATGAAAACACAGATTTTTTTGTTGCGATTTCATTTCCCACATTTCAATGCTCATTTGTTTTCCATTTCTTCCAAGGGCCAAATCATAAAGGCAGGAGTTGAAGTTCAAGTTGAGGTAGTACTTCCTGCATGGCACAGTATTTAAATGCTCTATTATGTTGGGGAAAGTGCTAGTATTACTGCCCTCAGGGTTATTTCAGAGTAGCATTTTTTATTCTGTGATGGTGTTAAGTGGAATCTTTCCTGAAGCAGCAAAGTGGGCTAGATACATGACCTCTTCTAACTTTATGGTACTGTAACCCTGTATATATAATTGTTTATTTGTTAAGCATGTATGTAGTGCTTATTTTGTGCCAGATATTCTTATAATTACTCTATTGATATTAATTAATTTAATCTTCAGAACTACCCTATGACATAGGAACTTTTATTGATTTTGCTTTAAATCTATAATAATAAAAGTATAATATGCTAATTAGACCGGATAGCCAAACGACCTTCCAGATGTCATTCCAGACAAAGCTGTGGCAGCAGGGGCTGAGGCAGAGGTGGTTAGGGGTGATCAGGCAGGCAGGCGAGCTGTTAGGGGTGATCAGGCAGGCAGGCAGGCAAGTGGTTAGGGGTGATCAGGCAGACAGGCAGAGGGGTTAGGGGCCATCAGGCAGGCAGGCGAGTCATTAGGGGCGATCAGGCAGGCAGGCAGGTGAGCCGTTAGGGGCCAGTGGTTCTGGATTGCAAGAGGGATGTCCAACTGCCGGTTTAGGCCCAATCCTGCAGTTGGACATCCCCTGAGGGGTCCCCAATTGCGAGAGGGTGCAGGCCAGACTGAGGGACCTGCCCTCATACACAAATTTCATGCACCGGGCCTCTAGTATTAAAATAAATATAAAACAAACAGTAACAATAAAACAAACAAAAACAAAAACCTAAGGCACAGAGTCATTAAATAACTCCCACAGTCATGCACAGAAACAAAACTGGTACTTGAATCCAGAGTCCTTGCCCTTAATCAGTATACTATGTACTATCAATCATATAGGCTGTATCAAGGCACAAATGCATCAGAATTGAACAGACCAACTCTGCTACCTTTTCTGGTTCTGTGACATAGGACAAATTACCTGTTTGAGCCTCAGTTTTAATTGTAATAATGTAGATAATAATTATATCTACCTCACAAGGTTATTGTTATTAAATAAGTAGTGTATAAAACATGATTGGTGCTGAAACAGTTCCATTTCTGTAAGTACTTCTGTCATTTTAAAAATGTGTTTATAAATATTCCTTTTAATATTTCATAACTTTAGTTTTTTTTTTGTTGTTTTTTTTTAATATATTTTATTGATTTTTTACAGAGAGGAAGGAGAGGGATAGAGAGTCAGAAACATCGACGAGAGAGAAACATCGATCAGCTGCCTCCTGCACACTCCCCACTGGGGACGTGCCCGCAACCAAGGCACATGCCCTTGACCGGAACCGAACCTGGGACCCTTCAGTCCGCAGGCCGACGCTCTATCCACTGAGCCAAACCGGTTTCGGCTCATAACTTTAGTTTTATTGATTTATCTATATGACTTATTGTTTAGCAACTCTGCATGATCATTTGGTATTGCCATCTCTGTTTGACACAAGAACAACAGCAATGAGGCTGTTTCCCTCAGGGAAGAGAATGACACATAGGCAGTGACCCTATGTGTCTTGGCTGTTTAGAATGTTGCTGAGCTTGTTCCTAATTTATTCTGACCTTTAAAATTGCACTGAATCTGAATTCTGTTTACATTGTTCACGGTGAATTTTATATTATGGTTTTGAGTGATCTAATTTGTTATGTATATTATTTCTCCTCTGCACCCCCAGCAAAAACATATTAAATATTTGCTGTTGTCCTTGTGAAGAAGGGACTGAGTATGTTGCTAAATGTCAGAATCCCATGTTCTGTGGACATGAAGCATCATCCTCTCATTAAAAGAGTAACGGACTATCTACACAAAGCTCATGGCCCTGCATATACTGCATGTTGGATGAGTGCAAATGTGTGGAGACGGTTATATTAACTTACATCCCCTTCCAAGTGGGAGGAGGAGAGGGACAAGAACATTCAGCTCCAGAGATCCCAGCTTCAACTGGGCAGAAAAGGAGCCTCCTTGGCACGTAGAGGCGAGATTTGCTGAACCAGAACCAATTTTTTAACCTTTGGCAATTTATGTTAACTTCCTCCAGCTAGGACATAAGGCTCAGATTGTCCAAATATGGTGTTGTTAAGACATTTTCTGTGTCCCTCAAGTAATTCCCGTCCAGCTGCTCATCTATTGTAAGTTATCATGGTGGAAGAGTGCAAAGCCCATTACACTCAAACTTTCAGTTGTACAGTTACTCTTGCCTCAGTGTTCACTTCAATCCACTAAACTGAAAAAAAAAAAAAAAGAAAGAATAAAAGACACATATAAGGACCAGTAATCTCTATAAGCAGTTTGTTGTTTATTTACTCCAACTCTATTTGTGGAAGGATATAGCTACTGCATTAGTTAACACCAGCATTTATTTTTGCAATTGAAAGAGATATTGGGCTTTTGAGGTACATCTTTTGTTCTTACTGGGCTATGAGCATCTTGAAGGCTGATTTCCCCTTCAAGATTACCATCAGAGCTGAGTGCCTGCCTGGTACAAACTTACTTAGTATATTTATCATTTGCACATATAAAATAATCTTATCACTGAAATTATGTTTAAGAAGCAAAACTAGAGAGGAAAAAGAAAATTATTTTTTTGCCTGTGGCCTTAATGCCTATGATGATTTGTTTTCCTTGTAATGTTCTTCTATAACAATTTAGTTCATGTAAGTGGTAAAAGAGCATACTCATGCTAAAATGATGCAGTGACAATATTTCTAGTTATGGAATATACAAGAATGACTAAAATATTAATATAATACATATAATTCTATTCATAACAGTGCTCCTTTCTTCCTTTGATTTGTCCATCTTTTTTTTTTCTGCCATTTTCTTTCACTCTCACATTCTTGTTCTCTCTCTCATTCAACATTTACTGAGAATCTACTCTATAGAATGTCCTCTGGTATTTATTATATCTGGGAGTGCAGAGATAAATAAATAAGACACAATTTCTGCTCTCAAAGAGCTCACAGTCTAGACCAGCAAGCAGACAAATACAGTACAATGGGGTTAGTTCGTTCATTATGTACACAATGCTGAGAGAGCACAAAAAATATCCAAATCCAGACTAGGTTGTGAGGCACGGAGAACCACTTAGAAAATACACCTTGGAGAATATGATACAGGAATGGAATCTTGAAGATTAAACTGGAGTTAGCCAGTGAATTGGGGTTTGAGGGAAGAACATGCTATGTAGAGGGCACAATTTATACAGATAGAAGGCTCTTAAGATAGAAGGTACACATCAATGGTCTGTGTACGGATCTTGTGTATCATCTCAAGGTGAGTAAACTTGCAGTTGATACTGAAGATTTTTAAGATGATGAATGATGTAGATTTTAGATAAAAGTTTGCTTCATTTCATACTGGTTGCTTGGCCTTGGATAAGCCACTTAACTTCTATGAAGTTTGGTTTCTTCATTTATAAAATAATAATCATATGGGGGTTTATGGCAAAAGAAGTTAGTCTGGGACTCAATTGAGATGCAAGGTAGAAACTGGTTATTATGAGCCAGGTTGAAATCCTCATGTCTTGAATGGGACCTATGAACCAGGAGGTCATGGTTCAATTCCTGGTCATGGCACATGTCCAGGTTGCGGTCTTGATCCCCAGTGTGGGTGTGCAGGAGGCAGCCAATCAATGATTCTCTCTCATCATTGATTTTTCTATCTCTTTCTCCCTCTTTCTTTGTCTCTGAAATCAATAAAAATATACTTAAAATACATTTTAGAATGCAATGTTAATAAAGTCAATATATCTCCACACTTATGGAACAGACTTGAGCAGTACATAGAGAGAAGTTTATTTTTGTTTTATTTCTTTTTTAAAAAGGAAAGTTTATTGCTTTAAATATATTGATCAACAAACAAAAATGATTAAAAACAAATATGTTGAGCATTTAATTCAAGAACTTAGAAATGATAGAGCATACCCAAATTAATGTGACAGACTCAACATATGAAAGTTACGGATATAATTTGAATAAATTAATGGATAACTTTAACAACAATCAAAACTGTTAGAGATTATTAATAAAACCAAAAATTAAAGAGGTAGATCACTGGTAGGTCAGGTCATAGAAAGAGAATATGCAAGTAAACAAAATCTTATCTAATAAAAGAGTAATATGCAAATTGACCATCACTCTAACACACAAGATGGCTGCCCCCATGTGTTCAAAGATCCTGCCCCCATGTGGACACAAGATGGCCACCACAAGATGGCCAGCAGGGGAGGGCAGTTGGGAAGGACCAGGCCTCAAGGGAGGGCAGTTGTGGGCGATCAGGCCAACAGGGGAGGGTAGTTGGGAGGGACCAGGCCAGCAGAGGAGGGAAGTTGGGGGGGACCGTGCCTGCAGGGAAGGGCAGTTGGGGGGGGACCAGGCCTGCAGGGGAGAGCAGTTGGGGGGGACCAGGCCTGCAGGGGAGGGCAGTTAGGGGTGACCACCCCTGCAGGGAAGGGCTGTTAGGGCCAAACAGGTTGGCAGGGGAGCAGTTAGGCATCAATCAGCCTGGCAGGGGAATGGTTAGGGGATAATCAGGCTGGCAGGCAGAAGCGGTTAGGGGCAATCAGGAAGGCAGGCAGGTGAGCAGTTGGGAGCTAGCAGTCCTGATTGTAAGAGGGATGTCCGACTGCCCGTTTAGGCCCGATCCCAGTGGGATCGGGCCTAAACGGGCAGTCGGACATCCCTTGAGGGGTCCCAGATTGGAGAAGGTGCAGGCTGGGCTGAGGGACACCCCCCCCCCTCCGGCCCCGTGCACGACTTTTGTGCACCAGGCCTCTAGTACAGAATATAAAATAAAAAAATATTGTAGACACCACAGGACTTTTTGAAGACAAAATAATTTTATATAGCTTATGTTAATACAGTTGAAAAATATGAAAGGCCAACATTTGGTACAAGCTAAAAATACTCAGAATACAAAAACACATATTAAAGAAATTGAAATGTAAGTCAATGATCTTCCCTTCCCTTCACTATCCCATAGAAGTGGCCCCAGTTGGCTTTACTGGTGAGTTCTACCAAGCATGTAAGGGAGCAATTAATTTTTATTCATATAGAAATTGTCCCAGGATATATGAAAAGAGCAAAATCTACCAGATTTATAGTATAATATTGATTACAAAATAAAATAAGGAAAATAAGATATAATAAAGCAAAGGCCCCTTTTACTTATGAACATAGAGGAACTCTGATAAATGAAATTACAAATAAACTAAAGAAATGGAAAGATATTCCATATTCATGGGTAGGAAGACTCAATAATGTCAAGATGTTAGTTCTTTCATACTTGATCTACATATTAAGCATAATCCCAATCAACATCCTAGGGAATTATTTTGTGGCAAAAAATACAGAATAGCCAACATAATGTTGGGGGTTTAGAAGGACAAACTTCGAAGACTGACACTACCCAACTTCAAGACTTACCATAAGCTGCAGTAATTCAGGTAGTGTGGCATTGGGGAAAGAACGGACAAAGAGATCAATGGAACATAGTAGAGAGCCCAGAAATAGATACAAGGAAATATTGTCAACTGATCTTTCACAAAGGAGCAAATGATAATACAACAGGGCAAAGATAGTCTTTTCAACAAACGGTGCTCAAAAAATTGGACATTGACATGAAAAAAAATGATTTCATATGCAAAAAAGACCTTTCATAGACCTAAATGTAAAATACAAAACTTGAAAGTCTTGGAAGATAACATAAAAGAAAATCTACATGGTCTTGGGAATGGTAATGACTTTTTTTTTTTTTTTGTTAATCCTCACGCAAGGCTAATTTTTTCTTTCTATAGACTTATTTTTAGAGTGAGTAGAAGGGAGGGAAGGAGAGAGGGAGGGAGGGAGGGAGGGAGAGAGAGAGAGAGAGAGAGAGAGAGAGAGAGAGAGAGAGAGAGAGAGATTGATTTGAGAGACACACATCGATTGGTTGCCTCTGGCACATGCCCCAAGGAGGGCTGGGGATCGAACCTGCAATCCAGGTAGATACCTACCCTTGACTAGGAATTTAACCTGAGACCCTTCAATGCACAGGCCAATACTCTAACCATTGAGCAACACCAACTAGAGCAGTGATAACTTTTTAGATACAATATCAAAGGTACAACCCATGAAAGAAATAATTGATCAGGTGGAGTTCATTAAAAATTTTTAAAAAGTTCTGCCCCATGAAAAACAATGCCAAATGAATGAGAAGACAAGCCATAGTCTGGGAGAAAAAATTTGCAAAGTACACATTTGATAAAGGACCATGATCTGAAGTATATAAAGAACTCTTTATTTTATTTTTCAATTACAGTTTAGGTTCAATTTATTTTGTGTTACTTTTAGGTGTACAGCATAGTGCTTAAACAATAATATAGTTTACATAGTGTTCCTCCCAATATTTCCAGTACCCATCTGGCACCATAATACAATATTATTGACTCTATTCCCCATGGTGTACTTTATATACCTGTCACTATTTGTAACTATTTTGTACTCCTTAATCACTTCATCTTTTTCACCCAGTCCCCCAACCCCACTCCTCTCTGACAACCATTAGTCTGTTCTTTGTGTTTATCAGTCTGTTTCAATTTTGTTTGTTCATTTATTTTCTTCTTTATTTTCCACATATAAGTGAAATCATATGGTAGTAGTTGTTATCTGACTGACTTACTTCACTTGGCATAATACTCTATGCTCTTCTATACTGTTGCAAATGGTAAGATTTCATTTTTTTTGTGGCCTAGTAATATTCCATTTATAACTTTACAAAGAACTAATAAAACTCAACAATGAGAAAACAAACAACTGGATTTAAAAATAGGCAAAAGAACGTAACAGAGAAGATATACAAATGGGAAATACGCATATGAAAAGGTGTTTCACATCATATTTTATCAGGGAAAGACAAATTAGCAATGAGATACCACTACACACCAATTAGAATGGCCATAATCTAGAACACTGGCAACACCAAATGCTAGTAAGGATGTAGATCAACAGGAATATCGTTCAGTGGTGATTGGAATGCAAAATGATAGAGTCACTTTGGAAGACAGTTTGGCAGTTTCTGAGAAAACTATACCATATGATCCAGCAGTTGTAGTCCTTGGTATTTACCCAAAGGATTTGAAAACTTAAATCCACACAAAAACCTCAACATGGATGTTTTTAGCAGTTATATTCATAATTGCTGATTCTTGGAAGCAACCAGGATGTTCTTTAGCACATGAATGAATACATAAACTGTTGTATATCCAGACAATGCAATATTATTCAGATCCAAAAAGAAATGAACTATAAAGCCATGAAAAGATACAGAGAACCATAAATGTATGTTGCTAAGTGAAAAAAGTCAATCTCAAAAGACTGCATCCTATATGATTTTACTTATATAACATTTTTTAAAAAAAACATTTTAAAATGGTTTTTTAAATAATCCTCACCTGAGGATATTCCTCCCACCCATTGATTTTTAGAGAGAGTGGAAGGGAGGGGGAGAGACACAGAGGGAGAAACATTGATGTGAGAGAGACACATCAATTGGTTGCCTCCTGCATGCTCCCCAACCAGGGCTAGGGATTGAGCCTGCAACCGAGGTATGTGCCCTTGACTGGAATTGAACCCATGATCCCTCTTCAGTCCTCAGGCTGATGCTCTCACCACTGAGAAAACTGGATAGGACTAAAATACGTTTTTATTGATTTTAGAGAAAGGGGAAGGGAGAAGGATAGAGAGATAGAAACATCAATGAGAGAGAAACATCGATCAGCTACCTCCTGCATGCTATCTACTGGGGATCAAGCCCGCAATCACGGGCATATCCTGACCGGGAATTGAACCAGTGACCTCTTGGTTCATGGGTCGATGCTCAACCACTGAGCCACCCTGACCAGGCAATTATATAATATTTTGAAAAAGGCAAAACTATGGGGTTTCCTCAAAAAATTGAATATGGAACTGCTGTTTGACCCAGCAATCCCACTTCTGGAAATATATCTTAGGAATCCTAAAACACCAATCAGAAAATATATGCACTCCTATGTCCACAGGAGCGTTATTTATAGTAGCTAAGATCTGGGAACAGTCCAAGTGCCCATCAGTCTAGATGAGTGGATAAAAAAGTTGTGGTATAAGCATAGATGGGTCTGGAGAGCATTATGCTAAGTGAAATGAGCCAATTGGAGAAAGCCAACATGATCTCACTCACTTGTGGAATATAGTGAACACATAAACCGATGAACAAAAATAGATCCAGAGACAGAGAAACATCGAACTGACTGTCAAACCTCAGAGAGAAGCCAGGGAGGAGGGGTAAAGATCAACCAAAGGATTTGTATGCATGCATATAAGCATTACCAATGGACACAGTCACTAGGGGGTGAGGGCATGTGCTGAGGGGTGGGAGTGGCCAGAAAGAGGTCAATAGAGTAAAAAAATAATATTGTAATAGCTATGTACGGGCCAGAGGGGGTACTCGAAATATTAGGGGAACCACATTGTAAAGTATATGATTGTCTAACTATTATGTTGTGCACCTGAAATTAATACAGAATAATATTGAATGTGAACTATAATGGAGAAAAAGATGGAAAATTGTATGTTATATGTTTTTCATCATAAAGAAAAAGCTGTGGTATTTTTATATCATGGAATTCTAGGCAGATGTAAAATAGAAAGATCTCTTACCCTTTGAGACAGTATGGAGGGACCTGGAGATTATTATGCTAAGGAAACTAAGTCAGTTAGAGACAGACAAATATCACATCATGTCACTTATATGTGGTATCTAATGAACAAAATAGGTCCAGATGCATGGAACAGAATGACAGATCTCAGAGGGGAGGGGGTAGAAGGGATTGGAAGAGATTAACCAGAGAACATCCTAATATATAAAAACCCAGGGTGGTAACATCCAAAACAACTGAAGGCTCCACCCACCGGAAGTCAGTGCTAGGTTGCCGTGGGGACCCAGCACTGACTGCCCCACCGCCGGGGGTGCAGCGACCCAGTACTGACTGCCAAGGGGGCTGCAGATCAGGCCTGAAGGGAGGCCTGGGGAAAGAGAAGCAGGGTCTGATCTGTAGCATCCATGGCAGCTGTTGATCAGCTCTTGCCTCTCTCTTTCTCTTGGGCCCTGACCAGCAGCTGCACCTCTCTTTCTCTCAGGCTTCCGCTGGGGCTGCTGATCATCCTGCCTCTCTGATCAGACCCATTGATAGGCCTGGAGAGGCTTACTGGCATAGAAACTGACCAATCAGAACCAAATCTGGGTGAAGTGTGAGGAGCCAATGGCTGCCTGGGAGACGGAGCTTTTGACACTGACTGGCACAGAAAGCGGCCTATCAGAAAGTAATCTGGGTGAACTGCGAAGGCAGAACCTAAGGTGGGGGCTTAGGAGGGGTTTTAAGGTCAACAGCTGTTTGGTGTAAGGTGTAAGAAATCGGTTCAATTTTTTAATGACCGGTTTGACAGTATAGTGCATATGGCTGGCTATCAGTCCAGGTATAGGGATTATGTACTTTTGTCTGCCAAGAGCATCTCCTCCTAATGAAAAAGCTGCCCCACCATTTAAGCAATCCTATCCTATATAATCTATCTATACTACTAAAAGTATAATATGCTAATTAGACCAGGTGGACCAGCCATCTTCCAGACATCCGACTTCCAGACAAAGCCATCGTGGTGGGGGCCAAGGCAGAGGCCATTAAGGGGCAATCAGGCTGGCAGTGTAGGGCAGTTGGGGGTGAGGTCAGGCCGGCAGGGGAGGGCATTTGGGGCAACCAGACTGGCAGGGGAGGGCAGTTGGGGGGGGGGAGATCAGTCCAGCAGTGGAGGGCCATTGGGGGCGAGATCACAGCGGCAGGGTAGTGCAGTTAGGGGAGATCAGGCAGGCAGGCAGAGGCAGTTAGGGGCGATCAGGCAGGCAGGCAGGTGAGTGGTTAGGAGCCAGTGGTCCCAGATTGTGAGAGGGATATCTGACTGCCAGTTTAGGCCTGATCCCCAGATTGGAGAGGGTGCAGGCTGGGCTGAGGGACACCCCCCCTCCGTGCACAAATTTCATGCATAGGACCACTAGTCCTATATAATAAAAGGCTAATATGCAAATAGACTGAACAGTGGAATAAGCTAACAATCGGTCGCTATGATGTGTGCTGACCACCAGGGCATGTGCATGGAACATGGCGGGCATCAGCCATGGCAGGATGGTGGAGCAGATGAGTGGGGTCACCAGACCAAGGTGGGGCACCAGTCGCTGTCATCGGGGCGAGCCTCTGGTGGTTACTGAAAATTCTTTGCTCCAGCGTGCCATGGTTCCTCCCGGCGCTTGCACCTGCTGTTAGTGCTGGCCCTGCTTGCACCTGCAGCCAGTGCTGAAGCTGCCACTCACACCCGCTGAAGGTGCTCAGCAACAGTCCTGATCGCTTGGCACCATTAGTGGGTGCTAGAGGCGGCTGCCAGCCCAATTGCCCCTGAGGGCTTCTCCACCTTTCCCTGCTCCTGAAGGGCAATCAGGGCAGCAGCTGCCACTTGCACTGCTGATGGTTCCAGCCGCGCTCGTGGGAGCAGCAGTGGCAGTCGGACATCCCCCAAGGGGTCCCCTATTGGAGAGGGTTCAGGGTGGGCTGAGGGAACCCCCCCGACTAGTATGTGTGTGTATATATATATGCATAGCCCATTGACACAGACAATAGTGTGGGGAAGATCTGGGTGGGGCAGGGGCTGGGTAGAGGTGGGTAAAGAAGGGGATATCTATAATACTGTTAACAGTAAATGAAAACAAACAACCTATGGAGACAATGAAAAATCGGTGTTCGGTAGGGGAGGGGATGAATAGATGGAATATGAGACTTTCGGCAATGAAAATACTCTTTATGATACCGTAATGATGGGTACATGTATTCAAGCCAGTAGAATGTAAAACACCAAGAGTGATGTGTCAAATGTAGATTAATCAATTGTAGCAATTGTATATTCTTGTGGGAGATATTGATATTGGGGCAGGCTATTCATGTGTGGGGCCAGGGAGTATATGGAAAATCTCTACCTTCCACTTAATTTTGCTATGAATTTAAAACTGCTCTTAAAAATAAAGGTTTAAGAAAATAAAAAGCAAAATACCCCATTACTTATAACATAGATGCTAAAGTATTAGCTAACTGCTTTCAATAGTTTTATATATCAGCCTTAAAAATCAGTTGTTGCAATTAACTTCAGTTTTAGTGTAAAAGAGAAAAATCATGCTTATTTTAATCTAGCATTGAAGGGAAATTCTTATCTCAATAATGGATATGTGATTAAAATCTATAGAAAACACTGTACTTAATATAGAAACTAAATACATTTCTCTTAAGATGAGGAATAAAGTAAGGATGCCATTAACCTACTGCTGCTCAACCCAACACTGGAAGGCAATAAGGATGCAAATTAACTAAGTGTGTAAAGATGTGAAGGAAAGATATAAAACTTGCATTATTTGCAGATGATATGATTATCTAACTAGAAAAATCAATAGTATCGGCAAACTTATTAAACCTACTAAGTAATTAAGCCAAATTGGCAATTACCAGAGTAATCTACAAAAATCATTATTATTTTTCAACATGCAATAACCATTCAGAAATGTGGTAAGTAAAAATACAATTCATATTAACAACAAAACTATAAAATATGCAGAAGTTAATTTTAACAGGAATACATAAAACTTTTATTGAGAAAAGTTAAACTGTATAGTAAAGGACATAGAAAAAAACCCTAAATAAAGTCGGAATAAATTTGAGACATTTAGTGCTCTCAGATGTGTTTCTATAATATAAAGTTTTTTAAATTTTCTTCAAATTAATATGTAAGTTAAAATATTTGGTTTGTTCCTTGTCTGATATTCATTTGGAAGTCTTAAGGTTTACAAATAGCCAAGTCATTCTTAAGAAAGACTAAAACAAGGAGATTTACCCTGTCAAATATCACAATATACTATAACATCAGTGAAATAAAAACAGTGTGATATTGGCCCCTAAACAGAATTGCTAGTAGAACAGAATAGAAAGCTTAGTGACAACCGGATATACAAATTTAATATGAAATGATTATAGCATTTCAAATTACTGGGGATAGGAAAAATTGTTTGATAGGTGGTTTTGGGAAACTGGATCACTATGTAGAGAAATATAAAATTGGATTACTTCTTAACAGCATAAACAGAGATGGATTCCAGGTGGATTAAAGGGTTAGAACTGAAAGGTAAAACTTTAAAAGTTTTTTTATAATCTTTTCCTTCCTCCTCATATAATCATCTAGGTGGAAATTTAAGGTCTCAAGGGCTCTGAAGAAACATTTTAGAATAAAGCCTTCTCAGGGCTTCTCTTTCTACTTTGTTTTGGTGCTTTGTGCAGAACAGATATCCTTTATGTGCCACTTATTGAAGACTAGAGGCCCGGTGCACGAAATTCATGCATGTGGGGGGAGATCCCTCAGCCCGGCCTGCACCCTCTCCAATATGGGACCTTTTGGGGGATGTCCGACTGCCGGTTTAGACCCCATCCCTGCAGGGTTGGGCCTAAACCGGTAGTCAGACATCCCTCTCACAATCCGGGACTGCTGGCTCCTAACCACTTGCCTCCCTGCCTAACTGATTGCCCTTAATTGCCTCTGCCTGCCTGCCTGATTGCCCCCTAACTGCTCTCCCCTGCTGGCCTCATTGCCCATAACTGTCTCTGCCTTGGCCCCCGCCACCATGGCTTTGTCCAGAAGGACGTCCAGAAGACGTCTGGTCTAATTAGCATATTACCCTTTTATTAGTATAGATATTTTTAAAAGATTAAAATATATTTAGTTCAGCATTTTTGTTCTTTTAGTCCAGAGTCATTGTATCTTATTCACCATATTTCCAGAAATGGAAATCTCTCCTTATTTCTTCATTTTCAACCTAGAGGGGAAATGCTTTGAAATTAGAGAAAAGAGTGCTGAGTATTCCTTCCTTGTGGGATTTAAGAATTGCTGCTAGGGATTATTTTGTCTTTATTATCATTTTATTGTGGGAGATATGTAGTACTCATCATTTAAATGTCATAATGGATGGATTTACATAATATTCAAATTACACATATATTAAGAAATGTTTAAATTGAGTGATAGAATGGGTGCTCTTGCCAGAGAAAATTTTGAATAGTAGGTTACATTTGCCAGTTGCAAGAGAATCCACTCATATCATTCTGAGGCTGTTTGCCAAAGGATATCCTTTGGCTAGTCTAACAAATGGATCTGTGATATATCATAAAATTAATGGCTTTATTTCCAGGATATGTTTTGGCAATAGATAGTAATTTTAGATGGGGATTGCCTCTGTGACTAATTTATGAGAAGGAAAAGATATTTTCTATAATATCAGAATTCTCATATTTGTTTGGATCAAATAGAATATTTATTGCTAAGTAGCACAACATATAGGACTACAAAAAACTTGACGGTTTAATAGTAAGGAATAGGCTACGTGCAAGGAAACCAAGTTAGAAATACAAACACTGCATCCATGAAATGGTAAAGCACATTTCATGCTCAGGTGATACATGATCTCCATTAATTGTCACGTGTGGAAATATATAGAGGGAAAACCACAAATTAGATTAAAAAAAAACTTACTTTAAAACTGACTTGAGATATCATGACACTAAAAGGATAGCTAAAAATCTGAAATTTTAAAATCTGATATTCTTTTTTTTCTTCATGAGTTTACTTTGTTAAATTGATTTTATTAGAGTAAGGGAGAAGAAGGGCGGGAGAGAAATATTGATCAGTTGCCTCCTGCATGCACACCACTTGGGGTTTGAACCTGCAACCTGTGTAAGTGCCCTGACCTGGAATCGAACCTGTGACCTTTAAATGTATGGACGATGCTCCAAACAACTGAGTCACCCCAGCCAGGATTTCTTCATGAGTTTAGAGTTTGGTGTTCCGATTAGGTTTCTCTTTCTAGCCCCTGAATACCTTGACCCAAACCCTACTCTAAAGTTATTTGAATGTACAGGATCATTTGCTATATCATAATGGATCAGCCAAATGAAGCCCAAATTTGACAATTCCCATATATACAATTGGAACTTTCATTTAGCTCTCCATTCCTCCACTCGTCAATAATCGAGGGAAGACCCCCATAGTCAAGCAAATTCCTGAATGTGAAAGATAGAGACTGAAACAAACAGATCAAAGACAAGTGGAAGGAAATATAAGGAAAGATAGACTTGAAATATATAACTTGACTATTTTCAGATAGATGGAAAGAAACTGCATCTGTGAAGCAAGAACAGGAGCTTCTAAAAGAGAGCAAAGAAGAACTCTTGGAATTAAAAGATGTGATAGCAGATATGAAAAACTTAGTAAACGGTTTGGAAGATAAAATTAAGAAAATATTTTAAATGTTCAAAAAAGGAAAGAGATGGAGGATTAGAGAGAAAAGAGAAAAATAAAGGTCTAGTCTAGGAGGTCCAGACAAATGAATTTTATAAAGATAAAGGAGGAAGTGATATAGGAAATAACTGAGAGGATTTTCTTTGAATGTAAGACTGAATTAATCTGAATTTAAGACTGAAGGGTCTTTCTAGTAAGGTCCAATATAGATGGAGATAGATTATTACCTTAAGGACCTCATTAGGAAATTTCAGAATCTTTGGAACCAGGATAGGATCCTGCCTATCTAGCATTCTATAACTAGCCAAAGTAGTAGGAGGATAAATAAAGAAATGTTTAGATTTGCAACATCTCAAAAACTGACATATATACCCTTTTACAGGGAGCTTCATTTAAGTGGGCTTCTTCATAATAAGTGAGCTAAGCAAGAAAAATAAGATCAGGAAATATTGGGCAAGAGAATCCCAACATAGGAAAGAAGCAAAGAGAATTCCTTAGGATGAAGGTAGAAGAAGATCCCCAAAAGACAACCTGGAAGTATGCATAGAAGGCAACAAATTCAGATTAGAGCTATCAGAATTTACCAGGTGATAATACTTTAAAATGAAATGACATGAATGAACATTTTGAGAGGAGATTTAGAGAACTAGAGGAGAGTTAGGGATTTAGTGTTAAGCGTCTTGAAAATTAGCAGCCAAACAAAGCAAAACAAAAAAGGCAATTAGTAACTTTAGGGACTATAAAAACTTGTTTTGGAAAGTAAGATTAAGCACATTTTGTATGTATCAGTTATAAATAATATTTAGATATCCATGATAATGTAAATACTAAATATGAATAAATCAAACTTACAATACAAGTATATTGGGAGTATGAGGAAGTGTGCTTGGGTGGGGGGCAAAGGTGGTGGTAATGGGACAGTGAGAAGAGAGCTACTAGTAAATCCTCATCTTTATTGTAAAGTTAATAGGTAATGCACAAAACTTAAAAATTAATAGTAATATAAAATTTTCTTTTGAGATATTAGAAATATAGAAGTAAATCCTATATTGTAAAAGGCTAATATGCAAATTGACCAAACAGTGGAACAACCGGTCACTATAATGCGCACTGACCACCAGGGGACAGATGCTCAATGCAAGAGCTGCTCTCTGATGGTCAATGCACTCCCACAGGGGAAGCGCCGCTCAGCCAGAAGCCCTGAGCTGGGCTCATGGCTGGCAAGCACAGTGCAGGTGGCGGGAACCTCTCCTGGACTGCGAGAGGGTGCAGGCCGGGCTGAGAGACCCCTCCCCACCTCCAGGGCACAAATTTTCGTGCACCGGGCCTCTAGTACCAGAATAATTGGCTTAAAATGATGAAATGTGTTGCTTCTTTGGAAGGGGAAATAGGAGAAAGGGGACTGGGGATTGCTGTTTGTCCTAAAGTATTATGTAGAACTACATGATTACTTGAAAAAGGAAAATTTTAATAAAAATCTTTAACTTTGGATGCTACTTTAATGATCATTTGAGCATTATGAATGTTATGCCGCAATCAGGTTTCCAGGCCGTATTTCCTCTCTTCAGTGTCTGTACAGTACAGTAGGTGGAAGCTACACTCACCTCCTCCCAGGACCAAACTGGAATCACAACTAAATTACAGAACAATCATCCTGAATATCCAACTGAATACTAGCTGAGAGAAGTCTTATACACAAAGATGTATAGAAGAAGCCACATGTTCTGTGATTGTTCCAGCCCAAAGCACCTGAGCTGGAAAGAGTTGCCCATATAACAGCTGGCTGTGAAAAGCCACAGGTTTTCTGTCCATCAGAGAGAGACAGGAGTCCACTAGAGATGTAGGTACCCTCTTAAAGGGCCAATGCACAAAATTTTGTTCACAGCCTTTCATCCTGGGATCTGGTGGAGGGAGGGCAGAGTGGACTAGACTCCTTGTGCTGAGACATTCTCCCACATCTCAGACACCATCTTTATTGGATGGAGCATGACCTCTGTGTGGCATCAGTCAGGAGGAATGCATTAACCCCACCTTCCTCACTCCCTCTCACCCCACCCTCACATCATTTGAGGATAACATGATACTGTATAGAGAAAACCCTGACATTCTACCAGAAAACTACTAGAACTGATAAATGAATTCAGTAAATTAGCAGGACACAAAATAAATATTCATCAATAGCATTTTTATATGCCAATAATGAACTATCAGAAAGGGAAACTTAAGAAAACAATCCCATTTACAATTGCTTAAAAAATACCCAGGAATAAATTTAACTAAGGATGTAAAAGACATGTACTCAAAAATTATAAAACACTGAAGAATATACAAATGAGTGGAAGCATATACTGTGTTCATGTATAGGAAAAATTATCATCATTAAAACCTCCATACTACCCAAAGCAATCTATAGATTCAACACAATTTCTATCAAGATAATGCTGTATTTCACAGACCTAGAACAAATATTCCAAAAATTTATATGGAACCACAGCAATCTTGAAAAAGAAGAACAAAGTTGGAGGAATCACGCTAACTGATATCAAACTATACTACAAGGCCATAGTAATCAGAACAGCATGATAATGGCATAAAGACAGACACATAGATTAATTGAGCGAGCCCAGAAGTAAACCCATGCCTTTATGGTCAATTAATATTTGACAAAGGAGACAAGAACACATAATAAGTTAAAGATAGTCTATTTAATAAATGGTGTTGGAAAAATTGGGTAGATATGTGCAAAAAAATGAAACTAGACCACCTTCTTACATCATATAGAAGAATAAACTCAAAATGGATTAAAGACTTAAATGTTGGACTCAAAACTAAGAAAATCTCAGAAGAAACAATAGGTAGTAAAATCTAGGCCATTTCTAAAAGCAGTATTTATTTCCTGATATAATGCCTCAAGCAAGGGAAAGAAAAAGAAAAACTAAAGAAGTGGAATGACATCAAACTAAAAAGCTTTTGCACAGCATAGGAAACCATCAACAAAATCTAAAGACAACCCACTGATTGGGAGAACATATTTGCCAATGGTACATCTGTTAATATCTAAAATTTATAAAGAACTTATACAACACAACACCAAGAAAGCAACAATGCAATCAAAAAATGGGCAGAAGACCTGAATAGACACTTCTAATAAGACATACAGATGGCCAATAGACATATGAAAAGATGCTTGACATCACTAATCGTCAGAGAAATGCAAGTTAAAACCACAATGAGATATAACTTCACCCCTGTGAGAATTGTTATCATCAATAAATCAACAAACAAGAAGTGTTGGTGAGGATGTGGAGGAAAGGGAACCCTCATGCACTGTTGGTGGGAATCCAGATTGGTACAGCCCCTGTGGAAAGCAGTATGAAGTTACCTAAAAAAAATTAAAAATGGAACTGCCTTATGACCCAGTGATTGCACTTTTGGGCAAATATCTGAAGAAACTCCAAACACTAATTGAAAACATATATGAACCCCTACATTCATTGCAGTGTTATTTACAATAGTCAGGAAACTTGGAATCAGCAAATTTCAAGTTTCCATCAGTAAATGCATGCATAAAGTAGCTGTGGTGCATTTACACAATGGAACACTTGGCCATAAAAAAGAAGGAAATCTTACCCTTTGTGACAGCATGGATGGACCTGAGATCATTATGTTAAGTGAAATAAGCTAATCAGAGAAAGACAAGTAAGTACCATAAGATTTCACTCGTTTGTGGAATCTAATGAACAAAATAAACTAACAAAATAGAAACATACTCATAGATAGAGAACAGATTGTCAGCTGTCAGAGGGGAGCAGGGTTGTAGGGCTGAGTGAAAAAGGTGAAGGGATTAAGCAATGAAAAAAACTTCATAGACAAAGACAATATTATGATGATTACTAGAAGGAAAGAGGGTTGCGGGGAGGTAGAGGTTGTAAATGGGGGATAAATGGTGATAGAAGGAGACTTGGCTTGGTGTGGTAAGCACACAATCCTCCTATATAATAAGAGAAACATGTAAATTGACCATACCTCTGCTACACTTACCAGCCAATCAGGAGTGAGTATGCAAATTAACCCAACAAAGATGGAGGGTTAATTTGCATACACAGGCAGCAGAGGGAGAGAACTGGCAGAGAGTGGAATGGTTTGGGGAACTTGGCTCCCCAAGCTGCCAGATGGAGAACAGAGAGGAAGAGCTGGCAGCTTGGAGGACTTGGCAGAGTGGGAGGCCATGGGACTGAGACAGAGCAGGAAGGGAAAACCAAGAATGCGGGGAGCACCAGGAATTCTGGGAATAGTAGTTCTGGTGGCAGCCCCAGGACTGGAAGTGGAAGTCCAGAGTGCAGGGAGCACCTGGAATGCTGGGAATCATAGCTCTGGTGGCAGACGGATCTCCTAGACACTAGAGCAAAGTGAGCCTGGAGCAAGTTACTGTTGCGGTGGGGGATGGAGGCAAAGCAAAGGTGAGAGACATAAGTAATATCATAGTGTCTAGGAAAATTTAAAGGGAAGATATCCTAAAACTTCCAGGAAATCTCCACCAATGAAGCAAAGGAAAAAAAAGCCTCTATTATTCTGTGAGCAACAAACCAAACTGGGTTGAGGTCTCAGACAATTCGCTCATATGATTGCAAAGACAAACAGAAACTCCCGGATTGGAGAGGGCTCCCCTGAGGGCTCCCAGATTGGAGCGTGCAAGTCGGGCTGAGGGACCCACCCTCTGTGCATCAATCTTCATGGAGCAGGCTCCTAGTACAATATATAGATGATCTATTATAAAATTGTACACCTGAAACCCATATAATTTAATTAACCAATGTCACCCCATTAAATTCAATCCTATCTAATAAAAGAGTAATATGCAAATTGACCATCACTCCAACACACAAGATGGCCGCCCCCATGTGGTCAAAGATAGCTGCCCACATGTGGACACAAGATGGCCACCACAAGATGGCCAGCAGGGGAGGGCAGTTGTGGGTGACCAGGCCTGCAGGGGAGGGCAGTTGGGGGTGACTAGGCCTGCAGGGGAGGACAGTTAGGGGTGACCGGACCGGCAGGGGAGGGCAGTTACAGGGGACCAGGCCTCCAGGGGAGGACAGTGAGGGGTGACCTGGCCACCTGGGAAGGCCAGTTAGGGGCAATCTGGCCAGCAGGGGAGCATTTAGGCATTGATCAGGCTGGCAGGGGAGGGGTTAGGGGGTGATCAGGCTGGCAGGCAGAAGCGGTTAGGGGCAATCAGGCTGGCAGGCAGGTGAGCGGTTGGGAGCCTGCTGTCCTGGATTGTGAGAGGGATGTCCCAGATTGGAAAGGGTGCAGGCTGGGCTGAGGGACACCCTCCTCCCCGTACACGAATTTCGTGCACCAGGCCTCTAGTAAAAAATAAAATTAAAAAAATGAAACCTAGCATTCAGAATTTTTTAAAGATCCTCACATATTGCTTTATAAATGGGCATTCTCAACAAATAGGATTTCCTTCCCTTATCAGTCCAACAACAGCCTTTTGACCTGAGGATGGAAAGTGACTCTTGGTTAGAGCTTCTGGTACATTTGGCACTTGTGCTCAAATTGACCCTGTGAAAGAAGTTCTTCTTTTCAACCCATGTTGGAATGGCCAAGAAGTAGTAGACTGATGTCACTGGTGGTTGACTTTAGTGGAATTAAATGCAAGTGGACTTCAGAAGAAATAGAAAATCCAAATAACAAATAAAGCCATTAATTTAGCAGTCAGAAACCTTCCTGAAAGACAAGCCCAGGACCAGCTGACCCCAGTGGTGAATTCTACCAAACATTTAAATAAATTATTCTTCACATACTCTTCCAAAAATAGTAGAGGAAATACTTCCCTATTCATTCTATGAGGCAAGTATTACCCTGATAGCAAAACCAAAAATAACAAGAAACAAAAACTACAGACCAATATTGTTCAAGAATATAGATGTAAAAATCCTCAGGAAAAAAAAAAAAAAAAAAAAAAGCAAACCAAATTCAACAACACAACCAAGTGAGGTTTATCCCCGGAATGCCGGAATGCATTGTTGGTTTAACGTCTAAATAATTCAATCAGTCCAGTCGGTGTGGCTCAGTGGTTGAGCATCAACCTATGAACCAGGAGGTCACTGTTCAATATCTGGTCAGGGCACATGCCCAGGTTGTGGGCTTAATCCCCAGTAGGGGGTGTGCAAGAGGCAGCCGATCAATTATTCTCATTATTGATGTTTCTGTCTCTCCCTCTCCCTTCCTTTCTGAAACCAATAAAAATATATTAAAAATTAAAAATAAAAAGTCAATCAATGAATTGCACCATATTAATAGATTAAAGGACTGAATAAACATGTCAGACACAAGAAAAACATTTGAAAAACACCTTTTTATTATAAAAATATTATACAAACTAGTAATAGAAGGGAAGTTTCCCCACCTGATAAATGGCTGATCCAAAAAATAATCCAACAGCTAATATATTTAATAGTGAAAAACTAAAATCTTTCTAAGTTAAAAAATAATACAAGGATATGTACTCTTTTCCATTCAACGTTATGCTGGAGGTTCTATCCTAGGTAATTAGCCAACATTGGAAAGGCAGAAGTAAAACTATGTTTATGTGCATATGACTTGATTTTGTATATAGAAAATCTTAAGGAGTACACACACACACACACACACACACACACACACACACACCACATACTCACATACTATTAGAACTGATAAAGTTGTTAGGATACAATGTTGCAGGATACAAGATCATTATACAAAAATAAAATACATTTCTATATACTTTTTCCCATAAATTTTACTTCTCAGTTACAGTTTTGATGCCAGGTGGGTACTGGAAATATTGGGCGCAACACTTTGTAAAGTACTTGATGGTCTAACCACTGTGTTACACACCTGAAACTATTTCTATACACACTTAATGAACAATTTGAAAATTAAATTAAGAAAATAACCTTATTTACAGTAGTATCAAAAATATTACTTAGGCATAAATCTATCAAAAGAAGTACAAGATTTTACACTGAATTTTATTGGAAGACATTAAGGAAAACCTATATAAATAGATAAGTAGGAAGACATCCCATATTCATGAATTGGGAGACTTCATATAGTAAAGATGGTAATACTCACAAATTGATTTATAGGTTCAGTGCAATATCTAGCAATTATTTTATTTAAATTGATAAGGTAACCCTAAAATCCATGAAGAAAGCACCAAAATAGAAAAATAAATCTTGAAAAAGACTCAAAATTTTTAATTTTAAAGCTTACTACAAAACTATAGAAATGAAGATAGTGTGGTGCTGACATAAAAATAGACATATAGATCAATACAATAGAACTGAGAGTCCATAAATGTATACATTTATGCTTAATCAATAGTAAAGAAAATGTGGTGTATACCTTGGCCATTGCGGCTCAGTTGGTTGGGCATCCTTCCGTGCTTGGTTAGGGCATGTGCCCAGGTTACAGGCTCCATCCCTGGTAGGGGGTGTGCAGGAGGCAGCCGATTTAAGTTTCGCTCTCACATCCATGTTTCTCTCCTTCTTCCTCTCCCTCTTTCTCTATAAAGTCAATAAAAATATTTTTAAAATAAAAGAAAATGTGGTGTATCTATACAATCAAATATTACTTAGCCATAAAAAGGAATGAAGACTGATAAATGGGTAAACCTTGAAACCACTGTTCTAAGTGTAAGACGATATTTACATATTGTATGATTCCAGTTATCTGAAATGTCTATAATAGATGAATCCATAGAGACAGAAAGTCAGTTGTGGTTTCTTGAGACAGGGAGTGGGAGAGTGGGGGAATGGCTGCTAATAGGTATGGGTTTTCTTTTTAAGGTGATGGAAATATTCTGAAATTAGATAACAGTGATGGTGGCACAACTTTCTAAATATACTAAAACATCCTGAATTGTCCCCTTAAAAAAACGTTGAATTTTATAGGTGAATTATATCTCATAGGTTTTTTTGTTAAATATCTCATAATTTTTATTTAAAAAATGGAAGTGGAGTAGAAAGTCACCCACAAAAGTCTTTGCCATTTTTCTGGCTGCTGTTTTCTTCAAACAATTGCTACTTTAAGTAGATTCAGCAGCTGGAAAGACAGTTTGCCCTATCTTTTGTGTGAAAACCTCTGTCCTGTGTTTTCGTATCTGAGTTGGGGCTCTGGCTGTAGACCTACTTGAGGTTTACTCACAAAGCTCCCTGATTACTTATAAGCCGCCTAAGTGTAATTTCCCCAATAATCATTTGGGTTCTATTTGACTATGTTGAATGAATCGGATAGACCTGCATGTTATGTGACCTTGGACAAGTTAGTTCACCTTTTTTGAACCTTAATTTCCTTTACAATATCTACTTTTCGGCAGTGTGATAACTAAATGAGACCATGGAATTTAAGTACCTAGCACACTGCCTGGACTGATGTAGGCTTCACTTAATGTTAGCTTCCTATCTACTTCTTTTCTTCTGTTAAAAGCACATTCCTTATAGGTCAGGTCACTCAGTTCTGTCCTGGCTTTCTGCCTAGCAACAGATGGCCTCTAGAAATAAACCATGGGTTGAGGTATTTTTTTTTCTTTTTATCTGTGTGTCCTCTGCTGTGCCTCTTCCAGTACCTGGCACACTGTAGGTGCTCAATGAATTTGGATTTTCTGTAAGACAGCACAAGCCTTTTACTTGGATTTTCCAGCACATTGCTGACAGGATTTCAGAGTGTCAGTTTTAGTCTATGACAAACAAGCATGGCTAGTGTTCCTTTGGAGGCTGTTTTGCTGAGAGGCTGAGAGCTAAATTGAATTTCATACTTGAGGAGAGTGACATTTGAGTCCTCCATCCCCCATAAAGGTTTCCAACTCCTGCTTTCCAGCTAAACCTTTCAGGATATTTTAATCATCTATAACATCATACTTTAATATGCAGCAGTGAAATGCTTAAACAATACCAAAGAACTCATTATTCATAAAGGCAATCCCAGATTCCTATTGCCTTGGAAATGTTTTACTTATTATTAGGTTGTCTGAATACATTGTAGAATAACCTTTTAAAGGCATATATTTAGTTCACTACTGTGTTCCTTCTTCCTCCTTTTAAAAAAATTGAATGAGTAAGTACTATGAAAAAAATTGGGGAGAATAAAAGTACCCATCATTCAGGCCCATTTTTAAATGTCATTATCTGAGCAGCAGCTCCCAGACCCAGAGCCTTCAGCTGTACTGGAAGGAACTGCTCTTTGTCTAGATAAAGCCATTGAGGGCTATATTTGTGGAAGTCAAAACTACCAATGACCAATGCAAAAACAAATACTCTCTAGCTATTTTTTTTTCTTCCCAGGAAATAGATTGGTCACATGAAACCTGGCACTGTGCCCTGCATTCTCAGTTCTGAGCAAATGAAACTAAAACTATAGACATCTTAATCTGTGCCTTCTCTTCCATGTCTAGGAGCGGAAAAAGAAATTTGAAAAGGATGGTGAGAGGTTTTATTCTTTGTTGGATCGACACTTACATCTGTCTTCTAAAAAGAAAGAATCTCAGTTACAAGAGGTATGTTAAAAAACGTGTCCCCCCTTCCACTGCCAGCTACACCTTGTGGTAGCTTCCTATTGCAATGCTTTCCTCGTACCCTGCCTCAGCTGAGAATCATGTATGAGAGTATTACTTGCAGTTAAAATCATGGCCTGGGAACCAGCTGTCCTGAGTTCTCAAGCCAGCTCCTTCACTGAATCACTGTATGATTTTGAATAACATATTTCTTTCTTGGTCTGAGTTCCCCTATCTGTCAAAGGAGGAGTGGTATTTACCGATCTCCAGAATCCTTTTCAGTTCTAAGTTTCTGATTCCATATTCCACACAGGGATAGAGTTAAAGTAGTGTTGTATTTGGTAAATCAGGAACTGATGTACTTTTTCTCTCTGAGGTATTCTAACATTAGTTATTTTTTGGTTCTGCACTGGGACTACAGCTTATATGGGACTTGCTTTAATTTCAAAGAAGTCACTATTTGGTGAGTGCCTACAGCATGTCAAGTTCCACGCTGGGTGCAGCAGGACTACAAAGAAAATAATGCCCTTTTGCAGGATACCATTTGGATAAGAATACACATGACTTTTATACAAGTAGAATTATTTACATACTATAATATGTATGTGTATATGGTATCCTTGTAGGGGTGGGAAAGTATCTACACTAATAAAAGAGAAACATGCAAATTGACCATCACTCTGCTACGCCCACTAGCCAATCAGGAGCGAGTATGCAAATTAACCCAACAAAGATGGAAGTGGCCATGGAGCTGGAGCAAGCAGGAGGCTTGGGTTGCCCCCAGTGGTGGAGGAAGCCAAGCTTCCTGACCACCCTGGCCGGTCCTGGCCTCTGCTCAAGGCTACAAAGTTTCAATTATAGAAGATAAATAAATCCCAGATACCTGCTTCCAGCCGGCCCTGGCCTCCGCTCAAGGAGTCGTTGAAAAAGAAAAAAAGAAAAAAAGGAGGGGCTGGGTGTCTGGATCACCAGGGGGCGTGGCCAGCCTAAAAACATCCCTCAGCCCCTCACCCAGGCTGGCCACGCCCCCCCAGTGGGGACCCTCACCACATGGGGGCATGGCCGGCCTGCAAACCACCACAGGCCCCTCACCCAGGCCGCCCCATGCCCCAAGGGAACCCCCACCCTGATCTGGGACACCCTTCAGGGCAAACCAGCTGGCCCCCACCCGTGCACCAGGCCTCTATCTATACTAATAAAAGAGTAATATGCTAATTAGACTGGGAGACCTTCCTGACCTTCTGGATGTTCTTATGGACAAAGCCATGGTGGCGGGGCTGAGGTAGAGGTGGTTAGAGGCCAAGAGGGGAGGGCAGTTGTGGGTGATCAGGTCAGGATGGGACAGCAGTTGTGGGTGATCAGGCTGGTGGGGGGCGGGGCCATTGGGGGTAAGCAGACCATCAGGGGGAACAGTTGGGGAAGAGCAGGCTGTCAGTGGGGGTCAGTTGGAGGTGATCAGGACAGCAGGGGTGGCAGTTTGGAGTGAGCAGGCCAGCAGGGGGGCAGTTGGGGGCAAGCACACTGGCACAGGGGACAGTTGGGGGTGATCAGGCTGGCAGGGGGGGCATTTGGGGGTGAGCAGGCCAGCAGGCAGAGTGGTTAGGGGCAATCAGGCAGGCAGGCAGGCAGGTGAGTGGTTAGGAGCCAGCTGTCCCGGATTGCAAGAGGGATGTCTGACTGCTAGTTTAGGCCTGATCCCTGTAAACTGGCAGTAGGACATCCTTCGAGGGGTCCCAGATTGGAGAGGGTGCACGCTGGGCTAAGGGACACCACCCCCCCAATGCATGAATTTCATGCACCGGGGCTCTAGTTTAGAGAATAAAAAACTTTGAATGTGTAGAATGGCCTTTGTGGAAGAATGTTGCTTTCCAATTTAAGGTGGTCGTTCAATAATAGGTAAAATGTTTGATGGATAGAAATGGAGAAATGGACCCTTCTAGTGGAGGGCAATGGCACAAAGGATGGGAAACATTTTGACCAGAATTTACATTACTACTGGAAGGCGATGAAAGACAATCTAAGATCAGGCAAGTTGAGGCCAGATTGTGGAGTAATAGGCTCAGGAGTATGTATTGGCCCTGGAAGGATCATTGAAGGCCTTTGGTTGTGGAAGCAATATGAGTGGAATTTTATTTTAGGAATCTTAACCTGGCTGGGGCTATACAGTGAATTAGATCAGGGAGAGACTGGAAACAGGAAGACCAATTTAGGAAACATTGCAATGAGCTAGGGGAGAGGCTCTGAGTCAGAAGAGTAGCACTGGGGAAGGGAAAGAAGGACTTAATTGATTAAGACTTTTTCAATTGGAAAAATGGGCCTATGGAATAAAAGTTCCCTTAACATATGGAGATATTTACAGATACCCAATTGAATAAGGTAATAGATAGGAGCTGTGAAAGTTCTTAGAAATCATCCTCTCTAAGGTCACACACATTGTGGCAAAGTTGAAGGTCAACCCAGACACCTGATTTAGTGAGTATACATCACATCATGTGAGGCGTTTCAAGGTGATGAGTTGTGGGAACCATGCCAGATAGTCAAGGCTTGTGGGAGCACAGAGGCCTTGTTATCAATATACCAGAATGGCCAAAGACCGCTCTGGGCATGAGCCTAATCGGAACATCCAAGGACTCTGAGCCTGGGAATCCTAATCAGGCCAAGATACCATGAGTGTGTCCAAGGACACATGATACACTGCCCTTCAGTAGCCAATATGATTGATGTCACTCTTGGCATGAAGCCTTCTTTGTATAAATAGTGTAAAAGTAGGTTACTGACCAACTAGTTGGCTGGAGTGTGAAGAAGAAGTCAGCTGGAGTATTGAGTGAGAGCATCTACAGCCGTGGGCAAACTACGGCCCGCGGGCCGGATCTGGCCCGTTCAGCTGTTCTATCCGGCCCGCGGAGCCGAAAGAGCGGAGGGTTCTCTTGCTCTCCCCTCCGCTCCTTTACTTTGAATTTATATTAGTTCACACAAACACTCCATCCATGCTTTTGTTCTGGCCCTCCGGTCCAGTTTAAGAACCCATTGTGGCCCTCGAGTCAAAAAGTTTGCCCACCCCTGAGATGAAGAGTGTGAAAAAGTCTGCTAGAGAGAGCAGCTGGGCAGGAGAGACAGAAGAAGCCACTGAGCTGGAGAGCTCAGATACTGCTATGACATGAGGCGGTGAGTCTAGGAGGCAGCGTGTGGCTGCTCAGATAATAGCTGTGGGTACAGAGACTGATGCTGGTTTATGAGAAAGATATCTATTTACCAGCCAGTGTGCGGCTGCCTGCCTATATGGACTTCACCGTAAGGACTGTTCTTGTCTGATGGCTATATAGCCACTGGCTTCTTCAATAAAGACTCATTCTTATACGCCCACAACTTCTCGTGGCTTTTCTATCTGCCCCACTGCCGAGAATACCTGTGTCTAGTGAGGAGAGAATAAAGGAGGAACTTGGACTAAATTCCCAACAGTTAGTACAGTGGGCAGGGTTTGAGATGGACCTGCCCTGGCAGAGCTGTGCGGTGCTCTTGCTTCTGGCTCTGACATGAGTCAAGAGCCTCAGTGATGGATGGAGTTAGTATTAAGAAGGTAAAGGACTATTTCTTTGTCATAAACTGGAATGAAGTACTGGTCTGGGGTCTTCTGCCATTTTCTTTCACACACTTTTATTTTATTCCATTTTCATCTATTTTGTGCCAAAATTCCAATGCAGAAAAGAGCTAACATAACAGACCTGAGACTACTACTATGCTTCAAAAGGTCTACTTACAAGATTTGCTCTTGGCTGGTATCTGGGAACTTGGATGGTAAACAGTTTCCTACACTGATATAAAAGTTTCCCTAAATGTGAGTGACTCAGTGTGCCTAGACTGCCTGTACCAACGATGTGGTTTATGTTGAACACCTTATTTTCTTCTGGGAGTCTCAGATTTGGTACATGTTTGGCAGAGGGTACCTGTGTATATCCCCCAAGAAAAACCTAGGACACTCAGTCTTTTTATAAAAAAAATATATTTTTATTTATTTCAGAGAGGAAGGGAGAGGGAGAGAGAGAAACATCAAAGATGAGAGAGAATCATTGATTGGCTGCTTCCTGCACGCCCCCTACTGGGGATCGAGCCTGCAATCCAGGCATGTGCCCCAACTGGGAATCGAACCATGACCTCCGAATTCATAGGTCAATGCTCAAACACTGAACCATACCGGCTTGACAGGACACTCAGTCTTTAGTGAGCTTCCTTGGTAGAAAACATTGCACATGTGTTGTCATAATCTCTTGCTGGAGTTTGACCTGTATGACTACACTAAGAGAGAACACTTGGAAATTTGCACCTAGTTTACTCTGAACTTTACCCCATGTATTCTTCCTTTGATGATTTTGTTTGTATGCGTTCACTAAAATAAATCTTAGCCATGTATATTACTATATGCTGAGTCCTGTGAATTGTCCTACAGAATTAGCAAACCTGTGGGTTTGCAACTCTGGACACTGTCCAAACTTTATTATTTTGGAGATGGTTGTAATGGAAGTTTCTGGAGTGTCCTAGCAGTTTGATGCTGCATGTACACATTGCTGGTGACTTTCCTAATGAGCAAGGATGCAGCCTTTGTACTTGTTCAAACAGAAAAAAGCTGGGGATCCTTAGTTACATTTTTAATATTAAGAGACTTTGTTTTTAGAGCAGTTTTAAGTTTAAAACTTGAATGGTAAGTACAGAGTTCCCATACATCCCTACTACCCTGCATATAGTTTCCCCTATTATTCATTTATTTAAATTAAATTTATTGGGGTGACATACATTAGTAAAATTATCTAGGTTTCACCAATGGAACAGAACAGAAATCAATCCAAGCCATGATGCTCAATTAATATTTGACAAAGGAGGCAAGAGCATACAATGGAGTCAAGACAGTCTCTTCAATAAATGGTGTTGGGAAAATTGGACAGATACATGCAAAAAAATGAAACTAGACCACCAACTCACACCATACACAAACATAAACTCAAAATGGATAAAGGACTTAAACAGGAAACTGTTTATATAAAATAACAGTTTGGTGTATAAAAAACTTAAGACAGTAAACCATAAAAATCTTAGAAGAATCCATGAACAGCAAAATAGCAGACATATGTTGTAGCAATACCTTTACCAATACAGTTCCTAGGACAATGGAAATTAAGGAGAAAATAAACAGATGTGACTACATCCAAATAAAAAGCTTCTGCACAGCAAAAGAAACCATCAACAAAACAGCAAGAAAGCCCACTGCATGGGAGAACATATTTGTCAATGTTATCTCTGATGAGGGATAATCTCCAAAATTTGTAGGGAATTCATACAACTTAACAAAAAGAGGATAAACAATCCAATCAAAAAATGGACAAAGGACACTGGATGGTAAACAGTTTGTTAGGCTCAGTTACCGAAAGAAAGAGCCTCCGATAGTAGTTGAAAGTATTACATATGTTCCCCTTTTTTCCCCCATTGACTCCCTCCAGCCTGCCCCCTGCCCCAGTTCCTCAGCACCTCATATATCCATGGCCTCATCTGAGTCCATGGACCTTGTATATATGCATACAAGGTACTTGATTGATCGCCTACCACCCACCCACCCAACCTCCCCTGCTTCCCTCTGAGATTCTGCACTCTGTTCCATCCTTCCATGTCTCTGGATCCACTCCATTCATCACTTAATTTTTTTACTTAGATTCCACATATGAGTGAGATCATGTTATTCTTGTCTTTGACTGACTTATTTCACTTAGCATAATACTTTCCAGGTCCCTCCATGCTCTCTCAAAGGGTAAGAGATTCTTCTTTTTTTGCGGATGCATAGTATTCCATGGTATAAATGTACCATAGCATTTTTATCCACTCATCTACTGATGGGCACTTGGGCTGTTTCCAGATCTTAGCTATTGTAAATTGTGCTGCTATGAACATAGGGTGCATGCATTCTTTGTGAATGGTATTTTGGGTTTCTTGGAATATATTCCTAGAAGTAGGATCACTGGGTCAAATGGCAATTTTATACTTAAATTTTTGAGGCAACTGTATACTGTTTTCTATAATGGCTGCACCAGTCTGCATTCCCACCAGCAGTGTACTAGGGTTCCCTTTTCTCCACATCCCCACCAGCACTTGTCATTTGTTGATTTGTTTATGGTAGCCATTCTGACAGGTCTGAGATGATACCTCATTGTCGTTTTCATTTGCATCTCTCTGATGATAAGTGACTTTGAGCACTTTTTCATATGTCTCTTGGCCATCTGTATGTCTTCTTTGGAGAAGGGTCTATTTAGGTACTTAGACCATTTTTAAAAAATCTTTATTGTTCAGATTATTACAGATGTTCCTCTTTTTCCCCCCATAGCTCCCCTCCACCCGGTTCCCACCCCACCACATGCCCTCACCCCTCCCACTGTCCTCATCCATAGGTGTAAGATTTTTGTCCAATCTTTTCCTGCACCCCCTCACCCCCTTTTCCCTGAGAATTGTCAGTCCACTCCCTTTTCATTCCCTGATTCTATTACATTCACCAGTTTATTCTGTTCTTCAGGTTTTTTATTCATTTGATTTTTAGATTCACTTGTTGATAGATATGTATTTGTTGTCACTTTGTTATTCATAATTTATTATCTTTACCTTTTTCTTCTTCTTCCTCTTCTTAAAGAATACACTTCAGCATTTTATATAATACTGGTTTGGTGGTGATGAACTCCTTTAGCTTTTTCTTGTCTGTGAAGCTCTTTATCTGACCTTCAATTCTAAATGATAGCTTTGCTGGGTAGAGTATTCTTGGGTGTAGGTTCTTGCTATTCATCACTTTGAATATTTCGTGCCACTCCCTTCTGGCCAGCATAGTTTCTGTTGAGAAATCAGCTGACAGTCGTATGGGTACTCCCTTGTAGGTAACTAACTGTTTTTCTCTTGCTGCTTTTAATATTCTCTCTTTGTCTTTTGCCCTTGGCATTTTAATTATGATGTGTCATGGTGTGTTCCTCTTTGGATTCCTCTTGTTTGGGATTCTCTGTGCTTCCTGGACTTGTAAGTCTATTTCTTTCACCAGGTAGGGGGAGTTTTCAGTCATTATTTTTTCAAATAGGTTTTCAATATCTTGCTCTCTCTCTTCTTCTGGCACCCCCATAATTCAGATGTTGGTATGCTTGAAGTTGTCCCAGAGGCTCCTTACACTATCTTCATATTTTTGGATTATTTTTTCTTTTTGCTCTTCTGGTTGGGTGTTTTTTGCTTCCTCATATTTTAAATCTTTGATTTGATTCTTGGGATCCTCTAGTTTACTGTTGAATCTCTGTATATTATTCTTTATTTCAGTCAGTGTATGCTTAATTTCTGGCTGATCTTTTTCCATTTATTTTGGCATTCTCACTGAGATCCTTGAAGGTCTCACTAAGTTCCTCTGAGGTCTCACTAAGTTCCTTGGAGGTTTCGAGAAGATTCTTTAGTAACCTTATAACTGTGGTTTTGAACTCTATATCCAATAGTTTGCTTTCCTCCATTTCTTTCATTTGTGACATTTTTTGTCTCTACATTTTGGCTAATTCTCTGTGTTGATAGAGTGGTCTTGTGTGGTGGGTGTCCTATAGGGCCCAGTGGCTCAGCCTCCCCAGTCACCTGTGGTGGACACTCTTGGCGCACCCCTTTGTGGGCTGTGTGCACAGTCTTGTTGTAGTTAAGCCTTGATAGCTGTTGGTGTCACTGGGAGGAATTGACCTCCAAGCTAATTGGCTGTGAGGACCAGCTGTGTCTACAATGGAAGGACTGCTGTGCAGGAGATACCCTTATGGGGCAGGACTTGTTTTCAGTGGGGCTTTGGTGCTCACTGAGTCTGCCCCTTGAGTGTGTCGCTTATGGATATGAAGAGTTGTAATCTGGTATGGTCTCACAATGACCACTGGGTACACTGGCTCTTGGATCCCCAAGGAGGTGCAAAGTCAGCCACTGCCTTGGGCCACCCAGCAGGAGCTACAGAGAGATCTGCAGAATCCTCCACTTTGTATGTGGTTTGGGAGTGCCCAGATGAGGCCCAGCTATGAAGCAAGGCAGAGTGCTGCTGCCAGGCCTTGGGCCTTCTTTTGGAAGCTTTGGGGCTCTCTGACCCAGCTGCAGTTTGATAGGGTTTAGGCTGAGAAAGGACAGACCATTCATTTGCAAAAGCCGGTGTGTACAGCTTAGGTGAGGTTGTAAATTGTGTGGGTTGGGGTCTCCAGGAATCACCAGGGCAGAGCAAACAGCAATGGCTGCCAGTCAACCCTGCACAGGAGAGGTCCACGCGTCTCTGCATCCAGCGCCCCCAGGCATGAACAATTATTGCTGAGAGCACCTCTGAGAGAAAGCCGCCCTTGCGTTCCAGCCCAATGCCAGACAGTCCAATTTCTTCCCGTATGAGTCTGGGTCCTCAGAGTCTCGCCCGGAAGTGGAGTTCAGAGCAATTGGGAACTTGTACCTCCCTCCTGACTGAAAAAACAACAACAGCGCACCCAGTTGCCAGCCTGTTTCATGCGTGCCTGCGTACCTCCTACTGGTATCAATGTGCTTTTTTCTTTCCTTCTAGTTTTAGAACTTCCACTCAGCCAGCTTTCCCACGGTTCTGGATGATAGTTGTTTTGTCTTTTAGTTGTAGTTTTTATGTGGTTGTGAGAGGCAGCAAGCACAGGTATTAACTATGCCACCAACTTGGTTCTCTCCCCCCTTTGCCATTTTTTAATTGTCAGATATGTTCTTCCATACAGTGGACTCCCTTTTCATTTTGTTGATAGTTTCTTTTGCTGTGCAGAAGGTTTTCATTTTGATGTAGTCCCATTTGCTTATTTTCGCCTTAGTTTTCTTTCTTTAGGAGATGTATTGGTAAACATATTGCTACAAGACATATCTGAGACTTTGCTGCCTATGATTTCTTCTAGGATTTTTATGGTTCCCTGACATACATTTAAGTCTTTTAACCATTTTGAGTTTATTCTTGTGTATGGTGTAAGTTAGTGGTCTAATTTCATTTTTTTGCATGTATCTGTCCAATTTTCCCGACACCATTTTTTTTTTCCCAAAAGTATGGCACAATGCTTAGCAGAGGATGGCTCAAAGAATGAGAGTGTCTTTATTTATTTATTTTTTAAAATATATTTTTATTGATTTCAGAGAGGAAGGAAGAAGGAGAGAGAGATAGAAACATCCATGATGAGAGAGAATTATGGATCTGCTGCCTCCTCCACTGGGGATCGAGCCCACAACCTGATGTCAGACCCTCGACCGGAATCGAACCTGGGACCTTTCAGTTTGCAGTACGACACTCTATCTACTCAGCCAAACTGGCTAGAGCCTGACACCATTTTTTGAAGAGACTGTCTTGACTCCATTGTATGCTCTTGCTTCCTATGTCAAATATTAATTGAGCATAATGGCTTGGGTCGATTTCTGGGGCCTCTGTTCTGTTTCATTGATATATCTTCCTGTTCTTGTTCCACTACCAGGCTCTTTTGGTTACAGTGGCTTTGTAGTATAACTTGAAATCCAACTTCAAGTTATATTACAGTGTTTCCTCCAACTTTGTTCTACTTTTTCAAAGTTGCTGCAGCTATTCAGGGCCTTTTTTATTCCAAATGAATTTTTGGAGTCCTAGATCTGTGAAATATCCTCTTGATATTTTAATAGGATTGCACTGAATCTGTAGATTGCCTTGGGTAGTATGGACATTTTAATGATGTTGATTCTACAAATCCATGAACATGGTATAGTTTTCCACTTGTTTATATATTCTCCTATCTCTTTTTTTTCAACATCCTGTAGTTTTCCAAGTATAGGTATTTTGCATCCTTGGTTAAGTTTATTCCTAAGTATTTTAATTTTTTTTTGTTGCAATGGTAAATGGGATTGCTTGTTTAGTTTCTATTTCTGAAGATTTATTTTTGGTGTATAAAAATGACATTGATTTTTGGGTGTTGATTTTGTATCCTGATACATTGTCAAATTCATTTATTAAACCTAGTAGTTTTCTCGTGCAGTCTTTTTTTTTTTAAATATATTTTATTGATATTTTACAGAGAGGAAGGGAGAGGGATAGAGAGCTAGAAACATCAATGAGAGAGAAACATCGACCAGCTGCCTCCTGCACACCCCCCACTGGGGATGTGCCCGCAACCACAGTACATGCCCTTGACCGGAATCGAACCTGGGACCCTTGAGTCCGCAGGCCGATGCTCTATCCACTGAGCCAAACCGGTTTCGGCTCTCGTGCAGTCTTTAGGGTTTTTCTTGTACAGTAGCTTGTCATCTGTGGATAATGAGAGTTTTACGTCCTCCTTTCCAGTCTGGATGCCTTTTATTTATTCTTCTTGTCTGATCGCTGTGGCTAGGACTTCCACCACTATGTTGAATAAGAGTGGTGAAAGTGGACATCCGTGTCTTTTTCCTGTTCTTAGGGGAATTTTTGTTTTGTTTTATTTTTTGTCCATTGAATATGATGTTGGCTATAGGTTTGTTATACATGGCCTTTATCATGGTGAGATATGCTCCCTCTATTCCCACTTTGCTGAGAGATTTTTATCAAAAACGTGTGTTGGATTTTGTCAAATGCTTTTCCCATGTCTATTGGTATGATCATGTGATTTTTGTCTTTCAATTTATGTGATGTATCATGTTTATCGATTTGTGAATATTATACCAGCCTTGCATCCCTGGAATAAATCCCACTTCGTCATGGTGTCTGATGTTTTTACTGTATTGCTGGATGCGATTTGCTAATATTTTATTGAAGATTCTAGCATCTATGTTCATCAGAGATATTGGCCTGTAATTCTCTTTCTTTGTAGTGTCTTTATCAAGATTTGGAATTAGGGTAATGCTGGCCTCATAAAACGAACTTGGAAGTATTCCTTTCTCTTGGATTTTTTTGAATATTTTCAGTAGCATGGGTGTTCGTTTTTCTTTGAATGTTTGGTGAAACTCCCCGGTGAAGCCATCCAGACCTGGGCTTTTTTTTTGCTGGGAGGCTTTTTGTTTTTTATTATTATTACTGCTTCTATTTCATCAGCTGTTATTGGCCTATTCAGGTTTTCTGATTCTTCCTGATTCAGTTTTGGGAGATTGTATTTTTCTAGGAATTTGCCCATTTCATCACTGTCCAGCTTGTTGGAATATAGTTGTTCATTTTATTTTCTCACAATCCTTTGTATTTCTGTGGTGTCAGTGGTTACTTCTCCACTTTTGTTTCTGATTTTATTTATTTGGGTCCTCTCTCTTTGTTTATTGTTGAGTCTGCCTATTGGTTCATCAATTTTGTTTATCTTTCAAAGAACTAGCTCTTGGTTTCATTGATTTTATATATATATATATATATATATATATATATATATATATATATATATATATATATATTTGTCTTTATGTCATTTATTTCTGCTCTAATCTAATCTTTACTATTTCCTGCCTTGTACTTACTCTTAGATTTTCTTGTTCTCTTTCTAGTTCTTCAAGTTGTAGGCTTAAATAGTTTATTGTTAATTTTTCTTGTTTTTTGAGATAGGTCTGTTGTGCTGTGAACTTCCCTCTCAGGGCTTCTTTTGCTGTGTCCCAGAGATTTTGGGCTGTTGAGTGTTCATTCTGATTTCTTTCCAGGAAGTTTTTCAGGAAGTTTTTGATTTCCTTCTTGATCTTGCTGGTAACCCATTCATTATTTAATAACATGCTATTTAGCCTCCATGCATTTGAATGTTATTGCTTGTTTTCACTGCAGTTGATTTCTAATTTCATTCCATTGTGATCTGAGAAGATGCTTGATATGATTTCAATCTTCTTGAACTTGTAGAGACTTGTTTTGTATCCTAACATGTGGTCTACCTTTGTAAATGATCCATGTGCACTTGAGAAGAATGTATATTCTGCTGCTTTGGGGTGAAATGTTCTATAAATGTCAATTAAATCCATCTGACCCAGTGTGTCCTTTAGAGTCACTGTTTTCTTATTAAGTTTTATCTGGAAGATCTATCCATTGAAGTCAGAGGGGTGTTAAAGTCCCATACTATGACATATTGTTGTCGATATCTCCCTTAAAGTCTTCTAGAAGTTTTTTTTAAATGTGTTTAGGTGCTTCTATCTTGGGTGCATGTATGTTTACCAGGGTAATATCCTCTTGTTGGATTGAACCATTTATTATTATGTAGTGACTTTTGTTGTCTCTTGTGATGGACTTCATTTTAAAGTTTGTTTTGTCTGATATGAGTATTGCTACTCCAGCTTTTTTTTTTTCTTTTCTATTTGCATGGAAAATTTTTTCCATCCCTTCACTCTCATCCTGTGTATGTCTTTTGTTCTGACGTGGGTCTCTTGTAGATTTGTCATGTTTTTGTATCCATTTTACTACCCTATGCCTTTTTAAAAAAATTGATTTTAATGAGGAAGGGATAGGGAGAGAGAGATAGAAACATCAATGATGAGAGAGAATCATTGATTGGCTGCCTTCTGCATGCTCCCCACTGGGGATCGAGCCCTCAACCCAGGCATGTGCCCTTGACCAGAATCGAACCCGGGACCTTTCAGTTTTGCAGGCCGATGCTCTATCCACTGAGCCAAACCAGCGAGAGTGCTACCCTAGGTCTTTTGATTGGAGCTTTTAATCCATTTATATTTAGGGTCATTATTGATAGTACTTATTTATTGCCTTTTTAATTCTGTATGCCTAGGTTTTTCTCTCTCTTTCTTCTTATTACAGCAGTCCCTTTAGCCTTTGTTGTAATGCTGGCTTGGTGGTGATATACTCCTTTAGCCTCTTTTTGTCTGGGAAGCTCTTTATTTGAATAATTTGAATAATAGCCTTTCTGGATATAGTAATCTTGGTTTCAGATCCTTGTTTTCCATTATCTTGAATACTTCATGCCATTTCTTTCTGGCCTGTAGGGTTTCTGATGAGAAATCAGGTGTCAGCCTTATTGGAGCTCCTTTGTAGGTAACAGTTTTTCTTTTGCTGCCTTTAAGTTTATCTATTTATCTTTAATTTTTGGCATTTTAATTTTGATGTGTCTGGGCCCGAGCCTGTTTGGGTTCTTCTTTCTTGGGGTTCTCTGTGCTTCCTGGACTTGTGTGACTTTCCTTCACCACGTTAGGGGTATTTTCTGCCATTACTTCTCCAAACATGTTCCCTATTCCTTTCTTCCTTTCTGCCTCTTCTGGCACATCTGCTATTTGAATATTGTTACATTTCATGTTGTCCCACAGCTCCCTTAAGCTGTCCTCCTTTTTTTTAAAAAAAAAATTGGTTTCTCTTTTTGGTTCTCTGATTGAGTGATTTTTTAACTATGTCTTCTAATTCACTGATTCAATCCTCAGCTACCCCTAATCTGCTGTGTATTCCTTCCAATGTGGTCTTTATTTGTGCTATGTCATTCTTTATTTCTGTTTTCATAGTTACTATATCTTTTTTTCTCATGCTGTTGAACATCTTTACCATCATTATTCTGAACTCTGTATCAGATAAATTTCTTATCTTCATTTCATTTATCTCTTCTGTAGAATTCTCTTGTTCTTTCATTTGGGTGTTGCTTCTTTGTCTCCTAATTTTGGCTGCCTTTTTGGGTTGGTGACTATGTATTAGGTAGATCTGCTATGCCACTCAATCTCCAGTGCAGGGCAATGTCAAATGCTATTTCTGACTATTTAGATCAGGCAAAGATTCAAAGCCTCCAGAGGATGTCTCTGTCTACAGACTGATAGGATTTTATCTTGAATTGCCCTTGGGCAATCTTCCACATGTGTGGCAAGAGTTTTTTTTCAAAGGTGTGATGTAATTGCTTCTGCCTAGAGGCTAATTTGTAGTCTCTCAATGGGCCTCAGCAACTCAGCTTTGTAGGGCAAGGTGTTTTCCAATAGGGTAGATCAACTGTGTTCCCCCCAGGCAAGGTAGCTTATATAGCAAATGTTTGCCTGTGAAGGATGACCTCCTTAGCTGAGGGAATGACTCAGCACAGGAAACCAGGGTGTTTGCCTTCTGAGCTCTAACCCCAGCACCCATGATCCTGGCTTCTGCTCGTACAGCTCAAGTCCACAATGCCATCCCTCTGCCGGGTCACAAAGTGTGTGGCTCCACGGGGAATTTTTTGTGTTGGCCCTTTAAGAGGGTGTCTGAATTTTCCAGCTGTCTCTCTGCGGCAGACAGCAACCCTGCTGCTTTTCACAGCCAGATGTTATGTGGGTACTCTTCTCAGTTCTGTTGCTAGGGGCCCAGTTTGAGGTTTGGACCCCAGAGTTCTCAGTGGGAAGCTCCCCACAGCTGAGATATCTTTCTGGAACTTCAGCTGCTGTCTGTGGGAGCCCAACCAGCTCTTTTGCACCTCTGTTCCTCCTACCAGTCTCTATGCAGTCTCCACTTTCTGTCCTTGATTATCAGGGTTCTCTCCAGCGAGTCTTCTGCTGAATATTCGGGGAGTTTTTCTGTTGTTTTTTTTTTTTGTTGTTGTAATTTCATTTTGGTCCTAGGAGCATGTCTGTGCAGCATCCACTTACTCCACCACCATTTTTAATTTCCTGTAGTTGAGTTTCTTGAGGGAGGCTCTTAGTGAGAAACCAGGTAGGCATTAGTGGTATTCAAAAATTGATACAAAAAAAAAGGAGACATATGTACTACTATTTGTAATACTTTAAACAATAAAAAAATAAAAATAAATAAAAAATATATTTTTTTTTTAAAAGAAAAAAAAGATACAGATTCAAACTTGCTACCAGTTCTGGGTTTGAGGCCACTCTGCAACATTTTCAGGGTACATCAAGGTTGGCCACTACCTGTCTTGTGCCTATTGACCTTTATAGTGGGGCCATATCTCAGGGATTCATCATGGTGAGTCCAGCAGTGTTTATGAATGCTCACACATACCAAAGTTTGGCCGTGCGGAGGGAGGGCTTTGCACAAGAATGGTGGCACTCATCTGGTGTGTGCAGAAAAAATGGCCCATCCTAAGAGCCATACACCTCAGTTTTTCCCATATTCTGCCCAGACTTTCTGCATAGTATTCTGCACTGGGGAATTAGGCTGACCACGAATGGTTGACAATGCTGAGGACCACAAGCTCAGTAGGGTCTGGCCACCCAGAGTCAGGAAGGTCAAGCTGAAGTTTCTCCCTTTATGGGGCTATTGGGTCTCTTATGGGGGTTTGTGATGCTGCTGCTCTGGCTGAAGGGGCTGGATGCTCCTACTGTTGGTATTTCTGCTGCTATGTTGGGGGAGTTCACCAGGCAGCAAGAGGCTCTTCTGTTATGGCTGTGCAGATGGGCGTGCTCCAGTAGTGGTGGGGCATCCTCTGACCTGCAGTTCAGGAGGAAAATGGTCTCTGCCCCAGAGCCACACAACTCTGTCTCTGATTCTTCTTGAGTTCATCCTCAAGTTCCCTTCAAGAAAATCTATACCACAGGCTCAGGCAGCAGACTCCTTCACAGAGTGTGAGCTTCAGCCATACAACAGGGTGCCAGGATGTTGGGGCTTGTGAAGTTGCCCTAGGCCAATGCAGATTGGAGGGAAGTGTTCACCCCAGGAAAGATGGCATCTGTGGGTGATGAGGGAGAGGTTCAGCACAGGTACCCCATGGCCATCCTGTCCATTCCGCCATCTTCCTGGAGCCACGTAGCCCAAGACTGTTCTCACAAGACTGTTCAATCCACTCTCCCTCTGTTGGATCCCATAGGGAGTGGATCCAAAGGAAATTTTGTGTTCTGGCCTTTTAAGAGGGCATCTGGGTTTCTAGCTGAACTCCCTTCTCTCCATAGTGGACAGAATTCCTGCTGATGTTTACCAACTGATGTTATGTGTTTGCCTCCTCTTGGCTCTGTTGCTCCAAGCTGGGGCACACAGTGTCTGGTTGAGACCCCACTTTCCTCAGGGGGCACCTTTGCAACTTAGATACTCCTCTGGATTCTCAGCTGCTGTCTGTAATTGGAGCTAGGCCTTTTCACGTCTCTGCCCTTTCTACCAGTCTCAAGGTAACTTCTGTAAATCCTTGGTTAGAAGACTTCGGTTTAACTAGTCTTCAGTTGGTTATTTAGGTCAATTATTCTATAATTTAAATTCTGGTTTGGGGCTGGGAGGAAGCAAGTGCAACTTCCACCTACTCTGCCCTCATCTTCCTCTAGTGAGATCTTTTTTCTTCCCATGTTTTCTTATTTGGGTTCTGGACTTTTTCTTTCTTTTTAAAGAAATCTCTGTAATATTTCTTGTGAGGCTGGTTTTGTTATTGTGAACGTTTATTTATTTATTTTTAATCCTCACCTGAGGGTATACTTATTGAGTTTAGGGAGAGGGGAAGAAAGGGGAAGAGAGAGGAAGGGAGGGAGGGAAAGAAAGAGAGAAATATGAGAGAGAACATTGATTGGTTGCCATCAATATGTGCCCTGATTGGGGATTGAATCTGCAACCTAGAAATATGACTGGGAATGGAACCTGCAATGTTTTGGTAATGGGGTGATGTTTCTACCAACTGAGCCACACCAGCAAGGGCTGAACTGTTTTAGTCTTTGCTAGTCTGGTAAACTCTTTATCTCTCTTTCAATTCTGAATGATAACCTTGCGGGATATAGTATTATATATTACTAGAGGCCCGGTGCACGAAATTCGTGCACGGGGGTGTGTGTCCCTCAGCCCAGCCTGCACCCTGTCCAGTCTAGGACCAAGAATCCTCAGCTTTCCCTCCCCTTTCATTCTGGTAATGCAGCTATATAATCCCTGGCTGGGCTGTTACCCAATCAGCACACTGGTACTCTTTGCTTTCTCATTTGGTACCACACCAGAATAAGTATTCCCATAAACCCTGAAACATGAGCCATGGATTCAGAAGACAAATCTCTCCATGTAAACCAATTGTAGATAGACTAGAGGCCCAGTGCACGAAATTCGTGTACGGGGGGGGGGGTGTCCCTCAGCCCAGCCTACACCCTCTCCAATCTGGGTCCCCTTGAGGGATGTCGGACTGCCCGTTTAGGCCCGATCCTGGTGGGATCGGGCCTAAACGGGCAGTCGGACATCCCTCTCACAATCCAGGAATGCTGGCTCCCAACTGCTCGCCTGCCTGCCTTCCTGATTGCCCCTAACGGCTTCTGCATTCCAGCCTGATCACCCCCTAACCACTCCCCTGCCAGCCTGATTGATGCCTAACTAAACTACTCCCATGCCAGTGTGTTTTCCCCTAACTGCCCTCTCCTGCAGGCCTGGTCACCCCTAACTGCCCTCCCCTGCAGGCCTGGTCACCCCTAACTGCCCTCTCCTGCAGGCCTGGTCCCCCCCAACTGCTCTCCCCTGCAGGCCTGGGTCCCTCCCAACTGCCCTCCCCTGCTGGCCTGATTGCCCACAACTGCCCTCCCTTGCAGGCCTGGTCGCTCCCAACTGTCCTCCCCTGCTGGCCATCTTGTGCTGGCCATCTTGTGTCCATATGGGGGCAGGATCTTTGACCACATGGGGGCAGCCATCTTGTGTGTTGGAGTGATGGTCAATCTGCATATTACTCTTTTATTAGATAGGATAGAGGCCTGGTGCACGGGTTGGGGCCAGCTGGTTTGCCCTGAAGGGTGTCCCGGATCAGGGTGGGGGTTCCCTTGGGGCATGGGGTGGCCTGGGCGAGGGGCCTGTGGTGGTTTAAAGGCCGGCCATGCCCCCTGGCGACCCAAGAGGAGGCCCTGGTATCTGGGGTTTATTTATCTTCTACAATTGAAACTTTGTAGCCTGGAGCGGAGCCAAGCCTTCTGCTTGCTCCGTGATGGCAGCCCTTTTTTGGGGGATTTATGTATCTTCTATAATTGAAACTTTGTAGCCTTAAGCTGAGGCCTGGGCCAGCCAGGGTGTACAGAAAGCTTGGCTTCCTCCATCGCTGGGGGCAACCCTAGCCTCCTGCTCTTTCCAGCTCGGTGGCTGCCACCATTTTTGTTTGGGTTTATGTATCTTCTATCATTGAAACTTTGTAGCCTTGAGTGGAGGCCTAGGCTGGCAAGGGCAGGTGGAAAGCTTGGCTTCCTCCATTGCCGGGGAAACCCAAGCCTCCCTCCTGCTCTCTGTGGCGGTAGCCATCTTGGTTGGGTTTATTTGCATATTCGCTCCTGGTGGGCGTGGCTTTGTGGGCATGGCTGGTGGGTGTAGCAGAGTGATGGTTAATTTGCATATTACTCTTTTATTAGATAGGATAGATTTTTTTTTTCTTTTAGCTCTTAAAAATTTTCTCCCACTTTCTTCTGGCCTGTAAAGTTGCTTCTTAGAAATCAGCTTAGTCTCATAGGATTTCTTTTGTATGTTACTTGTTTCATTCTTTCTGTCTTTAAAATTGACTCCTTTATTCTTAACTTTTTCATTTTAATACTAGAGGCCCAGTGCATGAATATCGTGCATGGGAGCGGGGTCCTGCAGCCCGGCCTGCACCCTCTCCAATCCGGGACTCCTTGGGGGATGTCCAACTGCCTCTCACAATCTGGGACCGCTGGCTCCTAACTGCTTGCCTGCCTGCCTGCCTGTCTGCCTGATTGCCCCTAACCCCTCTGTCTGCCTGCCTGATCGCCCCTAACCACCTCTGCCTCACCCTGCACCCGGGACCCAGGATTTCCTCCTCCAGCCGGTTGCAGGCACCGGGGACCCAGGCCAGCTTTGCCCAGGCCAGCTGCAGCTGCAGGAAACATGGGCCGATGGCTTAGCCCAGGCTGCAGCCACAGGTGCCCGGGACCATGGGGCAGGCGGCTTGTCCCTCTCCTGGGACTGCGGGGACTGTGGAGTGTGCAGTTTGTCCCTCTCCCAGGTCGCAGCCCCACCTGCTCGTGCCCAGGACCCTGGGGCAGGTGGCTAGTCCCTCTCTCAGGCTGCAGCCCCAGCTGCTGGCACCTGGGACTGTAGGGCTTGTGGCTTGTCCCTCTCCGGGGCCGCAGACTGGTTGGTCCCCATTCCTCTCTCGCGAGCTCATTTGTGCCTGGCTGGTCCCCATTCCTCTCTCCCCGGTATTGAATGTCTGAGCTGTTACTGTGTGAGGGTGTGATGACCATTTGCATATTAGCTCTTTATTATATAGGATATCTTGGTGTGGGTCTCTTTGGGTTCATCTTTTTTTTTTTCTTTGTTTTACTTTCCTTTGGGTTCATCTTGTTTGGGACTCTCTATGCTTCTTGGACATTAATATATGTTTCCTTCCCTAGATTAGGAAAGTTTTCAGACATTATTTCTTCAAAAATTTTTTTTCTCCCCCTTTCTTTCCCCTCCTTCTGGAATCCCTATAATGTGAATGTTAGGTTGCTTTATGTATCTCAGAGATTTCTTATACTATCCTCAGTTTTAAAAAAATGTCTATTTTCATTTTGTTTCTGATTGGATAATTTCCACTATTTTGCCTTCAGTTCACTAATCTGTCCTTCTGTATTAATAAAGCTGTTGTTGTTTTTTTATAATGTATTCTTCACTTTAGTTATTGGATACTTCACCTCTGATTGATTATTACATTTTCTATCTCTATTCAAGTGCTCTCTGAGTTCTTCTATTCTATGCTCAAGTTCATTGAATATGGTTATGACTGTTGCTTTGAATTCTTTATCTGGCAAATTACTTAACTGTCTTTCATTAGGATTTTCCTCTGGAGTTTTTTCTTGTTCCTTCATTTGGAGTATATTCTTCTGTCTCCCCATTTTGTTTGACTTTATGTGTTTGTGCCTTTGAGTTGGTTTGAATAGTTAGTTACCTTTCCCATTCTTGAAATAGTGGTCCCTGTTAGTTTGTGTGTTGTATACTTTTAGCTTGCTGGTTGCAGTTGGGGTGGGTGCCTGCAATACCTATTGTTTCACATGGCCTCAAGGAGTGGGTTCTGATTTGGGTAGCCTGGTGTGTGTGTGTGTGTGTGTGTGTGTGTGTGTGTGTGCTTTCTTGCCTTTCTAATATGGGGAGGGCTGCATGATAGAAGGGACTACTTTATATGTGCTCAGCATGTCCTGTTGTTTTAATTATTTGTGCTGGGCTGTTCTGCGTGATTGCTTTCTTGTATCTCAACCATTTATTCGCGCCACCCTTTCTTTTGGTGGGGCAGTCTTGTGTGTACAAATAGCCTTACTTTGTTAATTCTTTACCTTCTCTTGGCTTGGCAGCCCTACCCAAATGCATGGCAGCACCCCACTCACTCTGCATCGATCTGCAAGGTTTTGCTAGATCTGTGTTTTCTTTGGGCAGAGAAGCCCCATGTGTGCATGTAGCAGTTCCCCCCTATCTTTGCATTTTCTCTGATGGGGCAGTTCTGTGTGCTGGCACCACAGCCGATTTACCAGCTCCATACTCTTTCTAGGAGTAGCAGTGCCCCACTATTTCTGCACTTCCTCTGGATAGGACATCCCTATCAGTCCTTTTGCTACCTCTCTATTCTCTCCAGGCAGAGGAGTGCCACATGTATGTGCAACCCAATGGGTGAAGCATAACACTGAAACATAACCCTGCCACACCTGCTGGATCAGTCTCTGAGAGAAGAAGCTCCTTTGATGCAAGCTATCATGCCCTCCTTCTTCTGTTGAATCTAGCTCCAGGAATGGTGGCTGAGGATGTGTTGCAGCGCCTGCAGGTTGGCCATAGAACCTGGATGGAGCTTCCGTCTGTTATCCACATGCCTAGGACCTGTAAATAATGATATGCGCCAGTTCCTCTGGTCCTGGGCTGTTCCCTCAGCTTCTGTAGAGCTCTCGTGGTTCCTCAGCCTTCTTTATCTCACCCTACACCCCCGCTTTTTTCTCTCGTTTGTTATGCAGGATCTATTGAAAGGCTCTCGGTTTTCTTTCAGGAGGAATTTCTGTAAATATAAGGATACACTGGATGTGTTTTTGGGAGGGTGCAAGCTCACTGTTCACATATGCCACCATCTTGGACCTACTAGAGAGTTCTTAAATATCTTATATAGGCTGCAGCAACAGCTTTGAGTCTCCATATTCAAATGTCTATACAGTTTTTGAGACATTGTTCTCTCTGATTTCTATTCTCTGTTGTATCTAAGAGGAGTTCTTGATTTTTTACCTTGTTCAGCTTTTTTCTTGAATGGCAATGAGCATGACAACTTACAGGCTTCTTACTTGTGGGACCAGAAACTGAAGTCTTGTGTCAATCATCTTTTATCTCTTGGCTTCATGTTCGCTAATTGTAAAACAAAGAAATAAGATCACTACTTGGTGGCTAAAATCTTCTCTAGCTCTAGCGTTCTATTGATCTCATAAGCACTGACTTGCATGAATGACTATGCTGATTTGTAACATTTGCTACCCTTTTTATACAGGCAGACCTGCAGGTGGACAAAGAGAGGCACGTTTTTTTCGAGTCCTCCCTTGATTATGTTTATCAAATACAGGAAGTTCAGGAGTCCAAGAAGTTCAATATTGTGGAGCCGGTAAGTTCTATCTGTTGGTTAGTGCCCTAAAAATATTTACTAAATGCTTGGTAAATATGGAAAACTTTGATCATAAAATTGGAACCTTGAAGAATGTGAAAGATAGTCCCTGTTTAAAAATTAATCTTTCCTCGCTCATTTTTTGTCTCTAGCTATGCTTATTCTTTCTTTTCTTCCTTTCTTGTTCTTGCACTCCCTGGCTTTCACTGTCTCCCTTTAACACACACTCACACACACACACACACACACACACACACACACACACACATTTTTATTGATTTTTTTTAGAGAGAGAGTAAGGGAGAGGGATAGAGAGATAGATGAGAGAGAAACATCGATGGAGCCCACAACCTGAGCATGTGCCCTGACAGGGAATCTATATGGTGCCCTCTTGGTTCCTGGCTTGATGCTTAACCACTGAGCTACATTGGACAGGCTCTGTCACCCTTCTTTTTACCTTATTCTCCTTTCTTTCTTCCTCTCATGCTTTCATAAAGCCTTTTAAAATACCCATCATATCCCAGGAACTGTGCTATGAACTCATGTCCCGTGTACTCAATGACTTTCCATTCTAACATTTTTACTTCTATTTTATTTAACTTTTTCTTTACTTAAATCTCCTTAATTTGTTATAAAATGTGGTGTGTTTTGATTTGACAGTTGAATTTTAACAACTTTTTGTTATAACAAATGTATTCTTATTGCAGAAAAGCTATAACAAATTATAAGAAAAACAAAACAAAAAAACAAAATTCCCCATATAGAGATAATCACTGTTAATATTGTGACATTTTCTTCCCATGTTCTCCATGTACCAATTACTTTTTTTTCCTCTATCTACATATACCCATGTACTTGTAGATTTGGGTGTGTGTATACCTATGTGCATAAACATGCATATATTGCAAATTAATATATGCATCTGTGTTTATGTGTATCTGTCATTTACATATGTCTGTTTATGTATATGTGCAAACAAGTATTTATTTATTCATCCCATAAACATTTATTGTGCTTCTATTATGTGTTGGTCACTGTGCTAAACACTGGTTATGCTATAGTGAATAAGGCAGACTCAGTTTCTGTCGTTATGAATACTACATGTCAGTAGACCAAAGGGAAGGAAAAATACCTGTACTAATAAAATGGTAATATGCTAATTAGACGGGGATACCTTCCGGGAGACCTTCCAGGAGACCTTCTGGACGTCCTTCCGGACAAAGCCATGGTGGCAGGACCGAGGCAGAGGCAGTTAGAGGTGATCAGGCCAGGAGGGAAGGGCAATTGGGGTGAGCAGGCCAGCAGGGGGGGCCAGTTTTGGTGAGCAGGCTGGCAGGGGGAGCAGTTGGGGGCAAGCAGGCTGGCAGGGGGCAGTTGGGGGTGAGCAGGCTGGCAGGGGGCAGTTGGGGGTGAGCAGGCCAGCAGGCAGAGTGGTTTGGGGCAATCAGGCATGCAGGCGAGTGAGTGTTTAGGAGCCAGTGGTCCCGGATTGTGAGAGGGATGTCCCACAGGGATCGGGCCTAAACTGGCAGTTGGACATCCCCCAAGGGGTCCCAGATTGGAGAGGGTGCAGGCCAGGCTGAGGGACACCCCCTCCCCCCGTGCACGAATTTCATGCACCAGGCCACTAGTCCTATATAATAAAAGCCTAATATGCGAATTGACTGAATGGTGGAACTACCGGCAGAACGACCCATTGCTGTGATGCGCACTGACCACCAGGGATCAGACACTCAACACAGAAGCTGCCCTTGGGCCCCAGGCCAGCCAAGGCAAGTGCCAGCAAGGGTCCCCTGATTGCCCTGCAGGTTGCCCCGCAGAGGGAGGTAACCAGCAGTGGCAGCGGGGTCAGGGCTGATGAGCGGGCGGCACCAGGCTGGCTAAGGCGGGTGCTGGCGGGGGGCCCCCAATCACCCCACTGGTCGCCCCACAGATCGGCCCTGATTGCCTGCCAGGCCTAGGGACCCTACCCGTGCACAAATTTTGTGCAGCAGGCCTCTAGTACATAAATAAAATAATCACAAGTTGTAATAAGCACTAAAACAAAGAACAAAAATGGGCAGCTACTTTAGATCTAGTAGTCAAGGAGGGTCTCTGAAATTGTCATTAAGATCAAAGATGAGGCAATGTGAATAATGGGGAAAGAACATTCCAGGCATAGAAACACAGACATACGCAGTCCTTAACTTAGGAAAGAATGCTGTAATCAAGGAATGAAATACTGGTGAGATATAAGGGAATCGCAGCAAATAATATCTGAAAGGAAGGCATAGGACCTCTAGCTATGGTAAGATGTTTGGATTGTAGTCTAAGGGAAACCTCTGATGGGTATTAAGCAGGATATAATATGAGCTGATTTTATTATATGGAGAATGGCTTGGAAGAAGCCAGTATTGTTAGTGGAGAAACCAATTAGGAGGTTAGTGCAGTGCTTTAAGAAAGAGAAGAGGTTGGTTTGGGATAGAGTAGTGGTAGTGGAAATAGAAAACAATGGCAGGATTAGAGACATATTTGGAAACAAAACTGACAGGAATTATTGATAGATTGGATTGAGATGAGAGTGAAAGAGAAATCAGATATTATTCTTTACATTCTGGTTTGATTGACTGATTGGGTAGTGTTGTAATTTCCTGAGATGGGAAAGAAACAGGAAGATTGTGTATAGAACTGTGTGTGATACACACACACACACACACACACACACACACACACATATGCACATATATATATGTATTTACATGTGTATATATGGTAAATAGTACCATATATACACATGCATTTATATACATAGTTTTGTATGTGCTTATGTATGTATACATATATATTTGTATTTATATATACATATGTGTTTATATGTATATGGGGTGCATGCATTTTATTTGTGCTTACCTGTTTACTTTCTAAAAACTATATAGCGATTTTTAGTATTTTTTATTATACTTTACAATTGCCAGCATTGAGCATTATTTTTAAAATGTTTATATTTGATAGATAGAATTCATAAGTTTTTTTGTTTTTTTTATGCATATTTGATTTTTAATGGGGTTAAACATTTCGGGCATTTTATTTATTGTTTGTCTTCTGCAATTCCCTCAAAACCTTTCTAATTTAAAATTGGGTTTAGGCTCTTTGAATTTTTTAGCATTATGGCAGTCTTCATAAAGATACAGATGCTTACTTTATTCATTTATTTATTTAGTTACCTATTCACCAAATATTTATTGAGCACCTACTCTGTGCTAATCGTTAGCATTTAGAGAGAAAAGACACAGTCTGTCTCCATGCAGTCAAAATTATGAATGGTTTTATATGCTATCTGAAAAGGATCTGAATGAATAAATTTGTTAGTAGTCCTTATTTTCTGGAACTGAGTTCAGTGTAAATGTTTAACCTGGTAAGACAATAGCTATGTGTAGACATGTTTGTGATTGCATGACTGATTTTAAGACTATATGGGTAAACCCTGTGTGGAATTTCTTTTCTGTGCTTCTGTTTTCTTTATTTGATCAATGAGAAGGTGCTGGTGATAAAGATATTTTTACATGTTTCCCTAGGTCTTGGCCTTTCTCCATAGCCTCTTCATTTCGAACAACTTGACTGTGGAGTTCACACAGGATTTCCTCCCTTACAAACAAAAGCTCCAGCTAAGTTTGCAGAATGTAAGTTTGTATGTGGGTTTTTTCACTTGACTATGCATTACAATTGGATTTAAACCCTGATGACCTTGACTTTCGAATTCTAGGTTTTTGCACCCCAGCCAATTTGTCAAGACACACTGGTGCAGATCACAGATATTTTAGCGTACTGGATGGTTCTTGCTCTTCCATTCTTAGCTCTTCCCTGACTTTGGCGCTGACTGTTGCTCAAACCCACCCTTCCACCCACTGACAACTCTATCCAATATTTATTAAGAGTTATTAATTTGCTATCTTTCTCCCAGATCAGTATTCAGTTATTGGCTTGTTTATGCACAGGTTTTATGCTACTTTCCTGCTTATTAGTCAAGACACTCTCATTGTGGGTTTTATTACAATGAATGCCCATTCCGCCGTCCCCGTCTTCCTTTTTTTACTACTTATTACTAGAGTTAACTAGATTATTTTTAATGGTTTTCTCCACTTTTTTCCCCATGATGGCCCTTATAGATGGGCATAGGCATAGCCTTCTCATTCTTGTCACATTTTTTCTTATTTATTTATTTACCTCACATTTAATGAATGCTTGTGGATTTTATATATATATATATATATGGTGTGCCAGGTATTGTAACATGCCTCATACAATGAGACATGTTAATTTTTCTGTCTTCAATGAATATACAGTCTCGGGAGGGAATAATGGCGGCGGAATAGACAGACGTGTTCCGAGCCTTGTCCCGGAGCAGAGAGAGGGAACAGCTGAGGGTCGCGCAAGGAGTGTTTGCTGGCTGGTTGGGAGACAGCTGAATTCCAGAAGGAGGTGGGGGACTGCTGAACGGGGTTCCCCTGACCTGGCAGCACCAACTGCGGCTGGGTCCCCTCCCGGAGCTGCTGGCTTGGACGCGGAGTCTGCGCCATCTTGATCCGGAAAGTGGAGCTTATCTGAAGCCTGAGAATCCACAACTGCGGCACCCCAGGAACAGCTGCGAGCCCCAGAACAACGCTCCCCAACTGGCGCAAGCACACGGGTTCAGAGAAGCTCTACACTCCACCACGGAAAGGTCAGATTTCGCCTGGGATAAGGTGAGGTCTCTGGTCCCGGCGGCGGGAGAGAGGAAAGCGCGTTTTGCGGGAGCTGGAGGACCAGGGAAGTCTGTGCCTAGAAAAATCCGTGGCTGTAGGGGTTGGCGTGATCTGTGACTGTGGAAAGGGGTCCTCAGAGCTGCTAAGAGAAGGGCACTCTAAAAAGCAACCCATTTTGATCTGAAGTGCAGGGACACCCTAAGAATTTCAGGCAGTCCAGACTTACGCGCAGCCCGTGCGCTCCCTGGGTGCCTGGGCTTACTCGCAGTCCCGGAATTCGCACACTTGGGCTTTTTCCTCTTCAAATCCTTGCATCTGATTACTAAGCCCAATACATAGGATCACCCAGTTGGGGACACCCTGGGAGACTGCAGGGGAAGGTTGTTTTTCTGGAACCTGGGGATCGGAGCGGGGAGTGACCATCAGAGAGCCAGCTCTGAGGCAGCCCACTCCCACAGGCCCGTGGCGAGTGCCACAGGGAAAGAAGGCTCTAACACTGCCTAGAGAGGCCATAGATAGACCCGGAAGTCAATCCAGAAACACTGCCACCCAGGGGCTGAATCACAAATTGACTCTTGTGTAATCAAAAATAAAGGAATACGAGAAATTAAGACACACCGCCTGCTTAAAATCAGGACTGGCTTACAACACCGAAGAGCAGTGGAACGCAGGGAACTGCAATACTGTCTGGACTGAGAAACAGGCGTGCCAAACAGAAAAACAGAGGAAGTGAATGACCTTCACTACTCCACATTTTATTTTTACCTTTTATTTTTTTTTATTTTTTTATTTTTTTAAAATTTTCATTTTTTGCATCTTTTAATCAAGAAACTTTTTTTTCTTTTTTCATCACTTGATTTTACCTTTTTAATGATTACATTTTTATTTTCAATCCGTATTATTACTACTGCTATTTTATCTTTTTTTTTTTTTTTTTAAAGTGTCACTTTATTTTCTCTTCATTTTATTTTGGGATTAGGGTTCTACATTCTATTTTTTATCTTTCCTTTAGCATCGTTTTACTCTATCTCAACTCTACCTTTAGGCCATCACTCTCTTCCTAACCTCCCCCTTTTCAGTGTCCTGTTTGTCTTACCCTTTTACTGCTTTAGATTTTCCCTATTCTTTCTGTTTACCCCTTGTTAAAATTTCACCCTACTTACATATCTAATCTCCAATCCCCTGCTCCAAGTCCACATACACCTTTCCCTTCGCTGTCTGAGTTATCCATAAACTTGTCCTTATCTCTCTCCTTTTGTTGTTGTTTGCTTGAATGTAGATTATATCCAATTTTTATGCTTTTTTTGTGAGATTGTTTTGCTTATTCTTCTTTTATTTATTTTTTTGTTTGTTATGTGCTTCAGCTTTCCCTTGCCTCACTCCATATTAGTTGGTGTTGTAGTTTGTACTAATCCCCAGGCACTTGTTGCTGGCATTTGCTGGGATTAGTGATTGTTCTATTGGAGTTTTACCCCCAATATATATAGTCTGTTCCCCTTTCTCTCTTAGTCAATTTCTTGTCTCTCTTACTTTTTTTTTTCTCTTTACTTTCCCTTTTCCCAATTTCATTTTCACACTCCTTTTTTCTTTTTTTCTTTCTTTCTTTCTTTTTTCCTCTTCTTCTTTCTCTTCTATCACCTAATTTGCCTTTCTCTGGTGGTCACCTTTATTGGAGGTTATTAATATCGTGAACACATTCCTGTTCAGTGCCTTGTGAGTTGTACCTGGTAGTGCTGTATTTTGTGCCTTTAAATCAGCCCAGGAGAGAGAGAACTACATAACCAGACACCCGGAGAAGAGAGACCATGGGGAGACAAAGAAGCAGCCCACATATGAAAGAAAAGCAGGCATCACCAGAAAAGGAAGTAAACGAAATGGAGGCAAGCAACCTTCCAGAAAAAGAATTCAGAGAAATGGTCATAAGGTGGCTGAAAAGAATGGAAGACAAATTCGACAAAATGAGCAAGAACCAAGAGGAAATGAAGAAGAACCAAGAAGAAATGAAAAATGACATCGCTGCTGTAAAGAACTCAATAGAAAGCATCAAGAGTAGACTAGAAGAAGCAGAGGACCGCATCAGTGAGCTAGAAGACAAGATGGAAAAAAATACCCAAGAAAAGCAACTTCTAGAAAAAAAAATTAAAAGGCAGGAGGAGAGTCTAAGGGAACTTTGGGACAACACGAAACAAAACAACATCCGCATAATAGGGGTTCCAGAAGGAAAGGAAGCTGAGCAAGGAATAGAAAACCTCTTTGAAGAAATAATGACAGAAAATTTCCCAGATATAGGGAAGAAAAAACCCACACAAATCCAAGAAGCTCACAGAGTCCCAAGCAAAATGAACCCCAAAAGACCGACGCCAAGGCACATTATAATTAAATTGGCAAACACCAACGACAAAGTAAGAATCTTAAAAGCAGCAAGAGAGAGACAGAAAGTTACATACAAAGGAACCCCCATCAGACTAGCAACTGATTTCTCAACAGAAACTCATCAGGCCAGAAGGGAATGGAATGAAATATACAAAGTCATGCAAAGGAAGGGGCTGAATCCAAGAATACTGTACCCAGCAAGGCTGTCAATCAAAATTGAAGGTGAAATCAGGAGCTTCACAGACAAAAAAGGACTAAGGGAATTTATTACCACCAAACCAGCAATGCAAGAAATGCTAAAGGGTCTACTGTAAAAAAAAAAAAAAAAAGAAAAGAAAGAAAGAAAGAAACAGGAAGCGAAGAAGTAACACAGGGGTAAAGAATAGGAATGGCGACAAATAAGTACCTATCAATAATAACTTTAAATGTAAATGGATTAAATGCCCCAATCAAAAGACATAGGGTAACGGATTGGATAAGAAAACACGACCCATATATCTGCTGTCTACAAGAAACCCACCTCAGAAAAAAAGACGCACACAGACTGAGGGTGAAGGGATGGAAAAAGGTTTTCCAGGCAAATGGAACTGAAAAAAAAGCTGGGGTAGCAATACTTATTTCTGACAAATTAGATCTCAAACTGAAGGACATAACAAGAGATAAGGAAGGCCATTTCATAATACTAAAGGGAGCAATCCAACAAGAAGAAATAACTCTGGTAAACATATATGCACCCAATACAGGAGCACCCAAATACATAAAAAAACTCCTGGAAGATATCAAGGGAGACATTGACAGCAATACAATCATAGTAGGAGACTTTAATACCCCACTATCACCATTGGACAAATCCTCTAAACAAAAAATCAGCAAAGAAACATCAATCCTAAATGACTCACTAGACCAGATGGAATTAATTGACATCTTCAGAACATTTCACCCCAAAGCCACAGAATATACATTCTTCTCAAGTGCACATGGGTCATTTTCAAAGATAGACCATATGTTGGGACATAGGCAAAGTCTCTTCAAATTCAAGAAGATAGAAATCATATCAAGCATCTTCTCAGACCACAGTGGCATAAAACTGGAAATCAACTACAATAAAAACAACCCAAAGAAATCAAACACATGGAGACTAAACAGCATGCTATTAAACCATGACTGGGTTACCAGAGAGATCAAAGAAGAAATAAAAAACATCATGACAACAAATGACAATGAAAACACTACAATCCAAAATCTATGGGACACAGCGAAAGCAGTCTTGAGAGGGAAGTTCATAGCTCTACAAGCCTACTGCAAAAAACAAGAAACAGGGGTAATAAATTACCTAACCCAACAACTCAAAGAGTTAGAAAAAGAGCAACAAGAAAAGCCCAGTGTAAGCAGAAGGAAGGAAATAATAAAGATCAGAGCACAGATAAACGACATAGAGACCAAAGAAACAATACAAAAGATCAACAAAACCAAGAGCTGGTTCTTTGAAAGGATAAACAAGATTGATGAACCTCTAGCCAGGCTCACCAAGAAGCAAAGGGAGAGGACCCAAATAAACAAGATCAGAAATGAAAGAGGTGAAATAACAACAGATCCCGCCGAAATACAAAGGATTGTTATAAAATACTACGAACAACTCTATTCCAACAAACTGGACAACCTGGAGGAAATGGACATATTCCTAGAAAAATATAACCTTCCAAAACTCAATCAGGAAGAATCTAAACAGCTCAATATGCCAGTAACTATGGAAGAAATTGAAGCAGTCATCAAAGAGCTTCCGGCAAACAAAAGCCCAGGGCCGGACGGCTTCACAGGAGAGTTCTACCAAACATTCAAGGAAGAACTAAAACCTATCCTCCTCAGACTATTCCAAAAAATTCAAGAGGAAGGAACACTTCCAAGCTCCTTCTATGAAGCCAGCATCACCCTAATACCAAAACCAGATAAAGACAACACAATGAAAGAGAATTACAGGCCAATATCCCTCATGAATGTAGATGCCAAAATCCTCAACAAAATTCTAGCAAATAGGATCCAGCAGTACATCAGAAAGATCATACACCATGACCAAGTAGGGTTTATCCCAGGAATGCAAGGATGGTTCAATATCCGCAAATCAATAAATGTGATACATCACATAAACAAATTGAGAGATAAAAATCACATAGTCATATCAATTGATGCAGAAAAAGCATTTGACAAAATCCAACACCCTTTCTTGATAAAAACTCTCAACAAGGTGGGAATAGAAGGATCATACCTCAACATCATAAAAGCTATATATGATAAACCCACAGCTAACATCATACTCAATGGGCAAAAACTAAAACCATTTCCCCTAAGAACAGGAACAAGACAGGGATGCCCACTCTCACCACTCCTGTTTGACATAGTACTGGAAGTATTAGCCACTGCAATTAGACAAGAAGAAGAAATAAAAGGCATCCAAATTGGAAAAGAAGAAGTAAAGCTGTCCTTATTTGCAGATGACATGATATTGTACATAAAAAACCCGAAAGACTCCATCAAAAAACTAACAGACTTAATAAATGAATTCGGCAATGTAGCAGGATACAAAATTAACACCAAGAAATCTATGGCATTTCTATACACCAACAATGAACTTACAGAAAGAGAGACTAAAAAAGCAATCCCATTTTCCATCGCACCAAAAAAATTAAGATACTTAGGAATAAACCTAACCAAGGAGGTAAAAGACCTATATGCGGAAAACTACAGGACACTGAGAAAAGAGATAGAGGAAGATGTAAACAGATTGAAGAACATACCATGTTCATGGATTGGTAGAATCAACATCATTAAAATGTCCATACTACCCAAAGCAATCTATAGATTCAATGCACTCCCCATTAAAATACCAACGGCGTATTTCACAGACCTAGAAAGAACTCTCCAAAAATTCATCTGGAATAAAAAAAGACCCCGAATAGCCACAGCAATCCTGAGAAAGAAGAATAAAGTAGGAGGGATCTCAATACCAGATTTCAAGCTGTATTACAAAGCCACTGTCATCAAGACAGCCTGGTACTGGCACAAGAACAGACATATAGATCAATGGAACAGAATAGAGAATCCAGATATCGACCCAAACCAATATGCGCATTTAATATTTGACAAAGGAGGCATGAGCATACAATGGAGTCAAGACAGTCTCTTTAATAAATGGTGTTGGGAAAATTGGACAGATACATGCAAAAAAATGAAACTAGATCACCAACTTACACCATACACAACAATAAACTCAAAATGGGTACAGGACTTAAATATAAGACGGGAAACCATAAAAATACTAGAGGAATCCACAGGCAGCAAAATCTCAGACATATGCCAAAAGAACTTTTTCACTGATACTGCCCCTAGGGCAATGGAAGCCAAACAGAAAATAAACAAATGGGACTACATCAAAATAAAAAGCTTTTGCACAGCAAAAGAAACCATCAACAAAACAACAAGAAACCCCACTGTATGGGAGAACATATTTGCAAATGGTATCACTGATAAAGGTTTAATTTCCAACATCTACAGGCAGCTTATACAACTTAATAAAAGGAAGATAAATGATCCAATAAAAAAATGGGCAACGGACCTAAATAGAAGCTTTTCGAAAGAAGACAGAAGGAAGGCCAAGAGACACATGAAAACATGCTCAAAGTCACTAATTATCCGAGAGATGCAAATCAAAACAACAATGCGATACCATCTCACACCTGTCAGAATGGCTATCATCAACAAATCAACAAACGACAAGTGTTGGCGAGGATGCGGAGAAAAAGGAACCCTCGTGCACTGCTGGTGGGAATGCAGACTGGTGCAGCCACTGTGGAGAACAGTATGGAGTTTCCTCAAAAAACTGAAAATGGAACTCCCATTTGACCCAGTAATCCCACTCCTAGGAATATATCCTAAGAAACCAGAAACACCAATCAGAAAGGATATATGCACCCCTATGTTCATAGCAGCACAATTTACAATAGCTAAGATTTGGAAACAGCCTAGGTGCCCATCAGCAGATGACTGGATCAGAAAACTATGGTACATCTACACAATGGAATACTATGCTGCCGTAAAAAAGAAGGAATTACTACCATTTGTAGGCACTTGGATGGAATTAGAGAACATTATGCTAAGTGAAATAAGCCAGTCAATGAAAGAAAAATACCACATGATCCCACTCATTTGGGGATAATGAAAAACATTATAAACTGATGAACAAAAAGATAGTTACAGAGGCAGTAAAGCATCAAACAGACTGTCAAATTACAGTGGTAAGGTTAGGGAGAGGTGGGGGAAATAAGAGATCAACTGAAGGACTTATATGCATGTATATAAGAGTAACCAACGGATGCAAAACATTGGGGGGTGAGGGCATGTATGGGAGTGGGGTGGGGGTGGGGGGCAATGGTAAGATATGTACACATATAATACCTTAATAAAAATTTGAAAAAAAAAAAAAAAAAAAAAAAAAAAAAAAAAGAATATACAGTCTCTTGGTGCAGAGAGACATAACCACAGATAACTCATAATGCCTTTTGATAAATGCTATAATAAAATTAAGAACAAAAATTTAAAGATGCACAGAGAGTTTAACAATTGACCAACTAGTAGAGTAAAAGAAGGCATCACTGAGGCAGTGACTTGGAGCTAGTTGTTTCATTACATGAAATTTATAGGTGTATTTCTATTTTTTTTTTTTGGAGTTATTCCTTGGTAACTGGTCTTTTTTTTTTCATTAAGGTATTATATGTGTACATATCTTACCATTGCCCACCCACCCCACTCCCATACATGCCCTCACCCCCCAATGTTTTGCATCCGTTGGTTACCCTTATATGCATGCATATAAGTCCTTCAGTTGATCTCTTATTGCGCCCACCTCTCCCTAACCTTACTGCTGTAATTTGACAGTCTGTTTGATGCTTTACTGCCTCTGTATCTATCTTTTTGTTCATCAGTTTATACTATTTTTCATTATCCCCAAATGTGTGAGATCATGTGGTATTTTTCTTTCATTGACTTGCTTATTTCACTCAGCATAATGTTCTCTAATTCCATGCAGGTGCCTACAAATGGTAATAATTCCTTCTTTTTTATGGCAGCATAGTATTCCATTGTGTAGATGTACCATAGTTTTCTGATCCAGTCATCTGCTGACGGGCACCTAGGCTGTTTCCAAAGCTTAGCTATTGTAAATTGTGCTGCTATGAACATAGGGGTGCATATATCCTTTCTGATTGGTGTTTCTAGTTTCTTAGGATAAATTCCCAGGAGTGGGATTACTGGGTCAAATGGGAGTTCCATTTTCAGTTTTTTGAGGAAACTCCATACTGTTCTCCACAGTGGCTGCACCAGTCTGCATTCCCACCAGCAGTGCACGAGGGTTCCTTTTTCTCCGCATCCTCGCCACCACTTGTCGTTTGTTGATTTGTTGATGATAGCCATTCTGACAGGTTTGAGATGGTATCGCATTGTTGTTTTGATTTGCATCTCTCGGATAATTAGTGATTTTGAGCATGTTTTCATGTGTCTCTTAGCCTTGCATCTGTCTTCTTTCGAAAAGATTCTATTTAGGTCCGTTGCCCATTTTTCTATTAAATCATTTATCTTTCTTTTATTAAGTTGTATAAGCTGCCTGTAGATGTTGGAGATTAGACTTTTATCAGTGATACCATTTGCAAATATGTTCTCCCATACAGTGGGGTTTCTTGTTGTTTTGTTGATGGTTTCTTTTGCTGTGCAAAAGCTTTTTATTTTGATGTAGTCCCATTTGTTTATTTTCTCTTTGGCTTCCATTGCCCTAGAGGCAGTATCAGTGAAAAAGTTCTTTTGGCATATGTCTGAGATTTTGCTGCCTGTGGATTCCTCTAGTATTTTTATGGTTTCCCGTCTTATATTTAAGTCTTGTATCCATTTTGAGTTTATTTTTGTGTATGGTGTAAGTTGGTGATCTAGTTTCATTTTTTTGAATGTATCTGTCCAATTTTCCCAACACCATTTATTGAAGAGACTGTTTTGACTCCATTGTATGCTCATGCCTCCTCTGTCAAATATTAATTGCACATATTGGTTTGGGTTGATATCTGGATTCTCTATTCTATTCCATTGATTTATATGTCTGTTCTTGTGCCAGTACCAGGCTGTTTTGAGGACAGTGGCTTTGTACTACAGCTTGAAATCTGGTATTTAGATCCCTCCTACTTCATTCTTCTTTCTCAGGATTGCTGTGGCGATTCGGGGTCTTTTTTTATTCCAGATGAATTTTTGGAGAGTTCTTTCTAGGTCTGTGAAATATGCCGTTGGTATTTTAATGGGGAGTGCATTGAATCTATAGATTGCTTTGGGTAGTATGGACATTTTAATGATGTTGATTCCACCAATCCATGAACATGGTATGTTCTTCCATCTGTTTACGTCTTCCTCTATCTCTTTTTTCAGTGTCCTGTAGTTTTCCGCATATAGGTCTTTTACCTCCTTGGTTAGGTTTATTCCTAAGTATCTTAATTTTTTTGGTGCGATGGAAAATGGGATTGCTTTTTTAGTCTCTCTTTCTGTAAGTTCACTGTTGGAGTATAGAAATGCCATAGACTTCTTGGCGTTAACTTTGTATCCTGCTACATTGCCGAATTCATTTATTAAGTCGGTTAGTTTTTTTATGGAGTCTTTCGGTTTTTTTATGTACAATATCATGTCATCTGCAAATAAGGACAGCTTTACTTCTTCTTTTCCAATTTGGATGCCTTTTATTTCTTCTTCTTGTCTAATTGCAATGGCTAATACTTCCAGTACTATGTCAAACAGGAGTGGTGAGAGTGGGCATCCCTGTCTTGTTCCTGTTCTTAGGGGAAATGGTTTTAGTTTTTGCCCATTGAGTATGATGTTAGCTGTGGGTTTATCATATATAGCTTTTATTATGTTGAGGTATGATCCTTCTATTCCCACCTTATTGAGAGTTGTTATCAAGACAGGGTGTTGGATTTTGTCAAATGCTTTTTCTGCATCAATTGATATGACTATGTGATTTTTATCTCTCAATTTGTTTATGTGATGTATCACATTTATTGATTTGCGGATATTGTACCATCCTTGCATTCCTGGGATAAACCCTACTTGGTCATGGTGTATGATCTTTCTGATGTACTGCTGGATCCGATTTGCTAGAATTTTGTTGAGGATTTTGGCATCTACGTTCATGAGGGATTTTGGCCTGTAATTCTTCTTCATTGTGTTGTCTTTATCTGGTTTTGGTATTAGGGTGATGCTGGCTTCATAGAAGGAGCTTGGAAGTGTTCCTTCCTCTTGAATTTTTTGGAATAGTCTGAGGAGGATAGGTTTTAGTTCTTCCTTGAATGTTTGGTAAAACTCTCCTGTGAAGCCGTCTGGCCCTGGGCTTTTGTTTGCAGGAAGCTCTTTGATGACTGCTTCAATTTCTTCCATAGTTTCTGGCATATTGAGCTGTTTAGATTCTTCCTGATTGAGTTTTGGAAGGTTATATTTTTCTAGGAATATGTCCATTTCCTCCAGGTTGTCCAGTTTATTGGAATAGAGTTGTTCATAGTATTTTTTAACAATCCTTTGTATTATGGCGGGATCTGTTGTTATTTCACCTCTTTCATTTCTGATCTTGTTTATTTGGGTCCTCTCTCTTTGCTTCTTGGTGAGCCTGGCTAGAGGTTCATCAATCTTGTTTATCCTTTCAAAGAACCAGCTCTTGGTTTTGTTGATCTTTTGTATTATTTCTTTGGTCTCTATGTCGTTTATCTGTGCTCTGATCTTTATTATTTCCTTCCTTCTGCTTACACTGGGCTTTTCTTTTTGCTCTTTTTCTAACTCTTTGAGTTGTTGGGTTAGGTAATTTATTACCATTGTTTCTTGTTTTTTGCAGTAGGCTTGTAGAGCTATGAACTTCCATCTCAAGTCTGCTTTCGCTGTGTCCCATACATTTTGGATTGTAGTGTTTTCATTGTCATTTGTTGCCATGATGTTTTTTATTTCTTCTTTGATCTCTCTGGTAACCCAGTCATGGTTTAATAGCACGCTGTTTAGTCTCCATGTGTTTGATTTCTTTGGGTTGTTTTTATTGTAGTTGATTTCCAATTTTGTCCACTGTGGTCTGAGAAGATGCTTGATATGATTTCTATCTTCTTGAATTTGAAGAGACTTTGCCTATGTCCCAACATATGATCTATCCTTGAAAATGACCCATGTGCACTTGACAAGAATGTATATTCTGTGGCTTTGGGGTGAAATGTTCTGAAGATGTCAATTAATTCCATCTGGTCTAGTGAGTCATTTAGGATTGATGTTTCTTTGCTGATTTTTTGTTTAGAGGATTTGTCCAATGGTGATAGTGGGCTATTAAAGTCTCCTACTATGATTGTATTGCTGTCAGTCTTTCCCTTGATATCCTCCAGGAGTTTTTCTTTATGTATTTGGGTGCTCCTGTATTGGGTGCATATATGTTTACCAGAGTTATTTCTTCTTGTTGGATTGCTCCCTTTAGTATTATGAAGTGGCCTTTGTTATCTCTTTTTATGTTCTTCACTTTGAGATCTAATTTGTCAGATATAAGTATTGCTACCCCAGCTTTTTTTTCAGTTCCATTTGCCTGGAAAACCTTTTTCAATCCCTTCACCCTCAGTCTGTGTGCGTCTTTTTTTCTGAGGTGGGTTTGTTGTAGACAGCAGATATACCCGTGGTGTTTTCTTATCCAATCCGATACGCTATGTCTTTTGATTGGGGCATTTAATCCATTTACATTTAAAGTTTTTATTGATAGGTACTTATTTGTCGCCATTCCTATTCTTTACCCCTGTGTTCCTTCTTCGCTTCCTATTTATTTATTTTTTTTACAGCAGACCCTTTAGCATTTCTTGCATTGCTGGTTTGGTGGTAATAAATTCCCTTAGTCCTTTTTTGTCTGTGATGCTCCTGATTTCACCCTCAGCTTTGATTGATAGCCTTGCTGGGTACAGTATTCTTGGATTTAGTCCCTTCCTTTGCATGACTTTGTATATTTCATTCCATTTTCTTCTGGCCTGATGAGTTTATGTTGAAAAATCAGTTCCTAGTCTTATGGGGGTTCCTTTGTATGTAACTTTCTGTCTCTCTCTTGCCGCTTTTAAGATTCTTACTTTGTTGTTGGTGTTTTCCAATTTAATTATAATGTGCCTTGGTTTCGGTCTTTTGGGGTTCATTTTGCTTGGGAGTCTGTGAGCTTCTTGGATTTGTGTGGGTTTTTTCTTCTCTATATCAGGGAAATTTTCTGTCATTATTTCTTCAAAGAGGTTTTCTATTCCTTGCTCAGCTTCCTTTCCTTCTGGAAACCCTATTATGTGGATGTTGTTTTGTTTCGTGTTGTCCCAAAGTTCCCTTAGGCTCTCCTCCTGCCTTTTAATTTTTCTTTCTAGAAGTTGCTCTACTTGGGTATTTTTTCCCATCTTGTCTTCTAGCTCACTGATGCGGTCCTCTGCTTCTTCTAGTCTACTCTTGATGCTTTCTATTGAGTTCTTTACAGCAGCGATGTCATTTTTCATTTCTTCTTGGTTCTTCTTCATTTCCTCTTGGTTCTTGCTCATATTGTTGAATTTGTCTTCCATTCTTTTCAGCCACCTTATGACCATTTCTCTTAATTCTTTTTGTGGAAGGTTGCTTGCCTCCATTTTGTTTACTTCGTTTTTTGGTGATGCCTGCTTTTCTTTCATATGCGGGCTGTTTCTTTGTCTCCCCATGGTCTCTCTTCTCTGGGTGTCTGGTTATGTAGTTCTCTTTCTCCTGTGTTGATTTAACGGCACAAAATACAGCACTACCAGGTACAACACACAAGGCACTGAACAGAAATGTATTCACGATATTAATAACCTCCAATAAAGGTGACCACCAGAGAAAGGCAAATTAGGGGATAGTAGAGAAAGAAGAAGAGGAAAAAGAAAGAAAGAAGAAGAAAAAAAAAGGAGTGTCAAAATGAAATTGGGAAAAGGGAAAAAAAAGTAAGAGAGATAAGAAAGAGACTAAGAGAAAAAGGGGAACAGACTATATGTATTGGGGATAAAACTCCAATAGAACAATCACTAATCCCAGCAAATGCCAGCAACAAGTACCTGGGGATTAATACAAACTACAACACCAAGTAATATTGAGTGAGGCAAGGGAAAACAGAAGCACAAAACAAAAAAATAAACAAAAGAAGAATAAGCAAAACAATCTCACAAAAAAGCATAAAAATTCTATATAATCTATATTCAAGCGAACAACAACAAAAGGACAGAGAGAAAAACAATTTTTTTGGATAGTTAAGACAGCGAAGAGAGAGGTGGGTATGGACTTGGAGCAGGGGATTGGAGATTAGATATGTAAGTAGGGTGAAATTTTAACAAGGGCTAAACAGAAAGAATAGGGAAAATCTAAAGCAGGAAAGGGGTAAGATAAACAGGACACCGAAAAGGGGAAGGTTAGGAAGAGAGTGACGGCATAAAGGTAGAGTTGAGATAGAGTAAAACGATGCTAAAGGAAAGATAAAAATAGAATGTAGAACACTAATCCCAAAATAAAATGAATAGAAAATAACATGACACTTTAAAAAAAAAAGATAAAATAGCAGTATTAATAATACGGATTGAAAATAAAAATGTAATACTTAAAAAGGTAAAATCAAGTGAGGAAAAAAGAAAAAAGATTAGTTTCTTGAGTAAAAGATGCAAAAAATGAAAAAAAAAATAAAAAAATAAAATATAAAAATAAAATGTGGAGTAGTGAAGGTCATTCACTTCCTCTGTTGTTCTGTTTGACATGCCTGTTTCTCATTCTGGACAGTATTGCAGTTCCCTGCGTTCCACTGCTCTTCAGTGTTGTAAGCCAGTCCTGATTTTAAGCAGGTGGTATGTCTTAATTTCTCGTAATCCTTTATTTTTGATTACACAAGAGTCAATTTATGATTCAGCCCCTGGGTAGCAGTGTTTCTGGATTGACTTCCAGGTCTATCTATGGCCTCTCTAGGCAGTGTTAGAGCCTTCTTTCCCTGTGGCACTCACTACCAGTTTGTGGGAGTGGGCTGCCTCAGAACTGGCTCTCCGATGGTCACTCCCCACTCCGATCCCCAGGTTCCAGAAAAACAACTTTCCCCTGCAGTCTCCCAGGGTTTCCCCAACTGGGTGATCCTATGTATTGGGCTTAGTAATCAGAAGCAAGAATTTGAAGAGGAAAAAGCCCAAGTGTGCGAACTCCGGGGCTGCGCGTAAGTCTAGGCAGCTGGCACACCCCTGAAATTCTTAGGGTGTCCCTGCACGTCAGATCAAAATGGGTTGCTGTTTAGAGAGCCCTTCTGTTAGCAGCTCTGAGGACCCCCTTACACCTTCATGGATCAAGCCAGCCCCAACAGCCACGGATTTTTCTAGGCACAGACTTCCCTGGTCCTCCAGCTCCCGCAAAACTCGCGTTCCTCTCTCACGCCTGGACCAGACCCCTCACCTTATCCCAGGCGAAATCTGACTTTTCCGTGTTGGAGTGTAGAGCTCCTCTGAACCCGTGTGTTTGCGCCAATTGGGGAGCGTTGTTCTGGGGCTCGCAGCTGTTCCGTGGGTGCCGCAGTTGTGGATTCTCAGGCTTCTGATAAGCTCCACTTTCCTGTTCAAGATGGCGCAGACTCTGCATCCAAGCCCCCAGCTCCGGGAGGGGACCCAGCCACAGTGGGGGCTGCCACGTCAGGGGAACCCTGTCTAGCAGTACCCCACCTTCTTCTGGAGTTCATCTGTCCCCCAACTTGCCAACAAACACTCCTTGTGCGACCCTCAGCTGTTCTTTCTTTCTGCTCCGGGACAAGGCTTGGAACACGTCTGTGTATTCCGCCACCATTTTTCCCTCTAGGTGTATTTTTAGAGGAAAATGGTTGGTAAGTGGCAGTGGAAATAAATTTGGACTTGTTTGTTTAGGAGGATCTTGACTTACAGTTGCTATTATTGTTGTTTTTATTTCTGGGGACTCTCATTACTGAGGAATTTTCTTCACCAGAATGTGAGTGCCCTTATCTTCTCCTGATTTATAATGTATTCCTATAACTGGTTAATCTTTTGAATTTTCCTTCAAATATAGCTTGACAAGTGTGAGTTTAGGAAGCCTTTGTATTAATATATATGGTTAACTCATTTAGAGGACATTGACTAGAATGAGTCCAACTAGATAGGGTAGCTCAGATCACCTTTGCCACTGTCATTTGACAATCATTTTTTTAAAATTTTATTTTTATTGTTGAAAGTATTACAGATGTCCCCTTTGTTTGTGTTTTTCTTTTACACACTGACCCCCTCTACCCCATACCCTCCCCTTCCAGGCCTTCACCACTCTATTGTCTGTGTCCATGGATGATGAGTATATACAGATAATATCCCCAGTTAATCATTTCTCTCCCACACCCTACCCCCACCTTCCCTCTGAAATTCATCAGTCTGTTCCAATGTTCTATGTCTCTGGTTTTATTTTATTCATATGTTTATTTTGTTTATTAGATTCCACATATGAGTGAGATCATGTGATACTTTGACTATTTCATGCCACTCCCTTCTGGCTTGAAGTGTTTATTTGAGAAGTCAGCTAACAGTCTAATGGGAGCTCCCTTGTAGGTAACTTTGTCTCTTTTTGCAGCCTTTAAGATTCTTTCTTTGACTTTATTGTTTGCCATTTTGAATCGATCAGATCGTCAAAACTCAGAGGAAAGGTAGGGGAGGGTGGGGGTAAGAGGGAGAGAGCAACCAAAGGACTTGCATGCATGCATATAAGCCTAACCAATGGACACAGACACCAGGGGGATGAGGGCATGAGTGAGAGGGTGGGGGAGCAATGGGGTAATAAGGACACATATGTAATACCTTAATCAATAAAGAAAAAAATAAAAAATAAAGTAATTATCAAAATAGTTACCAATATATTTTAAAAAAATGTGCCTAGGTGTGGGTCTTTTAGGGTTCAACTTGTTTGGGACACTCTGTGTTTCCTGAACTTGAGTGACTTTTTCTTTCCCCAATTTAGGGAAATTTCCTGTCATTCTTAGAATAGGTCCTCTATTCCTTTCTCAGATTCTGCTCCTTCTGGTACCCCTACAATGTGAATGTTGTTATGTTTCATGTTGTCCCAAAGTTCCCTTAGACTCCCTCTTGCTTTCAAAAATTTTTTTTTCCATTTGCTGCTCTGAATGGTTTTGTTTTTTTTTTCTACATTGTCTTCTCATTTGCTGATTCAGTCCTCAGCTTCTTCTAGTCTACTGTTGAATCCTTCTAGCGCAGTGTTCGGCAAACTGCGGCTCGCGAGCCACATGTGGCTCTTTGGCCCCTTGAGTTTTTAGCAAAAGCCAGCTTAGGAGTACCCTAATTAAGTTAATAACAATGTACCTACCTATATAGTTTAAGTTTTAAAAATTTGGCTCTCAAAAGAAATTTCAATCGTTGTACTGTTAATATTTGGTTCTGTTAACTAATGAGTTTGCCAACCACTGTTCTAGGGTGTTCTTTATTTCAGCTATGTCATTCCTCATTTCCAATTGATTCTTATTTTTTGTTACAACCTCTCTTTTCATGTTAGTGTAGCTATCATTAAGACCCTTACAATTCTCATTAAGTTGCTTGTAGGGCTAACTGAATTGTTTGACCACCATTATTACCATTACTCTGAATTCTTTATCTGACAAATTATTTACCTCCATTTCATTAAGTTCCTTTTCTGTCAATTCCTCCTTTTCTTTCATTTGAAAGTTATTTCTTTGTTTCCCCATTTTTGCTATCCCTTTGTTTTTGTTTCTATGTATTAGATCAAACTGCCATGCCTCCCAGATTGTGTGGGGTGGTCTTATGTAGTAGATATTTTATGGTACCCAGTTGTGTGGTCTCTTAGATCTCCTGAGCTGGGTCCTCTAGGAATCCCCCTTGTTTGAGTTATGTGGGTTCTCATGTTGTAGTTGGGTCTTGAATGTTATTATCCTGTTCATGGATGGGGTCTCTTCTCAGGCTGCTGGCTATGTGGCTCACCCCTGACCACATCTTGTGAGCTGTTGTGGTGATGCTGATTGAATGGAATAAAATACAATACAACAAATCACAAAACAGAAGAAATAAAACAAAAATGCACACAAGACCCCTACAGTACCAACAAAAGCAACCACCAGAGAATAGAGAATTGCAAAAGAGAAAAGAGCAATAGTGGTAGAAAAAAAGAAAGAAAAATATGAGGAGAAAACAAAACAAAGTAAACAAAGAAAGCACAAACAAACAAACAAAAAACAACAACCAAAAAAGGGGGGGGTATGGAATATGTAGATGCAGAGCTGAAATAAATAAAATAAGAATAAAGAATTAGGGTAATAGGGGAAGGAAAATGGTTTAAAATAATGGAGGGAGATAAATGAAAATAAAATACAAGAAAAATTTTGAAAAATAAATTAGAGGAGAAAGCACATTGACCTAAAACAAGGAAAAAGTAAAAAGATGAGAAAGCAGGAGAAAAAGAAAAGAGAGAATGAAAAGAGAAAAAAAAATAGTAATAAAAAAGAGTTGAGTAGGAAAAGGAAGAGGGAAATTAGCTATATGAAGAAAAAAAACAGAGACTAGAATAATAACAAATCAATAAAGCAGATAGATAAAGATAAATGTTAGAAGGGGAAAAAAAAAGAAAAGAAAAAAGAAAGAGAAGACAAAAGGGAGGAAAAAAGAAAAATTAAAAAAAAAAGGGAGGAAAAAAAAGTGAAGTGGCATTTGTTTCAGCCAAGTTTAGTGTCCCATGGGAACTCTCTTTGGACCCCACCCTTCTGTCTGCCAATCCTGGACTTCCTGTGAGGTACTGTGTTAATCACTGTCAGGAACTGACCTCCTTTGGCTTTCAGCAACCTGCTTGAAACTCCAAGTGATCCACAGATGCACCTTTTGTGTCTGTCTGCACAGGCCTTGGCTGCATGCAGGAGGGGCCAATCTGCCCTCTAACATAGGCTTGTTAGCAGCATAGGACGCAGGGCTGAGTCAGCAAACTTTCTCTGGTTCCCTGGGCTCCACTTCTGCCTGCCTTTGCCTGATAGCCAGCTGTCAATCTTAATCACTCAAAAGTCTGTTTCTGAAAGGGCTTTAGGTGGGGGAGGTGCTGTTTAGCTTTCAGGGAATGTAGTGGGTGTGTTTCTCAGTCCCAGAGCTACTCTTCCATGAGTGGCCCAAAATATTACTCTGCCCTCGGCTAGGCAGAGATCCTTGTATGGAGACCAGCAGGGTTGGCTGGAAACCTGGAGTTTTTATCAGCTCTCCTGTGCAGGGAAAGTAACCAGTCTGGTTACTGCATAGTGGGGTGGGTGGCCCCTCCTCTAATCCAGTCACCAATGCTCCTAAGATTGTTCAAACCCATAGGCTTGGCCTTTGCTTTTGTTTCCTCTGAAAAGGTCAAAATGCAGGGTCTGGCATGAGGGATCCTGATGGTGGGACAGGTGTATCACCTAGGGCAGGTTTTTTGTTTTTTTTTCCTGCCATGCGGCTACTGGGAGTGGCTAGTTCCTCTCAGCAAAAATGGCCCTTTAGTTTTGGGGGCCTACGATGAAATACTCCTGGCTGCTGCTTTTCCTCATCTTCCTGTAATGCTTCTACTCCAGCCTCTCCTTAAGCACCTCAAGTGCACACCTCCCTTCCTACACCAAAGTCTCGAATGAGTAACTGCAAATGAATACTCCTGTGCTCTGGGGTGAAAAAACAGCAACAACAAAACAACAACAACAAAATGAAACTTAGGCTTTCTCTCCAACTTCCTCAGATCTACCTACTCCAGACTCCACCACATCCAGCAACCCTGCTACCTTTCATGGCTGGATGTTATGTGGGCCTCGGGTCTTGGCTCTGGTGCTCCGGGCTGTGGATACCAGCCTGGGTTCCAAGCCTCTATCTTCTGAGGGAAAAGACCCTCCTGTAACCCAGTGCTCCTTCTTCTCTCTGCCCCGCTGGCCTGCCGCCCCTGGGAACTGGGTCAGCTCCTCTCGTGACCTCACCCTTCCTACATGTCTCCACATGTTTTCTGTCCTCCCTTGATGTAAGTCTCCTCCTCAGCTGGACCTCAGTTGGTAATTCCAGATGAATATGTTCCAAATTAGTTGTATTTTCTGTATGGCCCTGGTGCATGACAGGTCTGCCTGTTCGGTCACCATTTTTTCTCTTCTCATGTGAAAATCTTGAAATTAAATGCTAATGACCTCTAATGATTTTCATTTCCACATTTCATATTGTGTTTTGCCACTGTGTTTTAATTTTGAATTTTTAAAATATTACTTCTTACCATTAGTTTTTTTTATTCATGGTTATGAAAACATAGGTTTTTTGTTCACCTATCTTCAAAATAAGCACCCTTTCATACATTTTATTCTAATGGTCAGAATTTATATCAGAGTTCAGTAGGCAGTAACTTTACTTGAGGCAGAAGTTAGAAGTTGCTCTCTTGGTGAAGCAGTGGTCAGTCTCATGCTCAGAATTCTAAGAACCTTTATTTATTTGAGTCTTATGTGATTCCTATTAGAAAAAAAAAATCTCCCAAATGTGATTTTATGGGTACATTGCTATTTATGTTTGTTGCTCTTTCTTTTAGTCTTTACTGCTGTTCAACTCCATAGAATTGTTTTTTAGTCTTTATGGCATTCAACACTTGTTTTTTTGCTATGTTGTAACATATGATAAGAGCTAAGAAAACTGTGGGTCTCTGACCAAAAATTGCTTATTTATGATGATGATGATGATGATGATGATGATAATGATAATGTCTTGACAGACAAGAAATCATTTCTCCAGTACCCGAGAAGAGATGGAAGAACTTAAGAAAAGGATGAAAGAGGCTCCACAGACTTGCAAACTTCCAGGACAGCCAACAATTGAAGGCTATCTCTATACCCAAGAGAAATGTAAGTGGGAATGCAGGGATACCCACTGGTTTTAAGTAGGCAGTCACCTACTGCTTCTTCGCTCTTCCAAACTTCAGGCATCAATAATGATCACAGACCCCTGAGAACTATACCTCTTTGGAGAGAGGTCTGAGAATAGTAAAAATAAAAAGGAAGGATAAATTTGAGGGGAAGGTTAAGGAATTGTTTTCCAAAGGCTCTGGGATAATAAGACCGCAGGTTTTCTCTGAGATTCAAAATGGGGATTGTTAATCACTTAGTCATTTTAATGACTCTTTTACTGTGGCAAAAAGGGAGATAGGGGAATAGAGGCAGAAAAATAATATTTATTATACCTACTAAGTGCTCTAAGTACTGTATCTCATTTAATCTTTGAAACCACTTTGTCATACCCATTTTTCACATGAGGCCACTTAGCCTTAGAGATATCACTAGTTGAAAGTCAGCCAACTGTCAAGTAACAGCCTAAGAGTAAACTCATGTGTATGAAAAGTCAAAACTTATGCTCCTACCTCCATACTCTGTACCTTCCACTGCCTTAGGATTACATGGTTGCCTGTAAAGCACTAAATAACCATTGTGATTTCAGTGGGCAAGGCAATTGTTCACTGATAGCCAAGGAAAATGTGTTAACTTATCCACTCACCAAACATTGCAGATGATTCACGTTTTCATGCCTCCTAAATTACATTATGGAAACCTGTATGTACAGTTTGATTTTTCCTTATGAACTATGACCTAATGCCCATAAAGCCTGTGATTTTATTCCCTGCCCAGAATTATTCTACCTGGAGAGTAGGCAAAAGAGGCTACCCAGAGGTTACCCGTGGCAAAAACCACTAAATACACAAAGCATAATATCGTAGCAGTGATGTTATTTTGCTTTTCCTCTCTTAGAGCAATTAACTTTTGATGGTTTTCAAAGATGTGTTCTTCCATTTGTCAGATTCATTCCTTCAACTCTGCCTTGCAGGATTTCTCAGTCTCAGCACTATTGACACTTTGGGATCGGTAATTCTTTGCTCTGAGGGGGGAATACTATGTACTATAGATGTTTAGCAGCATTTATCCCCACTTTATTTAAAAAGAACCCCTAGGTGTGATAATCTGAAATGTCTTTATATGTTGCCAACTGTCCCCTGGGAGGGAAAATTGACCCTGGTTGTGAACCACTGTAATATTATAAAAAAAAAAGTACAGAATAATGAGTTTATAATCTTGGCTCTAATACTATTTAGCTATATGATCCTTCTATGTCCCTGTTTTCTAATTTGTCAAATGGATATGGCATTGCTACTCAGTTGAATGTATGCTTACTGAGCATTCTTTTTTCCAGACAATATTCATTACATTAGGCATACAAAAACAATGAAAAACCTTCGTTTTTGCACTCAAGAAGTACACAGTTTGATGAGGAAGATGGACAAGCATATCAATAATTATAATGAAACTAGTGGCCCGGTGCACAAAATTTGTGCACTTGGGGCAGGGGGCATACCTCAACCTGGCCTGTGTCCTGTCACAGTGCAGGAACCCCGTGATCCATCACCCCAAAGAGGTAGGCCCCATCCACCCATCTGGGGCTCCTCAATGGTTTTCCCCAAAGAGGTAGGCTGGAGCTGGGGGAGGCCTGCAGACCCCCGGGCAGGGCTGCGGTGGAAGCCTGCGGACCTCCGCATGCTTGTGGACCCATGGCTGGGGCTGTGGCGGAGAGGCTGCTCCGCCGTGGCTCTGCCCCCGGGCCAGCCCTGCGGCAGAGGGGCATCTGCATGTACCTACGGACCCATGGCCGGGGCCGCCCCTGTCCCCAACGCTGCAAGTTCCTGCCCACCCGTGCTTGCTGTGCATGCAGCCTGCTGATCAGTCGTTACTGTGATGACATCCCGACCAATTTGCATATTACCCTATTATTAGTATAGATGTGTTGAGAATATATATAAGGGATATCTATAATAATAAAAGAGTAATATGCTAATTAGACCAGACATCCTTCCGGATGAAGCCAGGACTGCGAGGGAGGCCTGGGTCCCAGGTGTCTGCCGGCAGCCGGAGGGAACTCCGGATCCCAGTGCTGGAGGGAATCCCAGGTCCTGGGTGCTAGAGGGAAGCCAGTACCGGCAGCCGGGGAAAGGAAGGCCTACTCTTCCATAAATTTCGTGCATCGGGCCTCTAATATTCACTGAGGAAGTTATGTTTGAATTGGAACTTGAATTATGACTGGGATCCTGACAGGTAAAGAAAAAGGGAAATAAAACTCCAGGTGTATACCACTGCATGAATGGAGGCAGAGGTGTGTGAGAATATAGTTTATTTGTAGGGTCTTGATTTGCCAAGAATAGTCCTGGTTTATATCTGTTGTCCTGATGTAATTATCAGTGGTGCCCCATTCACTCTTAAATATGTCTTGAATATGGATGATAAATTATATGGTCACATATTTATTTGGTAACTGAGAGTAATTAAATGTGACGGAACACAGATAGAAGGGTTAGAAAAGACAAAGTTGAAAAGGTAAATATGATCATAACATGAAGAGCTTTGTGGGCCAACCTTGGGAATTTTCAGATAATGGAAAGATCATGGATGGTTTATAATGAGATGAATGACAGAGTTATATAGTTAAAATATTCCTCTAACAAAAGAGTAGAGAATGGACTAGAAAGGAATGAAGAGATGGGGGAAAACAGAGAGAAGGCCACTGAAATAATTAATTGGAAAAACGATGACTTTTTATTTTGCTTGAGATATCTTATAAAACATGAAAAAGATGAGTCAGCAATAGGGTGTGGGACTAATTTAGTTCTAAAAGAGATGGAGACTGTGAGACAGCTAAAAGACAGACATTTAGGGTATAGAATGTGCAGAACCCTACCACCAATCAAATGGGGCACATTACAGGGAAGTAGGAACATTGCCCATGTTCTTGAGGATTTCTCAGTCAAGTAGGGAAATCAGACATGAAAACCTAAAGCTTTATCAATGTTGAAAACACAAATGACTTCTTATCAGTTCTCTGACTTAGTTCCTGTTATTAACTTGTGCTCTAGAAAGGCAAATAATATAAATAAATGAGACAATGATAATATCATAAAAAGCCACTGTGTATTGAATGTTTGCTGATGGTAGGTTTCCAGCTTATGCAATAGGATGTGTAGTGTCAGCATTCATAGGGAACATGGCAAGGTGAGTGGTTTGGAGCAAGCCAGAGCAGATGTGGAAAGAGCTGATTAGGGTTCAGATCTCCATATGTACAGGGCTGTATCTGGAGCATGACCCTGAAGGCCAAGGTGTACACAGCTTCCATCTTGGGATTGGACCATGCAGCCAAAAAATTAATTTGTTAGCTCACTTTTGCCTCTCTTTCTAGGGGCTTTGGGTATATCCTGGGTGAAATACTACTGCCAGTATGAGAAAGAGACCAAAACACTCACCATGACGCCAATGGAGCAGAAGCCAGGTGCTAAGCAGGTCAGTTCTTTTTGGTGCCACATTTTTTGCAATGCATCTGTGACTGTATCTCAGAAAAGAGTATATGTTTATTTAGTGTCAAAGAACCAAATCCATCACTGTCATGTGAAGCTTCATATGTTCTCTTTGGCATTGGGCCCGATACTTCTCAGTTGAGCAAAAGATCTCTGTTAATTATGTCAGGCCTTTGGAAAGTGCCTCTACTCTTTCACACCATTTACTAAATGATTACAACTGCCTGTCACATTGTACAAAGAAAATTTGCAAAAGTATGGATGAATTGTGTGTAGAGAATATGTCTTACTTTTAATAAGGCTCTATTATAGGAGTCTTTTAAATAGCAAGAGTTTAAAATATAATTTACCAAAATTCCTTTTTAAAAGAGTTAGTCTGTTGTCTAAAATTGGAATAACCTATTCCTCACAGTCTATGTAATAATACTAAAATATATTTAAGCAGTTAATGCCTCTTCTTCTTTCCTCCAAACTTTCCTCCACTCCCCAAAGTGGCAAATGACTTTAATACACTGAAAACATAGTTTACTCACCTGGAAGAATCTGATATACTATGTATGTTTGTTATGTTAAACCAGTGGTCAGCAAACTCATTAGTCAACAGAGCCAAATATCAACAGTACAACGACTGAAATTTCTTTTGAGAGCCAAATTTTTTAAACTTAAACTTCTTCTAACGCCACTTCTTCAAAATAGACTCGCCCAGGCCGTGGTATTTTGTGGAAGAGCCACACTCAAGGGGCCAAAGAGCTGCATGTGGCTTGCGAGCCACAGTTTTTCAACCACTGTGTTAGACCATAGAGCTAAAACTTTTATTCTGTCATCTCACTTTGCCTACCTTTGCAGGAGTTTTGGGAATACACACACACACACATACACACACACACACACACACACTCATACTCCAGGATTTCTTAAGATAAAAGCTGATAGACTATTAATATGCTAAAGTAGTTCAATGTTTCATTTTTTAAAAAATATTTTTTTATTGATTTTAGAGAAAGGAAAGGAGAGGTATATATAGAGAGAAACATCGATGAGAGAGAAACATTTATCGGCTGCCTCCTGCACTCCCCTGCCTGGGAATCCAGCCTACAACCAGGGCATGTGCCCTAAGCAGGAATCAAACCATGACCTCCTGGTTCATAGGAGGTCAACCACTGAGCCACACTGGTGAGGCTCAATGTATCCTTTTAATTGTCTCTCAGACAGGGTCTTAGTGATGATATTTATTTAGGCATTTTAATTCCTTACAAATTGACAAAGTGACGTGTTAGCATTGAAAGTTGTAGTACATGAAGACCCAATTTAGGTAGAAAGATAATTAGGTCAATTTTTCTCTATTGTGCTTTCCATAGACGATCTCGCTTGTGTGGCTTGTTCATGGAAAATTAGAGAGGATTGAGAAAAATATACTAACCTATTTCTAAGTTTCAAATAATAGTTCCCAGTAATAGTATTTTGAGATCTTATTTTTCCTTAGGTTTCTTTCCTCTCAAATTGGCCAGCTCATATCTTATCTGCTCTTTACATAGATTTATACACAAATACAAGTATACACAGAGAGATTTTTAGTACTGTGTATTTGTTAACTAATAAACACAATTGTTAACTGGGTTTGGCTGCACTACTTCTAAGCAGAATATTGGAATAACCCAATATGGTCTGGAGATATTTTAATGCACTTATTGTGGTTCAAGAACATTGGTGGTGGGATTTCCCATTACTTTGGCTCATTTAGGTCATGATGGGGATGTTCCTTTTGGCTTATGGCTCAGCAAGCTTTTCTGTAAAGGTCTAGACCAGGGGTGGGCAAACTTTTTGACTCGAGGGCCACAATAGGTTCTTAAACTGGACCGGAGGGCCGGAACAAAAGCAGGGATGGAGTGTTTGTGTGAACTAATATAAATTCAAAGTAAAGGAGCGGAGGGGAGAGCAAGAGAACCCTCCGCTCTTTTGGCTCCGTGGGCCGGATAGAACAGCCGAACGGGCCGGATCTGGCCCGCGGGCCGTAGTTTGCCCACGGCTGGTCTAGACAAATATTTATTTGTGAGCCATCCAGTCTCTGACTTTGCTACTCAATTCTGCAGCTGAAATAGGAAAGCAGATATAGGCAGTATGTAAATGAAGGGGCATAGCAGTGTTCCAATAAAACTTTATTTACAAAAATGTGGAGGGCTGGATTTTGCCCACGGGTCACAGTTGTTAATGTTGATCCCAAAGTTTAATTTGTGTAAGACCCTGTAATATTTGATTGCATCTTTCCTTTGAAAAAAAAAAAGATTTAGTTGCAGGATGAAGAAAACTGCTTTTTTTGTTCTTTAACCACACATTTTGTTACTCTGCTTTGAATGTCAACTGGAGATGGGATGCAACTCTAAATAACCATACCAAATGGTATGAAGGTATTTCAGAACCTTCATCCATGTTTCCATATGGGCCTATTACTCATTCATGACTTCAAAATTTTCCTTACTTTCTAGTCTGCCAACTGCTAATGCACCTTTAGATGTGATTCCAAAGCACAGAACTTGTTTCTTTTCTGTTGAAACTGAGCTGATGTACCTGATTGGCAAGTGCTTATAAGCAATACTGTCCTGCAGTCTCTTTCTTTTTATATATACACTAGAGGTCTGGTGCATGAAAATTCATGCACTGGAGGGGGAGTCCCTCAGCCCAGCCTGCCCCCTCTCACAGCCCAGGAGCCCTCAGGGGCGGGAGGCGACCCGGTGATCAGGGGAAGGTGACACCCCCATCTCACTTCTGTTGCTGCCACTGCTGGCAGCGCAAGCCTCAGCCGGCCCTGGTTACCTGAGCCTTGGCTGGCCCTGGGTGGCTGGGAAGCCGCCATCTGAGGCTTGCCTGTGCCTCAGGCTGGCCCTGGGTGGCTGGGCAGCCACCATCTGAGGCTTGCCTGCGCCTCAGGCATCGGCTGGGCAGCTGCCATCCAAGGCTTGCCTGTGCCTCAGGCTGGCTGTGGGCGGCTGGAGAGCTGAGGGGACTGGGGGACTCTGGAGGCAGGCACGTAGCAAGGCTGGGCCCACCTGGGAGCGGGCCCGGCCTTGCTACGTGCCTGCTGCCCTGGCGGGGCTGAGGGGACTGGGTGCCGCCATCTTGTGGCTGTGGGCGCCACCATCTTTGAGGGTGTGACATTCAATTAGCATATTCACTCCTTATTGGCTGTTGGTGCCGCCATCTTTGCAATGGTGTGGGGGTCAATTAGCATATTCCATCTTTATTAGATAGGACTAGAGGCCTGGTGCACGAAATTCGTGCACGGCGGGGGGAAGGTGTCCCTCAGTCTGTCCTGCACCTTCTCCAATCCGGGACTCCTCCGGGGATGTCCGACTGCCTCTTGCAATCCGGAATTGCTGGCTCCTAACCACTCGCCTGCCTGCCTGCCTGATCACCCCCAACCCCTCTGCCTGCCTGCCTGATTGTCCCTAACCACCTCTGTCTGCCTGCCTGATCACCACTAACTGCTCCCCTACCAGCCTGATTGCCCCTAACTGCTCCCCTGCTGGTCTGATTGCCCCTAACCACCTCTGCCTCGCCCTGCACCCCGGACCTGGAAATCCCTCACTCTGGCCGACCACAGGCACCCAGGACCAGGGCCGGCTTCACCCGGGCCATCCGCAGCCGCAGGCTGTAGGCAGGCGGCTTTGCCTGGGCCACAGCTGCAGGTGCCCGGGACCACGGGGCGGGTGGCTTGTCCCTCTCCTGGGCCACAGGCTCAGGCGCAGCTGCTGTCACCCAGGACTGCAGGGCGGGCAGCTTGTCCCTCTCCGGGGCCGGAGCCCCAGCCACTGGCACCGGGATCGCGGGACGGGTGGCTTGTCCCTCTCCTAGGCCGCAGCCCCAGCCGCTGGTGCCTGTGATTGTGGGGTGTGTGGCTTGTCCCTCTCCTGGGCCAGGCTGCAGGTTCAGGCACAGCTGTAGACGCTGGTGCCTGGGACCACAGGGCGGGTGGCTTGTCCCTCTCTCAGGCCACAGGCATAGGCGCAGGTGCTGGCACCCGGGACCACAGGGTGGGCTGCTTGACCCTCTCCCGGGCCATAGGTGCAGACACAGCCACTGGCACTGGGGACCATGCGGCAGGTGGCTTGTCCCTCTCCCGGGACCATGGGGCAGACAGCTTCTCCCTGTCCCACACCGCAGGTGTAGGCGCAGCCGCTGGCGCCCGGGACTGCAGGGCATGCAGCTTGTCCCTCTCCCAGGCCTCAGGCGCAGCTGCTGGTGCCCAGAACCGCAGGGTGGGTGGCTTGTCCCTCTCCTGGGCCGCTGCCTGGCTGGTCCCCATTCCTCTCTCGTGATCTCATTTGTGCCTGGCTGGTCCTCATTCCTCTCTCGTGAGCTCATTTGTGCCTGGCTGGTCCCCATTCCTCTCTCCCGATTGTGAGTGTCTGAGCTGTTATGGTGTGATGACCATTTGAATATTAGCTCTTTATTATATAGGATTACTTTCCAAATACTGGACTTGAAAGTTCCTTTTTTAGACAATAAGCTCATTTAGGCCCTTTCTCTCCTGCTCAGAGGTGCCTACTGCAAAACTCAAGACAGAGGCAGTGAATGCCACTTTCATAACTTCCTAACATATAAGAGCAAGCCCTTCTTTTAGTTTATCTCCCCCTGTTTCCTTTTCATTGAGTGGCTGCTTGCAAAACTGCAGTCCTGTCACAGCCTTATTAGTTTTCCTATGGTATTCCTTATGGAATGGAAAGAAGGACATGTTTTTCCATTATGAATGGAGGGGAGGTGGAAGTAATTACTTGTATTTTCCTCAATTATAGTTGGAAATGACTTCTTGTCAGTTCTGTGAATTAGTTCCTATCATTAACTCGTGCTCTAGAAATCCAAATAATACAAATAAATGAGATAATGATAATATTGTTAAAAGCCACTGTGTATTGAATGTCTGCTGTGTGCCAGGTGCTGAATACTTTCCATCATGTGCCTCATTTACTCTCCCAGTAACACTGTGAGGTATGGTTAGTTGAATTTGAAGATGGATGAATTAGCCCTCTTTCTGACTATGGTACTCACCACTGTTACCTATTATTTCAGCCTATCAACTTCCATTTGTGTTGTGCTGCTCACTTTACAGATCACTTTCCCAAACACTGTTTTATATGATATTCATCCTTTCCCTGTCAGATAGTAGTGTAAGAGGAAAGAGTGCTACCTTTTGAGTCTCAAGAACTAGTTTTAAATCCTAACTCTGTGGCCTAGTAGTTTTCTATTTAATATTTATTTGTTTGTTTGTTTGTTTGTTTTAGTCCTCACCTGAGGATATATTTTTTTATTGATTTGAAATTGAGAGGAAGGAGAGAGAGAGAGAGAGAGAGAGAGAGAGAGAGAGAGAGAGAGAGAGACAGACAGACAGACATCAATGTGAGAGAGAAACATGGATCCTGACAGGGATTGAACCCACAGCATGAGTATGTGCCCTGACCAGGAATTGAACCCGCCACCTTTGGTGCATAAGACGATGCTCCAACTAACTGAGCCATGCTGACCAGGGTGGCATAGAAGCTTTTTGATTTTGAGTAAAGTACTTTTTGCTTGGTATCATTTTTCTTCTTAGAAAAATGGCAAGGATAATAATGTAGTAAACATTTATTGAGTGCTGTTTATTATGTACTAGAGATATAAAGATAAATAAAACATTGCCCACATTCTTGAGGATTTCTCAGTCAAGTAAGGAAATGATTCACGAAAACATAAAGCTTTAATATAATTGTGAAAACACATAATGGCAATGTATGTGATTTGGGAAGGATTTTAGAGGAAATCAAACTAAATTGCAGGTTGTAGAACAAGTAAGAGTTTAACCAGTCAAATAATATACATAGTCATTTTAGGTGGAGGAAACAGTATATGCAAAGTTATGGATTCATGAAAGAGCATGATACATGTATGAAATAAGAGTAGTTTTACACTGATGGGGGTGGTTACAGGGGAACCTGGAGTGGAGGGCAAGACCTAGGCCCCTGAGCTGTGATGCCACCAAATGTGAGGGAATTCAGAATTTAGGAGGGTGAGTACATAATGCAGTTGTTAATCACTCTCATCTTGAGCAACTAACAATGCTTGATATTCTAAGTGCTGGGGCAGGGAAGGCAGATTGAATGATGAATTTAGAGTTGAGTTTTCATAGTGCAGGAGCAGCAGAAGAATAGGCTTTTGGTGGTTGAGTGTGTCAATGAGAGAAAATAATTGGATTATCAGCTGTACCAGCCAGTTTAGATGGTATAGTGCTTAGGCATAGACCTGGCATTTGGGGAGTGTTTCTGAATTTGAGACAGTAAGGTGTGTAGTATTATTCCCATTTAATAGACGGTGGAGTTAAGATTCAGAGAGTCAAAATTATTTGCCCTGGATCATATAGCTAGTAAATGGCTTAACTGAGACAAGTCCCCAGGTTGTAAGCTTCCTAGTTTATTGCCATTTTCACTATACCAACATGGGTGACTTGGGATAAGCCATTTTACCTCTCTGAGCTTCCTCCAAAGATTATGAAGAAAGTTGGTTTATGAATACCTAGTGTAATATGTGGCACCTAGTAGGAGATTAATAAATGTTACTTCTCTTACTTATACCACATTGTGTCTGTTGAAATAATAGAGGGAAACTGAATAGTATAGGACTGGGGAATTTTAATCTGTGGAAAAGGTGGATTTCATTGGCCTTGTTAAGTGCCCATAAGACTAAGGTGGACCAAACCATTCTGCACATATGAAATACCAAATGCCACCTTAACTAATACACACATTAAATTCCGTACTCCTACCCTATCTTTGGAGTCATTGCTTTTGGAAACCCTGTCATCCTCAAGAGTCTAGAAGTGGGGAAGAGAAATGTTTGTCTGCCCCTCCTCCATTGGCCACTTTAATGAAAGGAGGGTTGCAGAAAGCCACTTAATCATAGCAATCTCCCTACCTAGACATCTAACAAAAAGTTTATTTTGGACACTTAATGTGATTCTGGGCAGCCTGTTTCTCCTTCACTCCCCTTACATGATGTGAAATGAGCTTCCTATTTAATCTAGTGCACTTGGAAAAGAGTTATGGCCCACCCTGAATATAATTTCCTTTTCATCTCAGCCATTTATTGATTTTTGGAGCAGGGAGAAACCATGTGCAATCTTGCTAAAACTACCATCTGAAGGGACAAAGGTTCTCAGTGAGGCTATACATTGCTCTTGCTGCCCTGACAGATGCCTTCCAAGTGACACGAAGGACACTGCAGAATGCAGAAGCTTTTGTGCATTTTTCCCCCAAATTGACTATTAATCCTTCTCTTCTATCAGGGGCCCTTGGACTTAACCCTGAAGTACTGCGTGAGAAGGAAGACGGAGTCTATTGACAAGAGGTTCTGTTTTGATATAGAAACTAATGAAAGGTAAGCTGTGCTGGTGTGAATTGACAATGTCCCATGTACCAGGTGCTGAGCCTGGGTGGATCTTTTCCTCTATCATCTCTTGTTGATGAAAATGAGCAAATCTATTCATGATATCATTGTCTTAGCTCTTCTGGCTACCCTTCACAGGGATCCCTGTTAGACCTGGCCCAGTGTTGGTTCTCTCTATGAAAGCTTCAGTCAGCTTTGCCTCACCTGCTCTAGGCAGAAAAAGTCATTCCTAGGATTTAATTTGCTATCATATATGCAAAAGGTCAGTGTTTGATGATGTTGCAAAAAGGACAATATAACAAAACTCACTCTTTTTAAAATCTCCTAATATCCTATATAATAAAAGGCTAATATGTAAATCAACTGAATGATGGAACGACCAGTCGCTATGACGCACACTGACCACCAGGGGGCAGATGCTCAATGCAGGAGCTGCCCCCTGGTGGTCAGTGTGCTCCCACAGGGGGAATGCCACTCAGCCAGAAGCCGGGCTCATGGCTGGTGAGCGCAGTGGCAGTGGTGGGAGCCTCTGCCACCTCCGCGGCAGCACTAAGAATATCCAACTGCCTGCTTAAGCCATCAGTTGAACATCCCCCAAGGGCTCCCAGACTGTGAGAGGGCACAGGCCGGGCTGAGGGATTCCCCCCACCCCGAGTGCATGAATTTTGTGCACCAGGCCTCTAGTAGCATATAAGAACAAGTGAATTGGAACACATTTTTTAAAAATATATGTTTTTATTGATTTTAGAGAGAGGAAGGGAGAGGGAGAGAGATAGAAACAACAATAATGAAAGAGATTAATCAATTGGCTGTCCCTGCACGTCCCCTCCTGGCATGTGCCCTGACCAGGAATCAAACCAGCAACCTCTCAGTGCATTTCTCAATGCTCAATCACTGAGCTATATTGACTGGGCTGGACAACATTTTAATAGGAGCTAGATGCTATGGAGGGTAATAGTACTGGGGAGTAATATTTTCTTCCACTTCGTGCAAACATCATACAGACGTTCCCTACTTTGCAGATATTTATGTCAAGTGGAAATAGTTTGATTATCAACTTTCTGATTTCAGACAAGGCTTACAAATTTTGGACTTCATTTTACTTGTTTCTCTTTGGTGCCCTCTTTTTTTTTTTTTTTTTTTTTTTCTGACCTGAGGACATTTTGTAAGAGGGGAATTGAACCTTTAAATTTTAAAATGAGAGCATTTGAAATTACTTTGGATAAACACATGTTATGTAGGTGGGAGGTTGATCCAAATTTCAGTGAATAAATAGGCTTCTATATTTTATTTCAGTCTGTTGCTTCTATGGAATAGGTACTGAATAATAGAATATAATTTAACGAAATGATCATATTACTAGAAAGGAACCTGAAGGTTCAATCATAATCCTATCTAATAAAGAGGGAATACGCTAATTGACCATCACTCCATCACAAAGATGGCTGCACCCACAGCTGAGGCCACGTTCCCATAAGGAGCCTTAACGAGCAATCAGCAGGGATCTGAGGCTACGTCCTCCCCCGCCCCCATGGGGCTTGACAGGGGAACTCAGGCTGTGTCCCCCACCTGGCAGGGCTTGACAGGGGAATCTCAGGCTGTGCCCCCCCACCCGGCAGGGCTTGACAGGGGACCTCAAGGTGCGTTTCCCATCCTGGTGCTGAGCTAGGGGACCTCAGGCTGCTCCACCTGCCCGAGCGCCAGGCCAGGTGACCTCAGGCCGCGCCCCCCACCAGGTGGGGCTTGACAGGGGACTTCAGGCCATGCCCCCCACCCCAGCACCAGGCCAGGGGACCTGAGGCTGCTCCCCTCTCCCGGTGCTGGGCCAGGGGACCTGAGGCTGCACCCCCCCCTGCCTGGCGGGGCTTGACGGGGGACCTTAGGCCATGCCCCCCACCCAGCGGGGCTTGACAGGGGATCTCAGGCCGTGTCCCTCACCTGGCGGGGCTTGACGGAGGACCTCAAGGCACACCCCCCACCTGCCCCCCCTTCCTGGCGCCGGGTCAGGGGACCTGAGGCTATGCCCCCTGCCTGGCAGGGCTTGACAAGGGTGGGACTGGTCAGGTCTGGATCTAGCCCAATGGGGGGGGGGGGCAGCCGGGTCTGGGTCTCACGTGATTTTGAGGTGCATGTGGGTGGGTGGGGACTTGACTCTGGGTCCCGTGGTGAGCCCCAGACTCTGACAGGAGGAAGGTTTTCATATACATTTTACTAATTTTCTTTCATCTCTGACACTTCTATTATAGAGAAAGGGAAAATAGCAATATTAAATTATTTCCTCTAATTAATCCCCTTTTAATGTGCACGAATTTCATGCACTGGGTCACTAGTTTATATAATAAAAGCCTAAGAGACCGTTATGGCAAAACGACCAGAACGACCGGTTGCTATGATGCACACTGAACACCAGGGGTCAGATATTCAATGCAGGAGCTTCCCCCCTGGTGGCCAGTGTGCTCCCCCAGCAGGAGCGCTGCTCAGCTAGAAGCCAGGCTCACAGCTGGTGAGCACAGCGGCAGTGGTGGGAGCCTCTCCCGCCTCTGTGGCAGTGCTAAAGAGCAGCGCACTGAGCTGTAAGGAGCAGCAAGCAGGCGGGCAGTGAGGAGCGAGGGGTCCTGGACTGCGAGAGGGTGTAGGCCGGACTGAGGGACCCCCCCCCCCCCAGTGCATGAATTTTGTGCACCAGGCCTCTAGTAATATCATATGAACAAAACTTTCAGTGACTGGATTCATAAAGATTAGTCTAAGTCTAAGAGATCAGGGCTTTTTTGGTCTGGGAATAAGTTACTACTGGTCAGTTTCCCCATTTTAAATTTCTGTTTGTGAACCTAGATAATTGTTTTGGGGTTAAAAATGGATAGTCCTAATCAAAGATGACTGTGATAGTAAACATAGTTGCTAGTAACCATGATTCTGTCACTCATGTTCCCCAAAGCTACCGGCCCAGTAGGAAGGGAAAAATTACTTTTTTTGCTATGGCTTTCCTATCATGCATCTTTACTGTTTCTGGCTTTGCAGCATGAAGGTGCTTAAAAGAAATAAAGATTTTCTGCCGTTAGTTTCATTCTAATTACCTTTTTAGCCTAAATTGGGAGCTAAGTATTTGCAGCTAATATTCCCATGGACGCAAAGCAGTTGCAAATAATTTGACTCTGAGGTTAGAAGCTGAGGACAATTCATATACTAGTATATGCATCTTGCACCTAGTGCTATGTATGACTAATGGTAGATAATAAATTTGGTGTTCATTTTTTAATCTATTTTTTTCCTACCCTGGAATTTTGAGGATTTCTGAGACTAGAATCCAGGAGTTAAAGTTTCAATGTGTCTGTGATTTTTGTTACCACATATTGAGCACTTTAAAAAACGTTCTCTTATTTAATCTCAAATCAAATAGCGGCAAGGCTGAGCTCACACCCTGGTCTGTAGGTCTCCAAAGCCTATATTCTTTTTAACTTTATTTCATTGTGTATTGTAAGCAAAATACCTGTGCTGTGAAATAGAGGGTCAGTGATAACATTGAACAGGTGCTGAGGTTACTCTGCACATGTGGAGTTTTCTGAGGGATGTGATGTCTGCTTTCCTGGCTAGTCATTCTGCTCTAAGTAACAAAGTTGGACTACCCAGAAGGCAGCAGACACCCTGAAGTACATTTCAGGAATATAGGATAGCTTTTTATTAGTGTTTCTACCAATATTTGAAGCCACAGGCTCATAGCCCATCAGAGCTTGAATGGCAATGATAATAAATAACAATAACAACTGCAGCAGCAGCAGCAACACAAATGCTGACATTTGCTGAATACCTCCTATGTGCCAAGCACTGTTCTCAGCCCTTTAAGTGATAATGTCCTTTAGTCCTGACCACAGTCACATGAGGTAGGGGGTATTATAATCCTAATTTTACAAAGGAAGACAAGGAGACAGAGAGAAAGTAAACAAGTCAGATTACATAACTGGAGAATGGTAGAGCCAGGATCTAAATCCAGGCATTCTACTTTCCAAGCTCGCACTCTTAATTACTACACTCTTCTGCAAATATGCTGTGTATGCCTTTTTGTTCCAGATGGGTCACTGAGACCTCAGGGAGGGCAAAGGATTTATCTTAGGTCAGAATAGAAGACCCTGGACTAGATGTCAGTACTTTGTCATTCTGTTCATAAACAGTATTGTTCTTTGAATTTGACTTTCTGTAGCACTTACAAAATCTATAAATGCTTCCTGAATAGTACTTGTTTATTCAGCTTCTCTGTAAGGTGAAGCAAGGACACATACTGGCTTTTTTATTTCCCAGTTAGGGAAGCTCAGTTTCAGAATGGTTTTAATATCATATCTGGTCCTCAGTTTCTGCTTTTCTGTCTGTTGCCCATTTGCTTGTTTTTTCTTCTTTCTGGCTGCAGGATTCAGCTACATAGCTGCTTTTATAAAGATTTCTAGACTTTCTAGCCCCATAAGATATATCCAAAAGATTGGGTGTTTCTAAGAGAAAGGTAGACATGAAAGAATTCACTATCCAAAGCCAAGTCTTGGTTTTCAATTGATTCTTGCTTAAAGATGATTTAAGAGTGTTCTTTTTTAAGGAGTACTTTAATGAAGTAAGAGATGGAAGGGCAAGTAGAACAGGAATCCCATGATATCAGGACTAGAAAGCACCTCCCAACTTGTGTGTTTCAACACCCTTATGGATAATAAAAGAGGCCCACAGAGCCCCAGTGACTTTTTCCAGGTCTCTTATCATTGTTCTTATCATTTCATGACTTGAGAGAGGTCTCATCTTATACAAGTAGTGAGAAGAGCAATTTTCTCATAATGGCACAGTGAGGTAAAGAATGCAAGGAGACTTTATGCTTGCAATAATATGGTCAGTCCCAAATTTCCAATTTGTTTTGTTTTTTGAAGTTTGAAAAAGACAATACACAGTATAACAACTTGGGATATCTCTGGGTATAGGTAGCCTGCTAGTAAGTAAAATAAAATTGGTATTGAGGCCCTCTGCCATGATGAAGAGGCCTTATAGTGTACTGGTTTTTTAAAAATATATATATTTTATTGATTTTTTACAGAGAGGAAGGGAGAGAGATAGAGAGTTAGAAACATCGATGAGAGAGAAACATCAATCAGCTGCCTCCTGCACACCCCCTACTGGGGATGTGCCTGCAACCAAGATACATGCCCTTGACTGGAATCGAACCCAGGACCCCTCAGTCTGCAGGCCGGCGCTCCATCCACTGAGCCAAACTGGTTAGGGCTAGTGTAGTGGTTAAGGAAGACATGACTGCTAGGCCAGAATTACTAAATTCAAATTCTGGTCTACCATACTTACCCAATATGTTAATTTAGGTAACCTCTGTATTCCTCAGTTACTGCTTCTGTAAAATAGGATTTAGAAAAAAAAACAAAAAACCCTCTGTGGTACCTGCTTTATGGACTTCCTGGGTAGATTAAATAAATTAATACCTATAAAGTACTTAGAACAGAAACTGATACCTAGTGAGCATTTAGTAACTCTTAGTTTTTAGTAGTCATAAGATTGCTTAAGTTAGCCACTGTGCATGCTGTGCCAATTGGAAATTCTCCTGGGCATCCTAGGTGGTGGAAATAGCAAAGCCACTTTCCTGAAGATGAATGTACCCTTGATGAACATGCTCACCCCTATAGCTCAGACCAAATGGCTGGCTTCTGAGAGAGGCAGGGAGAGTCTCAGTTTGGCTCAAGCAGTGTAGGGCCAATTTAAGTGTATACTAGTATTATGGTGAGGTGTCCTGGCATCTGCCCTCCTATTTTCTTGCCCAACCCTAGCCAAGATATCCCCTCCCTCAGGGTTCCCAAAGTTACTGTTCTCTAAATATTCTGTTGTTTTCTGAGTAAAACAGACTTTGAAAAATTTGAGTTCTGTATGCCTGTGCCTACTCAGTGTGACATTTCCCGGGGCTAAGGGGGACCTTAGATCACAAGACTCCATTCTCTCAGATGAGTTTTTTGCTTTCAACTTCTCATTTTTCTTTCCTTAGGCCAGGAACCATCACTCTACAGGCCCTTTCAGAAGCTAATAGAAGGCTATGGATGGAGGCCATGGATGGGAAAGAGCCTGTAAGTTACTTCAGACACTGGGGATACCTCTGCAGCATAGCCCAGCGTATGATTGCCCTCTAGTGGTACAAGTGGGTCTAGGACAGTTAAAGGGTAATAATAGATCCATCTGACTTCAAATTTTTTAGAGCCAGAAGGAATTTTGTTGATTTACCATCTCTTGTTTAACAAGTAAGGCAAGTTAACAACAAATTGTTATCCCCCCCTCTCTCTCCTTCTTCCCCGCCCCATCTAAAACCCATAAATTAAAAAACAACAGTAAGGTGAGGAACTTCTCCAGTACCACCCTCACAGAAGACATCAAAGCTGGGCCTAGAATCCTGGGCCCATAGATTCTTGCTCCAGTTTTACATTATGCAGCTGTGGCTATAAGATCTTCATAAAGAAAACTAAGCCTTTTTCATTTTATATAATTAATATATGTTCATATAGAAAGACTGAAAATAATTGGCATGGCTGTGAACAAGCATTTATTAAGATTTTATTCAAAATTGTTTTTGCTGCCCCTTCTTACTCTCAGAAATCAGTTTATTATCTTTAAGGGCACATCTAGTGGAGGAGATGGCATTGCCATCCTCTGTGCCAAGATGTATCACTCTATTTAGAAACTTCTTGCACAGGAGGACAGAGTCTTTAAAAGGGTTAGTGATTAATCTATAAAGACCAATATGAACAGTAAGAAATTATTGAAAAGCATTTTCTCTTTTCAGTATCTTTCCAGTAGGTTTCTTCTGGTGACATATGAAATAATATCAGCTTCATAATGTTGGAATATGAAAGGCTTAGATTTGGATCATGGTTCTGCCAGTCAGTGGTTGTGTAAACTTGAGCAAGTGATTTCATCTCTCTGAGACTCAGTTTTCTTCTCTTTAGTAAAATGGCTTTAATAATCTCTTTTCTACCTATCTCACAGGGTTGCTTTAAAAATCAAATGAAAGTCAGTCTGTCAACCATAATGTGATATTTTAGTGTTAGGTGCTTTTAACTAGTCTGAAGTATGGGTGCAAAGCTACTGAGATTCAACAGTATTTGGATATAGTATAAGCTCCTTGCTTTATTCACCTTACTAGGAGGGGAAATATATTCCAGGGTTTTCTTTCACTGTCTTCAGTGCCCTGAAATCTAAACAGGAATGCACAGATTGCAAATTGCATTTATTGCAACCAAGAAGATAGCTATAAATGTGAAGTGATATTGTGAGGAGTGCCATCTAGAAAGTAGTCCAGGACCTGTCCTCTCTGCTTCCCCTCCAAGCAATCTGGAGCTTAACTATTACATGTCTTTGGCGTTTCTCTAGGAGGATGCTAGGAGGCTTAGCAAGGCATTTTCCTCTTGAATCTCATGAAATTGTTCTCTCTTTAGGTTTTAAAGATCGAAGGATACGGAAGGGTTTTTGTGGAGAATAATGCTAGAACATGGGCCCACTGAATGTGGACCTTTACCAGATTGATTATGGCAGACGTAATACAAATATATTGTTTGTCAAAGTGGCAGCAAGGGCCAGCATGGAAACCTCTCTCATTCAAATACTCATGGGTATATACACATATGCAAAAATGTTTCTTTTAAAAGAAAAGATTGTTACAGCACTCTAACAGATGACATATAGAGAACTTATTTCCTGTATCCTAACATTGCTAATGTCGTTGCTGCTTTACTTGACATACCAATCTATTAATCTTACATATGTTTTGCACGCTTTGCTTAAAGCAGGGGTGGGTAACCTTTTTCCTATCAAGGGCCATTTGGATATTTATAACATCACTAGAGGCCCAGTGCACAAATTCATGCACGGATCAGGCCTGTCGGAAGGAGGAGATGGCAGGAGATTGGCGGGCGGGCCCTGACCCCGATTGGGGTGGGGGGCCAATTGGGGGTGGGGCCGGGCAGGGGGAGGGGCTGCAGGAGGTTGGCCGGCTGGCCCCACACCCTTCTGGGGTTTGGGGGTGATCAGGGATGGGGCCAGCTGGGGGGAGAGGCTGTGGGCCGATTGGGGTGGTGGGGGCCCATCGGGGGTGGGGCTGGCCAGGGGGAAGGGCCGTGGGGATGTTGGCTGGCTGACCCACCTTCAGTTGGGATTGGAGAGTCCTATCAGGGGTGGGGCCGGCTGTGGGGAGGGGCCATGGGAGGTTGGCCGGCCAGCCCCACACCCCAGTCAGGCCGGTTTGTTGGCCACAGTGGGCGTCATAGTGACCGGTTGTTCCAGTCATTACGGCATTCCATTTGCTGGCTTTTTATATATATACTAGAGGCCCAGTGCATGAAATTCATGCATGGGGGGGTGTGTCTTTCAGACCAGACTGCACCCTCTCCTATATGGCTCCCAACTGCTCACCTGCCTGCCTTCCTGATTGCCCCTAACCGCTTCTGCCTGCCAGCCTGATCACACCCTAACCACTCCTCTGCCAGCCTGATTGGTGCCTAACTGCTCCCCTGCCAGCCTGTTTTCCCCTAACTGCCTTCCCCTGCAGGCCTGGGTCACCCCCCAACTGCCCTTCCCTGCAGGCCCGGTCACCTCCAACTTCCCTCCTCTGCCGTCCTGGTCACCCCTAACTGCCCTCCCCTGCAGGCTTGATCACCCCCAACTGCCGTCCCTTGCAGGCCTGGTCCCTCCCAACTGCCCTCCCCTGCTGGCCTGATTGCCCACAACTGCCCTTCCTTGCAGGCCTGGTCCCTCCCAACTGCCCTCCCCTGCTGGCCTGATTGCCCACAACTGCCCTCCCTTGCAGGCCTGGTTCTTCCCAACTGCCCTCCCCTGCTGGCCATCTTGTGCTGGCCATCTTGTGTCCACATGGGGGCAGGATCTTTGACCACATGGGGGCAGCCATCTTGTGTGTTGGAGTGATGGTCAATTTGCATATTACTCTTTTATTAGATAGGATTGAGGTCTGGTGCACAGGTGGGGCCCAGCTGGTTTGCCCTGAAGGGTGTCCCGGATCAGGGTGTGGGTTCCCTTGGGGCGTGGGGTGGCCTGGGCGAGGGGCCTGTGGTGGTTTGCAGGCCGGCCACGTCCCCTGGCGACCCAAGCGGAGGCCCTGGTATCTGGGATTTATTTATCTTCTACAATTAAAACTTTGTAGCCTTGAGTGGAGCCAAGCCTGCTGCTTGCTCCATGGCTGCAGCCATTTTTGTTGGGGTTTATTTATCTTCTATAATTGAAACTTTGTAGCCTTGATTGGAGGAGGCCAATGCAGGCCAGGGCTGCGGGAGCTTGGCTTCCTCCATCGCCAGGGGCAACTCAAGCCTCCTGCTCTCTCCAGCTCTGTGGCTGCCGCCATTTTGGTTGGGATTTATTTATCTTTTATAATTGAAACTTTTTAGCCTTAAATGGAGGCCTGGGCCTGCCAGGGTGTGCGAAAAGCTTGGCTTCCTCCATTGCCGGGGAAACCCAAGCCTCCTGCTCTCTCTGTGGCCACAGCCATCTTGGTTGGGTTAATTTGCATACTCACTCCTGATTGGCTGGTGGGCCTGGCTTGTGGGTGTAGCGGAGTGATGGTTAATATGCATCTTATTCTTTTATTAGATAGGATAGATTTGCAGGGCATACAAAATTGTCAACTTAAAAGTTAGCCTGTTATATTTGGCCAAACATTTAATTAACTCACCCCTAATGTCTTGGCAGGGCCAGACTGAATAATTTTATGGGCCTTATATGGCTGGTAGGCTTGAAGGAACATCTCTAATTTTGCTCATTTTAGATATGTGAATTTGAAGTCTAGAAAATGAAAAGGACATGCCCTAGATTTCATAATGAGGTAGAGACAGAACCAATGCTAGACTTGAAGAGTCAAAAATCTCTTCTTTGGTCTTTTCATAGCTATTAAAATGTATAGTTCAAGATGACGCAGAAAAATCTTGTCAGTTCATGGATCTCTTTCAGTTGGACACTTGTCTTTCCACTGAGAAACACCTATTAACCAGTCTTGGGGGAAAGGAAGGTTGGTATTGGGAATGTTTACATTTTACCATCACATGCCCATTACCCAGGTATGCATGAAAAATCCACATCCTTTGTCTTATGGTCTCTTGCTCCATTGGAAAAACCCTCCAAGTTTTACCTAAATAAATGTCTAAGAGGGTCATAACTTTAGTTGCAGTGAGCAGTGTGAAATCCAATGTAATCTTCACGGATTATTTCAGCTGTTTCCTAAAGATCTAGACAAAGATGATTCTGTTTAGCTCACTTTTCCTTCTTGTTAGAGTTGTTAATGGTTTTTTACTTAATTTTATTAGCCATATTTACCTATAATGATTCACTACAGCTATGGCTCTTTCTGTTTCTCTTCTTTTGTAGATTTACCACAGCCCCATAACAAAACAGGAAGAAAGTGAGTCAAATTGCTGATCTAGTGATGTTATAAACTGCCAGCTGCCTTATTCATAGTAAATGCTGTTGTCAATGATATGTAATATTGATGCAAGTGTGTTTATGGATGCCACTGTGTGGAATGAAATTAATACCTATTTTGAAAAAAAATGTGTCCCTTGAGTAAGTCACTTTATCTTAGCTTATAGTGGGAATAGCAGTAGTGATATAAAGAAACACATTATATCCTTCTTGTTCTAGACACATATAGAAATTGTGTGCATTTCCAGTCTAACATTTCACATTAGTTGTTGTTCATGCCTAAAGCAGACATAATGCAGAGGGCTAACTAAAAGCATTTTGTGTTATAAAGAGTAAAAACTCTTAACTCCCCACCCATGCAAAGGACCTTTCCAGTTAAGGTGTTTGGATATGACCAATCAAACCCCTAGTTCTCTCTCTGCAGTATCTTAGCAAGATAACTGAATGTTTGGTAGGTGAAGCTTGTATACATCAACATCTAACTCTGTTTTCCTTTGCTTGAAACAGTGGAGCTGAATGAAGTGGGCTTCAAGTTTGTTAGAAAGTGCATCAATGTCATTGAGACAAAAGGTAAGGTAATGAACCATAAGCTTGGCAGTGTTTGAATATAGCCAATGTGAATTTATCCTGGGGCAATTTCTCGAAAGTAGCAATGATGTAATCAATTGTTCAGGACCCATTTCTGGAATAAACACTGTTTATAAACACTGAACACTAACATAATTTGTATAATTTCAGTGATTTCCAAACCGGTGGTACACAAGTATATTTGGATAATTTGTGGTTTCCTGCTTTTTTAAGAGAAAGAGCTTTAAATGGCTTTTAAAGTATTCCTAAATACTACCTGGCACTCCTCAAGTAGTATTGTGATTATAGCCCTAAATAAACAAGAGTTCAGTTTGAGCCAGAATAGATATTGGTTTAAAAATTGATGGATGCAAAACCAAATTCAGACAAATGTGGAATAAACATTTTTCCAGGTTGATGATATTCTCAAGTTTCTCTCTGATAATATTTAGAAACTAGAGGCCCGGGGCATGAAATTCATGTTCTCCGGGAGGGGGGGTCCCTCAGCCTGGCCTGTGCCCTCTCACAATCCACAATCCAGGAGCCCCATGATCGATGGCCCCAAAGAGGTAGGCCCTGCCCACCTGGCTTGGGCTCCATGATGTATCGCCTCCGCAGAGGGAGGCCCCGCCCACCTGCCTCAGCCCGCTGGTCAGTGGCTTGGGCCTCCCTTTTTGGGGCGATTGTGGAGCCCCCCAATTGATTGATCACCCCACCAGCCAGTGGCCTAGGCCTCCCTCTACAGGGCGATCATGGGGCAATGGCCGGGCCCCTGACCAATGAATGGCATTGCACCCGCTCTGGCACCAGTGGGTGTCATAGCGTGGTCAACTGGAAGGTCATCTGGATGGTCGTTCTGCTGTTTGGTCATTCAGTCGATTTGCATGTTATGCTTTTATTATTATAGATGGGTCAGTGTACTGTATGACCAGTCTATTTTTTTTCTTTGAAATGTTGCTTGAGTCCTCTCCATGTACAAAATGGCCTTTTATTTTTCATCTGCCATACTCCAACCCACTCTTCCTTTCTACCACTGCTCAGGAATATCTTGAAGGTTGATATTGCTTTTTTTTTTTTTTTTTCAATTAGATCCTAGTTCCTTTCCAAGATGGTAGCACCATTCACAGTCTTCTGCTGCTACCCACCTAAGCATATTATTCCTTTTACTATAGTGTGTGTTCACTTCTGTTCAGATTAATGAGGATTTGGTACAATCAAAATTAAAGTATGAAGAGAATAATTTGTAGAGATACTTCAGGATTGTTCCCTTATTGGAGGGGAGGGCTGGAGAGCTTGGAGAGAATAGGGTAACCCTTTCCTGTTTGAACTGACTCCAGTGTGTAAGTACCTACTTTTTTTACCCTGAGGTAAATGAAAGCTCTAGCTGTATAAACAAATCTGACCAGATTTTCTTTTCTAGGGATCAAGACAGAGGGATTGTACCGAACCGTGGGCAGCAATATTCAAGTTCAGAAGCTGCTGAATGCCTTTTTTGGTAACAATTTTAATTTCATAATTCTTATTTATTGTTTATGTATTAGGAAGTGTGACTGTAAGAAAAAGGAGACATTACTAAAGAAGGTTGTAGAATTATAAAAATAAGTAGATATTTCCAAAGGTAAAATATACACATATTTGTCTACATTGGGTCAGAGACAATCTTGCCTTGGAAGAAATGACTGGCATCTCTCCTTCCTCATATCTTATTTACTCCTCAAACCCTTTGCAATTTGGCTTCTTCCTCAACCTCTCCACTGGAACTACTCCGACCAGGCTTAAAAGGTATTGGATTCCATTCTCTTCTCTTTTTTGTGTGTATCTATTACAGGTTTTTGGTTTTTGGTTACCATGAGATACATATATAACAACCTATGTATATAGAAGTTTATTTTAAGTTGATTGTTGCTTATGTCTGACCACATTCTGAAAGTATCAATTTTTTTTACTCCTGTACCATGTTTCATGTTTTTTTATGTCATATTTTGCATCTTTTTGTGTATCTTTTAAGTAATTATTGTAGATATAGGTAATTTTTATTACTTTTCTCTTTTACTCTTTTTTTTTAAAATATATTTTATTGATATTTTACAGAGAGGAAGGGAGAGGGATAGAGAGTTAGAAACATCAATGAGAGAGAAACATCGATCAGCTGCCTCCTGCACACCTCCCACTGGGGATGTGCCCGCAACCAAGGTACATGCCCTTGACCGGAATCGAACCTGGGACCTTTCAGTCCGCAGGCCGACGCTCCATCCACTGAGCCAAACCGGTTTTGGCTATATTAGCTTTATAAGTCATTAATTAACTACCTTTAATGTATTTTGGCCTTTACCAGTGGTGATTTTCTCTTTTATGAATTTTCTCATTTATAGTTTTGGCCTTTTCTTTTCTGCTTAAAGAATTCCCTTTAACATTTCTTATAATGTCAGTTTAGTGTTGCAGAATGCTTCTAGCTTTTGCTTACCTGTCTTTCAATTAATTCTGAATGGTAGCCTTGCCAGATATAGTAGCCTTGGATGGAAATTTTTCCCCCCTTTCGTCACTTAGAATATATTGTACTATCCTCTGTGACCTGCAAAGTTTCTACTGAAAAAAATCAGTTTTTACTCTTATAGGAGCTACTTTGTACGTTACTGGTTGTTTTTCTCTTGCTCTTTTTAAGATCTTCTCTATAAAACTTTTTAACAAACTGTTTTATTGAATTTATTGGAATGACATTGGTTAAAAAATTATAGAGGTTTCTGGGGTACAGTTCTATAATACATCATCTGTGTGTTGTATGATGTGTTCACCATCCCAAGTCAAGTCTTCTTACATCACCATTTATCTCCCCTTACCCTCTGCTACCTCCCCCATATCCTTTCCCTCTGGTAATCACTACACAGTAAACATTTGATTTTGAGGACCTCAGTTTAATGGACTTTGGATTTAAGGCAAAATTTCTGGTCTGTATGCCATATGTAAAAATTAACAACCTGTTAATTTTAAAATGCTTTTGAATAAGATTTGCTTATAATTAAATTAACATGTAATTCTTTGTTATTAATTCACTGTTATTTTTGACAAATTTTAGTGAATAGGCAATATATCTAACATATTTTCTCTAAGAAAAAAACCTAGTAATTTCGCTGACATAAATATTTCATATCTACAACAATAGTCTACATATTTAAATCCAAGTCACCGCTCATAAACAATGTTTGGGGAATGTTTAGCACGTGATCATGCCGCATCTTGAGGTAGCTGGTTCTGTTGTCGCATGCCTACGATGTTCCCATGTGCACTAAGCCATGCCCCAGCCCTGTGCATTTGTTTATTTGGGTGACTGGTGAATGCATGCATTTACTATACCTATTCAGTATAAACTTAAAATTACAGTAATACAACTAGAAAACTTTTCTGTGAAATTAAAATTTTTGTATATACACTTAATTTTAATTACACAAATGTTTCTACATAAGTAAAAACAGGTAAACTAATTTGTCATTTTTTAACATATGCATTTGGAAAACCTACTTCATATAACAGACTTTCAGCTTCAACTGACACCTCCTTGCCCAAATTAATCCATTATATCAATGTTTTACTGTACTGTTGTTGTTTTCTCTTAATTCCTTCACCTTTTCACCCAGCCCTGTATCACCTATTCCCTGTGACAGCTGTCAGTCTGTTTTTTGTATCTGTGAGACTGTTTCTACTTTGTTTGTTAGTTAATTTTGTTCATTAGATTCCACATATAAGTGAGATCATATGGTATTTGTCTTTCTCTGACTGGCTTATTTCACTCAGCATAATACTCTCCAGGCCCATCCATGCTGTCACAAAGAATAAGATTTCCTTCTTTTTTATGGCTGTGTAGTATTCCATTGTGTAAATGTACCACAGGTTTTTTATCCTCTCACCTACTTATGGACACTTGGAATATTTTTAACTTTTGACATTTAAATTATGATGTGTTTTTTAGTGGGTCTTTTTTGGTTCATTTTGTTTGGGAATTTCTGTGCTTCCTCAACTTGGATGTCTCTTTCACAGATTAGGGAAGTTTTCATCTTTTATGTTTTCCCTCTAAATATGTTTTTATTTATTTTAGAGAATGAGGAAGGGAGTGGGAGAGAGAAACATTGATGAAAGAGAAACATCAATCAGCTGCCCCCTGCATGCATCCTACTGAGGATCGAGCCTATAACCCAGGCATGTGCCCTGACCGGAAATCGAACCAGTGACCTCTTGGTACATGGAATAATGCTCAACCAACTGAGCCACACCAGGCAGGGCAACTTTTATTTCTTCAAACATGTTTTCTGTCCCTTTCTCTCTTCCTTCTGGGATCCTTATAATATGAATGTTAGTGCATTTGATGTCCCAGATGTGCCTTAAACTAACCCCATTTTTTAAATTATTTTTTTTCTGTTTGCTGTTATGATTGGGTGATTTCCACTGCTGTACTCTGCCTTCTAGATCACTGAATATTCTTTTTTGCATCATCCAATCTGCTGTTGATTCACACTAGTGTAATTTTCATCTCAGTTGTTGTATTCTTCAGTCTCATTTGATCCTTTTCTATATTTCCTATCTTTTTGTTGAAGTTCTTACTGTGTTCTTCCTTGTTGAATTTGGTGAACACCTTTATAATCATGACTTTGAACTCTTTATCTGGTAGATTGAATATCTCTATTTTGTTTAGTTATTTTTCTTATGTTTTTGTCATGAACTTTCATTTGTAACATATTCCTTTATCTCTTCATTTTGCCTAACTCCATTTGTTTCTATGTATTAGGTAGATACATTACATTTTCCATTCTTGAAAGAGTAGCCTTATATAGAAGATCTACTGTGGTACCCAGTGGCACAATCTTCCCTGGTCTCCAGAGTCATGTGCTCCAGGGGTTTCCCTTGTATGGGTTGTGTCCACTCACCTATTATAATCTGACTAGAGGCCCATTGCAGGAAGATTCCTGCAAGAATAGGGCTTCCTGCAGACATCTCCACCACCCGGCCTGCTTCCCTCCCTTCTCTGCCGCCCGGCCTGCTTCCCTCTGCCCCGCCTGCTTTCCTCCCATCTCCGCTGCCCTGCTTGCTTCTCTGCAGCTTCGCTCCCTTCTGCAGCACTTGGCTTCCTTCTACACTGTCTTCAGTCTTCGCACCTGTATATGCAAATTAACCACCATCTTGGTTGGGTTAATTTGCATACTCACTCCTGATTGGCTAGTGGGCGTGGCTTGTGGGCGTAGCGGAGGTATGGTCAATTTGCATGTTTCTCTTTTATTAGATAGGATGTGATTTCTGGGACATGCTGGTGGGAAGAATTTGGCCCCCAAGTCTACTGGCAGTGAGGTTCAGCCTCAACACTTGTCAATATGCAGGTGGGCAGGACAGGTCCCTGGCCTAGCTGTATGTGAGGCCTGGCTATGACTGCTCTGGGTACACTGTTGGGTGCATTTAGCCCAGCCGTGGGCAAACTACGGCCCGCGGGCCGGATCCGGCCCGTTCGGCTGTTCTATCCGGCCCGTGGAGCCGAAAGAGTGGAGGGTTCTCTTGCTCTCCCCTCCGCTCCTTTACTTTGAATTTATATTAGTTCACACAAACACTCCATCCATGCTTTTGTTCCGGCCCTCCGGTCCAGTTTAAGAACCCATTGTGGCCCTCGAGTCGAAAAGTTTGCCCACCCCTGGTTTAGCCTCTGGCCTGATTGTCTGTAAGACCCAGCTACAACTGCTGCCTGCGTTCTGATGGATGGGGCTGTCTCCCACCCTGAATGTCTGTGAGGTCTGGCTGTGGCTGCTGTGGGAACACTTGTGTGTAGGTCAGAACTCTGGTGGGTTTTACCACAACGGCTTCTGGCACACTTATGTGAGTAATAGGTTTTCATTGCTGCTGGCTGGAAGGCTTGGCCTTGGCTACTAAGAATGCTTTGGTGTGTGGGGGTGCTCCTGAAATGGGAGCCACTTTAGAGGGGTGAGGTCATTTACTTGATGTGGTGGTGCAGGACCTGCTTTGAAGGGCTCTGATGCTATCTGAGCCCATCCCCTCAATTGTGATAGGGTGAGAGTCATTTTTGAGGGCTACCAGTGCCTGCTGAATCTGCATGCTGGGTGTAGGGCTGGAGATGTTTTGAGTGGGTTTTGGTATAGGCTGAGGGTGTCTGCTTTTTTGTGATAGAGTGGAAACCACTTTGGAGGGGTGCAAGTTGCAGTAGGCAGTTTGAGTGGGCAGCTTCTCTAAGACACCAGTGTGGGGTAAACAGCTTTAACAAGGTTAATTGAGAATGTCAAAAATGGCACCTCTCAGCTAGGTGGAAGGAAAAATTTAAAAATGGTACCTGCAAGTACTTCCATCCCTATAGAAAGTTCCAACAGATACCTGCTCTTCCAGCTCTTGCTTTAAGTTTGATCATGTATCTCCTTCACATATGACCCAGGTGATTTTCAGACTGGTGCATCTCTGTGCTGAGAGTCATTGTGAGGGATTTTGTGTATGAGTTCTTTTTGAAAACTATATTTTTAGCCCTAGCTGGTTTGGCTCAGTGGATAGAGCATCAGCCAGTGGACTGAAGGGTCCTGGGTTCATTTCCAGTCAAGGGCACATGCCCAGGTTGCACACTTGATCCTCAGTGGGGCATGTGCAGGAGGCAGCTGATCAATCATTCTCTTTCATCATTGGTATTTCTATCTCTTTCACTCCTCTCCCTTCCTCTCTGAAATCAATAAAAATATATTTAAAATACCACAGAAGTATATTTTTATTAATTTCATAGAGAAGAAGGGAGAAGGAGAGAGAGAAGCATCAATGATGAGAGAAAATCATTGATCGGCTGCCTCCTGCACACCCCCTATTGGGGATTGAGCCCACAACCCGGGCATGCATCCAGACTGGGAATTGAACCCTGACCTCCTGGTTCATGGGTCAACACTCAACCACTAAGCAACATTGGCTGGGCTGTGCTTGAGCTCTTTAAGAGACAAGTCTCGGCTTCCTACAGCTCTTCAGCTCTCCCAAATGTAAGCTCCACTGATTTTTATAACTAGACTAGAGGCCTGATGTATGAAATTCATGCAAGAGTAGGCCTTCCTTCCCTCAGCTGCTGGCACCGGCTTCCCTCTGGCACTTGGGACCCAGGCTTCCCTCGCAGCCCCAGCTTCGTCTGGAAGGACGTCTGGTCTAATTAACATATTATGATTTTATTATTATAGAGATTATGGGGACTCCTTCCCCTGATGTGGGTGTACTGCCCTGGGGAGCCCATGTAGGGTTCAGATCTCTCACTCCTCAGGATAGACCTCTACAGTTGTGATATCCCTACCACTTGTGGGTCATCACACTGTGAGTGTGGGTCCTAACTAGACTGTATCTCTGCCCTTCTTACCCATCTGGATGTAGCTTTTTCTTTATATTAGTTATGGAAAAATATGATCTGCTAATCTTAGTTCTTAGATTAGGTAGTTCTTAGTGATAATTGTTCTATATGCAGTTGTAGTTTTTTTTGGGTTATGGGAGGAGGTGAGCTCAGGATCATCCTACTCCTCCATCTTGATCCTGATTTTCTGTCCTTTTGCTTGATTAAAGAAAGAATAGACATTCTTTATTCTTTGAACAATATAAGTCCATTTCTCATTTGGTCACCATTTGTTTGTTACAAAGCAGCTGAACCATTCGTTGAGACCTGGTGTTTGGGCAATCAATTGTGAGGATTTCTAGATATTGAACTAATAGCATCCTGAGTAACATATGGAGCAGCAACTCCATGCATGAATGTTCCTCATACTTATCTGTTGTGTTAATTTGTTTGAAGTTCTAATCAAGATTGTTATCTGGATTCAGCTTGCAGGGCTTTGGGAAGTTGGCAGTTTTTGTCCTTAGTGATGACAAGTCAGGAGTCTGAGAAAAACTGGAAATGTTAGTTTGGGGATTTGGAGCCAGATATTGAAGGAAACTAGAATAATTGAGAATTTGGTAGGCACTGACAAAATGTAATTTACCAAGAGGGTAAAAGCAGCTCAAAGACAATGAACAGAACAAGAATCTAATAATCCTTAAAGGTGTGCTATAATTTTCCATTGACACATAAATGTCTCTAATAACAAGTCATCCCCCTTTTTGAATCTTCTTTACAAAGTAACTCTGGCCTCATTAAATTTGACATGATTATTTAAATAAGTGCAACAAAAATGGTAATTGACTGCATAGGCATTTTTATGTATGCTTTGCTGGAACTTTCCATAAGGAATCCTAAATTATGTGGATATCAAATTTTCCTAGCTCCATTTGTTGAAAATACTGTCCTTTTCCCATTGAAGGGGCGCCCTTATAAAAAAATCATTTCACCATATATGGGGAGATTTATTTCTGGTATCTCTGTTTTGTTCCATTAGTCTATGTCTCTTAGTACCACCGTGTTTTGATTCCTGTAGCTTTGTAAAGGACAAACAATTAAGGGGTGATTTTATACAGACTGTTGCAATGGGAAGAACCTTATTAATGGGATGCATCTCATGTAAGAGGAATGAAATTTGGCATTTTATAGAAGCAGGTAAGAAGGAGAGTTATCATGTGTTTTACATGATTCATATGAAAGAATGGAGATGTGTCTTATAAGTGAGGGCAGGGTGGTCCTTTGAAGTTAGTTTTCTCAGAACCAAAAAGATGGGGAGAATTCTAAACCTTCTTTGTCTCCTTGGTGCAAAGGGTTCAGGTAAAGTTCACTCTTGTCATATAGTTAAGTAAACTCCTTTTCTTGCCAAGATTTGGTTAAAATATTATCCTGGATTTTGAACAGAAAATAATTAGGTTGTTTTTCTACTTAGATATTTAAATAGGAAAAACCTGTTTTGGCGTAAATAGTTACATTTCTTTTTTAGTATGCTACAGTTTATTTTTTCCAGCCAACTAAATTAAACATAACCAAATGTGTATTCCAGTTAATCTTTGCCTTCCAAAATAATACTTTGTATGTGACTCAGAAGACAGTTTTTGTATACTTAGGGAACATAATTGTTAGGTTTACATTATAAAGTTTGTTCTTAAATCTCTTTCTCCATTGTTATTGGTAAAACAATCTCACATATAATAATGATTATATCCATACTATGCAAAATAAATTTTCTAATTTTTTTTCACACAATTCTGAATATTTTACAGTTTCTTGAGGTTTTAGATGAACCATTCCAAAACTGGCCTTACATTTTTAAATATATATATATATATATATATATATATATATATATATATAAATATATATATATAAAATATATATATTGATTTTAGAAAGGAAGGGAGAGGGATGCTCCTGGGGGCCAAACCCAAAACCTGGGCAAGTGCCCTTACCCGGAGTCAAACCATGACCTCTTGGTTCATAGGTTGAGGCTCAACCACTGAGTCATGCTGGCTGGGCACTGGCCTTATATTTTTATCATCCTAAATATTAAAGTTCTATTTTTCTATTATTTAGTCATTAATACTACTTTCTTGCTATCAGAAGTAGCTGACTGTTTTTTCTATTAAAAATATACTTTCTAATATATATATATATATATATATATATATATATATCCTAATAAAAGAGAAAGATGCAAATTGACTGTACCTCTGAGACAGCCACCAGCCGATCAGGAGTGAGTATGCAAATTAACCCAACAAAGATGGTGGGTTAATTTGCATACCCATGCCTGCAGGCTACCAGAGCCATCACCGGGCGGGAGGCAAGGGCAGTGGTGCCAGGCCACACCCGCAGGCTCCCGGGAACATCCCAGGCCCGGGAGGTGAGGGCAGGCTCCCGGGACCATCATCGGGCCCCGTGAGGCGAGGGAGGCAGTACCGGCTATGCCCACAGGCTCCCGGGACCATCACTGGGCCCTGGGAGGTGAGGGTGTTGGCGCCAGCGGCGCCAGGGCAAGCCTGCAGGTGTGGAGAGCAGAACAGGAGAGCAGGTGGAGAGTGGGTGGTTTGGAGGACATGGCTCTCTTGGTCGCTCCAAGCTTCCTCATTGCAGCTGTGGAAACTGACAACAGGGAGGAGGAAGTCCCACCCCTACAGAATCAACCAGAATCAGCCGTTGGTCAGACAGCTCTCATTGGCCTGACAGCCAGGACTCTCATTCACCTGCATCTCATACCATGACAGTGGAGAGGTGGGACTATGTCTAAAGAACAACTGTTGATACAATGTAGCTCTGCAGCCAAAAGATGCTGGCGTTGTCAACAGAAAATGTCTGAAGAACAATGTATGTCTGATCTTGAAAGAAGGCGGTGCCTGCGACAGAATGTGTCTGAAGAGCAGCTATTGGAAAAACGTCGCTCTGAAGCCAAAAAACACCGACAGAAAATGACTAAAGACCAACGTGCCTTTGAAGTTGAAAGAAGGCGGTGGTGACGACAGAATATGTCTAGAGAACAGTCATCAACATGTACTAGCAATACTGGTAGGAACTGCCTTCTCAGCGAAAATGGAGTACATGAGGATGCAATTATCGAACATAGTTGTGGTGGAATGACTGTTAGATGTGAATTTTGCCTATCAATAAATTTCTCTGATGAAAAACCATCCGATGGGAAATTTACTCGATGTTGTAGCAAAGGGAAAGTCTGTCCAAATGATATACATTTTCCAGATTACCCGGCATATTTAAAAAGATTAATGACAAACGAAGATTCTGACAGTAAAAATTTCATGGAAAATATTCGATCCATAAATAGTTCTTTTGCTTCCATGGGTGCAAATATTGCATCACAATCAGGATATAGGCCATACTGTTTTAGAATAAACGAACAAGTTTATCACCGTACTGGAACTTTACATCCTTCGGATGGTGTTTCTCGGAAGTTTGCTCAACTCTATATTTTGGATACAGCCAAAGCTACAAGTAAAAGATTAGCAATGCCAGAAAACCAGGGCTGCTCAGAAAGACTCATGATCAACATCAATAACCTCATGCATGAAATAAATGAATTAACAAAATCATACAAGATGGTACATGAGGTAGAAAAGAAAGCCCAATCTGAAGCAGCAGCAAAAGGTATTGCTCCCACAGAAGTAACAATGGCAATTAAATATGATCATAACAGTGACCCAGGTAGATATAATTCTCCCTGTGTAACCGAGGTTGCTGTCATATTCAGAAACGAAAATGGAGAACCTCCTTTTGAAAGGGACTTGCTCATTCATTGTAAACTAGATCCCAATAATCCAAATGCCACTAAAATGAAACAAATCAGTATCTTGTTTCCTACATTAGATGCAATGACATATCCTATTCTTTTTCCACATGGTGAAAAAGGCTGGAGAACGGATATTGCATTAAAACTCAGAGACAACAGTGTAATCGACAACAATACTAGACAAAATGTAAGGACACGAGTCACACAAATGCAGTATTATGGATTTCATCTCTCTGTGAGGGACACGTTCAATCCTATTTTAAATGCAGGAAAATTAACTCAACAGTTTATTGTGGATTCATATTAAAAAATGGAGGCCAATCGGATAAATTTCATCAAAGCAAACCAATCTAAGTTGAGAGTTGAAAAATATAGTGGTTTGATGGATTATCTCAACTCTAGATAATGACAATGTCATCTGAAAATGACAACGTACCGATTGGTAAAATGATAATACTTCCATCATCTTTTGAGGATAGACCCAGAAATATGCAGCATCGATATCAGGATGCTATGGCAATTGTAACGAAGTATGGTAAGCCCGATTTATTCATAACCATGACATGCAACCCCAAATGGGCAGATATTGCAAACAATTTACAACGCTGGCAAAAAGTTGAAAACAGACCTGACTTGGTAGCCAGAGTTTTTAATATTAACCTGAATGCTCTTTTAAATGATATATGTAAATTCCATTTACTTGGCAAAGTAATAGCTAAAATTCATGTCATTGAATTTCAGAAACATGGCCTGCCTCATGCTCACACATTATTGACATTAGATAGTGATTCCAAATTATGTTCAGAAGATGACATTGACCGTATAGTTAAGGCAGAAATTCCAGATGAGGACCAGTGTCCTCAACTTTTTCAAATTGTAATATCAAATATATGTACATGGACCATGTGGAATACAAAATCCAAATAGTCCATCTATGGAAAATGGAAAATGTTCAAAGGGATATCCTCAGTTTTTTAATCCACTCATCTGCTGATGGGCACTTAGGCTGTTTCCAAATCTTAGCTATGGTGAATTGTGCTGCTATGAACATAGGGGTGCATATATCCTTTTTGATTCATGTTTCTAGTTTCTTGGGATATATTCCTAGAATTGGGTTCACTGGGTCAAATGGGAGTTCCATTTTTAGTTTTTTGAGGAAACTCCATACTGTTCTCCACAGTGGCTGCACCAGTCTGCATTCCCACCAGCAGTGCACGAGGGTTCCTTTTTCTCCGCATCCTTGCCAGCACTTGTCATTTGTTGACTTGTTGATAATAGCAGATGAGTGGATTAAAAAATTATGGTACATCTGTACAATGGAATACTACACTGCAGTAAAAAAGAAGGAGTTCTTACCATTTGCAACAACATGGATGGAGATGGAGAGCATTATGCTAAGTGAAATAAGCCAGACAGAGAAATATAAATATCACATGATCTCACTCATTTGTGGAATATAATGAACAACATAAACTGATGAACAAAAATAGATCCAGAGACAGAGAAACATCAATGAGAACGTCAAACCTCAGGGAAGGTAGGGGACAGTGGGGGTAGGGGGGAGAGATCAACCAAAGGACTTATATGCATGCATATAAGCCTAATCAATGGACACAGACCACAGGAGGGTGGGAGCATGAATGGGAGGTGGAGGGTAATGGGGGATTATGGACACATATGTAATACCTTAATCAATAAAGAAATAAAAATAAAAACAAAGGGATATCCAAAATAATTTCAAAATGCAACCATTGGAAGTATTGATGAATATCCCAAATACAAACGAAGATTTGGTAGTAAGATTTCTATTAGAAATAAAATTGTTGATAATACTTGTATTGTCCCTTATAACCCGTATTTGTGCCTCAAATATAACTGTCATATAAATATTGAAGTCTGTGCATCAATTATAAGTGTCAAATATCTATTAAATATATCTATAAAGGGCATGATTGTGCAAATATTCAAATTCTTAAAAAAATATTTTCAATCATGACGAAGTACAGGACTTCATTGACTCCAGGTATGTAAGTGCTCCTGAGGCTGTTTGGAGACTTTTTTTGTAATGCAAATGCATGACCAATCTCATGCAATCACAAGATTAGCTATGCATTTGCCAAATGATCAGAACTTGTATTTTCATGCTGATGATTTTGCTGAAGTTTTAGATAGGACTAAAAGACATAACTCAACTTTGATGGCTTGTTTCTTATTGAATAGAGAAGATTCTGATGCACGTAATTATTATTATTAGGAGATTCCACAGCATTATCCTATATAATAAAAGAGAAACATGTAAATTGACTGTACCTCTGCTACAATCACCAGCCAATCAGGAGTGAGTATGCAAATTAACCTGACAAAGATGGAGGGTTAATTTGCATACACAGGTGCCTGGGGGAGAGTTGGCGGCAAGTGGAGCGGCTTGGGGAAATAAACATAGATCTTACAAGTGCTCCCCAAGCCACCAGACAGAGAGCAGAGAGGGAGAGCTGGCGGTTTGGAGGACTTGGCAGAGTGGGAGGCCCTGGGACTGAGACAGAGCAGGAACGGAAAACCCAGAGCATGGGGAGCACCAGGAATGCTGGGAATCATAGTTCTGGTGGCAGACAGATCTCCTAGACACTAGAGCAAAGTGAGCCTGGAGCAAGTAACTGTTGCGGTGGGGGATGGAGAGAAAGCAAAGGTGAGAGACATAAGAAAAATCAGAGTGTCTAGGAAAATTTAAAGGGGAGATATTCTAAAACTTCCAGGAAATCTCCACCAAAGAAGCAAAGAAAAAAAATGCCTGTATTATTCTGTGAGCAACAAACCAAACCGGGTTGGGGTCTCAGACAATTCGCTCATATGATTGCAAAGACAAACAGAAACTCCCAGATTGGAGAGGGTGCAGGTCGGGCTGAGGACCCACCCCCCTGTGCATGAATATTCGTGCACCAGGCCCCTAATATATATATATATATATATATATATATATATATATATATATACACACACACACACTGAGTGGCCAGATTATTATGATCTCTGAACGCATAATAATCTGGCCTCTCTCTCTCTCTCTCTCTCTCTCTCTCTCTCTCTCTCTCTCTATATATATATATATATATATATATATATATATATATATATTAGAGGCCTGGTGCATAAATTCGTGCATGGGTGGGGTCTGGCCAGCCTGGCCAGGGGGAGGGGACATAGGCGGTTGGCCAGCCTGCCTGCTGGTTGAACTCCTGGTCGAGGGGACAATTGCATATTAGCCTTTTATTATATAGGATATACACTGAGTGGCCAGATTATTATGCATTCAGAGATCATAATAATCTGGCCACTCAGTGTGTTTGTGTGTGTGTATATATATATATATATATTGTGTATATATATATATATGTGTGTGTGTGTGTGTGTGTGTGTGTGTGTATATATATATATATATATATATATATATATATATATATGAAGAAACCAAAACCACCTATTTTCATGTGGTTTTAATTTGTATTTCTCTGATGATTAGTGATGTTGAGTATCTTTTCATATGTCTATTGGCAATCTGTATGTCCTCTTTGGAGAATATCCATTCAGGTTCTCTTCCCACTTAAATTTTAAAAAAAAATATGTTTTAATTGATTTTAGAGAGAGAGGAACAGAGATGGAGAGAGAGAGAGAGAAATATCCATGGGAGAGGGCAATATCGATCGGCTGCCTCCTGCATGCCCCTTAATGGGGATCAAGCCCACAACCTGGCATGTGCCCTGACTGGGAATTGAACTGGTGACCTCTTGGTTCATGGAGCAACACTCAACCACTGACCCACACCAGCGAGGCCTCTGCCCATTTTTAAATTGGATTATTATTATTTTCCTTTTGAGTTGTCTGAGTTCTTTATAAATTTTGGATATTAACCCCTTATCAGATGTATCATTGGCAAATATCTTCTTCCATTCAGTAGGTTATCTTTTACTTTTGTTGATGGTTTCATTTGCTATGCAAAAACTTTTTAGTTTGATATAGTCCTGTTTGCTTACTTTTTCTTTTTATTTCCCTTGTCCAATATGATATGTTAGAAAAAAAATGTTGCTAAGAGAAATGCTAGTTATTTACTACTTAGTCAGAATGCCTATCATCAAGAAATCAACAAACAAATGCTGGTGAGGATTTGGGGAAAAAGGAACCTTCCTACGCTGTTGGTGGGAATGCAGACTAGTGCAGCCACTGTGGAAAACAGTATGTAGGGTTTTCAACAAATTAAAGATGGAACTGCCTTATGACCCAGCAATTCCACTTCTGTGGTATATATAGGACGAAACCCAAAACACTAATTTGAAAAATTGTATGCATCCCTATGTTCATTGTCATGTTCTTTACAATAGCCAAGATATTTTTTAAAATATATTTTATTAATTTTTTACAGAGAGGAAGAGAGAGGAGAGGGATAGAGAGCTAGAAACATCGATGAGAGAGAAACACCGATCAGCTGCCTCCTGCACACCCCCTACTGGGGATGTGCCCACAACCAAGGTACGTGCCCTTGACCGGAATCGAACCTGGGACCTTTCAGTCCGCAGGCCGACGCTCTATCCACTGAGCCAAACCGGTTTCGGCACAATAGCCAAGATATTGAAGCAACCCAAATGTCCATCGATAGATGAGCAGGTAAAAAAAACAAAACAAAATGGAGTACATATATACAAAGGAATATTACTTGGCCATAAAAAAGAATGGAATCTTACTTTTTGCAACATCATGGATGGGTGTGGAGGGCATTATGCTACATGAAATAAGTCAGACAAAGATAAGTACCATATGATATCACTTATATGCAGAGATTTAAGGACAAAATAAACCAATGAAATAGAAACAGACTCATAGATAGATTAGACTGGAGTTTGCCAGAGGGGAGGAAGTTTAGAAGACTGGGTGAAAAAGTTGAATGGATTAAGAAGTACAGATTGGTGGTTACAAAATAGTCATGGGGTTGTAAAGCACAGCATAGGGAATGTAGCCAATAATATTGTATTAACTGTATGGTGTGCTTTAGTGCATGAAAGGACATTTTGAAAAGTGTCAAAAATGTACTTGTAAGATCTATGTTTATTTCTCTCTCCATTAATTAGAGCTCAATTAAAAATGGGTCGAAAAGGTTCAAAGACAAAAGCTGTTCTACTTTGTTCTTAAAGAAAATAACGTTCAATTCCCAGTCAGCGCACATATCTAGGTTGCAGGTTAGGTCCCCAGGTGGGGTACCAATGAAAGGCAATCAGTGAATGTTTCTCTCTCACATTGATGTTTCACTCTCTCTTCATTCCTCTCCCTAAAATGAATAAACATATCATTGGGTGAGTTAAAAAAAAGTCATAGAGTATAACCTACATATAAAAGTTTAATTCTGACCCCTTCTAATCATAATCCTATATCAAAAGTTTACCATTGTTATGACTTATAACAGTACAGACTAGTTTTCTTTATTACTACTTTTTATATAAATAGAATCAAACATTTTACACTCTTTTGTCCCTGGATTCTTTCAACAAACATTAAGTTTGTAAGATTCATCTGTGTCATTATTATGGTTGGAATTTGTTCATTCTCGTTGTATACTATTCCAGGGTATTAACATCTCATAGCATATTTATCCATTCTGTGTTAATAGACATTATGGTTGTTTCCAGTTTGGGATTATTACAAGTAGCACTGTTATGAAAATTCTTTTACATGTCTTTATGGAGAACATACATGTGTGATATATATTACAGATATATCTAGGAGTAAAATTTATGGGTCATGGAGTATGTATATGTTCATGTTTTTAAAAACTTTGAGTTTTTTTCATATATTAAAATCACTGATTTCAAGTGTACAATTCAATGATTTTAATAACTTTGTTGAGTGGTGCACCCACCCATACCATAAATGAGTTATGACCATTTTCATTTCTGCAATAAGATCCTACATGTGCATTTAAAGTTAATAACTCTCAGTCCCAGGCAATCAGTAAACTCCTTTCTTCTCTATGAATTTTCCTTTTTTAGAAATTTTCTTAAAATGGAATTATATGATATGTGGTTTGTAGTGTCTGGCTTCTTTCACTTAGAATAATGTACCTCTGTATTAATATTTCATGAATTTTTATTGCTGCATAGTAGTCTATTGAAGTTGATGAGCAGTTGAGTTATTTCTTGTTTTGGGCTAGTTTCAGTAATGTTGCTATGAATATTTATGTCAAAGCCTTTGTGTTGACATACATTTTCATTTCTCTTAAATATGTAACTAGGAGAGGAAGTTCTGGGTCATACAGCAAATTTATATTTAACTTTTTTATTGTTTAAAGTATTATAAATAGCAGTACACATGTCTCCTTTTTTTCCCCCATTGACCTTCCCCCGGCCTCCCCTACCCTCGGCACATTCCCTCACCCCCACCCCCAGTGTCTTGCATCCATTGGTTATGCTTATATGCATGCATACAAGTCCTTAGGTTGATCTCTTACCTACCCTCCTCCCCCCTGCCGCCCAGCCTACCCGCTGTAATTTGACAGACTGCTCGATGCTTCTCTGCCTTTGTATCTATCTTTTGGTTCATCAGGTTATAATGTTCTTTATTATCCATAAATGAGTGAGATCATTTGGTATTTTTCTTTCCCTGACTGGCTTATTTCACTTAGCATAATGCTCTTCAGTTCCATCCATGCTGCTGTAAATGGTAAGAATTCCTTTTTTTTATAGTAGCGTAGTATACCATTATGTAGATGTACTATGGTTTTCTAATCCACTCATCTGCTGATGGGCATTTAGACTTTTTCCAAATCTTAGCTATTGTAAATTGTGCTGCTATGAACATAGGGGTACATATATCCTTTCTGATTGGTGTTTCTTTTTCTTAGGATATATTCCTAGAAGTGGTATTATGGTGTCAAATGGCAGTTCCATTTTTAAATTTTTGAGGAAACGCCATACTGTTTTCCACAGTGGCTGCACCAGTCTGCATTCCCACCAACAGTGAAGGAGGGTTCCTTTTTCTCCACATCTTCTCCAGCACTTGTCATTTGTTGATTTGTTAATGATTGCCATTCTGACAGGTGTGAGGTGGTACCTTGTCGTTTGATTTGCATCTCTTGGATGATTAGTGACTTTGAGCATGTTTTCATATGTCTCGTGGCTTTCCAAATGTCCTCTTTTGAAAAGTGTCTATTTAGATCCTTTGCCCATTTTTGATTGGATTGTTTATCTTCCTTTTATTAAGTTGTATGAGTTCCCTGTAAATGTTGGAGATTAAACCCTTATCGGAGATAACATTGGCAAATGTTTTCCTATGCAGTAAGATGTCTTGTTGTTTTGTTGATGGTTTCTTTTGCTGTGCAGAAGCTTTTTATTTTGATGTAGTCCCATTTGTTTATTTTCGCCTTAGTCTCTCTTGCCCTAGGATCTGTGTCTGTAAAGATATTGCTACAACATATGTCTGTAATTTTGCTGCCTATGGAGTCTTCTATGGTTTCCTGTCTTACATTCAAGTCCTTTAGCCATTTTGAGTTTGTTTTTGTGTACTGTGTTAAGTTGGTGATCTAGTTTCATTTTATTTGCATGTATCTGACCAAATTTCCCAGCACCATTTATTAAAGAGACTGTTTTGACTCCATTGTATGCTCTTGCCTCCTTTGTCAAATATTAATTGAGTATAATGGCTTGGGTCAATTTCCGGGTTCTCTATTCTGTTCCATTGGTCTATATGTCTATTCTTTTGCCAGTATCAGGCAGTTTTGAGGACCATGGCTTGGTAATATAGCTTGATGTCTGGTATTTTGATCCCTCCAAATTTGTTCTTCTTTCTCAGGAATGCTGTGGCTCTTCGGGGTCTTTTTTTATTCCAGATGAATTTTTGTAGAGTTTGTTCTAGATCATTGAAATATGCCATTGGTATTTTAATAGGTATTGCATTGAATCTATAGATTGCTTTAGGTATTAAGGACATTTTAATGATCTTGATTCTACCAATCCATGAACATGGTATGTTCTTCCATTTATTTATGTCTTCCTCTATCTCTTTCAATGTCCTGTAGTTTTCTGAGTACAGGTCTTTTATGTCATTAGTTAACTTTATTCCTAGGTATCTTAATTTTTTTGGTGCAATGGTAAATGGGATTTTTTTTTTCTCATTTCTCTTTCTGAGAGTTCATTATTGGTGTATAAAAAGGCCATAGATTTCTGGGTATTAATTTTGGATCCTGCTTCATTGCCAAATTCATTTATTAGGTCTAGTAGTTTTCTGATGGATTCGTTGGGGTTTTCTATGTATAGTATCATGTCATCTGTGAATAAGGACAGTTTTACTTCTTCTTTTCCAATTTGGATGCCTTTTATTTCTTCTTGTCTGACCACTATGACTAGTACTTCCAGTACTATGTCGAACAGGAGTGGTGAAAGTGGGCATCCTTGTCTTGTTCCTGTTCTTAGGAGAAATATGTTTAGTTTTTGCCCATTGAGTATGATGTTGGCTATAGGTTTGTCATATAGGGCTTTTATTGAGGTATGATCCTTCTATTCCCACTTTGCTGGGAGATTTTTTATCAAGAAAGGTTGTTGGATTTTGTCAAATGCTTTTTCTGCATCAATTGATATGATTATGTGATTTTTGTCTTTCAGTTTGTTTATGTGATGTATCACATTTATTGATTTGAGGATATTGTACCATCCTTGCATCCCCGGGATAAATCCCACTTGGTCATGGTGTATGATCTTTCTAATGTATTGCTGAATATGATTTGCTAGAATTTTGATGAGGATTTTAGCATCTATGCTCATCAAGGATATTGGCCTGTAGTTCTCTTTTTTTGTGGTGTCTTTATCTGGTTTTGGGATTAGGGTAATGCTGGCTTCATAGAAAGTGCTTAGAATTGTGCCTTTCTCTTGAATTTTTGGAATAGTCTGAGGAAGAAAAGTTTTAGTTCTTTGAATGCTTGGTTGAAGTCCCCTGTAAAGCTGTCAAGACCAGGGCTTTTGGTTGCTAGAAGACTTTTGATCGCTGTTTCAATTTCTTCGGTAGTTATTGGCCTATTCAGGTTTTTTATTCTTCTTGGTTGAGTTTTGGGAGCTTGTATTTTTCTAAGATTATGTCCATTTCATCTAGGTTGTCCATTTTGTTGGACTAGAGTTGTTCATAGTATTTTTTCATAATCGTTTTTATTTCTGTGGGATCGGTTGTTACTTCACCTCTTTCATTTCTGATTTTGTTTATTTGGGTCCTCTCTCTTTGCTTCTTGGTGAGCCTGGCTAGAGGTTTATCAATCTTGTTTATTGTTTCAGAGAACATGCTCTTGTTTTTGTTGATCTTTTGTATTGTTTTTTGGGTCTCTATGTCATTTATTTCCACTCTGATTGTATTATTCCCTTCCTTCTTCTTATGCTGGGTTTTTCTTGTTGCTCCCTTTCTGACTCTTTGAATTGTAGGGTTAAATAATTTATTACTGTTTTTTCTTTTTTTTGAGGTAGGCCTGTAGAGCTACGAACTTCCCTCTCAAGACTGCCTTCACTGTATCCAAGAGATTTTGTGTTTTCATTGTCATTTGTTGTCTTCATGCTTTTTATTTCTTCTTTGATCTCTCTGGTAACACAGTCATTGTTTAATACAGGCGTCCTCAAACTACTACGGCTCGCGGGCCACATGCGGCGTGCCGCGAACATTTATCTAGCCCGCCGGGTGCCGCTGCCTATCCTGCTTAGCAGCCGACTCATCCCGGGCCCACAGTGAGCATAGGAATTTGTTCATAGTTTTGTTTTTAAACTATAGTCCGGCCCTCCAACGGTCTGAGGGACAGTGTACTGGCCCCCTGTTTAAAAAGTTTGAGGACCCCTGGTTTAATAGCATGCTATTTAGCCTCCAGGTGTTTGATTTTTTTGATTGTTTTTATTGGCGTTGATTTCTAGTTTTATGCCATTGTGATCTGAGAATATGCTTGATATGATTTCTACCTTCTTGAATTTAAAGAGACTTTGCCTGTGTCCCAAGGTATGGTCTGTCTTTGAAAATGACCCATGTGCACTTGAGAAGAATGTATATTTTGTGGCTTTGGGATGAAATGTTCTGAAGATGTCAATTAATTCCATCTGATTTAGTGTGTCATTTAGGATTGGTATTTCTTTTGATTTTTTTAGAGGTTTTGTCCAGTGGTGTTAGTGGGGTATTAAAGTCCACCTACTATGACTGTATTGCTGTCAATCTCTCCCTTGATCTCCTCCAGACTTTTATTTTTTTTTATGTATTTGGGTGCTCCTCTATTGGATGTGTATATGTTTACCAGAGTAATATCTTCTTGTTGAATTGCTTCCCCTTAGAATCATGAAGTGGCCTTCCTTATCTCTTGTTATGTCCTTCATTTTGAGATCTAATTTGTCATATATAAGTATTGCTACCCCAGCTTTTTTTTTCATTTCCATTCGCCTGAAAAACCTTTTTCCATCTCTTTACCATCAGTCTGTGTGCGTCTTTTTTTCTGAGGTGGGTTTCCTGTCGAAAGCAGATATATGGGTCGTGTTTTCATATCCACTCAGCTACCCTATGTTTTTTGGTTGGGGCATTTAATCCATTTACATTTAAAGTTATTATTTATAGGTACTTGTTTGTCACCATTTTTATTCTCTATGTCTGTGTTCCTTCTTCGTTTCCTATTTCTTCTTTTTAAAGCAGACCCTTTAGCATTTCTTGCATTGCTGGTTTGGTGGTGATAAACTTCCTTAGTCCTTTTTTGTCTTTTAAGCTCCTGATTTCACCTTCAATTTTGATTGATAGCCTTGTTGGGTACAGTATTCTTGGATTCAGACCCTTCCTTTGCATTACTTTGTATATTTTATTCCATTCCCTTCTGGCCTGATGAGTTTTTGTTGAGAAATCAGTTGCTAGTCTTATGGGGGTTCCTTTGTATGTAACTTTCTGTCTCTCTCTTGCTGCTTTTAAGATTCTTACTTTGTTGTTGGTGTTTGCCAATTTAATTATATTGTGCCTTGGTGTCGGTCTTCTGGGGTTCATTTTGTTTGGGACTCTGTGAGCTTCTTGGACTTGTGTTTTTTCTTCCCTATATCAGGAAATATTTCTGTCATTATTTCTTCAAAGAGGTTTTCTATTCCTTGCTCAGTTTCCTTTCCTTCTGGCACCCCTGTGATGAACATGTTGTTTCATTTCATGTTGGCCCAAAGTTCCCTTATGCTCTCCTCTTGTTTTTTTAAGCTTTTTTTCCCAGATGCTGCTCTGCTTGAGTATTTTTTTCTACCTCATCTTCTAGCTCACTGATGTGGTCCTCCACTTCTTCTAGTCTACTGTTGACGCTTTCTATTGAGTTCTTTATTGCAGCAATGCCATTTTTCATTTCTGCTTGGTTCTTCTTCATTTCCTCTTGGTTCTTACACATATTGTTTAATTTGTCTTCCATTCTTTTCATCACCTTATGACCATTTCTCTGAATTCTTTCTCTGACATATTGCTTGCCTCCATTTCATTTACTTCCTTTTCTGGTGATGCCTCCTTTTCTTCATATGCATGCTGTTGCTTTTTCTCCCCATGATCTCTCCTCTCCTGGTGTCTGGTTCTGTAGCTCTCTCTCTCCTGTATTGACTTAAAGACACAAAATTCAACACTAAGGTGCAACCCACAAGGCACTGAACACAAATGTATTCACGATACTAATAACCCCAAATATAGGTGACCACCAGAGAAATGATAATTAGCATATAAAAAAAAAGAGTTTAAAAATGAAGGGGGGGAAACTGTTTATATGGGGAAAAACTCCAATAGAACAAGAACTAATCCAAAAAAATGCAAAAAATTAACACCCAGATATGAATACAAACTACAACTAATAACAAGTGAGGAGAGGAAAAACAGAAGCAAAAAAAAAGAGAAACAATCACACAAACAAACAAAAAAAATTACAATCTAATCAGCAATCACACTAACAACAACAATAGGTCAGAGAGAAAGAAGGGCAAAACAAAACAAAACAAAAATACAAATAAAAAAACAAGAATAAATAAACAAAAAAAAGGGAAGAGAAAAAATTGCATAATGAAGAAAGAGAAGAGAGATGTATGTATGGACTTGGAGCAGGGGATCAGAAATTAGATATATAAGTAGGATGAATTAACAGGGGATATAAAGAAGGAATATGGAAAATCTAAAGCAGGAATTTGGTAAGAGAAACAGGACAACAAAAGGGGAAAAGTTAGGAAGAGACTGTATAAAGGTAAAGTTGAGATAGAGTAAAATGATGCTAAAGGAAAAATGAAAATAGAATGTAGAACAATAATTCCAAAATAAAATAAAATAAAACAAAGAGAAAAATAAAATTACACTTTAAAAAAAGGTAAAATAGTAGTAGTAATAATCGTGATTAAAAAATATATAATAATTAAAAGGGTAAAATCAAGTGAGAAAAAATTAGTTTCTTAAGTAAAAATAAAAATGTGCAGTAGTGAAAGTCATTCACTTTCTCTACTGTCCTGTTTGGCACACCTGTTTCCTGTCAGGTAGCCAGGAGAGTATTGAAGTTCCCTGTGTTCCACAGTTCCTCTGTGTCGTACGCCACAGTCTTGTTTTCAAGAAGGCAGTATTTCTTTGTTACTCAGCCTGCCTGTGGTTGTATTTACACAAGAGTCAGTTTGTGATTTAGCCCCTGGGTGGCAGTGTTTCTGTATTGACATCCGGTGCTATAAGTGCTCTCTACCCAGTATTTTGAATTTGTTTTCCCTGCTGCACTTAATACTGGTTTGGGGGTATGGACTGCCCCACAGTTGGTTTTCTGATCATTTCTCCCCACTCTGATCCCTAGGTTTCACAAAAACAACTTTCCCCTGCAGTCTCTGAGAGTGTTTGTAATTGGGTGATCTTATGTACTGGGCTTAGTAATCAAAAGCAAGGATTTACAGAGAAAAAGGAGCCAGTGTAAGTGTGTGAACTAGTGACTTTTTTGCCCCGGCACTGTGTGCAACTCTGCTCACATCTCTGTGCACATATCTTCCCCCTGGCACAGCACAGCTGGTATTTCATTATGGTTTTAATTTTCATTTCCCTAATAACAAATAGTGTTGAGCATTTTTTCATGTATTTATTAGCCATTTGTTTATCTTCTTTTGTGAAATGTTTATTCATATATTTTGCCCATGTTTTGTCTTGGTATTTGTCTTGTTAATGTAGAATTTTAAGGTTTCTTTAAAAATTATGCATGTAAATCTTTTATCAGCTGTGTGATTTTCAAATATAGTATGGTCTCCCAATCTGTTGCTGGTTTTTAAAAATATTTTCTTAATGGTGTCTTTTGAAGTGCAAACATTTTGAATATTGATGAAGTCTAATTTATCATTTTTGTCTGTTATTGTCTGTGCTTTTGGTGGCATAGCTAAGGAAACTTTGCCCAACTCAAAGATTTTCACCAATGTTTTCTTGCAAAAAATATTTATGATTTTAACTCTCACATTTAGACCTTTCACCCATTTTTTAAAATAAAAAAGTGTATAGAATGATGTCTAGCCCTTAGTGAGCATTTAATAAAATTAGCTATTTTTGTTGCCCTGGCCAGGTGGCTCAATTGGTTGGAGGATTGTCTCGTACACCAAAAGGTTGCAGTTTTGATTTGTGGTCAGGGCACATACCTAAATTGTAATTTCAATTCCCTGTCAGGGCAGGGAGGCAACCGATGGATGGTTTTTTCTCACATCAGTGTTTCTCTCTCTTTCTCTCTCCCTTTCTGCACACCCCTCTCTAAAATCAATAGAAAACACACACATATCTTTGGTTGAAGATTGAAAAAAAAAATTAGCTATTGTTGTTAATTGCAATAACATACTAGGCACTGGAAAATACTTTGAAAACCCAGTCTTCAGTTCAGATGTGTACTTTATTAATGAAGCCATTGATAACCATGGATAAGGTAAATGGAGAGAGGATACCAAAAATAAGTTGTGAAACTCACTCTCTTCAGACTTTGCCAATGACTTGTCTGCATCAGGGCATCTGGAGATTTTTTAAGAGATCAGAATGCAGACAGTCTGAGAAAGAATACTTGGCATATTGACCTGTTTAAATTTTGAAGATAACTCAACTTCAGAATGATGAATGAGAGGTGTGGTCTTCCACTAACCAGGTAATAAGCGGGGATTTTATAGCCCCTGTACACTTTTCCTAGGGATATTTCTTTTTCTTTCATGGTGTTTTCACATAATTGACATTTGGCAGAAGTTATAATAAGGTTTGCAGTGAAGCCATTATGTAAATGAGCCATGTAGTTTTCTCAGAGAGTTTATAAATGTTACTCTTTATATGAGAGGCTTTTAGGGAATGACTTTGGGTTATTGAGGACAGTCCCGCTATTGGCTCTCCGTACCATTCCTTATGCCTGTAATTTTGTGTATCTTCTAATGAAGGTGGCAATTATATGTACCTGAGGCATAGTGGGAGTCCCGGACTGCATGTTAGAAAGCCTGGATTCCAATTCTGGCTGCTAGTAAGGCTTTGAAGTTACTTAATTTTTCTAGGTCTCAACTTCCAAATGTGTCAATTGTAGAGTAAGATTAGATACTGCTAATGATACTTGCAGCTGTTGTATTCTACCACTCTTTGTGTAATATGCCCCAATATCTGGGATGTCCATTCACATTAACATCCATAGATGTTATCTCCAGGGAGGAAAGGTCAGGGGCTCCAAGCTGCATGACCAGTAACATGCTAGGGGAGGAAAGGTCATCCGAGGGGCTAGGCCCCACCCTACAATTGTCCTTTGCTAGGCTTTCTGCTCTTGTGACCCAGATCTGTCGATCTGCCTACCACACTTGCTCTGCTCATGTGTATCTAACTGCCTACCCCACTTTGCTTTCATTTTTTATACATTTAAAATAGCTGATTCAAAAATTTTTTCTGCAAATTCCAATATCCAGGTCTTTTCAATGGAAGTTTTTTTTTGCCTGTCATTTTTCACTGTGAATGAATCATTTTCCTTTGCATATGTTACATTTTTTTGTCTGTATCTGAGCATTTAAATGACATAGCAACTCTGAATACTAATTACTGACCCCTTTTTACACAGACACTTTATTGATTTTGTTTTATTTACTTGTTTGTTAGTGACTCCTGTGTACTATTTCTTGGATGCAGGTCATTCCACAGTGATCCAATTAAATTTGAGGTAATTGTTTCAGGCTTGCACCTTCCCTAGGTGTGCTCTTCTTAGCTATCTCTGTCTTTGCTTGGTTTTCTCTGCTTGAATGGTTCTTTTATGGTTTATAGAGCTCATGAAGTTACCACCTTTTTCTTAATTGATTACCATCAACAGTTTCATTATTTTTGAGTATCATTTGGCTTGAAATTTCTCACACACTATTTCTAGTAAAGTCAGTGTTGTGGATATGACCTTTGCACAAATTATCTGGGATCTGGTGGTTAGCACAGTGACTTGGTTCTCTCGTAATGATACACATGTCCTATGAACAGGACATTGTGTGGAAGCAAAGCCCCCTGGTCTTTCTAGCTTCCCACTCTCTGCATGAAATTTCTGCCCCATTAGTGAGCTGGCAAAGGGATTATTTGGGCCCATTATTAATTTCCTGCTATTTCTAGTGTCAAGATTCCACCTTATGAATGGGGACTGAGTTGAGGAAGGGGGCTCCACAAGTTTCAGTCATGCTTTCTTGAATATGCTATACTAGTAGGCAGTGGGAATGGCACCAGGTGTCTGACTGGTGGGGTCAGACCAAACCTGGGTTCAGCAACCTCAGTACTTGGGTTCTTGCTAGGAAAAATTCAGAGCCAAGATTCAAAGTATGAGAACATTTATTTGGTAAATCACAGATGTAGAAAAAGTAATTCTTAAAAGAAATGGTCTTAGGAAACAAGTTATAGAGGTAAAGGAAGGGCCTCTGCAGCTTGGGAGTGGGGAAGCTAATGTTAATGTGCCTGGGTCAAGGAGTGGGTAGGGAAGGTAAAAGGAAAGTCAGGGCATGCTCCTGGGAAGGATAGTGCACTGGGTCCTCAGTCCTAAGAGTTTTAAGGATGGAGATTTTAGGGGAGGTCCCAGGGGAAGATCTCAATAGAATGTTCAACAGTTTTCCAGGTGTGTCCTTTCAGGGTTGTGGTCTCCACTGATTGACTGGTGTGCACCAGGGCAGGGGGTCATTATCCAATGCAGCGGGTCTTGAGGTCAGCCATGGGGTCACTGGTCTGGTTTTGCTGCTTTTCTGGGCTTGGAGCTGAAATGCAACTGAGCCCTAGATGTTATCTCTAGGGAGGAAAGGTCAGGGGGATCCAAACCGAATGACCATCTATATGGTAGGGGAGGAAAGGCCACCCTGGCTCATTATCCATGTTCTGCTCAGGTGTGTCTTAACTGCTTACCACAGATGGAACTTCTGCAACCTAAGGCTGAGAGTGGGATGAGAAATGCTAAAGACCTCTTTTGGGGCATAGAAAGCCCTGTGTTCTTGGCTGCATCTGAGATTCTAAATGGTTGTATTTTTCTTGCAAGAATTTTCTCTATTTATGGTTGTTTTGCTGTTGAGATGATCCATGGAAGTCCCCATACTGCCATTTCAGATGTATTTCTCTTAACTTAGAAATTCATTTGACATATAAAAATCTTCTGTATTTACCAACCTAAGAAAACTTTCGAAACAACATTAAGTTTTTCACCAGAAAATCTACATTTTCTACACAATTGCTTATATTTTGGTTTTACTCTTTCACATGTTACAATCCTCTAGCCACAGTAGCTGCCTTGTATTTAGGAACATGCCCAGCCTATACCTGCCTCAGGCTATTGCTTTAACTATTTTCTCTTTCTGCAATACTTTTATCTAATATATTTGTAAGGCTCACTTTCAACTTTTTTCAGATTTTTACATAAATATCACTTTATCATAGAGACTTTCCCAGACCATGGTTACTAAAATAGCATCTCTTTTTTTTGTTTCCTCACATTTTTATATTTTCACTCTTTAATATATTGTGTGATATATTTTATTTTTTATCCTCTCTTTTCCATCATTCGTAGTTTAGCTTCACAGTGGTAAGAATTTTGTGTTATATATTATGGTATCACTAGTACATAGAACAGTGCCTTGCACACAGTAGACTTTTAATTAATATTTTTAGTTAATAAATGGGTCATGCTGTGATAGTTTTAGTTATCTCTTGAGCAACACTGTCCAACAGTAATTTCTGCAATGATACACATATTCCCTGTCTGATTTGTCCAATATGATGCTGCCAAATCCATTTGGCCATTGTGGATTTGAAATGTGGCTAGTGCAACTGTAGAACTCTTTTTAAAATTTTAGTTAATTTAAATTTAGATTAAAATAGCCAAATGTGGCTATGGCTACCTGTCAGCACAAATCCAGAGAGTCATATACCTTGTCATGTGGTCATTTTAAGGTTTAGTTTTTTGCCTTCTAATTTTTGAATTTGTAAAATTAATTCCATCATTCCTGGCATTATCATTTATCTTATTTTCTGTGTGTGCTCTAAGCTTCTTGAGTCCGTACAGACTGGCTTTGGTTATAATTGTTGTCAATAAACAAGGGCAGGAGTCTGGATAATTGCCTATAAATGAGATCAAGTCCTGAATTCTGTTTGGAAGCAAGCATCTAATTTTCTCTTCATGCCTCTTTCATGTGAAATACTTGTGTAAATTAGACATTTTTGTATATTCATTCAATACAATATTTTATGCAATTAAATGACATGAAGTACTGATACATATAGCATGGATAAACCTTGGAAACCTTATACTAATAGAAGACAGTAATGAAGGACCATATGTTGTATGATTGCATTTATGCAAAATTTCCATAATAGACCAATATAGAAAGAACGTAGAATACTGGTTGCCCAGTTTGGGTGGGGGTGGGGAAGAAGAAAATGGAGAGTGAATGCTAAAGATGTTTCATTTTGGAATTATGAAAACATTGCATAATTCATTATGGTGATGCTTGTCCAAATTTCTGAATATATAAAATCCACTGAATTATTCTGTTAAATATTTGTGTATGTGTGTGCATGTCTGTGTTTCTGTGTGTATGTGTTTTATTGACTTCTTCCATTAGGAATTCTGATTTAGTAGAACTAAGATGGGAAACTTCATTTTAAACAGTCCACCACAGTGATTCTGATGTAGGTGGCCAAAGGATTGCTGTTTGAGAAACACTGCTTTGGGTAACTATATCATGTTTTTTATTTTACTTTCTTTAAGGAATTTCTGATAAAAAAGGACTGTGATAAAGTAAGAAAATGCCATAAATATAGACTAATATCCTGGCGTCCTTTATATCATAGTTATATTTGGAACTAAACTTTTCAGATCTGGGTTATACTGACACATTTTCTCCGTATATGACAGGCCATTGCTAGTTTGGTTAGATAACGGCAATTGCTATATGGTACTCAGAAGGTGTTATCTTCTCAGTTGAAATAGCTCTTAATTATTTGTATATTTCTTTGAAAATAGAATTATTTTCCACAGTATGTCCTCTGTAATAGGTTTCAAAGTAGAGGTAATTTTTTCTCTACATTTTCCTAGTTTGTGGTGTGTATCTCAGAGGGTGGATTGAGTTTTCTGGTAAAATATCAGAAGCACAGCCTACAGAGGGCAGTATATGTGGTGGGCAATCTGTATCTAAATCATCTGGAACGTTTGTTAAACATACTGGGACCTAAGAGTCAAAGTTTCTAAAGGTGGAGCCAGAGAATCTGGGTGAATATTATGCATACTGATATTTGAGAACCACTTACTTAGGTAGTGATCTTTGTTTGAATTTTCTAATACACAACCTGATAAGATTTTTCAAATTTCTTCTAATTCTTATATTGTTAATTACACTAAGTGGCCAGATTATTATGATCTCTGAATGCATAATAATCTGGCCACTCAGTGTATATATATATATATATATATATATATATATATATATATATTAGAGGCCCGGTGCATGAATTCATGCATGGGTGGGGTCCAGCCAGCCTGGCCAGGGCGAGGGACATGGGCAGTTGGCCCGCTTGCCTGCTGGTCGAACTCCTGGTCGAGGGGACAATTTGCATATTAGCCTTTTATTATATAGGATATACACTGAGTGGCCAGATTATTATGCATTCAGAGGTCATAGTAATCTGGCCACTCAATGTATATTTGCTTTCCCTGTCAAGGGTAGAATTTAACTGCCTCACTTGAAATTTTTTTTATTGACTTGATCATGCTATTTTAATAGAACTCTACTCTGCACTCTCTAGCTATGCCAGCTGTGGGCAAACTACAGCCCGCGGGCCGGATCCGGCCCATTTGGCTGTTCTATCTGGCCCGCGGAGCCGAAAGAGCGGAGGGTTCTCTTGCTCTCCCCTCCGCTCCTTTACTTTGAATTTATATTAGTTCACACAAACACTCCATCCATTCTTTTGTTCCGGCCCTCCGGTACAGTTTAAGAACCCATTGTGGCCCTTGAGTCAAAAAGTTTGCCCACCCCTGAGCTATGCTTTTGGTAATCCCCCCACCCCAGATTTCCACACTGATTAGCATGGTCAGTATGGAATTCATCTTGTTCTATGAACAAAAACTCTTGTGTGTGTATGTGTGCATTATTGTTGCTGCTAAGTTTGTACACATTTTTTTAAATTAATGTATATTTGACATACAATATTTATTAGCTTCAGGAATACAATATAGTGATCTGACATCTGTATACCATAAGAATATATCACCATAAGAATTCTAATAAATTACCACCTTAAAACGTTATTATGATATTATTGACTATATTTTCTATACTGTACATTACATCCCTTGGACTTATTAATTTTACAACTGAAGTTTGTATTTTTAGCTTCATCTCTCCACTCTCTTCCTCTTTAGCAACCATTAGTTTGTTCTCTGTATCTATGAGTCTGTTTCTGTTTTGTTTTCCTTGTTCATTTGTTTTCTCCTTCAGATTTCATATATAAGTGAAATTATATAATATTTGTCTTTCTCTGTCTAACTTATTTCACTTAGCATGCCATCCTCTTGGTCCACCCATGTTGTTGTAAATGACAAGATTTCATTCCTTATTTTAGCTAAGAAATATTTCATTGTATATATATACATACACATACCACATCTTTTTCATTCATTTGTATGCTGATGGAACCTGGATTGCTTCCATATTTTGACTAATGTAAATAATGCTGCAGTGAACATAAGCGTACATATATCATTTCGAATTAGTGTCTTCAAGTTCTACAGGTAAATATCCAGAAATGTAATTGCTGGGTTATATGTTAGTTCTATTTTTAATTTTTTGAGGAACCACCATACTGTTTTCTATAGTGACTGCACTAATTTACAATCCTTCCAACAGTGTAGGAGGGTTCTCTGTTCTTCACATCCTTGCCCAGTACTTATTTGAGGTTTTCTTTAATTATTTTTTAAATTATAGTTAACATACAATATTACATTAGTGTGTGGTGTACAACACAGTGATTAGACATTTATATACCTTACAAATTGATCAACATAAGTCTAGAAACCATCTGTCACAATACTGGTATAGTTATTCTGATACTAGTGGTCCGGTGCATGAAATTCGTGCATGAGGGGGTGTCCCTCAGCCCAGCCTGCACCCTCTCCAATCTGAGACCCCTCAAAGGATGTCCTACTGCCAGTTTACAGGGAGCGGGCCTAAACTGTCAGTCAGACATCCCTCTCGGAATCCGGGACTGCTGGCTCCTAACTGCTCACCTGCCTGCCTGCCTGCCTGATTGCCCCTAACCACTCTGCCTGCCGGCCTGCTTGCCCCCAACTGCCCCCCTGCCAGCCTGATCACCCCCAACTGCCCCCCGTGCCAGTGTGCTCACCCCCAACTGCCCCCCTTGCTGGACTGCTCGCCCCCACCTTTCTTCCCCACTGGCCTGCTCGCCCCCAACTGCCCCCTGCTGGCCTGCTCACTCCAAACTGCCCCCCCCTCTTTCCTGATCACCTCCAACTGACCCCCACTGACAGCCTGCTCGCCCCCAACTGGCACCACTGCTGGTCTGCTTACCCCCAATGGCCCCGCCCCCCACCAGCCTGATCACCCACAAGTGCCGTCCCATCCTGGCCTGATCACCCACAACTGCCCTCCCCTCTTGGCCTCTAACCGTCTCTACCTTGGCCCTACCACCATGGATTGGTCCAGAAGAACGTCTGGAAGGTCTCCTGGATGGTCTCCCAGTTTGATTAGCATATTACCCTTTTATTAGTATAGATAGAGGCCTGGTGCACGGGTGGGGGCTGGCTGGTTTGCCCTGAAGGGTGTCCCGGATCAGGTTGGGGGTCCCGCTGGGGTACCTGGCCAGACTGGGTGAGGGGCTGATGACCGTTTTTATGCTTGCCACACCCCCTTCAGAGTAGGGGTCCCCACTGGGGTGACTGGCCAGCCTGGGTGAGGGGCTGATGGCTGTTTTCAGGCTGGCCATGCCCCCCGGCGACCCAAGCTCCACGTCCCTCCTTTTTTTTTCTTTTCTTTTTTTCAGCGCCTCCTTGAGTGGAGGCCAGGGCCAGCCAGGATGGGTGGGAAGCTTGGCTTCCTCCATCACTGGGGGCATCCCAAGCCTCCAGCTTGCCCCAACTCCGTGGCTGCTTCCATCTTTGTTGGGTTAATTTGCATACTCACTCCTGATTGGCTGGTGGGTGTAGCGGAGTGATGGTTAATTTGCATGTTTCTCTTTTATTAGTGTAGATTATTATTTGTCTTTTTGATAACAGCCATTCTGATAGGTGTGAGGTGATATCTCATTGTAGTTTTGTTATGCACTTCGCTGATGATTAGTGATGTTTAACATCTTTTCATATGTCAGTTGGCCATTTGTATTTCTTTCTTTGGAGAAATATGTATTTATGTTCTCTGTCCATTTTTAATTGATTGTTTTTATATCAAGTTATAGGAATTTTTATATATTTAGATATTAATTCCTTATCACAAATATCATTTACAAATATCTCCTTCCTTCTAGTAGGCTGACTTTTCATTTTGTGATAATTTTCCTCAGTGTGCAAAAGCTTTTTAGTTTGATGTAGTCCCTTTTGTTTATTTTATAGCTATTGTTGCCTATGGCACAGCCTACAAGTTATTGCTAAGACTGATATCAAAGAGTTTGCTGCCTATGATTTCTTTTAGGAGTTTATGGTTAAAGGTCATACATTTAAGTCTTTAGTGCATTTTTTAAAAATTTCTTTATTGATTAAGGTATTGCATATTTGTCCTTATCCCCACATTACCTTCCCAAACCCCCCCACTCATGCCCCCACCCCCGTGTTGTCCGTGACCATTGGTTAGGCTTATATACATGCAGAAAAGTCCTTTGGTTGATTTTTCCCCCTTACCCCACCCTGCCCTACCTTCCCTCTGAGGTTTGACAGTCTGATCGATGCTTCCCTCTCTCCAGGTCTGTTTTTGTTCGTCAGTTTATGTTGTTCATTATTTCCCGTAGAAGAGTGAGATCATGTGATATTTATCTTTCTCTGACTGACTTATTTCACTTAGCATAATGCTCTCCAGTACCATCCATGTTGTTGCAAATACTGTGTTTCCCCGAAAAGAAAACATCTTCCGAAAATAAGACCTACTTTCAGGTTTCCTTCTGAGTGAAATATAAGGCATCCCCCGAAAATAAGGCCCCCAGGCTCTGTCTCAGAATGAAAATTAATTTACCGTAAACTGGTCGCTAGGGCCGCCCTGACTGGTGTCTAGCAACCAGTGACGTTTCGCGGAGTCCTGACGTCACTGCTGTTTGGAGGCAGAGCGGAGGTCGCAGTGAGCGGTGAGCGCGGGGCGGGAGAGAGGAGGAGACTTTCGCAGATGCATGTAGAAGAACAGAAGGATTAGAGCGGACGGGACGCGGCGAAGGTGGTGAGTGCTGGTCTGTCTCTGGTGACACTACCTGATGCTCGCGGCTGCCTTCATAATGACTGAAGGTTCTCAGTCAGTGGCAGACCCTGCTCCAGCCCAGATCCAGGCCCCAGCAAGCCCAGTGACAGTCCCCAGGCAGGCCCCAGGGGGTAAATGTCTGATAAAGGGGTAGGGGGGATGTCTGGTGAAGGTGTTCAGTGGCACAGGGGTGGGGGGAGGGGGATCACTTAAAATGACACAGGAGGATCAGAGGGGGCAATCAAAATGACACAGGAGGATCAAAAGGGGTTACTAAAATGGTAATCCGCCCTCTGATTCTCCTGTGCCATTTTGATTCTCCCCTCTCATCCCCCCCTGTGTCATTTTGAGTGATTCCCCTCCCCCCACCTTGATACCCCAATTCCTTTTTTTTTACCCCTAGAAATGAGCGCAAAAAGAAAAAACTACTCCGTGGAGTACAAGAAAGGAATCGTGGAAGACTCTTGGGGCCAAAATCTTACTGCTTTCTGCAAAGAGAAGATGTTGAGTGTCCGATTGGTCCAAAAATGGCGAGCAGAGTATGGTAACCTCATTGAACAAGTGGACAAGGGAAATGCTAAAAAGCGCAAGTGTGGATCAGGTCGGCAAGCGTTATTTTCCGAGATGGAAGACCTGATCTGTGAATGGGTTGTTGATAGGAGAGCAAAGTCTTTGGTTGTGAATAGGGCTCAGATTCAAGAATTTGCCCTTGCAATGGCACCACAGTTTGACATAGCCCCCGAAGACTTCAAAGCATCACAACACTGGCTGGATAATTTCCTTCAGCGAAGTGAACTGTCTTTAAGAAGATCTACAACATTGTTTAGGTTGGAAGATACTCAAGTTATTAAGCGAGCACTTGCATTCAAGTCCTTTATTGATGATGCTGACTTCTCTAAATACAATCTTTCCAACAGGATTGCTATGGATGAAACTGCAGTGTTTATGGGCCAATCATCACAAACAACAATTGAACAGCGGGGTGCCTCCTTAGCGTACATTCCCTCCACTGCTTACGAAAGTGCACGTGTTTCCTGTATTTTGGCAATTCATCTGGATGGCACTAAAATCCCACCTTTAATCATTTCTAAGGGCAAGAAGGAAAAGATTGAATGTGTTTTGGGCGTTTTTATTCTTGAAACTGAAAAAGCCTGGGCCACACAAGCAGTTATAAGCATGGGCCACACAAGCAGTTATAAGGAAGTGGGTCGATTTAATGCTGCCGCTTGTTATGCGAGGGAGCCAAAAAGGTCTGCTAGTCTGGGATGCAGCCAGCACTGACCGCGCTAAAGACATGAAGACATTTCTTCACAAAAGAAAAATAGATCAGATAATGATTCCCGCAGGAATGACGGCCTATCTCCAGACTCTTGATATTGCAATAAACAAGCCATTCAAAGACAATTTGCACATGGAAATTAATGACTACACTGAAAATAGAATGGAGAGAAATCAGCATGGAAACTTTGTGAAACCTAAACTGCAAGAAGTTTTGACTTGGGTGAAGAATTCATGGGAGAAAATCACTGACAGTTGCATTGCAAATGCACTGCGAGCAGGCTACCTTGACAAGAAGTACTCATTTAAAGACAGTGCTATTGCTAAACATGAGAGATTTGGTCCACTGATTCTGAAAGAAATGTAGTCACAAGAAATTCACCAGGAAATTCAGGAATTGGATTGTTATGATGATGTTCCAGAAGATGATGACATGATTGTTATTGAATAAATGAGTAAATTCTTGATACTGTAGGATTCACAGTTTGTCTGGTTTGTGTGGATAACTACCGTACTACCGTACCGTATACAGGTAATAAATTTCCTTTATTTTCATTTAACAATAAATGTGTACCGTATTCTTCTTCATGGAAAAATAAGACATCCCCTGAAAATAAGACCTAGCATGTCTTTGGGGGCAAAAATTAATATAAGACACTGTCTTATTTTCGGGGAAACAAGTTAGTAGGAATTCCTTCTTTTTTAGCGCAGCATAGTATTCCATTGTGTAGATGTACCACAGTTTTTAATTCACTTGTCTACTGATGGGCATTTAGGCTGTTTCCAGATCTTAGCTATGGTAAATTGTGCTGTTATGAACATAGGGGTGCATATATCCTTTCTGATTGATGTTTCTAGCTTCTTGATATATATTCCTAGAAGTGGGATCACTGGGTCAAATGAGAGTTCCATTTTTAGTTTTTTGAGGAAAACACCATACAGTCTCTTCAATAAATGGTGTTTGGAAAATTGGACAGATACATGCAAAAAAATGAAACTAGACCACCAACTTATACCATACAGAAAAATAAACTCAAAATGGATAAAGGACTTAAACATAAGATGGAAAACCATGAAAGTACTAGAGGAATCCACAGGCAGCAAAATCTCAGACATATGCCGAAGGAACTTATTCACTGATATCGCTCCTAGGGCAATGGAAAATAAAGAGAAAATAAACAAATGGGACTACATCAAAATAAAAAGCTTTTGCATAGCAAAAGAAACCATCAACAAAACAACAAGAAAGCCCACTGTATGGGAGAACATATTTGCCAATGTTATCACCAATAAGGGTTTAATCTCCAATATTTACAGGGAACTCATACATCTTAACAAAAGGAAGATAAACAAGTCAATCAAAAAATGGGCGACGGACCTAAATAGAAACTTTTCGAAAGAAGACAGAAGGAAGGCCAAGAAACATATGAAAACATGCTTAAAATCACTAATAATCCGAGAGATGCAAATCAAAACAACAATGGGGTACCATCTCACAGAATGGTTATCATCAACAAATCAACAAATGACAAGTGCTGGCGAGGATGCAGAGAAAAAGGAACCCTCGTGCATTGCTGGTGGGAATGCAGATTGGTCCAGCCACTGTGGAGAACAGTATGGAGTTTCCTTTAGTGCTTTTTGAATTTATTTTTGTATGTGGTATTAAAATGGTCTAGTTTCATTTTTTTGCATGTATTGATTCAGTATTTCTAATACCATTTATTGATAACTGTGTTCTCCCCACTGTATGTTCTTGCCTCCTTTGTCAAAGATAAATTGACCATATATGCATGGTTTATTTCTGAGCCTTATATTCCATTTCATTGATCTGTGTCTATCCTCCTCCCCCAGTACCAAGTATTCTGATTATTATAACTTTGTAGTAGAGTTTGAGATCAGAGAGCATTATTCCTCCAGCTTTGTTCTTTCTCTAGTCTGCTTTGGCTATTTGGGTTTTTTCATGGTCACACATAAATTTTAGTATTTTTTGTTGTATTACTGTGAAAGAGACCATTGATATTTTGATGGGATTGCATTAAATCTGTAGATTGTTTTAGTAAAATGGACATTTAACCATATTAATTTTCCCAATCCATTTTTATATTTATTTGTATCATATTAATATTCTTTTTTTAAATTTAAGAAATCTTTATTGTTCAGATTATTACAATTGTTCCTTTCCCCCCCCCATAGCTCCCCTCCACCTGGTTCCCACCCCACCCTCTCTCCTTACCTCCCCCCCTCATCCATAGGTGTATGCTTTTTGTCCAGTCTCTTCCCGCACCTCCCACACCCCTTTCCCACCGAGAATTGTCAATCCACTCCCTTTCTATGGCCCTGATTCTATTATATTCACCATTTTATTCTGTTCATCAGATTTTTTATTCACTTTATTTTTAGATTCACTTGTGATAGATATGTATTTGTTGTTCATAATTTTTATCTTTACTTTTTTCTTCCTCTTCTTTAAGAATACCTTTCAGCATTTCATATAATACTGGTTTGGTGGTGATGAACTCCTTTAGCTTTTTCTTGTCTGTGAAGCTCTTTATCTGCCCTTCAATTCTGAATGATAGCTTTGCTGGGTAGAGTAATCTTGGTTGTAGGTTCTTGCTATTCATCACATTGAAAATTTCTTGCCACTCCCGTCTGGCCTGCATAGTTTCTGTTGAGAAGTCAGCTGACAGTCGTATGGGTGCTCCCTTGTAGGTAATTAACTGTTTTTCTCTTGCTGCTTTTAATATTCTCTCTTTGTCTTTTGCTCTTGGCATTTTAATTATGATGTGTCTTGGTGTGGTCCTCTTTGGATTCCTTTTGTTTGGGGTTCTGTGGGCTTCCTGGACTTGTAAGTCTATTTCTTTCACCAGGTGGGGGAAGTTTTCTGTCATTATTTCTTCAAATAGGTTTTCAGTATCTTGCTCTCTGTCTTCTTCTGGCACCCCCATAATTCGGATGTTGGTTAGCTTGAGGTTGTCCCAGAGGCTCCTTACACTATCTTCAAGTTTTTTTATTCCTTTTCTTTTTTCTTTTCCTGCTGAGTGTTTTTTGCTTCTTCGTATTTCAACTCTTTGACTTGATCCTTGCAGTCCTCTAGTCTGCTGTTAGGTCTCTGTATATTTTTTATTTCAGTCAGTGCATGTTTAATTTCTAGTTGGTCCTTTTTCATATCCTCGAGGGTCTCACTAAATTTATTGGCCTTTTCTAGGAAATTCTTGAAAAACTTTATAACCGTGGTTTTGAACTCTATATCCAGTTGTTTGTTTCCCTCCATTCTTTCATTTGTGATTTGTTTCTTTGTCTCCGCATTTTTGCTGCTTCCCTGAGTTGGTAGAGTAGCTTTGTGTGGCAGGTGTCCTCTAGGGCACAGTGGCTCAGCATCCCCAGTTACCTGAGGTGGACACTCTTGGTGCACCCCTTTGTGGGCTGTGTGCAGAGCCTTGTTGTAGTTAAGTCTTGATTGTTGTTGGTATCACTGGGAGGAATTGACCTCCAGTCCTATTGCCTGTGAGGCTCAGCTCTGTCTATGCTGGGAGAACTTCTGTGTTGTAGACACTCTTATGAGACAAGACTTGCAAAATTGCAAAAGCTTCTGTGCTCAGCTTGGATGGGGCAGAGTTTCAGGGCGGAGCAGACAGCCTTGGCTTCCCGTCAGCCCTGCCCTATGAGGCCCCTGGGTCTCAGTGTCCCTCGGTAATCACTGCAAGCACCTCTGAGAGAAAGCCGCTCTCAAGTTTCACCCAATGCCAGACAGTCCAGTTTCTCCCTGAATGAGTTGGGATTCCCAGAAACTTGCCCAGAACTGGAGTTCAGCACAGTCGGGAGTTTCCGTCTCCCTCCCGCTTTAGAAAGCCAGCCGTGCACTCAGCCTCCCGTGCATTTAGCAGTCAGTCCTCTCTGTATGCGCGCGCGTGCCTGCTGACCTCTGCCTTCAGCAGCTCCCGAGTCTCAGTGTGCTTTCTCTTTTCCTGACAGTCCAGATTCCCTCCCCCCGAATGAGTCTGGTTTCCCAGCGTCTCGCCTGGGACTGGAGTTCAGTGCAGTTGGGAGTTTCCTTCTCCCTCCCGCTTTAGAAAGCCAGCCGCGCACTCAGCCCCCTATGCACACAGCCGCCCGTCTTCTCCGCGTGCGAGTCTCTGTACCTCAGCCTTTTGGATCTCCTCTGAGTCTCAATGTGCTTTCCTCTTTTCTTCTAGTTGTAAAATTTCCACTCAGCCAGCTTTCCTGTAGTTCTGGATGGTGTCCGTTTTGTCTTTTAGTTGTAGTTTTGATATTGTTGTGTGAGGCAGCAGTTTAGGTGTTTACCTATGACGCCATCTTGGTTTACCCCGTTAATTTTCTTTTATCAATATCTTAGAGTTTTCAGAGTATACATCCTTCACCTTCTTGCTTAAATTTATTTCAAAGTATTTTCTTCTTTTTGATGCAATTGTAAATATATTGTTTTCTGAAATTCCCTGATAGTTTGTTATTAGTGTACAGAAACACAACATATTTCTGAATATTAATTTTGTATCTTGAAACTTTACTGAATTTATCTATTCCAATAATTTTTGGTGTAGTCTTTAGCATTTTCTATTTATAATATCATGCCATCTGCAAATAGTGACAGTTTTACTTCTTCCATCTCAATTTGGATGACTTTTATTTATTTATTTTTGTCTGATTGTTGTGGCTAGACTTCCAATATTATGTTGAAGTAAAGTGGTGAGAGTGGGTATCCTGATCTTAGAGTCTGAATAAAGGTTTGTCAGTCTTGTTTATCTTTTCAAAGAATCAGCTCTTGGTTTCATCAATCTTGTGAATTGTGTATTTTTAGACTATAATTTGTTTATTTCTGCTCTGATCTTTATTATTTCATTCCTTCTACTCATTTTGGACTTTGGTTGTTGTTCTTTTTCCAGTTCTTTTGATTGTAAAGTTAGATTGTTTGCGATTTTTCTTGCTTTTTAAGGTAGGCCTATAATGCTATGAATATCCATCTCAGGACTGCTTTTGCTGTGCCCACAAATTGTCTGCCCGTTTTTTAATTGGTGTTTTTTTTGTTTTTGTTTTTGTTTTGGTATTGAGTTAGGACAGATCTTTATATATTTTAGGTATTAACCCTTTGTTGGAGCTGTTGTTTACTAATATCATCTCCAATTCAGTTCATTGCTCTTTTGTTGGCAGTTTTTTTTTTTTTTTGCTGTGTGGAAACTTTTTAGTTTGATATTTATTTTGTACCTTTACTTCTCTTGTCTTTGGAATCAAATTTGTAAAATCTTCCCTAAGACCAAAGTCTGCAAGTTTAGTAGCTATGTTTTCTTCTATGTAATTTATTGTTTCAGGTCTTATATTTAGGTCTTCAATCCATTTTGAGTTAATTTTTGTATATGGGAACAAACAGTAGTCTAGTTTCACTTTTTTGCATGTGATTTTCCAATTTTCTCAGCACTATTTATTGTAGAGGCTTTCTTTTCTGCATAATATGTTTTAGGCTTTTTTATTGAAAATTATTTGCCCATTTATATGTGTGTTTATTTATTGGCTCTCAATCTTGTTCCATTGGTCTGTGTGTGTGTTTTTCTGCTAATACTATGCTGTTTTGATTATTATTGCCTTGTAATATAATTTAAAGTCAGGGAGAATGATACCTCCCTCTTCATTCTAGTCCTGTGAAATATGCCATTGGTACCAAGATGGGAATTGCATTGAATCTATAGATTGTTTTGAGTAGTATGGAAATTTTAATGATGTTTACTCTTCCTATCTATGAATATGGCATATACTTCCACTTATTTGTATCTTCTTCAGCTTCTTTCTTCAGTGTCTTATGATTTTCTGAGTACTGCTCTTTTATTTCCTTGGTTAAATTTATACCTTATTATTTATTGCAATTGTTAATGAGATTATTTTCTTAGTTTTTTTTTCTGATAGTTCATTATTGGTGTATAAATATGCCAATGATTTTTGAATATTGATTTTGGATCCTGCTACATTGCTGAATGCATTTATTAGACCTAGGAGTTTTTTTATGAAGTCTATGTACAATATCATGTCATCTGTGAATAATGACAGTCTACTTCCTTGTGGGTAAGACTTCCAGTAATATGTTGAATAAAAGTAGAAAAAGAGGACATCCCTATCTTATTCCTGATCTTAATGCAAATGCTTTTCATTTTTGCTCATTGATGTTGGCTGTAATTTTTTTCATATATAGCTTTATGTTGAAGTATGTTCCCTGTATTCCCACTTTACTGAGAGTTTTTATAATAAACTAGATGCCTGGTACATGGATTTGTGCACTGGTGCGGTCCCTCGGCCTGGCTTGCAGGGATCGGGCCAATACTGTCTGTCTGACATCCCCCAAGGGGTCCTGGATTGCGAGAGGGTGCAGGCCAGGCCGAGAGATCCCTCCGGTGCATGATTGTGGCTGGGGAGTGACCACGGGAGGGCTCCAGAGCGTGTCTGGCCTGTCTCGCTCAGTCCTGATTGGCCAGACCCCAGCAGCAAGCTAACCTACTAGTTTGAGTGTCTGCCCCCTGATGGTCAGTGTGTGTCATAGCAACTGGCCAAATGGTCAAACGGTCGGACACTTAGCATAGTAGGCTTTTATTATATAGGACTAGTGGCCTGGTGCACGAAATTCATATACATTAAAAGGGAATTGCCCTGGCCGGTTTGGCTCAGTGGATGGAGCGTCGGCCTGTGGACTCAAGGGTCCCGGGTTTGATTCCAGTCAAGGCCATGTACCTTGGTTGCAGGCACATACCCAGTGGGGAGTGTGCAGGGGCAGCTGATCGGTGTTTCTCTCTCATCGATGTTTCTAACTCTCTGTCCCTCTTTCTTCCTCTCTGTGAAAAATCAATAGAATATATTTTTATAAATAAATAAAAAATAAAAGGGAATTAATTAGAGAAAATATTTTAATATTGCTGTTTGCCCTTTCTCTATAATAGAAGTGTCAGAGATGAAAGGAAATTAGTAAAATGCATATGAAAATCTCCCTCCTGTCAGAGTCTGGGGCGCTGCTGCGAGACCTAGAGTCAAGTCCCCGCGCACCACCCACACACACTTTGAAAACACAGGAGACCCAGACCTGGCCAGCCCCACCCCAATTGGGTGAGACACAGACCTAGCCGGCCCCACCTCTGTCAAGCCCCTCCAGGCAGGGGCAGAGCCTCAGGTCCCCCAGCCCAGCACCAGGCAGGTGGGCGCAGCCTCAGGTCCCCTGTCAAGTCCTGCCAGGCAGGGGGTGCAGCCTCAGGTCCCCCGGCCCAGCGCTGGGATGGGGGTCATGGCCTGAGGTCCCCTGTCAAGGCCTGCCAGGTGGGGGGCACGGCCTGACATCCCCTGTCAAGCCCCCTGGGCAAGGGGCGTGGCCTAAGTTCCCTCACCCTGGCCAGGCACCATGCAGCCTCAGGTCCCTACTGTTCAGTCGTGACGTTACGGCATCCCAGCTAATTTGCATATTCCTCTATTATATAGATAGATGGGTGCTGGGTTTTATCAAATACTTTTTCTGCATCCATTGAAATGATCATGTGGTTTTTTATCCTTCCTTTTGTTTATATGGTATATCACATTTATCGATTTGCACCAACTTTGCATCACCAGAATAAACCCCACTTGATCATGTGTATGATCTCTTTAATGTATTGCTGGATCTGGTTTTCTAATATTTTGTTAAGGATTTTAGCATCTGTGTTCATCAGGGATATAATTTTCCCTCCTTATAGTGTCTCTTTTTGGAATTTAGATAATGGTAGCCTCATTAAAAGAGCTGGAAGTCTTCACTCCTCATGAATTTTTTGGAATAGTTTAAGAAGGATATGTGTTAGTTCTTCTTAGAATGTTTGGTAAAATTTACCTGTGAAGCCGTCTGGTGTAAGACTTTTGTTTGCTGGGAGTTTTTTGATTACTGCTTCAATTCCATTAGTTGCAGTCTGTTTATTCAGATTCTTTGATTCTTTCTAAATCAGTTTTGGAAGTTAGTATACTTCTAGGAACTTATCCATTTTGTTCAGATTGTCCAATTTGTTGGCATATAGTTTTTCATAGTATTTTCTTGCAAGTCTTTGTATTTTTATGATGTCAGTTGTTACTTTGCCTCTTTCATTTCTTATTTTATTTATTTGAGTCCTCTCTCTTTTTTCCTTGATAAGTCTGGCTAAAGTTTCATTAATCTTGTTTATTTTTTAAAGAACCAACTCTTGGTTTCATTGTTGTTGTTTTTCTTTCTTTTTTAAAAAATGTATTTTTTATTGATTTCAGAGAGGATGGGAGAGGGAGAGAGAGAAACATCAATGATGAGAGAGTATCATTGATTGGCTGCCTCCTGCATGCCCCACACTGGGGATTGTGCCCATAACCTGAGCATGCATCCTGACCAGGAATTGAACTGTGACCTCCTGGTTCATAGGTCCATGGTCAACCACGGAGCCAGGTTCACTGGATTTTTTTTTTTTTTTGTCTCTATGTCATTTATTTCCACTCTGATTTTATTATTTCCTTCCTTCTACTTACTTTGGGCTTTTTTTTTCTAGCTCTTTTAGGTGTAGGATTGCATTGTTTGAGATTTTTCTTGCTTTTTGAGGTAGGCTTATAATGCTATGAACTTCCCTGTCAAGACTGCTTTTGTGTGTCCCATAAATTTTTGATTGTTTTGTGTTCATTTTCATTTGTTTGCTGGTAATTTTTAATTTTTTTCTTGATCTCTTTGTTAGCCCACTCATTGTTTAGTAACATGTTATTTAGCCTACATGTCTTTGTGTGTTTTTCCATTTTTATCCTCTTGTGATTGATTTCTAATTTCATATCATTATGGTCAGAGAAGATGCTTGATATTACTTCAATCTTCTTAAATTTATTGACACTTGTTTTGTGTCCTAACATATGATCTATCCTAGAAAACATTCCATTTTCACTTGAGAAAAATGCATATTCTGCCAGGCCAGTGACTTTATGGAACATCCCTCATTTTGGATTTGTCTGATGTTTTCTTGTGGTTAGATTCATGTTATGGGTTTTGGGTAGGAATACCAGAGAAGTTATCTGTATCTTTCTCAGTACAACATATAAGAAGGCACATGATACCTATGTGCCATTATTGATGCTGCTAATTTGATCATTTGGTAAAACTAGTATCTGCCTGGTTTTTCCACTGTAAAGTTACTTTTCTTTCCTTTGCAATGAATAGGTTTATTTAACAGAGTATTTAGAGATGATCCTTTTCTTTATCAAACTCACCCACTAATTTTTAGCTTCTATTTATGATGCTTTGTTGAATTAGTAATTACTGTGTTACTAGGATACCTACCAAATGGCGACTTTATTACTTTCTTGATCTTGTTGCTAACCCATTCATTGTTTAATAACATGCTATTTAGCCTCCATGTGTTTGGATGTTTTTGGGTCTTTTTACTGTAGTTTATTTCTAATTTCATTCCACTGTGATCTGAGAAGATGCTTTATATGATTTCAATCTTCTTTAACTTGTAAAGGTTTGTTTTGTGTACTAACATGTGGTCTATCTTTGTGAATAATCCATGTACACCTAAGAATATACTGTTTATTACGCAGCTGTGGGGTGAAATGTTACATAAATATTCAATTAAATCCATCTGATCCATTGTGTCCTGTAGAGTCTCTGTTTCCTTGTTAGGTTTTTGTCTGGAAGATCTATCCAGTGAAGTCAGAGGGGTGTTAAAGTCCCCTACTATGACTGTATTATTATTGATCTCTCCAATAAATAAAGTCCTCTAGAAGTTTTTTTTATATATGTAGGTGCTCCTATATTGGGTGTATATATGTTTACCAGGATTATATCCTCTTGTTGAATCAATCCCTTTAGTATTATGTAGTGACTTTCGTTGTCTCTTGTGATGGCATTCATTTTAAAATCTATTTTGTTGTATATGAGTATTACTACTCCAGCTTTTTTTTTTCCTTTCTATTTGTATGGAAATTTTTTTTCATCCCTTCACTCTCATCCTGTGTATGACTTTTGTTCTGAGGTGGGTCTCTTGTAGACAGCATATAGTTGGGTCAGTTTTTGTATCCATTCAGCTACCCTGTGCCTTTTGATTGGAGCATTTAATATATTTATATTTAGGGTTATAATCAAAAGGTACTTATTTATTGCCGTTTTAATTCTGTATGGCTAGGTTTCTCTCTCTGTTTCTTCACATTACAGCAATCCCTTTAGCATTTCTTGTAATGTTGGCTTGGTGATGATATACTCCTTTAGCCTTTTTTTTTTTTTTTTTTTTTTTTTTTTTGGTCTGGGAAGCTCTTTATTTGACTGTCTATTTTGAATGATAGCCTTGTTGGATATAGTAATCTTGGTTTCAGATCCTTGATTTCCATTAACTTGATTACTTCATGCCTGTATTCCCTTCTGGCCTGTAGAGTTTCTGATGATAATTCAGGTGTCAGCCTTATGGGAATTTCTTTGTTGGTATCAGTTTTCTTTTCTCTTGCTGCCTTTAAGATTCTCCCTTTGTCTTTAATTTTGGGCATTTTAATTATGATGTGTCTGGGTGTGGGCCTGTTTGGGTTCTTCTTGCTTGGGGTTCTCTGTGCCTCCTTAACTTGTGTGACTTTTTCCTTTACCAGGTTAGGGAAGTTTTCTATCATTATTTCTCCAAACACCTTCTCTATGCCTTTCTCCCTATCTGCCTCTTCTGGCACACCTGCTATTCTAATATTGTTACCTTTCATGTTGTGCCACAGCTCCCTTGAGCTGTCCTTCTGTTTTTTAATTGTTTTTTATTTTTGGTTTTCTGATTGAGTGATAGTTTCAACTCTGTCTTCTAATTCACTGATCTGATCCTCAGCTTCCCCTAATCTGCTGTGTATTCCTTCCAATGTTTTGTTTTATGTCATTCTTTATCTCAAACTTTTCTTTTTTCATAGTTATATATCTTTTTTCATGCTGTTGAGCATCTTTATTATCATTATTCTGAACTCTGTTTCAGATAAATTTCTTATCTCAGCTTTATCTCTTCTCCTGGAGAATTCTCTAGTTCTTTCATTTGGGGATTTTTTTCTTTTTCTCCTCATTTTGGCTGTCTGTTTGGGTTGGTGACTTTGTATTAGGTAGATATTCTATACCTCTCAGTCCCTAATTCAGGACATTGTCAAAGGCTGTTTCTGACTAATTAGATCAGGCAAAGACTCAAAGCCTCCAGACCAAGCACATCAAACTCATGGCCCACAGGACACATGCAGCCCACAATGAATATTTTTGTGGCCCAGCCAATATAACAGTATGTAAGAAACATTTTAATAAAAATTTTGTAACTTAATTTTTACAATATCTTGTTATACATAATTATTAATAACGAACTACAATATTCACTAATGACTGATTACTGTAATCATGTTGCAGTCATTTCCTTTCTGTGCCTTACATGCAGGCACACCATTTCTCTCCACTAATACTGCAGCAACTATTTTAGCAGCTGATTGCCATGTCATTAGTCTTGTACTGACTTGTTTGGTGTGTGCAACAGGAAATATTTCGGTTTAGAGAACAAGAAAAATATACTTATTAATTTGTGCAGTTATCCAGTGTCTGGTAAGTTAATGTTCAAGAAAAATATTAATTTTTATTAAAATGTTCTATTATTTTATGTTAACGATTACTCATTTATTTCAGACCTTTGTATTAGTATGTCTCTATGGAAATAAACCTACATTTCTATGAAAATTGAAGCTTTTGTTTTTTGGCAGCCCACATAAAGGTAAACTTGTTTAATTGCCCAGTGTTAGCCATTGAGTTTGACATGCTTGCTCCAGAGACAGCCTCTGGTACAGACTGATAGGATTCCTGACTTGAATTGCCTCCCAGGCAATCGTCCTCAGGTGTGGTGAGATTTTTTTTTCAACAGGGTGGGATAGATGCTACTGCTTGGAGGCTAATTGTTATTTTTAAACTCTTAAGTGACCTCAGCTCAAGGTGTTTTTCAATAGGGTGTGTCAACTGTCCTCCCCCCAGGCAAGGCAAATGTCTATGTGGGAAAGGTGTCCTTCACTGTGTGAGGGAATGACTCAGCCAAGGAAACTTGGGGTGTCTGCCTTCTGAGCTCTATCCCCCAAGTCCCCAGTCCTGGCTCCTGCTCTCACAGCTCCAGTCCACTTCACCCTCCCCGTGCCTGAGCACAAGGTGGGTGGCTCCACAGGGAATCTTGTGCATTGGACCTTTAAGGGGGTGTCTGAATTTTCAGCTGTTACTCCCTGGCAGACAGTACCCTGCTGCTTTTTATAGTCAGATGTTATGTGGGTACCCTCCTCAGTTTTGCTGCTCTCTGCTGGGGGGCCCAGCTTGGGGATTATATTCTAGAGTTCTCAGTGGCAACCCCCCACAGCTGAGATATCTCTCCAGGACTTCAGTTGCTGTCTTTGGGCGCCCAGCCAGCCCTTTCGCACCTCTACCCCTCCTACCAGTCTCTTTGTGGTCTCCACTTTCTGTCATTGGGTGTGAGGGTTATCTCCTGTGAATTTTCTGTTGATTATTTAGGAAGTTTTTCTGAATTTTATTTGTAATACCAGTTTGTTCCTGGGAGCATGTCTGTACAGCATCCACTTACTCTGCTGCCATTTTTAATCTAACAAATGGCGACTTTATAATTCCAGCAGTCTTTCTACATTTATCAGTTGTTGTTATGCTATAAGATGTAGCTTTCCCTTATTATCCATTTTTTAATCCATAGCAGAATGGATCCATGGATTCTTATTTTATTCAATGGGTTAAATCTATTACTATTATTATTTTGATGTTCATATCATCATATATTTTGCCACTTGGAACTTCTTCAGGGTGGTTTTTCTATTCTTTTGACATTTTCCTTCATCTTTTGACCACTTCTTTACTTTCTGCAACAAGAAGAAATTCTATTCTTATCTTATACTTTGCCATTCACAGCCATGGATCCAGCCATTTCTCCAAAGAGCCCTGGTTCATTTAAGTGGACAAAAGCATACATTTTGAAACTGAAATCTGGGCATGAGGTGTACTTACTCCTGCTGGGGTTTTATTGCTTACGGATCCTTTCAGTACTCAGCACATTATACATACATTCATATATGCATTCATACATATATTCATATCTATTTGTATATTAAGAACGTAAATTCATTCTGATACCATTAATTCCAATCCAATGCTTTGTGATTTATTAAAGGCTTCCTCCTTTATTTACTTTTAAAACATATTTTTACTGATTTCAGAAAGGAAGGGAGAGGAAGTGAAAGATAGCAACATCAATGATGAGAGACAGTCATTGATCAGCTAGCTGTTTCCTGCATGCCCCTTACTGGGATTGAGCCCGCAACCCAGGCACGTGCCCTGATTGGGAAATGAACCATGACCTCCTGGTTCATAAGTTGAAGCTCAACCCCTTAGCCACACTAGCAGGGCCCTGTTTTATTTATTTATTTATTTATTTATTTATTTATTTAATCCTCATCCAATGATATTTTTCCTTTGATTTTTAGTGAGAGTGGAAGGGAAGGGGAGAGATAGAGAGCTATGTGAGAGAAACACATCAGTTGTTTTCCTCCCATACACATGCTGACCAGGGCCAGGGATAGAGCCTGTAGCCGAGGTACTTGCCCTTGACCAGAATTGAACTGGGACCCCTCAGTCCTTAGGCTGATGCTCTATCCACTGAGCATAACCAGCCAGGCCTCTTTTAAAAATACCTTTATTGTTGACATATTACAGATGTCCCCTTATTTTCCTCATTCACCCCCTCTATCTCAAACTCATCCGGCCGCCAGGCCTTCACCATACAATTGTCTGTGCCCATGGGTTATAAATATCCTATATAATAAAAGCCTAATATTCTAAGTGTCCAGTCGTCCATTCAACCAATCAAAGAGTAATATGCTAATGATATGCTAAAGCCACTCAACCGCTCGCTATGATGTGCACTGACCACCAGGGGGCTGACAGTTGACCGGTCGACCAGTCACTGTGATGTGCACTGACTACCAGGAGTCAGAGACTCGTACTGGTAGGTTAGCTTGCTGCTGGGATCCGGCCGACCAGGACTGAATGAGACAGGCCAGGCATGCCATGGAGCACTTCTGCGGTCTCTCCCTGGCTGCCAACCTCCCGCGTCCCTCCCCGGCCCCAACTGTGCACCAGTGGGGTCCCTTGGCCTGGCCTGCACCCTCTCGCAATTCAGGACCCCTCAGGGGATGTCAGAGAGCCAGTTTTGGCCCAATCCCGCAGGCCATGCTGAGGGACCCCACTGGTGCACGAATTCATGCACCAGGCCTCTAGTATGCATATAGGTTCTTTGGTTAATCTCTTCCTGCCCCCATCCCTTTCCTCTGAGATTTGTCAACTGTGCTTCTTTGTCTCTTGAACTATTTTGTTCATTAGTTCATTTTGTTCATTGGATTCCACATATGAGTGAGATCATGTTATACTTGTCTTTCTCTGACTGGTTTATTTCATTTAGCATAATACTCTCCAGGTCCTTCCATGCTGTGGCAAAGGGTAGGAGATCCTTCTTTTTTACAGCTGGGTAGTATTCTATTGTGTAATTGTACCACAACATTGCTATCCACTCATCTACTGATAGGCATTTGGGCTCTTTCTAGATCTTATTTATTGTAAATTGTGCTGCTATGAACATAGGGGTACATATATTCTTTCTGATTGGTGTTTCAGGATTCTTATGATATATTCCTATAAATTGGATCACTTCGTCAAATGTCAATTCCCTTTTTAATTTTATGAGGAAACACTGTTCTGTTTTCCATAGTGGCTGCACCAGTCTGCATTCCCACCAGCAGTGTACTAGGGTTCCCTTTTCTCACAACTTCACCAGCAATTGTTGTTTGTTGATTTGTTGAAGGTAGCCATTGAGGCCAGTATGAGTTGATACATCATTGTCGTTTCAATTTGTTTCTTTCAGATGATTAGTGACTTTGAGCATTTTTTCATATGTCTCTTGGCCATCTCTATGTCTTCTTTGGAAAAGTGTCTATTTAGGTCCTTTGCCCATTTTGAAAAATGGATTCTTTGTCTTCCTTTTGTTAAGTTGAATGAGTTCTCTATATATTTTGGAAATTCACCCTTTATGTGATGTATTATGTTCTCCCATAGAGTGGGCTAACTTATTTTGTTGATGCTTTCTTTTGCTGTGCAGAAGCTTTTTATTTTGCTGTAGTCCTGTTTGTTTATTTTCTTCTTTGTTTCCCTTACCTAGAAGATGTATCGGCAAACATATTGCTACGAGAGATGTCTGACATTTTGCTGCCTATGGTTTCCTCTAGGATTTTTATGGTTTCCCGACTTACATTTAACTCTTTTATCCAACTTGAGTTTATTCTGTGTATGGTGTAAGTTGGTGGTCTAGTTTCATTTTTTTTTGCATGTACCTGTCCAATTTTTTCACCACCATTTATTGAAGAGATTGAATGACTCCACTGTATGTTCTTGCCTCCTTTGTCAAATATTAATTGAGCATATTGTCTTGGGTTGGTTCCTGGGTTCTCTATTCTGTTCCATTGGTCTGTATGCCTGTTTTTGTGCCAGTACCAGGTTGTTATGATTACAGTGGATTTGTACTATAATTTTATATCTGGTATTTAATCCCTTCCACTTTCTTCTATTTTCTCAATATTGCTGAGGCTATTTGGGGTCTCTTTTGGTTCCATATAAATTTTTGGAGTATTTGTTCTAGATCTGTGAAATATGCCATTGGTATTTTAATTGAGATTGTGTTGAATCCACAGATTGCTATGTGTAGTATAGGCATTTTGTTGATGTTAATTCTTCCATGCTATGAACATGGAATATTCTTCAATTTTTTTTTATCTTCCTCTATTTCTTTTATCAGTGTCCTATAGTTTTCCACATACAAGTTCTCTTACCTCCTTGGTCAAGTTCATTCTAAGAGATGTTATTTATTTATTTTTGCAATGGTAAATGGGATCGGTTGTTTTTTATTTTAGTTTTTCTTTCTGAGAGTTCAATATTGTTGTATAAAAATACCATACATTTTTGGATGTTAATTTTGTATCCTGCTACATTGTCAATTTCATTTATTAAATCTAGTAGGTTTTTGGTAGAGTCTTTAGGGTTTTCTATGTACAAGAGATTGAATATCATCTATACATTATGACAATGTTAATTCCTCTTTTCCAATTTGGATGCCTTTTATATTTTCTTCTTGTCTGATCATTATGGCGAGGACTTCTAATATCTATACTAATAAAAGGGTAATATGCTAATTAGACCAGATGTCTTCTGGACATCCATCCGGACATCCTTCCAGATAAAGCCACGGTGGCGGGGGCTGAGGCAGAGGCAGTTAGGGGCAATCAGGCTGGCAGGGGAGGGTTGTTAGGGGTGACCAGGACAGCAGGGGAGGACAGTTAAGGGTGATCAGGCAGGCAGGAGAGCAGTTAGGGGCAATCAGGACGGCATGCAGAGGCAATTAGGGTCTATCAGGCAGAAAGGCAGAGGCTGTTGGGGCGATCAGGCAGGCAGGCGAGTGGTTAGGGGTATTCAGGCAGACACGCAGAGTGGTTAGGGGCGATCAGGCAGGCAGGCAGGCAGGCAGAGTGGTTAAGGGAGATCAGGCAGGCAGGCAAAGTGGTTAGGGGCGATAAGGCAGGCAGGCAGGCAAGCAGTTAGGAGCCAGCAATCCCAGATTGCGAGAGGGATATTCGTCTGCCAGTTTAGGCCCAATCCTGCAGTAGGAAATCTCCTGAGGGCTCCCAAATTTCGAGGGGTCTTGGAGGCTGAGCTGAAGGACCTCTCCCCCACCCATGCATGAATTTCGTGCACTGGGCCTCCAGTCTCTAATAACAAAAGCGTAATATGCTAATTAGACCAGACATCCTTCCAGATGAAGCTGGGGCTGTGAGGGAAGCCCAGATCCTGAGTGCCTGCCAGTGGCTGGAGGAAAGGCGGGTCCCAAGTGTTGGAGGGAAACTTGGGTCCCGGGTGCCAGAGGGAAGCCTGTGCTGGCAGCTGGTGGAAGGAAGGCCTACTCTTGCATGCATTTCATGCATCGGGCCTCTAGTGTTGAATGAGAGTGGTGAAAGTGGACATCTCTTTCTTGTTCCTGATATTAATGCAAACACTTTTAGTTTTTTCCCATTGAGTATGATGTTGGCTGTAGGTTTGTCATGCATGGCCTTTATTATGTTTGAGGTAAGATCCCTCTATTCCCACATTGCTGAGAGTTTTTTTTTGTTTTTTTTTTAAATGGGTACTGGCCCTGGCTGGTTTGGCTCAGTAGATAGAGCACTGGCCTGTGGACTGAAGGGTCCCAGGTTCTATGCTGGTCCAGGACACATGCCCAGGTTGCTGTCACCATTGATGTTTCCATTTCTCTCTCCCTCTCTTAAATCAATAAATTTTTTTTAATGGGTACTGGATTTTTTGTTTTTTTTTTCTTTTTACTTTAAAAAAATATTTATTGTTGAAAGTATTAAATATGTCTCCTTTTTTCCCTATTGACTCCCTCCAGCCTGCCCCTGCCCTATGCCCCAGGCCTTCACCTACCTCTTGTCTGTGTCCATGGGTTATGCATATATGCATACAAGTTCTTTTGTTAATTACCACCCACCCACCCACCCATGCTCCCCCACCTTCCCTCTGAGACTCCCCACTCTTTTGCATACTTCCATGTCTCTGGATCCACTCTGTTCATTAATTTATTTTGTTAATTAGGATCCAAATAGGAATGAGATCATGTGATACTTATCTTTCTCTGACTGACTTATTTCACTTAGTATGATACTTTCCCCATGCTGTCTCAAAGGGTAAGAGATTCTTCTTTTTTATTGCTGAATAATATTCCATGGTATAAATGTACCACGTTTTTCAATCCACTCATTTCCTGATGGGCTCTTGACTGTTTCCAGATTTTAGCTATTGTAAATTGTGCTGCTATGAACATAGGGGTACATACATTCTTTCTGATTGGAATGTCAGGTTTTGTAGGGTATATTCCTAGAAGTGGGATCACTGGGTCAAATGGCAGTTCCATATTTAAATTTTTGAGGAAACTCCATACTGTTTTCCATAATGGGGGCACCCAGTCTGCATTTCCACCAGCAGTGTACAAGGGTTACCTTTTCTCCACATCCTTGCCAGCACTTATCATTTGTTGATATGTTAATGATAGCCATTTGGACTGGTGTGAGATGGTACCTCATTGTTTCTTTGATTTGCATCTCTTGGATGATCAATGATTTTGAACATTTTTTCATATGTCTCTTGGTCTTCTGTATGTCCACATTTGAGAAGTTTCTACTTAGGTCCTTTGCCCATTTTTTAATTGGATTGTTTTCCTTTTGTTAAGTTGTATGAGTTCCCTATACATTTTGAAGATTAAAACCTTGTCAGATGTAACATTGGCAAATATGTTCTCCCATGCAGTGGGCTCTCTTGTTATTTTGTTGATGGTTTCTTTTGCTGTGCAGAAACTTTTTATTTTGTTTTAGTCACATTTCTTTATTTTCTTCTTTGTTTCCTCTGCCCTAGGAGATGTATCCATAAAGATATTGCTACAAGAGATATCTGAGGTTTTTCTGCCTCTGGTTTCTTCTAGGGCTTTTATGGTTTCATGTCTTATATTTAAGTCTTTTATCCATTTTGAGTTTATTCTTGTAAGTTGGTGGTCTAGTTTCATTTTTTGCATGTATCTGCCCAAACTTCCCAACACCATTTATTGAAGAGACTGTCTCTGTTCTTGCTTCCTTTTTCAAATAGTAATTAAGCATAGTGGCTTGGATTTAATTCTGGGTTCTCTGTTCTGTTCCATTGATCTATATGCCTATTCTTGTGCCAGTACCAGGCTGTTTTGAGTATAGTGATCAAGTCAGTTTTTGATATCCACATAATAATTGTCTGAGAGTTTGATTTGGAATGTGTTGAATATATGCATTAAGTTAGAAAGAACTGACATATTGAGACTTTCTATCTATGTATATGGATTAAGTATAATGTTAGTTGTGTTTTGCTCTTAGTTACAGAAATTTCCCTCTATCTCTAGTTAGCAGAGAGATTTAATTTTAATTTGGTATTATATTTGTCAATTGATATTTTTCTGCATCTATTGATATAATCATAAGCCTTTTTTGCCTTTTAGCCTATTAATGTGATGGGTAACTTGAACTGATTTTTGAAAGCTTAATCAGCCTTACATACCTACAATAATAAGTCCCATTTGGTTGTGAGATTTATTTATATAAGGTTTCATTCTATTTGCTAATATTTTGTTCTGTATTTTTGCATTTATATTCATAAGAGATATTCCACCTGTACTTTTCCTTTATTATAATGTCTTTGGTTTTGATATAAGGGTAATGCTGGCTTCATAGAATGAGTTAAAAAATATTCTCTTTTCTTCTATTTTATGGAAAATACTGTAGAGAATGGTATAATTTCTTCCTTAAATATTGGTAGGATTTACTAGTGAATAAATCTGGATCTGGTTCTTCCTTTCTTTTTGGCAGATTATTACTTATTGATTCAATTTATTTAATAGATATCAACCTCTTTAGATTTTCTGTTTAATTTTTGTGTGTGAATTTTGACAGAATGTGTCTTTGGAGGTATTTGTTCATTTTATCAAGGTTGTCCAATTTATGGGCATAGAGCTATTCATAATATCCATTTATTTTCCTGTCAGTGTGCATGGGAACAGTAGTGATTGTCACACTTTTATTTCTGATATTAGTCATTTGTTTCTTCCCTTTTTCTTTCTTAATTAAACTGGCTGAAGGTTGATCAATTTTCTTGATGTTTATAAAGAACCATCTTTTAGTTCTGTTGATTTTCTTTAATGATTTCCTGTTTTCAGTTTCATGGATATCTAGACTAATTTTTATTTCTTTACTTCTGCCTTCTTTGGGTTTTATTTGTTCTTCTTTTTGTAGTTTCACAAGGTGGAAGATTAAAGTACTAATTTTAACTCTTTCTACTTGTCTAATATATGTATTCAGTGCTATATATTTTCCTCTGAGCATTGCTTTTACTGCACACCACAAATTTTTATAAGTCACCAGAGGCCTGGTGCACGAAATTCGTGCACGGGGTGGGGGGTGTCCCTCAGTCCAGCCTGCACCCTCTCCAATCTGAGACCCCTCGAGGGATGTCCGACTGCCCTTTTAGGCCCGATCCCTAAACGGGCAGTCGGACATCCCTCTCACAATCCAGGACTGCTGGCTCCCAACCGCTCAACTGCCGGCCTGCCTGATTGCCCCTAATCACTTCTGCCTGCCAGCCTGAACACCCCCGAACCATGCCCCTTCCAGCCTGATCAATGCCTAACTGCTCCCCTGCCAGCCCGATTGCCCCTAACTGCCCTCCCCTGCTGGCCCGGTCACCCTTACTGCCCTCCTTTGCCAGCCTGGTTGCCCCTAACTGCCCTCCTCTACCAGCCTGGTCTCCCCCAATGCCCCTCCCCTGCAGGCCTGGTCCCTTCCAACTGCCCTTTCCTGCAAGCCTGGTCACCTTCAACTGTCCTACTTTGCCAGCCCAGTCACCCCTAACTGCCCTACCCTGCAGGCCTGGTCTCCCCCAACTCACCTCCCCTGAAGGCCTGGTCCCTCCCAACTGCCCTTCCCTGTAAGCCTGGTCACCCCCCAGCTGCCCTCCCCTGCCAGCCATGTGTCCACATGGGGGTGGCCATCTTTGAACACATGGGGGCAGCCATCTTGTTTGTTGGAGTGATGGTCAATTTGCATATTACTCTTTATTATATAGGATTATATTTTTATTTAGCTTTAATTTAAAATATTTTAAAATTCTCTTGAGATTTATTTTTTTTTGAATAACATGTTATTTGTAAGTGTATTGTGTAATCTCCAAGTACTTTTTTTTTTCAGATATTGTACTGTTATTGCTTTCTGGTTTAATTTCATTGTAATCTGAGAGAAATTTTGCATGGTTCTATTTTTTAAATTTGTTAAGAAGTGTTTTACGGCCAAGAATGTAGTCTATCTTGGTAAAGTGTTTCATAAGGACTGGAGGTGAGTATGTATACTGCTGTGTTGGATAAAGTAGTCTATCAATGTCAATTAGATCCAGGTTATTGATGGTCCAATTCAGTTCAGTTATATCCTTTATGATTTTCTGCCTGTTGGATCTGTCAATTACTGATAGAGGGCTGTTGAAATCTCTAGCAATAACAGCTAATTCATGTCCTCAAAGTTCTATTAGTTTTTGTCTCATGTATTTTGATGTTTTGTTGTTGATTGCATACCTGGTAAAGATTGCTTTGTCTTCTTGAAGACTTAATCCTTTTATGTAATGGCTTTCTTTATCCCTGATTTTTCTTGATCTTAAGTATGCTTTATTTGAAATAAATAGAGCTATTCCTGCTTTGTTTTGATTAATGTTCGCATGGGATAACTTTTCCCATTCCATTTACATTTAATCTATAAGTGTCTTTATATTTAAAGTGCATTTCTTGTAGACAGTATACAACTGAGTCTTTTTTTTATAATACACTCTGACAGTCAATGCCTTTTAATCAGTTTGTTTATATCATTGACATTTCAAGTGATTATTGATATATTAGGACTAAAATCTATCATATCTTTTATTATTTAGCATTTTTGTCCTTATTCTTTCTTTATTTCCTTTTTCTCTTCTACTCCTTTTCTGCCTTCTCTGGGTTTAATTGAGTATTTTGTACGATTCCATTTTTTTCTTCTGTTAGCATATCTATTACACTTTTTTGTGAAACTTCTTTTTAGTGCTTGCTTTGCATTTGCAACATACATTTACAACTTATCCAAGTCCTCTTTTATTTTTTTTATTGTTTAAAGTATTACATATAGTAGTACATATATCTCCTTTTTTTCCCCATTAACCTTCCCCCAGCCTCCCCTAACCCCTGTCGCATGCCCTCATCCCACCCCCCGTGTTTTGTGTCCATTGGTTGTGCTTATATGCATGCATACAAGTCCTTTGGTTGATCTCTTTGCCCCCTCCCCAACACTCCCAGCCTTCCTGCTGTAATTTGACAATCTGTTTGATGCTTTACTGCCTCTGTATCTATCTTTTTGTTTATCAGGTTATAATGTTCTTTATTATCCATAAATGAGTGAGATCATGTGGTATTTTTCTTTCATTGCCTGGCTTATTTCACTTAACATGATGCTCTCCATATCGATTCATGCTGCTGCAAATGGTAAGAATTCCTTCTTTTTTATAGCAGCGTAGTATTCCATTGTGTAGATGTACCAGAGTTTTCTAATCCACTCATCTGCTGATGGGCATTTAGGATGTTTCCAAATCTTAGCTATGGTCAATTGTGCTGCTATGAGCATAGGGGTGCATATATCCTTTCTGATTGGTGTTTCTAGTTTCTTGGGATATATTCCTAGAAATGGGATTACTGGTTCTAATGGGAGTTCCATTTTTAGTTTTTTGAGGAAACTCGATACTGTTCTCCTCAGTGGCTGCACCAGTCTGGATTCCCACCAGCAGTGCAGGAGGGTTCCTTTTTCTCCACATCCTCGCCAGCACTTGTCATTTGTTGATTTGTTGATAATAGCCATTCTGACATGTGTGAGATGGTACCACATTGTTGTTTTGGTTTGCATCTCTCGGATAATTAGTGAATTTGAGCATGTTTTCATATGTCTCTTGGCCTTCCTTCTGTCTTCTTTAGAAAAGTTTCTATTTAGGTCCATTGCCCACTTTTTTATTGGATCGTTTATCTTCCTTTTATTAAGTTGTACAAGTTCCCTGTAAATGTTGGAGATTAAACCTTTATTACTGATAACATTGGCAAATATGTTCTCCCATACAGTGGGCTTTCTTGTTGTTTTGTTGATGGTTTCTTTTGCTGTGAAAAGCTTTTTATTTTGATGTAGACCCATTTGTTTATTTTCTCTTTAGTTTCCATTGCCCTAGGAGCGGTATCTGTGAATAAATTGCTTCGGCATATGTCTGAGATTTCGCTGCCTGTGGATTCCTCTAATATTTTTATGGTTTCCCGTCTTATATTTAAGTGCTTTATCCATTTTGAGTTTATTTTTGTGTATGGTGTAAGTTGGTGGTCTAGTTTCGTTTTTTTGCAGGTATCTGTCCAATTTTTCCTACACCATTTGTTGAAGAGACTGTCTTGACTCCATTGTATGTTCATACCTCCTTTGTCAAATATTAATTGAGCATAGTGGTTTGGGTTGATATCTGGGTTCTCTATTCTATTCCATTGGTCTATATGTCTGTTCTTGTGCCAGTACCAGGCTGTTTTGAGAACAGTGGCTTTGTAATACAGCTTGAAATCTGGTATTGAGATCGCACCTACTTTGTTCTTTTTTCTCAGGATTGCTGTGGCTGTTCAGGGTCTTTTTTAATTCCAGATGAATTTTTGGAAAGTTCTTTCTAGGTCTGTGAAATATGCTGTTGGTATTTTAATGGGAAGTGCAATGAATCTATAGATTGCTCTGCGTAGTATGGACATTTCAATGATGTTGATTCTACCAATCCATGAACATGATATGTTCTTCCATCTGTTTATGTCTTCCTCTATCTCTTTTTTCAATGTCCTATAGTTTTCTGAGTACAGGTATTTTATGTCCTTAGTTAAGTTTATTCCTAGGTATCTTTATTTTTTTGGTGCAATTTTAAATGGGATTGTTTTATTTGTTTGTTTGTTTGTTTTTCTTTCTGTTAGTTCTTTACTGGTATATAAAAAGGCCATAGATTTCTTGGCATTAATTTTGTATCCTGCTACATTTCCGAATTCATTTATTAGGTTTAGTAGGTTTTTAAATAAATCTTTATTGTTCAGATTATTACAGTTGTTCCTCTTTTCCCCCCCCTTAGCTCCCCTCCACCCAGTTCCCACCCCACCTCATACCCTTACCCCTCCCCACTGTCCTCGTACATAGCTGTAAGATTTTTTTAAAATTTTTTTTAATTAAGGTATTATATGTGTACATATCTTACCATTGCCCCCCCCACCCCACTCCCATACATGCCCTCACCCCCCAATGTTTTGCATCCGTTGGTTACTCTTATATGCATGCATATAAGTCCTTCAGTTGATCTCTTATTTCCCCCACCTCTCCCTAACCTTACTGCTGTAATTTGACAGTCTGTTTGATGCTTTACTGCCTCTGTATCTATCTTTTTGTTCATCAGTTTATACTATTTTTCATTATCCCCAAATGCGTGAGATCATGTGGTATTTTTCTTTCATTGACTGGCTTATTTCACTCAGCATAATGTTCTCTAATTCCATGCAGGTGCCTACAAATGGTAATAATTCCTTCTTTTTTATGGCAGCATAGTATTCCATTGTGTAGATGTACCATTGTTTTCTGATCCAGTCATCTGCTGATGGGCACATAGGTATAAGATTTTTGTCCAATCTCTTCCCGCACCACCCACACCCTCTTCCCCCTGAGAATAGTCAGTCCATTCCCTTACTATGCCCCTGATTATGTTATATTCACCAGTTTATTCTGTTCATCAGATTTTTTATTCACTTCATTTTTAGATTCACTTGTTGATAGATTTGTATTTGTTGTCACTTTGTTGTTCATAATTTTTATCTTTACCTTTTTCTTCTTCCTCTTCTTAAAGAATACCTTTCAGCATTTCATATAATACTGGTTTGGTGTTGATGGACTCCTTTAGCTTTTTCTTGTTTATGAACCTCTTTATATGACCTTGAATTCTAAATGATAACTTTGCTGGGTAGAGTAATCTTGGTTGTAGTTTCTTGCTATTCATCACTTTGAATATTTCTTGCTACTCCCTTCTGGCCAGCATAGTATCTGTTGAGAAATCAGCTGACAGTAGTATGGGTACTCCCTTGTAGGTAACTAACTGTTTTTCTCTTGCTGCTTTTAAGATTCCCTCTTTGTCTTTTGCCCTTGGCCTTTTAATTATGATGTGTTTTGTTGTGCTCCTATTTGGATTTCTCTTGTTTGGGGTTCTCTCCGCTTCCTGGACTTGTAAGTCTATTTCTTTCACTAGGTAGGGGAAGTTTTCTGTCATTATTTCTTTAAATAGGTTTTCAATATCTTGCTCTCTCTCTTCTTCTGGCACCCCCATAGTTCGGATGTTGGTACGCTTGAAGTTGTCCCAGAGGCTCCTTCCACTATCTTCATATTTTTGGATTCTTTTTTCTTTTTGCCTTTCCTGTTGGGTGTTTTTTGCTTCTTCGTATTTCAAATCTTTGACTTTATTCTTGGGATCCTCTAGTCTGCTGTTGGATCTCTGTATAATATTCTTTATTTCAATCAGTGTATGCTTAATTTCTGATTGGTCATTTTTTATATCCTTGAGGGTCTCACTAAATTTCTCAGAGGTTTATAGAAGATTCTTGAGTAACCTTATAACCGTGGTTTTGAACTCTATATCCAGTTTTTTGCTTTCATCCATTTCTTTCATTTGTGACTTGTTTCTTTGTCTCCACATTTGGCTGCTTCCCTGGATAGCTGCTAAGTCTCCTTGAGTTGATAGAGTGGCCTTGTGTGCTTGGTGTCCTATAGGGCCCAGTGGCTCAGCCTCCCCAGTCACCTGAGGTGGATGATCTTGGTGGACCCCTTTGTGGGCTGTTTGCACAGTCTTGTTGTAGTTAACCCTCTATTACTGTTGGTATCACTGGGAGGAATTGACCTCCAGGCCAATTGGCTGTGATGACCAGCTGTGTCTACACTGGAAAATCTGTTGCACAGGATAAACCCTTACGGTGCAGGACTTGCTTCAGTGGGGCTTTGGTGCTCACTGAGTCTGCCCCTTGAGTGTGTCTCTTATGGATGTGAAGAGTTGTAATCCTGTATGGTCTCACTCTGACCTCTGGGTACACTGGTTCTTGGATCTCCAAGGAGGTGCAAGGTCAGCCACTGTCTGGGGCCCCCCATCAGGAGCTACAGAGATATCTTCAGATTCCTCCTTTTTGTATGGGGTTTGGAAGTGCCCAGACGAGGCCCAGCTGTGAAGCAAGGCCAGCCGGGCTTTGGGCCTTCTTTTGGAAGCTCTGGGGCTCTCTGACCCAGCTGCATTTTGACAGGTTTTAGGCCAAAATACAGGCCATTCATATGCAAAAGCAGATCCACACTGCTTGGGTGGGGTTTTAAATTTGGTGGGGCGGGGTCTCTGGGTATTACCAGGGCAGAGCAAATAGCAATGGCTGCCAGTCAGCCCTGAACCGGAGAAGTCCCTGGTACTCTGTGTCCTGTGCCCCCTTTTTCTTCTTCCTCGTCTTAAAGAATACCTTTTAGCATTTCATATAATACTGGTTTGGTGGTGATGAATTCCTTTAGCTTTTTCTTATCTGTGAAGCTCTTTATCTGCCCTTCCATTCTGAATGATAGCTTTGTTGGGTAGAGTAATCTTGGTTGTAGGTTCTTGCTATTCATCACTTTGAATATTTCTTGCCACTCCCTTCTGGCCTGCATAGTTTCTGTTGAGAAATCAGCTGACAGTTGTATGGGCACTCCCTTGTAGGTAACTAACTGCTTTTCTCTTGCTGCTTTTAAGATTCTCTCTTTGTCTTTAACCCTTGGTGTTTAAATTATGATGTGTCTTGGTGTGGGCCTCTTTGGGTTCCTCTTGTTTGGTAATCTCTGTGAATCCTGGACTTGTAAGTCTATTTATTTCACCAGGTAGGGAAAGTTTTCTGTTATTATTTCTTCAAATAGGTTTTCAATATCTTGCTTTCTTTCTTCTCCTAACAGCACCCCCATATTGCAAATGCTTGAAGTTGTCCTAGATGGTCCTTACACCTTCATATTTTTGGATTTCTTTCTTTTTTCTCTTCTGATTAGGTGATTTTTGCTTCCTCAGATTCCAAATCATTGATATGATTCTCAGAATCTTCCACTCTACTATTGAATTCCTGTAAATTATTCTTTATTTCAGTTAGTGAATACTTAATTTCTGATTGGCCCTTTTTCATCTTTAACATTTTTACTGAGATCCTTGAAATTCTCATGCAGATCCTTGAGTAACCTTATAACCATGGTTAGAACTCTGTATCCAGTAGTTTGCTTGCTTCCATTTCTCTAATTTGTGACAAGTTTCTTTGTTTCTGCGTTTTGGCTGCTTCCCTGTGTTTGTTTCTATGTATTAGGTAGAGCTGCTATGTCTACTAAAATTGGTAGAGTGGCCTTGTGTAGTAGGTGTCCTGTAGGGTCCTGTGGCTCAGCCTCTGCAGTCACTTGAGCTGGGCACTCTAGGTGTGCCTCTTTGTGGGCTGTGTGCACAGTCTTGTAGTTGAGCCTTGATTGCTGTTGGCATTATTGGGAGGAATTGACCTCCAGGCCAATTGGCTGTCAGGACCATGTATGACTACAGTGTTAGAGCTGCTGTGCAGGATATACCTCCATGGGGCAGGACTTGCTTCAGTGGGGCTTTGTTGCTCACTGACTCTGCCTCTTGAGTGCATTGATTGTGGATGTGTAGAGTTGTAATCTGGTATGTTCTGAAGCTATCCTCTGGGTGCACTGGCTCTAGGGCCATTAGGGAGGTGCAAAGTCAGCCACTGCCTAGGACCACCTAGCAAAAGCTACAGAGAGAGCTGCAGATGTCTGCTATTTGTAATAGGCTACAGGGGTGGGCAAACTTTTTGACTCGAGGGCCACAATGGGTTCTTAAACTGGACCGGAGGGCTGGAAAAAAAGCATGGATGGAGTGTTTGTGTGAACTAATATAAATTCAAAGTAAAGGAGCGGAGGGGAGAGCAAGAGAACCCTCCGCTCTTTCGGCTCTGTGGGCCAGATGGAACAGCTGAACGGGCCGTAGTTTGCCCACGGCTGGGCTAGTAAGTGTCCACATGAGGCCCAGCTCTGAACTAGGATAGGCTGTTTCTAGTGCCTTTTATTGATAGGCTTGGGACATGCTGTCACCAGCTGCAGCTTGTTTGAGAGATTTTAGCAATGTCTGAAGCCTGAGCCAGGACAGGTCATTCATATGGAAAAGATGCTGCAAACAGCTTGGGTGGGGTTGCAAATTGGATGGAGTGGGGTCTCAGAGAATCACCTTGGCGGAGCAAACAGTGTGAACTAGGCTTATAGAGACTCAGATATGAATGCCAGTCAGGTCTGAGACAAGGGAGGACCTAGCACAGGAAGAATGATCCCTGTGCGTACCCTTGTCTGGGAGAAATCCACCCCTGAGTTCCTTCCCAGAGGCCAGACAAACCAGTTCCTCCCCATATGTGTTTGGGTCCCCCAAAGCTACCCAGCACTGGAGCTCAGAGTGATAGAGTCCAAGTAAGTTTGTATGCAGGCCCTTTAAAAGGAACAACTGGGTATCCAGCAGCCTCTGTGTCACTTAGCCACAATCCCTGCTTGTTTTTATAGCCTGTAGTTATGAGGAATTCTCTTCGCAGCTCTGGAACCATGGGCTGGGGATCTGTTGTGGGGCTGGGACCCCTTGCTTCTCAAGGGTGGCCTCCGCAGAGATGATCTCCCTCCTGATTAAAAAAGGGCACACATGGGTGTTGGACCAGCCTGTTCCACACATCCGCACTTCCTACCAGTCTCAGTGTGCTTTCTTCTTTACTTTTCTAGTTGTAGGACTTCCACTCAGCTAGCTTTCAGGCAGTTCTGAAAGATGGTTGTTCTGTATTTTAGTTGTAATTTGATGTGGTTGTAGGAGTCTGCACGTACAGGTGTTGACCTATGCTGCCATCTTGGTTCCTCCTTATTCATTCATTATTTTTTTGCATTTTAGTTTTTGAAGTTTCTATTGACATTTTTTCAAGTTCACTGGTTATTTTCTCATTTGTGTCCAGTCCATTTGCCAGGGCTGACCGGCAGACCCTGAGCAACGGATGAATAGATTACTCTGACACACTTTTCTGTGAAAGAGAAGGCTAAAGGGCTGTTTGACTTTAGGAGCAAACAACCCTTTTCGCCTGCCTCCTTAGACTTTTATTGTAACAGCAGCTTGAACTAAAATTAACCTTTATATACAATCAGTAGGGTATGCATTCTTGAGAAAACACCTGCATTTTTAGTGACTTTCAAACAAGGACATTTTGAAGTCTAAACATAAAGATTCCAGTAAAACACCTGGGGGCTCAGAGTTGTTTAGGAAAGTCAAAGCAGGGTCTGCTACCTTCAGCAAGGTCCCCTAGATGCCTTTTACCTTTCAGACAATCCTCCTTACAGACTTTCCAACCAAGTCCCATCCTGCCCCACATTTTCCCCTTTTTGTTTTGCTGGCTGCAGAAGACAGAGGGAGGTGGCAAACTTTCTGCTTTGGAATGTCTTGGTCTGTGAAGTGTGTTTATTGCTCGAGTTCCAATTTTGTAGACTATAAGAAAAACAAAGAGAATTACAATGACAGTATTGGTTAGTCTAATCAAGAAGACAGGGTACTTATAAGTACTAAATCCTGCCGTCTAGCAAGATGTAGGGGACGGGATTATAAAGAGGAAGAGGGTAGGGTGAGGAATGTAGCTACATGCAGGCCTGGGGTCTGTAGACATTAGCTATTGTCAGGCAATGAGATGATGTTGCTGAGATGATGTTTTGATTCCTGGTGGGTCAGTCTGACCATGCTTATCAGTTCTGCTTGCTGGATTCACAGACCCTGAGTCACCTCCCTAATTACTTCACACAGGCCTTGAAAAGGAAATTAAAAAAAAAATTAACACCCTATTCACATATAAGTATATGTGTTTTAAGATTTAAATAATATGATTATTTTTCAGATTAATTCAGGTGCTCTATTGGATTTATTATTCAGTATATTTAAAATTCCTTTTAAGATTTCTCTTTATAAACCTTCTATGACTTATATAAACATTCTTATGACTTTTACAATTATTCTTAAGTATTCCTATTCTAATTTTCTTTCTTCCTGTTATATTTCTTTCTTTATATTCCTTCTTACAATTTTTACTTCCTCAACTCTAGTTCTTCTTTACTTGTACAGACTCTATAACTTATGCATACCTTTTACAATTTATATATATCTTCTGTAACTTATACCATGTTTCCCCGAAAATAAGACAGTGTCTTATATTAATTTTTGCCCCCAAAGACACGCTAGGTCTTATTTTCAGGGGATGTCTTATTTTTCCATGAAGAAGAACATGGTACACATTTATTTTAAATGAAAATAAAGGAAATTTATTACCTGTATACAGTACGGTAGTATGGTAGTTGTCCACACAAACCAGACAAACTGTGAATCCTACAGTATCAAGAATTTACTCATTTATTCAATGACAATCATGTCATCATCTTCTGGAACATCATCATAACAATCCAATTCCTGAATTTCCTGGTGAATTTCTTGTGACTCCATTTCTTTCAGAATCAGTGGACCAAATCTCTCATGTTTAGCAATAGCACTGTCTTTAAATGAGTACTTCTTGTCAAGGTAGCCTGCTCGCAGTGCATTTGCAATGCAACTGTCAGTGATTTTCTCCCATGAATTCTTCACCCAAGTCACAACCTCTTGCAGTTTAGGTTTCACAAAGTTTCCATGCTGATTTCTCTCCATTCTATTTTCAGTGTAGTCATTAATTTCCATGTGCAAATTGTCTTTGAATGGCTTGTTTATTGCAATATCAAGAGTCTGGAGATAGGCCGTCATTCCTGTGGGAATCATTATCTGATCTATTTTTCTTTCGTGAAGAAATGTCTTCATGTCTTTAGCACGGTCAGTGCTGGCTGCATCCCAGACTAGCAGACCTCTTTGGCTCCCTCGCATAACAAGCGGCAGCATTAAATCGACCCACTTCCCTATAACTGCTTGTGTGGCCCATGCTTATAACTGCTTGTGTGGCCCAGGCTTTTTCAGTTTCAAGAATAAAAACGCCCAAAACACATTCAATCTTTTCCTTCTTGCCCTTAGAAATGATTAAAGGTGGGATTTTAGTGCCATCCAGATGAATTGCCAAAATACAGGAAACACGTGCACTTTCGTAATCAGTGGAGGGAATGTACGCTAAGGAGGCACCCCGCTGTTCAATTGTTGTTTGTGATGATTGGCCCATAAACACTGCAGTTTCATCCATAGCAACCTTTTTGGAAAGATTGTATTTAGTGAAGTCAGCATCATCAATAAAGGACTTGAATGCAAGTGCTCGCTTAATAACTTGAGTATCTTCCAACCTAAACAATGTTGTAGATCTTCTTAAAGACAGTTCACTTCGCTGAAGGAAATTATCCAGCCAGTGTTGTGATGCTTTGAAGTCTTCGGGGGCTATGTCAAACAGTGGTGCCATTGCAAGGGCAAATTCTTGAATCTGAGCCCTATTCACAACCAAAGCCTTTGCTCTCCTGTCAACAACCCATTCACAGATCAGGTCTTCCAGCTCGGAAAATAACGCTTGCCGACCTGATCCACACTTGCGCTTTTTAGCATTTCCCTTGTCCACTTGTTCAATGAGGTTACCATACTCTGCTCGCCATTTTCGGACCAATTGGATACTCAACATCTTCTCTTTGCAGAAAGCAGTAAGATTTTGGCCCCAAGAGTCTTCCACGATTCCTTTCTTGTACTCCACGGAGTAGCTTTTTCTTTTTGCGCTCATTTCTAGGGGTAAAAAAAGAGGAATTGGGGTATCAAGGTGGGGGGAGGGGGATCACTCCAAATGACACAGGGGGGATGAGAGGGGGGAATCAAAATGGCACAGGAGAATCAGAGGGGGGATTACCATTTTAGTAACCCCTTTTGATCCTCCTGTGTCATTTTGATTGCCCCCTCTGATCCTCCTGTGTCATTTTGATTGTCCCCTCTGATCCTCCTGTGTCATTTTGATTGCCCCCTCTGATCCTCCTGTGTCATTTTAAGTGATCCCCCTCCCCCCACCCCTGTGCCACTGAACACCTTCACCAGACATCCCCCCTACTCCTTTATCAGACATTTACCCCCTGGGGCCTGCCTGGGGACTGTCACTGGGCTTGCTGGGGCCTGGATCTGGGCTGGAGCAGGGTCTGCCACTGACTGAGAACCTTCAGTCATCATGAAGGCGGCCATGAGCATCAGGTAGTGTCACCAGAGACAGACCAGCACTCACCACCTTCGCCCCGTCCCCTCTGCTCTAATCCTCCTGTTCTTCTACACGCATCTGCGAAAGTTTCCTCCTCTCTCCTGCCCCGCGCTCACCGCTCACTGCGACCTCCGCTCCGCCTCCACACATCAGTGACGTCAAGACTCCGCGTAACGTCACTGGTTGCTAGACGCCAGTCAGGGTGGCCCTAGCGACCAGTTTACGGTAAATTAATTTTCATTCTGAGACAGAGCCTGGTAGCCTTATTTTCGGGGGATGCCTTATATTTCACTCAGAAGGAAACCTGTAAGTAGGTCTTATTTTCAGAGGATGTTTTATTTTCGAGGAAACACGGTATATACCTTTTGTAACTTACACATACCTTCTATAACTTATACATATCCTTTCAGTTTGTCTACTTCACTTTCTTTTTCCTTTATCTCTATATATTCTATTACTCAAAAACTATAAATTCCTTCTAGTTATGATTAAAGGTTAGTTCTCCCCAGGTTCCTAGTTTCAGAGTAGTTGGAGTGGTGAGAAGTATGTCTTAGAGTCTATCTTCTAGCTGGCCTGTTGTCCTTGCTTTGCTCATGTCTGTCTAACTGCCTACTATACCACCCTCAAGGATCTTGGCTCTGAATTCCTTTAGGGAAAGGGGACGCTGGAATTCTTCTGTAACTTCTTTGTGCTGAGGCAGGTTGAAGGTTTCTCTTAGAGCCAAGAGATCCTTGCTCTCTGTCAGAGGGTGATGAGGCCTGGGAACAGGAGGAGGTGGCAATGGTGTGTAGAGGTGGTATTTCCAAGGTGTAAGTAGGGCTTGTAATCTGGTGGAGACAAACTGTGTTATAAAATTTAGTATTACTGGGCAAAAGTTAGAACAGTTTCTAATAATTTCCTGTTGAAATGATTTTTCTTCCTCAAATCACCCTCATTTTTATTAAAGACTAATTTACTTACTGCATTAAGTCTAGTTATAATTTGACCTGATTATTTGCATGAACACAACAAGAATAACAGTTAATTAATATGCTATTTTAAAAAAATATGTTTTCCTGTAATTTAATGAGAAAATTTACTCCTAGGGCTAAGAAGCTAAGCCACACAGTTGCCACCAAGCTTTGCCTGCAATACCTACAGAATTGGGGTGCATTCCTCAAGATTAGGTTCCTACAGGTGTCTTGAGGTTTCTTTCATGCCATCTCTCAGAGAAGAAGCCTTCGTTCCTTACCTGGAAAGACTGCCATGAACCACGTGACCAAGCATGGTACCAGGCTATTCATCCAAGGGGTTTATCAGCTTCAAAGTCAATTTTCATTCCTTAGAGCTTTCTGGTGACATTCAGAGTCCTGGCATTTCTCTCTTTCAGACATGACATTCCAGTAAAGTTTTGGTTAATAAAACTACAATTAGAAACTGACCTATGTCCTGTTATGAAGAAATCAGATTCTTATTGGATTCATGCAAACAAGCACATTGCCATGAGAACAATAATTACTAAAAGCATAATTATTTTTAGTTCATTTAGTCCTATAGTTAAATTTTTTTTCTCCTGATTTTTCTTGACAGTATTTCTATAAATCTAGATACTCTATAGAGTTCTAATAATTTTTATCCAATTCAAGGGAAAGATCTGAAATTTTATTCTCAGAGATATGTAGCTTAAAATAATTCGGAGTCCTTACTATGGATCCCTGAGAAGATGTAACATTTTTTAAAATGTATCATAACAAAATAGTGACTGTCTCCAAATGAGAAGAAATTTAAAATGACCTGGTTATTGATTTGATTATAATGCAAATGACATGGAATCTTGTCCTTTCTGTACAACACAATATCCTGCAATATTATAACAATTAGTTATAAATGAAAGCATGTTAGAATATACTTAATATGCTTATATAAATAGAATATAATTATTTCCTTATTTGACAGAGCTTCCTATATACCTTAAGTATAAAATTTTCCTTCATAAGGAGAAAAAGCAAATGTTAAAATGTAAAACACTGGGAAGATAGTCAAATATATTATATTATTACTAGAGGCCCGGTGCACGAAATTCATGCACGGGTAGGGTCCATAGGCCTGGCTGGCTATCAGGGCCGAGCGGGGCCTTCCAGCTGCTGGCCAGGCCTTCCGGCTGCCGGCTGGGGCCTTCCTTCATTCTGTGCCGCCCCCTGATGGTCAGCACACATCATAGCGAGCGATTGAACTCCTGATCTCCCAAACGCCCGAAGGGACACTTTACATATTAGGCTTTTATATATAGAGATATGTTGTTGTTGTTGTTATTATTATTATTCTTATTAAACAGTATTAAGTAATCTATTCATATAAAGTAATCAACTTCCTGATTAACATAACATAATTATTTTAATAATATATTTATATCCTTTGCTTCCTAGGCAAATACAGGAAAAACCTTTTTTTCTTACTTTCAGAAATAGGCTTATTTTTCTAATGGAAAATATACTCACATTTTTAAGAAGCATAACAGAGATAGTGAATTCCTTAGCTGAGAAACAACTCCCTTGAACTTGGAAATTGCAAGTGGGCTCCAATTACTTACTGAGCAGTTACTTTCATTTTCTTACTTTTTGTTTTTGAGGGTTCCTCTGCATTCCCTTGCATTCCTGACTCTTCACACAGGCACCGCTTTGCCCAGGAGAACCTGAGCGACAGATGCATGGATTACTCTGATACATGTTTCTGTGAAAGAGAAGGCTAGGGGCTGTTTGGCTTTAGGAGCAAACAGCCCTGTTCACCTGCCTCCTTAGGCTTTTATTGTAATAACTGCTTGAACTAAAATTAACATCTAGATACAATCAGCAGGGTAAGCATTCTTGAGAAAACACCTGCATTTGTATTGTCTTTCAAACAAGGACGTTTTGAAGTCTAAACATAAAGATTCTAGTAAAACACCTGGGGGCTCAGACTTGTTTGGAAAAGTCAAGGCAGGGACTGCCACCTTCAGCAAGGTCCCCCAGAGGCCTTTGACCTTTCAGAGAATCCTCCTTACAGATTTTCCAACCAAGTCCCATACTTCCCCACATCCATTGATGAGCACAGCAAAAGAATTGTTCATTTCTGTTATTGTGTTTTTGATTTTAGAATTTCCTTTTGATTCTTTCTTATAGCTTCTATTTCTCTGCTTACATTATTCATCTCCTCTTTTATGTTGCCCACATTATCATTTATAGACCATAGCTTATTAATCATAGAAATTTCCAGTCTGATAATGCCAACATCTCTGCCATATCTGAGTCTTGTTTGGTTGGCTGTGTTTCTTCAAATTGTGTTTGTTTTTTTGTTTTTTAGTATCTCTTGAAAAGTATCTGTTTTTTAATATTTTGCAATTTTTTATTTCAAGCCAGACATGATGTAATCAGTAAAGGGAACTGTGATAAACAGAAATGAGGTAAACAGACCTTTAGTGTGATGTTTGTTTATCCAGGGGTGGGCAAACTTTTTGACTCGAGGGCCACAATGGTTTCTTAAACTGGACTGGAGGGCCGGAACAAAAGCATGGATGAAGTGTTTGTGTGAACTAATATAAATTCAAAGTAAAGGAGCGCAGGGGAGAGCAAGAGAACTGTATAGAACAGCCGGATCCGGCCCGCGGGCCGTAGTTTGCCCACGGCTGGTTTAGCCTGTGTTAATTGCTTGCTGTATTTATAAATCAGAGGCCAAACTTATCTCTGGTATTCTTGTTTTTATTTCCCCTGTTGTCTTTGGTTTTCCCTAGAGTCTTCTTAAATATTATCTGAGAAGCATAGTTATTTTAGTAATATTTTCATGTTATTATCCAGAAGGCCTGTTGATGTGGTGGCAAGGTGTCAGAAAAGGGGTAGCATTCTACATTCCTATAATTACATCTTAGTCTTTAGTGATCCTGTGCTCCTGACTTGTGACCGTCACAAGTGCTCCTCAGTTTTATTTTGGTTTTACCACTTAGAAAAGATAGGAAGACAAGCTTGTCTGTAGTTGGGAATTTCCCTTTTCCTAGGTCAGTTAAGCCCTCATAAAACCCCAGTACATGAGAATCTGGTAAAATAGTTTCTCTTGAGGGTTTCTTGTGAAGAAAAATGAAATGCACTTTTTATAAATTTTGAAAGGCCACTTTTTCTCTCCTTCTCTCAAAAGCACAGAAATATGAGGGATTTTTCTCAGATCTTCATTGTGAGAACCTGATAGGGCTCCTGGAAATAAAACTCACAAAAGTGTGAAGTCCCCACCTAGGACTGGGTCCCTATAGAATTTTTCACTCTCAAACTCATCCACACCAAGCCTCTAGCAATTTCTCAGTTGCAGATTGGGTTTTTCTGACCCTGTACATATTCCCAAGGGTTTTTTGTTTTGTTTTGTTTTGTTTTTTACTCCTGAGCTTTGATGCTAGTAAATTTTAATTCTCTGTATCTGCCTGTGTATCTCTTCAGTTCTGGGGACAGTAGTTTGCCCTATGTATGACCTCAGTACTCTGATTGATCTAGGAGGAGTTTATTTTCTGTTTGTTACACATTTTCTTATCGTGTGAATGGAAAAGATGATTTCCAAGCTCCTTATATGCCTGACTGACTGAAATAAATGCAAGGGACTTTTTTGAGATATCAAATACATTTTTGTTATAAGTTTTCATCTTTTGAAAACTAGTTAGAGTAATTGTCTTTTAATTAAGGCACTTCATTTTCCTTTTAAAGGGGTAAAACATAAGATCTTTGGAAAGTTAACTTTTTCCTCATTTTCTTTTCTCAATTAGATCCTAAATGCCCAGGAGATGTTGATTTTCATAATAGTGACTGGGACATTAAGACAATCACCAGCTCCTTGAAATTCTACCTCAGGTATGCCTGATATGATTTGGGACTTTGCTTTTTATACTTGACTAGAGGTCTGGTGCATGGATTCATGCACTGGTGAGGTCCCTTGCCTGGCCTGTGGGGATTGGGCCGAAACTGGACCCCTGAGGGGTCCCAGATTGCAAGAGGGCTATTCTCGGGTGACACACCCCAGAATGGGGCTCCCTCCTCTCTGGTTCCGGGTGCATCACCCAAGAACTGCAGCTGCCAAGTCACCACAGCTTGGCAGCTCCAGCATTGAGCGTCTTCCTCCTGGTGGTCAGTGCACATCATAGCTACTGGCTGGTTGGCTGGTCGCTGGTTGCTTAAGCTTTTATATATATAGATGAAAGTTGTCTGGATGGAAATTGGAGTTAATGTGGTCCACGTTTCAGGATATTGGATCAGATTGCTAAAGAAAAAGCAAGTGAAAAAGATTTCTGTTTAAAGGAGAATGTACATTAGAAAAATTTTTTTTAAATCTGGAAATTTAAGCAAGGGAAACATCAAAATAATAGAATTGTTATTGAAAACTGGGTTTTTAAGGAGAAAATTATTTTATTTTAATTACTTTTTTATTGAATTTATTGTGATGACAATGGTGAATAAAATTATTTGAGTTTCAGGTGTATAATTCTATAATACTAGTACATCCTTTGTATATTATATTGTGTGTTTATCAACCAAAGTCAAGTCTCCTTCTGTCACCATTTATCCCCCCTTTGCCCTTTACTAACTGTCCCTACCCCCTTTTCCCTCTGTGTTGTCGGTGTTTATGAGGTGAGTGCTTTTTTTTAAGGGGAAAATTTTATTTTAAAAATCATGCCCTTAAAATTTAAGTTTTGCTACTTTGCATCGATAGTGATCTCACTATGTGCTCACTAGTAAAATCAGGATTTGTGACCATTTAAGGTTTTTAACATGTTTTGGTAGATAATAACCATTTTGAAACATTAAATTACATTTGCACAAATATAATCTGTGTGCTTGTGTATGGGTTTCATATCTAATGCTTTAATCAATATAATGGGGGAAAAATAAAATACAATCATAAAAATCTTGGAATTAAATGAAGTGGCAGCAGTAGGGAAAAAAGTTTATTCCCCAGCAAATTTTTTAGCTTCACAATGATGATTAATATGTTATTCAATTTATTGGCATAAATCTATATTATGTAAAAATATTTCATTGTTTTTTCTCACAATAACGCTATATAAGGTAGGTGACACTAATACTCATTTTAAAGATGAGGTAATTGAAGTACACCCATTTTCCTATTAATAATATCAATGGTCACAACTCATATTATTTGAACCTAAATATCTCTGACTTGTAAGGCCACTGGTATTGGAGCATCTTCTTCCTTTATTCCTTTCTGCCAAGGAATGTGGCTTTCTTGGAGTTGCTTGAGTAATTTCTTAAAGACAGCAATCTGCTTACTTTCAGGAGACTTGTGATGACAAGAATAATGAGAATAAATAATTCTATCTGTAGCTTCCTTCAAAGGAATTAATGTTTTAAAAGTTTTATATAGCTTAAGTTCCTTCCCACATTACATCTTTTCCAGCTCATCCCTCAATAAACAGTGTGGCCCTTTTGAAAGATGGGAAAATCAAGTGTGAGTGGATATCATCCCTAATAAGAGATATTAATCCTTAAGACTCTTATTTATGGGCCTTTAATATGCACTAGCTAATCAACATCCTTAAGATTTCTCAAAGATATCAGTATTTTCACAGTGGGTCTCCTGCATCTGTGTTCTAGGTACCTAACTCACCCCTTATCTCTAACATTTCCAGAAAAATACTCTAAAAATGGTCCCTTCTCTTTCCTATATCTTTAACCTTTCTCATTCAACTGGCTCTTTCTCCTCAGAATATAAATATGCTCTAGTAGTGCACATCTCTTTGACCTTTCATTCATTCAATCCACCATTCACTGAGTCATTCAATAAACATGTCCTATTCTAAGTCTAGTATAGTGTTAGGCTGTAGGCATATAGATTATAGAACAGTGAGGGAGGCAGACAAAGACAAATAATTATCTATATATCTATATATATAAAAGCCTAAGCAACCATTATGACTGAATGACTGGAATGACCAGTTGACCAGTCGCTATGATGTGCACTGACCACCAGGGGTCAGACGCTCAATGCAGGAGCTGCCCCCTGGTGGTCAGTGCGCTCCCACAGCCAGCCTCCCGTGGCTGGCCAACCTCCTGTGGTCCCTCCCCCTGGATGGCCAGTCTGGATGGGCCCTGATATGGGCGGGGTTGACCAGCTAACCTCCTACAGCCCCTCCCCACACCCAGTCCAGTCCCGATGTGCCCTGATCGGGGGTGGGGCCAGCCGGCCAACCTCCTGTGGTCCCTACCCCCGACCCTCCCCGCTGGGCTGGCCAGGCTGAGGGACCCCACCCATACACAAATTCGTGCATTGGGCCTCTAGTACAAATATAACAAACTATAATAAGTGCTCTGAAGGAAAGATACAACGTACTGTGAAGGCAAATAACAGGAAGACCTGATTTATTCTGGTTGTTTGTTTGAACTGAGGTTTGAATTATAACTTGGAGTCAACTGTGGGAGGCTGTTCCAGACAGAGAGAACTCAACATGCAAAGGCCTGAATTAAAGGGGAGGAAGACCCCTTCAAGAAACTTCATGTACCTGTATAGGTGAGGTATTGAGTGTAGACAGCAGGGAGAGATATGTAGGGGCCAGATCATGCACACCCTTATAGGACGTTGTAAGAACTGGGGCCTAAGTTTATCTTAAAATGATGGGAATATACAGTGGTGGGCAAAAGTAGATTTACAGTTGTGAGTATGTGTGACATAGTTTATTCTTGTATTTTTTATTAAGTATTTTCCATATAAACAACTGTAAACCTACTTTGGCCAACCCCTGTATTGAAAGAGTTTAATCAGGAGATTGCATGATGAGATTTGTATTTTGAAAAAAATATAGAGCGATCACATTAGAGGAAGGCAAAGTAGGTATAGGTAGAAACCAATTAGCAGGGTATTGCTGTGGTCCAGGAAAAACATTGTGCTTCTCCTTGACCTGGGGATGGCAGTGGAGATTAGTAGAAATAAGCTTACTCAAGAGATTTAGCTATATGATTGTCTAACCACTATACTGTACAACTGAAACTAATATAAAATAATACTGAATGTAAGTTATAATTTAAAAAAATTAAAAAGTTATAAAAAGAGATTTAGGGAGAAAAATTGGATATTAGGAGAGAGGATAGGGAGATAAAACAGTGACTTCCATGTTTTGGGACCATATAACCAAATGATGGTCATGCCTTTACTGATTTTGGAAACACAAGAAAAATACTAGATTTGAGATGACATTAGGTTTTTGGAAATGTCAAATTTGGATGTCTTTGAAGAAATCAGAACAAGATCTTAAACATGCAATTGGATATATGGGAAATATAAAGGAATGAGTTCTAGGCTTGAGATAAAAAATTGAGAATCTTTGCCCTGACCAGTTTGGCTAAGGAGATAGAGTGTAGGCCTGCGGACTGAAAGGTCCCAAGTTTGATTCCTGGTCAAGGGCATATACCTTGGTTGCGGGCACATCCCCAGTAGGGGCTGTGCAGGAGGCAGCTGATTGATGTTTCTCTCTCATCAATGTTTCTAACTCTCTATCCCTTTCCCTTCCTCTCTGTAAAAAATAAAAAAACAATCAATAAAATATGTAAAAAAATTTGAGAATCTTTGACAATGTAGAAGATAATTGGAAGCAGGAGCTTAGATGAGATTACCTCTTCCAAATTAAACTTCAGTATATGAAGTAATATACCCCCCTTTCTCTACTTAATCTCCCAGTTTACTGCTTCACCCATTGTAATCTGACCCCTACCCTCTCTGCTCTATTGATGCTGCTCTTGTCAAGGTCACTAGTGACTCTTTCAATGCTAAACACAATGGACAATTGTTAGTCTTTATTTTACCTCTTTGTATCATTTGAAGCTGTTAACAAGCCCTTTTTAAAACTTTTTCCTCTTTTAGATCCTGCTATATTGCTTGCTTTTGGATTTTCTCCCACCTATTTGACCATTTTTAGCAGTCCCATTCACTTATGAACTTTCTATCTGCTATTTCCCAGGACTCTCTTCTATTTTTCTTACACTGGATTGATGGAAAATTTAGATATCCACAGGAGACAGGACATGAAAATGAGTGTGAAATAGACTACTTTCATATTAAACATATTGCACATGGAACCATTATTTGTATAGCAATCCCTTTGTTTATATATAAACAGCAGTATTCTTTACTGCCACAAATAATCATGTGGGCCCAATGTAGCCATATCTTTCAAATTTTTTAGTAAATTTTTATTTATTTTTATTGTTGAAAGTATTACAGATGTCCCCCCTTTTCCCACTGACCCCCTCAAAGTTTTTAATAGAGGCATAAAATATGAGTTTTTATGTGAAATATTTCAATTTTTTATATTCTGATACCTGATTCAACTCCATTTCTTTGTTATACACTATTCTGGACAAATAAATGTTGGAAAGCCTCATGTAGGTGTTGGCTGCCAGATAGCTATCTCTACTTGAGCAGTTGTATCTGTTCTCGTGGTTTTAACCACTGTCCTAGGTTCATGATTTTTATATCTACTTTGCAGATCCAAAAGCTCACTCCATACATCTTTCTAAAAGACATATCCTTTTGGCTATGCCAGTGACCCCTCTGACATAGCATTTCCTCTACCCTCTGAATCAATTTCTATTCTACCCAGTCACCTAAACCAGATTACTCTCTCCCTTATCACCAAACCCAGTTGTTGGATTTCTGTCTTTACTATCTTTCAATAACTCTCCTCACCTTTTACTGGTATTTTTGTTGCTAATTCCACTATTTTTATTTAGACCTTTATTAACTCTCTCCTGGATTACTATAGTAATAACAGTGGCAAGCAGTATAGCATAGTGATTAAGAGCATGGACGAGGCAGACTGCCTAGTTTTGCTCTTACTAGGTGTGTGGTCTTGGATGAATTATTTAACTTCTCTGAACTTCAGTTTCTTGTCTATAAAATGGAGATATTAAGAATATATACTTTATAAGGTTGACATGAGGATTAAATGAGTAAATGTATGTATATCACTTAAAACAGTGAAGAATTTGCTATTATTATTATTATTATTATTATTATTATTTTTAGTGGATTACTTTCTTCCTCTGAACCACCCACCACTTATCTTTATTTTATTGTCACATTTGTCCTGTTGCATTGGAAATGTTGTATATGACACTCTCCTCAATTAGACTATTAGCTCCTTGGAAGTTGGATTATGTCATAATTATCTCTGGATCCCCAATACTTAGCACAATGCCAGACACAAATAGATGCTAAGTCAATATTTTTGCTTTTACTAAATAAACCTATTTGAGCCTCCTTTATTTAATTCTGATTTGAATAACTACTACACCACACAGGATCATTGGAAGGATCAAATGGGAAGACAGATGTGAAAACCACTAAGCAACTATCAAACTGTAAAGACTTCATAGTAGCACTCAGAGTGGGTTCGCTTGGAATTATGCAGTATTGGCTTGTGCCTCTTTTCATTTTGGGGAATGAATTAAAGACCTTGCTCAAGGTCGCAGTCGATAGTTTTACAGGTCTTCTGTTGAATTACTAGCAAATAGGATTCCTTTGACAAAGTTTCAGGTGAGGAGAATAATGTGTGTAGTCACTAAATTGTGGGGCTCAGAAACTTCAGCCTTGTTATGCACAGAACTGAGAATCTGTGGCCTGGGTACTCCCTTCCCAAAGTAACTCACAGTCTTCATTAATTTCAGGAATCTTTCTGAACCTGTCATGACCTATAGACTACATAAAGAGCTGGTCTCTGCTGCCAGTAAGTATTTATGTTACCAGTTAATTGTGTTATCCTGGTTTCTTAATATTTACAGCAATAGAAATATTTAAGCCTAGAAAACTGCTTGAGGGAAAGTAATTGAGCAGGCGGAGGGGGAGAAAAATACATAGATTTTTATGCACTGCCAAATGAAAGTATTCTCACTTGCTGTCTAATTCAAGTGTTGTATTATTTTTCATAAGTCAATGGTAGTTGAATGGTTTGGAGAAAACTGGCTAACTTGAGGGATGTGATAGGTTATTGATCGATTGTGCCTCTTCCATCAGAACAAGAGCATTGGCTCACACTACCAGGGGACAGCACAATGGTTCCATTATGCTTGCTGTTTCAAGTTGTTTCCAGCATTTTTCCTTTTCAAATGCCTTTTAATTGTGTTGTGAGTCTTTACTCCTAATCTGTTAGTGCTAGTAGCACGTTTTCTAGATGTTAAAACTGCAAGTGAGGGTGGAGAGGTGCATGGGTAATAAGGCATGTAGAATTACCCCAAAAATTGGCTGCTGAAGAAGCATTAAAAATTTTGGCTGAGGCCCCTCTATGAGTATTTCTGCCTACTTCGATGTGACCCTCCTCCTGCATCATGTACTGTGTGGTGTGCAGGAAAAAGAATCATGAGGCTTGTCCTTATAATGAATGTTTGTTGAGGCAAGATACCTATTGATCTTTGCTCTTAGCCCTCTCAGTGATTTTCTTAGGAACCACAAGGATGGTGGGTGGGCAAAGGTTTCCATCTGAAAATTTACATGTGGAATGTTAAGAGTGACCTTTTGTACCCCAAATTCTGACTGCTTCTAAAACAGTCTTGTCTTTTCTTCTCATATTTCTCCTTTCTGTTCTAATTTCTTCATCTTTCTAGGCCTATCTTGTTTTTTATTTCTCTTTTTTTTTGCCTTTTGGTCTCTGTCTTCCTCTATCTCTCTGTCACATTGTCTTTGTGTCTTAGTATATTTTTTTGCCATTGTGTTTCTGTGCCTATTTATCTTTCTGTCTCTTTTCATCTCTCTGACACTCTTGCTGTCTCTTATTGTTTATCTTTGCATGTACACATGTGTGTATGTATGAAAGTTTACTTGATACAGTTGCCCAGAAGGCAAACCTCTCTCTGTCTTTGTTCTCTCTCAGAGTCTGACAACCTGGATTATCGGCTGGGAGCTATTCACTCTTTGGTATATAAGCTACCAGAAAAAAACCGGGAGATGCTGGAACTTCTTATAAGACACTTGGTCAAGTAAGTAAATTCTGGGGTTTCATGAAAAGTTCATATTAGAGGACTGGCCCACATGATAGCACTAAAAAGAAATTGCCTGCCATCTCTAATTCCAAGTCCTCAACTGCTTCATCCTAGACATGCTAAGTGCTCTATAAGCAAGATGATTTTGCCTGGATCCTAGTCTATATCCTCCCAGTGTCATAATGCATCTCATTTGAAGGGTTGTCACAACTGAGACAATCCCGCCAGGTAGAGTGGGCTGAACACAGGCCTTGCTTTCAGATAAACCTGGTTTGTGATTCCAACTCTACCATTTATTTAGCTGGAAAATGTTAGGCAACCCTCTCTTAGCCTCTGTTTGGTCATCTCTGAAATGACAATAGTATTGCCTACCATGCAGCAGGATTGTTGTGTGGATTTGAATGAACACAGGTAAAGTGCATGACACCCAGGAGGCTTTCAAGAAATGGGAATTATTGTTAAGACTAGAGGCCCAGTGCATGAATTCGTGCATCAGTGAGGTCCCTCCCCCTGGCCTGCGGGATTGGGCCAAAACTGGCTCTCTGACATCCCCTGAGGAGTCCTGGATTGCAAGAGGGAGCAGGCCAGGGACCTCACTGGTGCACAATCGGTGCCAGGGAGGGTTGGCCAGCCAGGGAGGGACCATGGGAGGGCTCCAGTGTGTGTCCGGCCCATCTCGTTCAGTCCCAATTGGCCGGACCCCAGCAGCAAGCTAACCTACCAGTCAGAGTGTCTGCCCCCAGGTGGTCAGTGCACATCATAGCGAGCAGTTGAGCAGCTTAAACATATGATTAGCATATTATGCTTTGATTGGTTGAATGGACAACCAGACTACTGGACACTTAGCATATTAGGCTTTTATTATGTAGGATTATAGTCAACTTCTTGCTTGAGTGTGGAAGGCCAGTACAGACAGCAGCATTCTAGAGAATAGGGCTAGTAATGGGCTCTAAGATAGGTGTGTGTAAGGGGCATGTGTGCCCCACTGCAATGCTTCCCGGCCAGAGGGTTCAATGATGTGAATAAAGACAAATTTACTTGACTCATAAATGGCCAGTTGCTGCCTCTTTGGAAGCAGTGTGGTGCAGCAGAAAAGTAGTATCTCCAAGAGTCAGCAAACCTGGATTATAGTTTTAGTTCTGCTACTAGTTTCCTTGATTATCATGGGCAGGTCACTTTCTAGGCCACTCTTGGTATTTTAAAAAGTAAAGAAATAAGACAATAATCTTAGAAAAATTTTATGCATTTTAAGTGTATTTAACAAAATAAAGTTACCCACACATTCACAAAAATGCAGTGATGATATACTTTAACCTTATTTGGAAAGGATCTCAAATACCGAGAATTTAGGTCCTTAGTGAAGGTGAGGCTCCAGGCTAAGTGGCCCTCCTGGCCTCCCTTTGTGATAAATCCTGATCACTCTGCAACAATGGACTTTGGGTTACCTGGGATATAATGAAATATCTCTGAGATCTGATTCAGCTCTGGCATTCTATATTTTTTAATGAGTATTACAAACACTAATGTAGATAAATAGACTTGACAAGAGGATGGCTTTTATATTTTGGGCTAAAAGAGAATATTAAGAGATATTTTCTTTTGAAAAGGGTTATTTGTGATAATCTCAGTAAAAGTACAAAAATGAGCACATAAGCCATTTCAATGTTAATTTGAAGTTGCCCTGGGGGAAACAGACTTTGCATGCAAGTTCCAGCTCTATCACTAATTTGCCTTGTGACCTTAAGAAAGTTCCACCTACGCTCTGGGCCTCAGTTTGTTCATCTATAACATGAGGGGACTAGACTAGCTAATCTCGAAATGTTCTTCCAACTGATTTTTTGAAGAGTGTCAATAAGTTGCAGCAGTCAAGGACTTGGTTGAGGAGTCTCCTTGTGGTGCGGTGTTTCTTCCTTTTCCGCGTCCCGCATGGAAAGGGAGAAAGACAGGTTCCTGAGGGGAGGAGCTGGGGATTAAGAAATTAGAGAAAGAAAGAGACAAGAGACAGAAATAGATTCAAGCTGGGTGCCAGGTGGCTTCCTGTCCTCTGATAGAAAGACAGTCACACTCACCTCAGACAACACAGCATATTTATTGGTTTCCAAAAGGGATTTTATGATCAAAAGGAGTTTTGGGTGTGCCCGAATCCTATTCATCAGGATCTGAGTAAGCTCCTTATTTTGGGTGGGTCCAGGTCCTTTTTGTTCCTCATTCCAAGTACATGGATAAGAAATCAGTACTGATAACAGGATTCTGCCAGTGCCCTTGGGCTCAGCTGATAAGAATTAAAAAAGTATCCATGTGCCTTCCCAGACGGCTCTCTACACTCCTGTTAGCAGTGGGTAACACCTTTCTCTGTCCACCCAAAGGTTGGCCACCTGCCTTACTGCCAGAATCTTGGTTCTTAAAGTCCCTAAAACAAAATGAGCGAGAGACAGAACAATCATACAGGACAAAGAAGTAGAAAGACAAATACCCTGAAAAAATGAAAAAAAAAAAAAACTGATCAACTTTACTCATAATAAGAAAAAATGCAAATTAAACCTAAACTGAGATACAATCCTTTGGCAAATCCTAAGGTGTTACTGTATTCTCAGTTGATGAGACTTCCGGGCAGCAGGTACTCTAATACAGTGGTCACTAACCAGTGGTCCGTGAGGTCTGGAAGGTTGGCGTCCATTGCTCTAATATATTGCTGGTGTTAATGCATACAGACCTAGAGGAGGGGAATATGGCAATATCTAACAAATCTGCATGTTGTTACCCTTTCACACAGCAATCCCTATTCTAGGCATTTACTTTTAAGACATCTCCACAAAACAACATATGCACGAGGTTCATCATTGCAGCATAATTTTAATAACAAAATATTGAAAATAACACAAATGTTTAATAATAGGGGACTAGTTAAGTAAATAATTCAAACAGTGTGGTCATAAAAAAGAATGGGGAAAAAATCTATCGACTTTGTTTATGTAGTGATATCCAGGATGTTTTTATAGTGACTTCCAGGATGTGTTACAAATTTCCAGCATATAAAACAGACAGCAACAATAAGAAAAACCCAAGGTGTAAAACAGGATATGTAATCTACCTTTCTTGTAAGAAAAAAGAGGGAAATAAGAATATAAACACGTATTTCCTTACCCTTGTCAAAGGAAACACAGTAAGATAAATAAAAAAAACTAATGACTCAGAATGCTAACATATTTACCACATGAACCAGCAACTCTGCTCCTAGGTATATACTGAAGAGAAATAAAAATATATGTTCACAAAAAAAGAAAATATATGTCCACACAATATTCGTAGTAGCATGATTCATAGTTGCCCAAACATAAAAACAACTTAAATGAGACATCAACTGATGAATGTAAAAATAAAATGTGATGTAAACATATGAGAAGGAATCAAGTACTGATATATAGACAAACCTTGAAAACATTATGTTAAGTGAAAGAAACCAGACACAAAAGGACACATTATACAATTCCATTTAAATGAAGTGTTCAAAGTGGACAAATCTATAGAGACAGAAAGTAGATTACTGGTTGCCTAGGGCTGGGACCCGGAGATATGGGAGGAAATGGGGAGTGACACTAATGGTTATGGGTGTTTTGTTTTGTTTTTGAGTGGTGGAAATGTTCTAGAATTAGATAGTAGTGATGTTTACACAACTCTGAATATACTAAAAACATTGAATTGTACCCTTTTCCCTTTAAAATGGTGAATTTTGTGGTATGTAAAACATATCTTAATAAAGCTGTTATAAAAAACTTAAATGTTTACTAAAGAAGACAGGTAGTAAATAGAGTGAGGAGGCTATGGATGAGTCCACAAGTCCACCTTTTCTGTGGTTTAGACTTTTTAAAAATATACTTTTTTTTTTTTTAATTTCAGAGAGGAAGGGAGAGGGAGAGCGAGATAGAAACACCAATGATGAGAATCATTGATTGGCTCGCTCCTGCATGCCCCCTGCTGGCAAAATGTAGAATGCCAGAGCTGGGGATCAAGCCCGCAACCCAGACATGTGCCCTTGATTGTAATCGAACTCTGGAACACAGGCCACTGGGCTGGTTTTGACTTTTGAGCCATGTTAATGTTTCATATAACCAAAAAGTAAAATTTAATCAAAAAGAAAGCATTACAAACCCTAAAATTAAACAAAAAAAGCTAACAAATTTAAATATTTATCAAATTGATAACCAAGGCACGTCGAGAAAAGTGATTCCAACTAACATATCAACACAGTCCTCTGACTCATTCTTAATGAGATATATTCTAAAAACAGAACTGCAAAAAAAATTGTAAACATCACCCAGTACATTCTTTAGTACTAGTAATATTATTATATTGTGAAACTTTTTGTTGTTGTTGTTGCTTGGTTTTTTATATTGTTTAAAGTATTACATATAGTAGTACATATATCTCCTTTTTTTCCTCATTGACCTTCCCCCAGGCTCCCCTACCCCCTGTCATATGCCCTCATCCCACCACCCCCCCCCAGTGTCTTGTGTCCATTGGTTGTGCTTATATGCATGCATACAAGTCCTTTGGTTGATCTATTTTCCCCCCTCCCCAACACTCCCCAGCCTTCCCACTGTAATTTGACAGTCTGTTTGATACTTTACTGCCTCTGTATCTATCATTTTGTTCATCAGGTTATAATGTTCTTTATTATGCACAAATGAGTGAGATCATGTGGTATTTTTCTTTCATTGACTGGCTTATTTCACTTAGCATAATGCTCTCCAGGTCCATCCATGCTGCTGCAAATGGTAAGAATTCCTTCTATTTTTATAGCAGCATAGTATTCCATTGTGTAGATGTACCATAGTTTTCTAATCCACTCATCTGCTGATGGGCATTTAGGATGTTTCCAAATCTTAGCTATGGTGAATTGTGCTGCTATGAACATAGGGGTGCATATATCCTTTCTGATTGGTGTTTCTAGTTTCTTGGGATATATTCCTAGAAATGGGATTACTGGGTCAAATGTGAGTTCTATTTTTAGTTTATTGAGGAAACTCTATACTGTTCTCCACAGTGGCTGCACCAGTCTGCATTCCCACCAGCAGTGCACGAGGGTTCCTTTTTCTCGGCATCCTCGCCAGCACTTGTCATTTGTTGATTTGTTCATGATAGCCATTCTGACAGGTGTGAGATGATACCGCATTGTCGTTTTGATTTGCATCTCTTAGATAATTAGTGAATTTGAGCATGTTTTCTTATGTCTCTTGGCCTTCCTTCTGTCTTCTTTAGAAAAGTTTTTATTTAGGTCCGTTGCACATTTTTTTTATTGGATCATTTATCTTCCTTTTATTAACTGGTATAAGTTCCCTGTAGATGTTGGAGATTAAACCTTTATCAGTGATAATATTTGCAAATATGTTCTCCCATACAGTGGGTTTTCTTGTTGTTTTGTTGATGGTTTCCTTTGCTGTGCAAAAGTTTTTATTTTGATATAGTCCCATTTGTTTATTTTCTCTTTAGATTCCATTGCCTAGGAGTGGTATCGGTGAAGAAATTGCTTCGGCATATGTCTGAGATTTCTCTGCCTGTGGATTCCCCTAGTATTTTTATGGTTTCCCGTTTTATGTTTAAGTCCTTTATCCATTTTGAGTTTATTTTTGTGTATGGTGTAAGTTGGTGGTCTAGTTTCATTTTTTTGCATGTATCTCTCCTATTTTCCGAACACCATTTATTGAAGAGACTGTCTTGATTCCATTGTATGTTCATGCCTCCTTTGTCGAATATTAATTGGGCATAGTGGTTTGGGTCGATTTCTGGGTTCTCTATTCTATTCCATGATCTATATGTCTGTTCTTGTGCCAGTACCAGGCTGTTTTGAGAACAGTGGCTTTGTAATACAGCTTGAAATCTAGTATTGAGATCCAACCTATTTTGTTCTTCTTTCTCAGGATTGCTGTGGCTATTCGAGGTCTTTTTTTATTGCAGATGAATTTTTGGAGAGTTCTTTCTAGGTCTGTGAAAAATGCCGTTGGTATTTTAATGTGGAGTGCATTGAATCTATAGATTGCTTTGGGTAGTATGGACAATTTTAATGATGTTGATTCTACCAATCCATGAACATGGTATGTTCTTCCATCTGTTTATATCTTCCTCTATCTCTTTTTTCAATATCCTGTAGTTTTCCGAGTACAGGTATTTTATGTCCTTAGTTAAGTTTATTCCTAGGTATCTTAATTTTTTTTGGTGCAATGGTAAGTGGGATTGCTTTTTTAGTCTCTCTTTCTGTAAGTTCACTATTTGTGTATAAAATGCCATAGATTTCTTGGCATTAATTTTGTATCCTGCTACATTGCCGAATTCATTTATTAAGTCTATTAGTTTTTTGGTGGAGTCTTTTGGGTTTTGTATGTACAATATCATGTCATCTGCAAATAAGGACAGCTTTATTTCTTCTTTTCCAAATTGGATGCCTTTTATTTCTTCTTCTTGTCTAGTTGCTATGGCTAATACTTACAGTACTATGTCAAAAAGGAGAGGTGAGAGTGGGCATCCCTGTCTTGTTCCTGTTCTTAGAGGAAATGGTTTTAGTTTTTGCCTATCGAGTCTGAATTTGGTTGTGGGTTTATCATATATGGCTTTTATTATGTTGAGGTTTGATCCTTCTATTCCCATCTTGCTAAGAGTTTTTATCAAGAAAGGGTATTGGATTTTGTCAAATGCTTTTTCTGCATCAATTGATATGACTATGTGATTTTATCCTCAATTTTGTTTATGTGATGTATCACGTTTATTGATTTGCGGATATTGTACCACCCTTGCATCCCTGGGATAAATCCTACTTGGTCATGGTGTATGATCTTTCTGATGTACTGCTGGATCCGATTTGCTAGAATTTTGTTGAGGATTTTGGCATCTATGTTCATGAGGGATATTGGCCTGTAATTCTCTTTCGCTGTGTTGTCTTTATCTGGTTTTGTTATTAGGTTGATGCTGGCTCCATAGAATGAGCTTGGAAGTGTTCCTTCCTCTTTAATTTTTTGGAGTAGTCTGAGGAGGAAAGGTTTAAGTTCTTCTTTGAATGTTTGTTAAAACTCCCCTGTGATGCCATATGGCCCTGAGCTTTTGTTTGCCGGAAGCTCTTTGATGACTGCTTCAATATCTTCTATAGTTATTGGCCTTTTGAGATGTTTAGATTCTTCCTGATTGAGTTTTGGAAGGTTGTATTTTTCTAGGAATATGTCCATTTCCTCCAGTTTGTAGGAATAGAGTTATTCACAGTATTTTTTAAAAATCCTTTGTATTTCTGTGGGGTCTGTTGTTATTTATCCTCTTTCGTTTCTGATTTTGTTTATTTGGGTCTTCTCTCTTTGCTTCTTGGTGAGCCTGGCTAGAGGTTCATCAATCTTGTTTATCCTTTCAAAGAACCAAGTCTTGGTTTTGTTTATCTTTTGTATTTTTTTTTTGGTCTCTATGTCATTTATCCCCACTCTCATCTTTATTATTTCCTTCCTTATACTTACACTGGGATTTTCTTTTTGCTATCTTTCTAACTCTTTGAGTTGTAGGGTTAGGTAATTCATTACCATTGTTTCTTGTTTTTTGCAGTAGGCTTGTAGACCTATGAACTTTCCTCTCAAGACTGCTTTTGCTGTGTACCATAGATTTTGGATTGTTGTGTTTTCATTGTCGTTTGTTGCCATGATGTTTTTTATTTCTTTTTTGATCTCTCTGGCAACCCAGTCATTGTTTAGTAGCATGCTATTTAGTCTCCATGTGTTTGATTTTTTTGGATTGTTTTTATTGTAGTTGATTTCCAGTTTTATGCAACTTTGATCTGAGAAGATGCTTGATATGATTTCTATCTTCTTGAATTTGGAGAGACTTTGCCTATGACCCAACATATGGTCTATCTTTGAAAATGACCTAGGTGCACTTGAGAAGAATGTATATTTTGTGGCTCTGGGGTTAAATGTTCTGAAGATGTCAATTAATTCCATCTGGTCTAGTGAGTCATTTAGGATTGATGTTTCTTTGCTGATTTTTTGTTTAGAGGATTTATCCAATGGTGACAGTGGGGTATTAAAGTCTCCTTCTATGATTGCATTGTTGTCAATCTCTACCTTGATATCCTCCAGGAATTTTTTATGTATTTGGGTGCTCTTGTATTGGGTGCATATATGTTTACCAGAGTTATTTCTTCTTGTTGGATTGCTCCCTTTTGTATTATGAAGTGGCCTTTGTTATCTCTTTTTATGTTCTTCAGTTTGAGATCTAATTTGTCAGATATAAATATTGCTACCCCACCTTTTTTTCATTTCCATTTGCCTGTAATACCTTTTTCCATCCCTTCACCCTCAGTCTGTGTGCATCTTTTTTTCTGAGGTGGGTTTCTTGTAGACAGCAGATATATGGGTCATGTTTTCTTATCCAATCCGTTACTCTATGTCTTTTGATCTTTTGATTAAGGCATTTAATCCATTTACGTTTAAAGTTATTATTGATAGGTACTTTTTTTTCGCCATTTTTATTCTTTACCCCTGTGTTCCTTCTTTGCTTCCTATTTCTTTTCTTTTTCACAGCAGACCCTTCAGCATTTCTTGCATTGCTGGTTTGGTGGTAATAAAATCCCTTAGTCCTTTTTTGTCTTTGAAGCTTCTGATTTCCCCCTCAATTTTCATTGATAGTATTGCTGGGTACAGTATTCTTGGATTCAGACCCTTCCTTTGCATTACTTTGTATATTTCATTCCATTCCCTTCTGGCTTGATGTGTTTCTTTTGAGAAATCAGTTGCTAGTCTGATGGGGTTTCCTTTGTAGGTAACTTTCTGTCTCTCTCTGGCCGTTTTTAAGATTCTTACTTTGTTGTTGGTGTTGCCAATTTAATTATAATGTGCTTTGGCATCGGTCTTTTGGGGTTCATTTTGTTTGGGACTCTGTGATCTTCTTGGATTTGTGTGGTTTTTTTCTTCCCTATATCAGGAAGTTTTCTGTCATTATTTCTTCAAACAGGTTTTCTATTCCTTGCTCAGTTTCCTCTCCTTCTGTAACCCCTATTATGCGGATGTTGTTTTGTTTCATATTGTCCCAACGTTCCCTTAGGCTCTCCTCCTGCTTTTTAATTTTTTTTTTCTAGAAGCTGCTCTACGTGGGTATTTTTTCCTACCTTGTTTTCTAGCTCACTGATGTGGTCTTCTGCTTCTTCTAGTCTACTGTTGATGCCTTCTATAGAGGTTTTTACAGAAGTGATGTTATTTTTCATTTCTTCTTGGTTCTTCTTCATTTCCTATTGCTTCTTACACATATTGTTGAATTTGTCTTCCATTCTTTTCATCCACCTTATGACCATTTCTCTGAATTCTTTCTCTGGTTGCTTGCCCCCATTTCTTTTACTTTCTTTTCTGGTAATGTCTGCTTTTCTTTCATATATGAGCTGTTTCTTTGTCTCCCCATGGTCTCTCCTCTCCTGGTTTCTGTTTATGTACTTCTCTCTCTCCTGTGTTGATTTAAAGGCACAAAATACAACACAACAAGGTGCATTGCACAAGGCACTGAACACAAATGTGTGCATGATATTAATAACCCCAAATAAAGGTGACAACCAGAGAAAGGCGAATTAGAGGATAAGAGAGGAAGAAGAGAAAAAAAAGGAGTGTAAAAATGAAATTGAGAAAAGGGCAAAAGAGAAAGAGAATAAGAGAGAAGAGGGGAAAAAAAAACTATGCATGAGGAGAAAACTCCAATAGAACAGCCACTAATCCCAACAAATGCCAGCAACAAATACCTGGAGATGAATGTAAACTACAAACAACAACTAATATCAAGCGAGGTGAGGGAAAACAGAAGCAAAAAGTAACAAAAACAAAACAAAAAAAACAAAAAGAAAAAGAACAACAATCTCACAAACAAGCATGAAAAACAATATAATCAACAATCAGCAAACAACAGCAAAAGGACAGAGAGGAAAAAAATTTTGGATAGTGAAGAAAGAGAAGAGAGAGCTGTGTATGGACTTGGAGCAGGGGATTGGAAAGTAGATATATGTAGGGTGAAATTTTAACGTGTAAAAAGAAGGAATAGGGAAAATCTAATGCAGAATTAGGGTAAGAGAAACAGGACAACCAAAGGGGAAAAGTGAGGAAGAGAATGTTGGCATAAAGGTAAAGTTGAGATAGAGTAAAATGATGCTAAAGGATAGATTAAAATAGAATGTAGAACACTAATCCCAAAGTAAAATAAAAGAGAAAATGAAATGGCACTTTTTTAAAAAAAATGTAAAATAGTAGTAGTAATAATACTGATTGAAAAAAAAAAGGTAATAATTAAAAAGGTAAAAGCAAGTGAGAAAAAAAAGAAAAAAATAGTTTCTTAAGTAAAAATAAAAAAAAAAATAAAAATGTGCAGTAGTGAAGGTCATTCACTTCCTGTACTGTTCTGTTTGGCACGCCTGTTTCCTAGTCAGGACAGTATTGAAGTTCCCTGCGTTCCACTGTTCCTCTGTGTTGTAAGCCACAGTCCTGATTTTTAAGCAGGCAGTATATCTTTACTTCTTATATTCCTTTATTTGTGTTTACTCGAGATTCAATTTGTGATTCAACCCCTGGGTGGCAGGGTTTCTGTATTGACCTCCTGGTCTATAGGTTCTCTCTAGTTTGTGTTTAGATTTTGTTTTCCCTGTGGCACTTAATACCGGTTTGGGGCAGTGGTTTGCCCCAGGGCTGGTTCTCTGATGGTTATTCCCCACTCTGATCCCTAGGTTCCAGAAAAACAACTTCCCTCTGCAGTCTCTTAGCATGTCCCCAATTAAGTGTTCCTATGAATTGGGCTTATTAATCAAAAGCAAGGATTTAAAGAGAGAGAGAGAGAAAAAAAAAAAGAGCCAGAGTAAGTGTGCGAAATCCGGGGCTGCACTCAAGTCTGTGCAGTCTTTTTTTCCCCTAGTGTTTAAGCAGCCGGCACACTTTTAAAACTTTCAGTCTGTCCTTTTGCACCTAGATAAAAATGGGTTGCTTTTTTTTTTTTTTTAAATATATTTTATTGATTTTTTACAGAAAGGAAGAGAGAGGGATAGAAAGCCAGAAACATCGATGAGAGAGACATCGATCAGCTGCCTCCTGCATGCCCCCCACTGGGGATGTGCCCGCAACCCAGGTACATGCCCTTGACTGGAATCGAACCTGGGACCCTTCATTCTGCAGACCGACGCTCTATCCACTGAGCCAAACCGGTTAGGGCAATGGGTTGCTTTTTAGAGTTCCCTTATGTTAGCAGCTCTGCGGTCCCCCTTCCACATTCATGGATCACGCCAGCCCCAACAGCTGTGGATTTTTCTCGGTGCAGACTTCCCCCGGTCTTCCAGCTCCCGCAGTGTGTGTTTCTCTCTCCTGCTGGGACCACAGACCTCACCTTATCCCAGGGGAAATCTGACCTTTCCGTGAGGGAGTGTAGAGCTCCTCTGAATCCGTATGCTTGCGCCACTTGGGGACCGGTGTTTTCGGGTTTGCAGCTGTTCAGTGGGTGTCATAGTTGTCGATTCCCTGGGCTTTTCAGGCTTCCAATAACATCCACTTTCCCCTTCAAGATGGCACGCTCTCCGCATCTGAGCCAGTCGCTCCGGGAGGGAACCCAGCAGCAGTGGGGGATCCCGGTCAGGGGAGCTCTGTTCGGCAGTCCCCCACAGTCTCCTGGAGTATAGCTGTCCCTCAACTCACCAACAAACACTCCCCGTATGACCACACACTCTCCCTTTGTTCTCTCACTCAGACACTATCTTGCGGACTGCCTTCCCATTGGCAGCCATCTTCTTCCTCTCCTCTGGCAGTTTTTTATCTTTTCTTTTTTCTATATATTTGTAGCTTTGTTTCCTCTATTTTTATGTACACATGAGTAGAGATAGGTGGTCACTCTGCAGCATCAGGAGATGAGCCAACATTAATGGCCATCTTTCAAGCCCAGGTCCACATTCCTGATCCTCCTGTTTTCCTCTTGTGAAATTTTTTATGTATATATATTTCACAAGGATAAAGCAAAAAAGTCAATATATTAATATTATCAGAAACCAAGATATACAGTATAAGAAAAAGAAATAAAAATACAAATTTCAAGATGTAAAGAAAAAAATAATGGTAATATTGAATTGAACAATGGTAATGTTGAATTGAGAATGCCAATTCAAACTGCTGATTTTAAAACAAAACAACAAAAACTGTGAATCACTCTTGAAGTGATTCTACCCAAAAATGCAATAGATACACATAATACCCTGACATTTGTTTATAAATAACATTCTCTTCTAAAAGTACCAAGGCTGCTTAGAGAAATGACTGATGCCAGCACTGGGACAAGGAAAATACAAGGAGAGCCTTGGATAAAGTGTACCTTTGTAGGAAAAGAACAGCTCAAACACTAATAAGTGTGTCATGTCACAAGGACACAGGGACCTGCTTGAGAAGGTTTGCACTGATTGTATCTGAGGGCAACCTGAACATCAAAAATAATAAATATTGTATTTGATTATAACCCTTGAATAAATAAAAATGTATGTGAAGTAGTTAGAATAAGGCAAGCTCTTTATTAAAGAAGAAAGCCAGCTAATAAATGTGGGAGGAATGATAGAATTAGAAAAAACTATTGCTTTGCAACCTCAGTGCCCTAGCTGTTTCAGGCATGGATGAAAATCATTGGGTGAAAGATTGTTCAGGAACAAGATAGTCATATAGTTTTAATGTACTACCCACATATTACTTACTAATTCCAAATGAAAAAAAAATGTATCTTTACAGTGAAGGTATCTGGCAAACACAACTTCAATTAATTGATCACAGTTAGTATCCCTGAGCTGCCATCTTGAGTCCCCCTGTATGTCAGCTTATTCTCAGCTAGTCTGCCCAAGACCCCCTAAGTGCCAACCCTAGTCCCACTCACTACCCCATTTCCTCTCCAACAAGATGAAAGAAACTATCCTGAACCAGGAGAAACTCGCCAGACTGCAGACACAAGTGTGCATTGGTGGGAAAGGAACTGCTCCTAGAAAGAAGAAAGTGGTTCACAGAACAGCTACAGCAGATGATAAAAACTTCAGTTCTCCTTAAGGAAGTTAGGAGTAAACAATACCTCTGTTATTGGAGAGGTAAATCAGTTCACAAACCAGGAAATAGTGACCCACTTTAACAACCCTAAAGTTCAGGCATCTCTGGCAGAGAACACTTTCACCATTATAGGCCATGCTGAGACAGAGCAGCTGACAGAAATGCTATCCAGCTTGGTGCAGACAGTCTGACTAGTTTAAGGAGACTGGTGAAGCTCTGCACAAAACAATCTGTAGATGGGAAAGCACCATTTGATACTGGAGAAGATGATGATAATGAAGTTCCAGATCTTGTGGAGAATTTTGGTGAGGCTTCCAAGAATGAAGCAAACTGAATTCAATCAACTTCTGAAGAAGATTAATTTGAAGAAGTTACTGGGAGCTGCTATTTTATATTATGATTGCTTTTTTACATTTTGTTTATGAGTCTGATAAAATGTAGATTTCTAATTTTTTTAAGCTCAGGCCCTTGAACACTGCAGCTCTTTTCAGTTTTTGCTTATGCACAAATCATTCTTTGCAGCTAATTATACTAAATAAGCCTGGGAATAAAGTTTGAAACAACAACAAAAAAATTAACACTGCTAATCATGGTACAAAATGACCTTATGTGACTCCTAATGGGATACAGTAATAATATACAACATAAACTGAAATATTTTTGACAAAAACATTTAGCTCAAATCAAATTAGCCTTTCCAGTTTACAGGAAATACAGTGCATACATAAATACAAAGTTCGATATCTATAAGACACTGGTTTGGACTTTAAAAAAAGTTGATGTCGAGTGTCTACAATTTGCAAATCATTAGCTTGGTGATATAGGGAGATAAAATATAAATAAGGGAGAATGGCTGTCCTTGACCTTGCAAATAATGATGGTTTTCTGATATCAGGCTGCTATTACTATGGAGTAGATATTATGGTATATACTTTACATTATGACCTCATTTAATTCAAACACCTCTTAGAACTAAGTATAATTATTACTCCCATTTTTCAAATAAAGAATCCTATCTAATAAAAGAGTAATATGCAAATTATCCATCACTCCGCTACACCCACAAGCCACGCACACAAGCCAATCAAGAGCGAATATGCACATAAACCCAACCAAGATGGCTATGGCCACAGAGAGCAGGAGGGAGGCTTGGGTTTCCCCGGCAATGGAAGAAGCCAAGCTTTCTGCCTGCCCTTGCTGGCCTAGGCCTCCACTCAAGGCTACAAAGTTTCAATGATAGAAGATACATAAACCCAAACAGAAATGGCTGCAGACACCGAGCTGGAAAGAGCAGGAGACTAGGGTTGCCCCTGGTGATGGAGGAAGCCAAGCTTTCCGCACACCCTGGCCAGCCCAGGCCTCCACTTAAGGCTACAAAGTTTCAATTATAGAAGATACATAAATCCCCCCAAAAATGGCTGCTGCCACGGAGCAAGCAGAAAGCTTGGCTCCGCTCCAGGCTACAAAGTTTCAATTGTAGAAGATAAATAAACCCCAGATACCAGGGCCTCCACTTGGGTCGCCAGGGGGCGTGGCCAGCCTGCAAACCACCACAGGCCCCTCGCCCAGGCCGCCTCACGCCCCAAGGGAACACCCACCCTGATCTGGGACACCCTTCAGGGAAAACCATCTGGCCCCCACCCGTGCACCAGACCTCTATCCTATCTAATAAAAGAGTAATATACAGATTGACCATCACTCCAACACACAAGATGGCTGCCCCCATGTGGTCAAAGATCCTGCCCCCATGTAGACACAAGATGGCCAGCAGGGGATGGCAGTTGGGGGCAATCAAGCCTGCAGGGAAAGGCAGTTGGGAGTGACCCAGGCCTGCAGGGGAGAGCAGTTGGGGGGGACCAGGCCTGTAGGGGAGGGCAGTTAGGGGTGACCAGGCCTGCAGGGGAGGGCAGTTAGGGGCAAACTGGCTGGCAGGGGAGCAGTTAGGCATCAATCAGCCTGGCAGGGGAGTGGTTAGGGGGTGATCAGGCTGACAGGCAGAAGAGGTTAGGGGCAATCAGGAAGGCAGGTAGGCGAGCAGTTGGGAGCCAGCAGTCCTGGATTGTGAGAGGGTTGGGCTTAAACAGGCAGTCGGACATCCCTCGAGGGGTCCCAGATTGCAGAGGGTGCAGGCTGGGCTGAGGGACACCCCCCTCCCCCGTGCACGAATTTCGTACACTGGGCCTCTAGTATCATAATAACTATATGACAAGTGGTTATTAGACTTATTAGGGTGATCATTTTACAAGGTATATCAATGTCTAATCACTATATTGTACATCTGAAACTAATATAATATAGTATGTCAACTATAACAACAATAAATTTAAAAAAGAAAAAAAAAAGGTGATGTCCTGGAATGAGAATTAGGGGTACTGTTTTATACTAAGAGACTAAAGAAACATAAACAAATGCAGTGTGTGAACTTTGATTCTATCTGGATTTGAAAAACCCAAGTGAAAACTAATTTTTTGCATGACATTTGAGAAAATTTGTGTATGGAATAGATACTAGATTATAAGGAACTGTTGTAAATTTTCATAGGTGTGAAAGTGTTATTGTGGTTTTGTAGGCCAGCATGCTTGTTCTTTGGAGATGAATGCTGAGGTACTTAATATACTAGTATACAGAGAGAAAGCAAAATGTTAAAATTAGTAGTAATGTTAATTCTTGAATCCAGGTATAGACAGTATGATTGCTCATAATACAATTCTTTCAAAGTTTTTGTATGTTTGAAAACCTTATAAATAAAAAGTTGTAGGGAAAGACAAATAAAAATAGGCTTACCTCCAATAGGGAAATTTACACAGAAAAAAAACCCATGTACTTTTAAAATTCACATAATCATCCTGCCTGCCAACCACTGCATTCTCAACCTATATGCTAAATGTATCAATACCTTCGTAATGTGTTCCCACTGCTAGATCAATTTCTAGGCTAATAACAGGCAGATACAAACAGATCTTGGCAAATTTGGAGTTTCCTATTATCCAATTATCTTTAATTAAAAATTTTTTTGTTGACTTCAGAGGGGAAGGGAGAGGGAGATAGAGATAGAAACACCAATGATGACAGAGAATTATTGACTGGCTGCCTCCTGCATGCCTCCAAATGGGGATTGAGCCTACAACCTGAGCATGTGCCCTCACCAGGAAGTGAACTGTGACCTCCTGGTTCATAGGTCAATGCTCAAGCACTGAGCAACACTGACCAAGCTAGCTATCAACTTATTTTTGCTTGGTATCTATAACTTTCATTAATCATATGTAGGAGAATGCTATGTATGGGTCACCTCCCCCACAATCTCACTACCTGTGGAATATTACAGTGGAAACAATCCCAGACCTAATTCTGCCCTCATACAGGTATTTATCAGCAAACAGACACAAAACCAGTTGTATAATCCGTAAACTCAATGAAGTCCCAGCTCTTTTCTTTCAGATGCTCTCACTGAATCTTGTATGAAAGGTCCAATAGAAGCAAATGAGATATAACAATACAGTTGGGAGCAGGCAATAAAATCCTATTATCGAATCCCCAAATGCAAATCTCCTGTGTAATCTTAGGCCTGGGCTACCATTTTGAAGTGTGTGGGCAACTAAGTTTAATGGAGTCTTCTTATTTTTGTAATAAAACTTCTGTTGTTTCAGAAGCAGCACCAGGCATTGTAGAGATTAGAAAATACAGAAAAAAAGTAAAAGCTTTCTATATCCAAGCATACAAAAAATCACTGCTATTAATATATTAGTACACATTTTTAATCTTTCTGTGACTGTTTGTGTTTTTGTATACACCCTCCCCCCCAACACACTTGCATTTTAAAAATATATATATATATTTTTTATTGATTTCAGAGAGGAAGGAAGAGGGGGAGAGAGAAACATCAATGATGAGAGAAAATCCTTAATTAGCTGCCTCCTGCATTCCCCCTACTGGGGATCGAGCCTGAAACCTAGGCATGTGCCCTGACTGGGAATCAACCATGACTTCCTGGTTCGTAGGTTGATGCTCAACCACTGAGCCACAATGGCCAGGCTGCATTTTTTACCAAACGGAGATTATGGTATTCTGTAATTTACTTTTTATTTTATTTTAATTTTAATTGAGTTTATTGGGGTGACATTGGTTCACAAAATCATACAGGTTTCAAGTGTACAACTCAACAAAACATCATCTGCACACTGCCCATCACCCAAAGTCTTTTTTTGTACCCATTTATCTCCCCTTTGCCACACACCCCTTTCCTTCTGGCTAACGTCACACTGTTGTCTGTGTCTATGTGTTATATATATACAGGGTGTCCCCCCAAAATGTATAAACACTTAATACCTGATAGCTCAATTTTGAAAATGAACTGTATTTTAATAAGCACAGCCTTTATAATTATTAAAAGTGTGTGTATACATTTTTTGGGACACCCTAGATACATTTTTGGGGATGACACCCAACCAACTGAGCAACACCAGCCAGGGCTAGTCTTATTAGTTTTGTATACTTTCTTCATTGTCATATTTTCAGTGTGTTCACTCATTTCATTTATTTCTTGTAAAACAGAGGCTATGCTTAAAGGCTAAATGGATACAAGTTAACTATTTTTTGTCTAGAACACATGATAATGTTGTGTATCTTTTTTTAAAAATGTATTTTATTATTTTTTTACAGAGAGGAAGGGAGAGAGATAGTTAGAAACATCGATGAGAGAGAAACATCGATCAGCTGCCTCCTGCACACCTCCTACTGGGGATGTGCCCGCAACCAAGGTACATGCCCTTGACCGGAATCGAACCTGGGACCTTTCAGTCTGCAGGCTGACGCTCTATCCACTGAGCCAAACCGGTTTCGGCAATGTTGTGTATCTTATGCTGAATCACTCTGAAGATGCATAATATAGGTTGATCCACCTTACTAGTTTTAAGATTGACCATTGTTTTATTCTTCTGTCTATGCAAGTTTGGGAATGTCTATACAATAGTTCTAGTCAGTCCATATATCTTGACATATCTAAGAAATGAGAAATCATTTTATCATCAATCATACTAATTAACAAAGCCACTGGTGTTGATTGGAGATGAAGTTAACTGACCTTAATGTTGCTGCTCTAGCTTCTGATTAGTCTTTTATCTTTTTTTTTTGTTGTTTTTTGTTCATTCTCATCCAAGGACATTTTTTCCATTGCTTTTTAGAGAATGGAAGGGAGGGAGGGAGGTGGAGAGAGAATAGAAGGGAGGTAGGGAGGAGGAGGAAGAGAGGAGAAAAAGGAGGAGGAGGAGGAGGGAGAGAGAGGGGGGAGGGGGGGGAGAGAGAGAGAGAGAGAGAGAGAGAGAGAGAGAGAGAGAGAGAGAAGAGAGAGAGAGGAGAGAGAGAGGAGAGAGAGAGAGAGAGAACAATAGGACATTGAAAAAAGAGATAGAGGAAGACATAAACAAATGGAAGAACATACCATGTTCATGGATAGTTAGAATCAATATCATTAAAATGTCTATACTACCCAAAGCAATCTACAGATTCAATGCAATCCCCATTAAAATACCAAAGGCATACTTCAAAGATCTAGAACGAACTCCCCCAAAATTCATCTGGAATAAAAAAAGACCCTGAATAGCCACAATAATCTTGAGAAAGAAGAACAAATTTGGAGGATCACAATACCAGATATCAAGCTATGATACCAAGCCACAGTTCTCAAAACTGCCAGGTACTGGCACAAGAACAGATATATAGACCAATGGAACAGAACAGAGAACCCAGAAATTGACCCAAGCCATTATGCTCAATTAATATTTGACAAAGGAGGCAAGAACATACAATGGAGTCAAGACAGTCTCTTCAATAAATGATGTTGGGAAATTTGGTCAGATACATGCAAAAAAAAAAAATGAAACTAGCTCACCAACTCACACCATACACAAAAACAAACACAAAATGTCTAAAGGACTTAAATGTAAGACGGGAAACCATAAAAATCCTACAAGACTCCATAGGCAGCAAAAGCGGACATATGTCGTAGCAATGTCTTTACAGACACAGCTTTTAGGGCAATGGAGACTAAGGAGAAAATAAACAAATGGGACTACATCCAAATGAAAAGCTTGTGCACAGCAAAAGAAACCATCAACAAAACAACAGGAAAGCCCAATGAATGGGAAAACATATTTGCCAATGATATTTCAGATAAGGGTTTAATCTTTAAAATTTACAGAGAACTCATACAATTTAACAAAAGGAAGATAAATAATCCAATTTAAAAAATGGGCAAAGAACCTAAATAGACACTTTTCGAAAGAGGACATACAGAAGGCTGAGAGACATATGAAAACATCCTCAAAGTCACCAATCATCTGAGAGATGCAAATCAAAACAACAATGAGATACCATCTCAAACCTGTCAGAAGGGTTATCATCAACAAACGACAAGTGCTGGTGAAGATATGGATAAAAAGGAACCCTCATGCACTGCTGGTGGGAATGCAGACTGGAGCAGCCACTGTGAGAACAGTATGGAGTTTCCTCAAAAAGTTAAAAATGGAACTGCCATTTGACCCAGTAATCCCACTTCTAAGACTATATCCCAAGAAATCCGAAACACCAATCAGAAAGGATATATGCACCCCTATGTTCATAGCTGCACAATTTACAATCACTAAGATTTGGAAACAACCTAAGTGCCCATCAGCAGATGAGTGGATTAAAAAACTGTGGTATGTCTACACAATGGAATACTACGCCACTATAAAAAAGAAGGAACTTTTACCATTTGCAACAGCATGGATGGTACTGGAGAGCATTATGCTAAGCAAAATAAGCCAGTGGGCAAAAGATAAATATCACATGATCTCACTCATGTGTGGGATATAATGATCAATATAATTTGATTAACAGGAATCGATCCAGAGACAAATGGCAGGGGAGGGGGGAGGTTAGAGAGCAACCAAAGAACTTGTATGCATGCTTATTAGCATCACCAATGGACACAGACACTGGGGCAGTGGGGGCTTGCCCCGGGTGGGAATGGCTGGGGGGGATCAGTGGGGAAAAAGGAGACTTATGTAAAAGTTTAGACAATAAATAAATAAAATAAAAATATGTACATAGATATTTTTTGAGATACTGACAGGTATGAGGTGATATCTCATTGTGGTTTTAATTTGCATTTCTCTGATTATTAGTGAAATTGAGCATTTAAAAAATATATCTATTCATCTGTATGTCCTCTTCTGAGAAGAATCTATTCAGGTTCTCAGCCCAATTTTTAATTCGATTATTTGTGGAATTTTTGGGTGTTCAGTTGTATGAGATCTTTGTAAATTTTGGATATTAACCCCTTGTCAGATTAGGACTGCTTTTAATGTGTCCCATAGATGTTGGTTGTTGTATTTATATTTTCATTTGTTTCAAAATGCCTTTTGATTTCTGCCTTGATCTCATTGTTAATCCATTCATTTTTGAGTAACATGTTATTTAGCTTCCATGTTTTTGTGTGTTTTGTTTTTTTTCAGTTTATTTCTTGCAGTTGATTTATAGTTTCATACTGTTGTGGTTAGAGAAGGTGTTTAATACTATTTTAATCTTCTTAAATTGGCCAGACAGTGGAAATGTTTGTTGTAAAGTTGAAAAGAATGTATATTCTGCTGCTTTTTGGTGAAATACTCTGAAAATATCAATTAAATCCATCTGGTCTAATGTGTCATTTAAGGCCGCTATTTTCTTGTTGATTTTCTATGTGGAAGATTTATCTACTGATGTCATGGGGCGTTAAAATTCATTACAATGACTGTACTACTGTCACTCTTTCCCTTCATGTCCATCAAGGTTTGCTTTATATATTTAGGTGCTACTATGTTGGGTGGATAAATGTTTACAAGGGTTATATCCTCTTGTTTGATTGATTCCTTTATCATTATATAATGTCCTTCTTTGTCTCTTATAATAGCCTTCATTTAAAAATCTATTTTGTCTGATATAACTAACTATTGGTACCTCAGGGTTTGTTTCTTTGTTTACATTGCATGAAATATCTTTTTTTATCATTTTACTTTCAGTTTGTGTGTATGTCTTTTCATCTGAAGTGTATCTCTTGTAGATGGCATATATATGGTTCTTATTTTCTTATTCATTCAGCTACTCTATTTCTTTTGATTGAAGCATTTAATCCATTTACATTGAAAGTGAATATTTTTTTTTAAATAAATCTTTATTCAGATTATTACAATTATTTCTCCTTTTTTCCCCCATATTTCCCCTCCAGCCATTTCCCACCCCACCTTCTGCCCTTACCTACCCCCCACTGTCCTCATCCATAGGTGTATGATTTTTGTCCAGTCTCTTTATGAACCCCCCCATACCCCTTTCCCCCTGAGAATTATCAGTCCACTCCCTTTCTATGCCCCTGATTCTATTGTATTCACCAGATTATTCTGTTCCTCAGGTTTTTAATTCACTTGATTTTTAGGTTCACTTGTTGATAGATATGTATTTGTTGTTCATAATTTTTATCTTTCCTTTTCTCTTCTTCCTCTTCTTTAAGAATACCTTTCAGCATTTCATATAATACTGGTTTGGTGGTGATGAACTCCTTTAGCTTTTTCTTGTCTGTGAAACTCTTTATCTGCCCTTCAATTCTGAATGATAGCTTTGCTGGGTAGAGTAATCTTGGTTGTAGGTTCTTGCTATTCATCACATTGAAAATTTCTTGCCACTCCCGTCTGGCCTGCATAGTTTCCGTTGAAAAGTCAGCTGACAGTCGTATGGGTGCTCCCCTGTAGGTAACTAACTGTTTTTCTCTTGCTGCTTTTAATATTCTCTCTTTGTCTTTTGCTCTTGGCATTTTAATTATGATGTGTCTTGGTGTAGTCCTCTTTGGATTCCTTTTGTTTGGGGTTCTGTGGGCTTCCTGGACTTGTAAGTCTATTTCTTTCACCAGGTGGGGGAAGTTTTCGGTCATTATTTCTTCAAATAGGTTTTCAGTATTTTGCTCTCTCTCTTCTTCTGGCACCCCCATAATTCTGATGTTGGTACGCTTGAAGTTGTCCCAGAGTCTTCTTACATTATCTTCAACTTTTTGGATTTTTTTTTTTGCTTTTTGCTTTTTCGGTTGAGTGTTTTTTGCTTCTTTGTATTTCAATTCTTTGACTTGATTTTTGTGTTCCTCTTGTCTGTTTTTGGGTCTCTGTATAATATTTTTTATTTCAGTCAGTGTATGTTTAATTTCTAGTTGGTCCTTTTTCATCTCTTCGAGGGTCTCGTTATATTTATCGGCCTTTTCTAGGATATTCTTAAAAAGCCTTATAACCGTGGTTTTGAATTCTATATCCAGTCGTTTGTTTTCCTCCATTTCTTTCGTTTGTGATCTGATTCTTAGATGCCGCATTTTCACTGCTTCCCTGAGTTGGTAGATTTGTGTGCTAGGTTTCCAATTTGGCCCAGTGGGTCTGCCTCCCCAGTTAACCTGGGGTGGACACTCTTGGTGTACCCCTTTGTGGACTGTGTGTACAGCCTTGTTGTAATTAAGTCTTTATTGTTGTTGGTATCACTGGGAAGAATTGACCTCCAGGCCAGTTGGCTGTAAGGATCAGCTGTGTCTATGCTGGGAGAAGTCCGGTGCTGGAGACAGCCTTATAGGATTAGACTTGCCAAATTGCAATAGCCTCTGTGCTCTGCTTGGATGGGGTGGAGTCTCAGTCTTGGCTTCCCATCAGCCTTGCCCTTGCTAGCACGTGTGTGCCTTCAGTCCTCTGCCTTCCCGGCTCCCGATTCTCTGCCCGAGAGTCCAGACTCCCCCCACAAGAGCGTGGGTCTCCGGGGGCTCGCCTGGAACTGGGGTTCACTGCAGTCAGAACTGGGGCTCACTTCAGTCAGAACTGGTGTTCGGTGCCGTCAGGAGCCTCTCACTCCCTTCCGCTAGGGAAAGCCTGTGGCAGCCTCCCGCAGCCTTTGTGCGCACTGGCGCGAGCGGACTTTCAGTCTTCCGCCTTCCCCGGCTCCCGAGTCTCCGCCCGAGAGTCCAGACTCCCCCCACAAGAGCGTGGGTCCCCGGGGGCTCGCCTGGAACTGGGGTTCGCTGCAGTCAGAACTGGGGCTCACTTCAGTCAGAACTGGGGTTTTGTGCCGTCAGGAGCCTCTCACTCCCGTCAGGAGCCTCTCACTCCCTTCCGCTAGGGAAAGCCTGTGGCAGCCTCCCGCAGCCTTTGTGCGCACTGGCGCGAGCGGACTTTGAGTCTTCCGCCTTCCCCGGCTCCCGAGTCTCCGCCCGAGAGTCCAGACTCCCCCCACAAGAGCGTGGGTCCCCGGGGGCTCGCCTGGAACTGGGGTTCGCTGCAGTCAGAACTGGGGCTCACTTCAGTCAGAACTGGGGTTTTGTGCCGTCAGGAGCCTCTCACTCCCTTCCGCTAGGGAAAGCCTGTGGCAGCCTCCCGCAGCCTTTGTGCGCACTGGCGCGAGCGGACTTTCAGTCTTCCGCCTTCCCCGGCTCCCGAGTCTCCGCCCGAGAGTCCAGACTCCCCCCACAAGAGCGTGGGTCCCCAGGGGCTCGCCCGGAACAGGGTTTCAGTGCAGTCAGTACCGGGGTTCAGTTCGGTCGGGGGCTCCCTTCCCCCTTCCGCCAGAGAAAGTCAGCCAGGCTCTCAGCCGCCCTTCCTCTCTGCGCGCACAAAGACCCTTTGCCGTACCTCCAATTCTCTGTGAGCTTTTCTCCTTCCTTCTAGTTGTAGAATTTTCACTCAGTCAGCTTTCCTGCGGTTCTGGATGGTGTCCGTTCTGTCTTTTAGTTGTAGTTTTGAAATTGTTGTGCGAGGCAGCAGTTTAGGTGTTTACCTATGCCGCCATCTTGGTTTCTCTATCTGAAAGTGAATATTGATAGGTACATATGTATTGCCATTTTATTATTCATGTTTATGTTCCTCTTTTTTTTCTTTCTTCTTCTTGAAGAAGTCCTGTTAACATTATTTGCAATACTACTTTGGTGATCATGAACTTCATCCTTTTTTTTTTTTTTTGGGGGGGTCTAGGAAGCTCTTTATTTCACCTTTAATTTTAAATTATAGCTTTTCTGTGTAGAGTAGTTTTGTTTGTAGGTCCTTGCTTTTCATCACTTTGAATATTTCATGCCAGTCTCTCTCGCCTGAAATGTTTCTGTTTGGAAATCAGCTGATGGTCTTATGGGATTGCCTTTGAAAGTAATTAACTGTCTTTCTTTTGCTGCTTTTGGGATTCTCTCGTTGTCTTTAACCTTTGCTATTTTAATTATGATGTGTATTGTTGTCAGCCTCTTTGGGTTGATTTTGTTTGGGAATGTCTGCTCTTTCTGGATTTGTGTGCCTTTTTTCTTCACCAGGTTAGGGAAGTGTTCTGTGATTATTTTGTCAAACAGGTTCTCTGTCCCTTGCTCGCTTTCTTCTCCTTCTGATACCCCTATGATGTGAATGTTGTTACATTTTATGTTATATCTGAGGCATCTTAGACTATCTTCATTAAGCTATCATTTAGAATTGAAGGTCAGATAAAGAGCTTCACAGACAAGAAAAAGCTAAAAGAGTTCATCGCCACCAAACCAGTATGAAATGTTGAAGGGTATTCTTTAAGAAGAGGAAGAAGAAGAAACAGAAAAAAAATTATAAAAAAATATGAACAATAAAAAGGCAATAAATACATATCTATCAATAATTGAATCTCAAAATCAAAATAAATGACTATGAAATCTAATAAGCAGAATAAACTGAATAAAATAGAATCAGAGGAATGGAAATGGAACACACTGATGTTTATAAGAGGAAAGGAGAATGGGGGAGCAGGAAGAGATTAAACAAAGATCTTATACACATATATGTGTTACCTATGGACACAGACAATAGGTGAAGGCCTGGGGAGAGGTAAGTACTGGATGGAGGGGGAAAATGAGGGGAAAAAAGAGGGACATATGTAATACTCTAAACAATAAAGATTAATTAAAAAATAAAATCAGGATGAAACCTGGAAAACAATTATTTTCTTTGTTCTTTTTGCTTCTCTGATGGGATGTTCTGCTACCTTGTATGCCAAATCACTGACTTGATCTTCTGCTTCATCTAATCTGCTATTGATTTCTTATAGTGTATTCTTCATTTCAGTTACTGTAGTCTTCATTTTTGACTATTTTTTTCTTTAATCATTAAGGTATTATATATATGTCCTTACCCCCCATTGCCCCCCCCCCACCTCACTCCCGTTCATGCCCTCATCCCCCTGATGTCTGCGTATATTGGTTATGCTTATATGTGTGCATACAAGTCCTTTGGTTGATCTCTCTCCCTTACGCCCACCCTCCCCTACCTTCCCTCTGAGGTTTGAGCATCTGCTCAATGCTTCTCTGTCTCTGGATCTGTTTTTGTTCATCAGTTTAGGTTGTTCATTATAATCCACAAATGAGTTACATCATGTGTTATTTATCTTTCTCTGATTGACTTATTTCGCTTAGCATAATGCTTTCTAGCGCCATCCAAGCTGTTGCAAATGGTAGGAGTTCCTTCCTTTTCACAGCACCATAGTATTCCATTGTGTAGATGTACCACAGTTTTTTAATCCATTCATGTGCTGATGGGCACTTAGGCTGTTTCCAAATCTTAGGTATTGTAATTGTGCTGCTATGAACATAGGGGTGCATATATCCTTTCTGATTGGTGTTTCTAGTTTCTTGGGATATATTCCTAGAAGTGGGATCTCTGGGTCAAATGGGAGTTCCATTTTTAATCTTTTGAGGAAACTCCATACTGTTCTCCACAGTAGCTCAATAGTCTGCATTCTCACCAGCAGTACATGAGGGTTCCTTTTTCTCAGCATCCTCACCAGCACTTGTCATTTGTTGATTTATTGATAGCCATTCTGACAGGTGTGAGATGGTACCTCATTGTCATTTTGATTTGCATCTCTCAGATATTTAGGAACTTTGAGCATATTTTCATGTGTCTCTTGGCCTTCCTTATGTCCTCTTTAGAAAAGTAACTATTTAGGTCCATTGCCCATTTTTTGATTGGGTTGTTTATCTTCCTTTGGTTAAGTTGTATGAGTTCCCTGTAAATGTTGGAGATTAAACCCTTTTCAGAGATAACATTGGCAAATATGTTCTCCCATGCAGTGGGCTTTCTTGTTGTTTTGTTGGTTTCTTTTGCTGTGCAGAAGCTCTTTATTTTGATGTAGTCCCATTTGTTTATTTTCCCTTTATTTCCCATCACCCTAGTAGCTGTATTGGTTAAGATATTGCTTTGGCATATGACTGAGATTTTGCTGCCTGTGCATTCCTCTAATATTTTTATGGTTTCCTGTCTTACATTTAAGTCATTTATCCATTTTGAGTTTATTTTTGTGTATGGTGTAAGTTGGTGATCTAGTTTCATTTTTTTTGCATGTATCTGACCAAATTTCCCAGCACCATTTATTGAAGAGACTGTCTTGATTCCATTGTATGCTCTTGCCTCCTTTGTCAAATATTAATTGGGCATAGTGGTTTGGGTCAATTTCTGGGTTCTCTATTCTATTCCATTGGTCTATAGGTCTGTTCTTATGCCAGTACCAGGCAGTTTTGAGAACAGTGGCTTTGTAATACAGCTTGATATCTGGTATTGAGATCCCTCCTACTCTGTTCTTCTTTCTCAGGATTGCTGCAGCTATTCAGGGCCTTTTTTTTTTTTATTCCAGATGAATTTTTGGAGAGTTCCTTCGAGGTCTGTGAAGCATGCTGCTGGTATTTTAATGGGGAGTGCATTGAACCTATAGATTCCTTTGGGTAGTATGGACATTTTAATGATGTTGATTATACCAATCCATGAACACAGTATTCTCTTCCATCTGTTTATGTCTTCCTCTATCTCTTTTTTCAATGTCCTATATTTTTCTGAGTAGAGGTCTTTTAACCTCCTTAGCTAAGTTTATTCCTAGGTACCTCAGTTTTTTTTGTTTGTTTGTTTGTTTTTTTTGGAATGGTAAATGGGATTGTTTTTTAAATCTCACTTTCTGTAAATTCACTATTAGTGTATAAAAATGCCATAGATTTCTTGGCATTAATTTTGTATCCTGCTACATTGCTGAATTCATTCATTAAGTCTAATATTTTTTTATGGAGTCTTTGGGATTTTCTATGCACAGTATCATGTCATATGTGAACAATGACAATTTTACTTCTTCTTTTTCAATATGGATGCCATTTTTTTTTCTTGTCTGATCGCTGTGGCTAGCACTTCCACTACTATGTTGAACAGGATTGGTGAAAATGGGCATCCCTGTCTTGTTCCTGTTCTTAGGGGAAATAGTTTTAGTTTTTGTCCATTGAGTATGATGTTAGCTGTAGGTTTGTCATATAAGGCTTTTATTATGTTGAGGTATGACCCTTCTATTCCCACTTTGCTGAGTGTTTTTTTTTAATTTTTTTTATTGATTAAAGTATTACATGTGTACCTATCACCCCATTGCACCCCATCCCCACTCCCATACATGCCCTCACCCCCAGTGTCTTGAGTCCATTGGTTATGCTTATATACATGCATACAAGTCCTTCAGTTGAGCTCTTACCTCCCTCTCCCCTCCCCAGCCTTCCTGCTGTAATTTGACAGTCGGTTCGATGCTTCTCTGCCTCTGTATCAATCTTTTTGTTCATCGGGTTATAATGTTCTTTATTATCCATAAATGAGTGAGATCATTTGGTATTTCTCTTTCACTGACTGGCTTATTTCACTTAGCATAATGCTCTCCAGTTCCATCCTTGCTGCTGCAAATGGTAAGAATTCCTTCTTTTTTAAAGCAGCATAGTATTCCATTGTGTAGATGTACCATAGTTTTCTAATCCACTCATCTACTGATGGGCACTTAGGCTGTTCCAAATCTTAGCTATTGTAAATTGTGCTGATATAAATATAGGGGTGCATATATCCTTTCTGATTGGTGTTTCTAGTTTCTTGGGATATATTTCTAGAAGTGGTATTACTGGGTCAAATGGGAGTTCCATTTTCAGTTTTTTGAGGAAACTCTATACTGTTCTCCACAGTGGCTGCACTAGTCTGCATTCCCACCAGCAGTGCACGAGGGTTCCTTTTTCTCAGCATCCTCGCCAGCACTTGTCATTTGTTGGTTTGTTGATGATAGCCATTCTGACAGGTGTGAGATGCTACCTCATTGTCGTTTTGATTTGCATCTCTCAGATGATTAATGACTTTGAGCATGTTTTCATGTGTCTCTTGGGCTTCCTTCTGTCTTATTTCGAAAAGCTTCTATTTAGGTCCATTGCCCATTTTTAAAAAAATATATTTTATTGATTTTTTACAGAGAGGAAGAGAGAGGGATAGAGAGTTAGAAACATCTATGAGAGAGAAACATCGATCAGCTGCCTCCTGCACACCTCCTACTGGGGATGTGCCTGCAACCCAGGTACATGCCCTTGACCGGAATCGAACCTGGGACCTTTCAGTCCGCAGGCTGATGCTCTATCCACTGAGCCAAACTGGTTAGGGCATTGCCCATTTTTTGATTGGGTTGTTTATCTTCCTTTTGTTAAGTTGTATGAGTTCCCTATAAATGTTGGAGATTAAACCCTTATCGGAGATAACATTGGCAAATCTGTTCTACCATGCAGTGGGCTTCCTTGTTGTTTTTTTGATGGTTTCTTTTGCTGTGCAGAAGCTTTTTATTTTGATGTAGTCCCATTTGTTTATTTTCTCTTTAGTTTCCATTGCCCTATGAGCAGTATAAGTGAAGAAATTGCTTCGGCATATGTCCGAGATTGTGCTGCCTGTGGATTCCTCTAATATTTTTATGGTTTCCTTCTTACATTTAAGTAATTTATTCATTTTAAGTTTATTTTTGTGTATGGTGTAAGTTGGTGGTCCAGTTTCATTTTTTTAATTGTATTTGTCCAATTTTCCCAACACCATTTATTGAAGAGACTGTCTTGACTCCATTGTATTCTCTTGCCTCCTTTGTTAAATATTAATTAAGCAAAGTGGTTTGGGTCGATTTCTGGGTTCTCTATTCTATTCCATTCGTCTATATGTCTGTTCTTATGCCAGTACCAGGCAGTTTTGAGAACAGTGGCTTTGTAATACAGCTTGAAATCTGGTATTGAGATCCCTCCTACGTTGCTCTTCTTTCTCAGGATTGTTGCAGCTATCCGGGGTCTTTTTTTTATTCCAGATGAATTTTTGGAGAGTTCATTCTAGGTCTGTGAAATATGCTGCTGGTATTTTAATGGGGAGTGCATTGAATCTATAGATTGCTTTGGGTAGTAAGGACATTTTAATGATGTTGATTCTACCAATCCATGAACACGGTATGCTCTTCCATCTGTTTATATCATCCTCTGTCTCTTTTTTTCAATATCCTGTAGTTTTCTGAGTAGAGTTCTTTTACCTCCTGAGTTACGTTTATTCCTAGGTATCTTATTTTTTTTGGTGCGATGTTAAATAGGATTGTTTTCTTAGTCTCTCTTTCTTTAAGTTCACTGTTATTGTATACAAATGCCACAGATTTCTTGACTTTATTTTGTATCCTGCTACATTGCAAATTCATTTTTTAAGTCTAATAATTTTTTGATGGAGTCTTTAGGGTTTTCTATGTACAGTATCATGTAACCTGTGAATAATGACAATTTTACTTCTTCTTTTCCAATTTGGATGCCTTTTATTTCTACTTCTTATCTGATTGAGGTACTATGTTGAACAGTAGTGGTAAAAGCAGGCATCCCTGTCTTGTTCCTGTTCTTAGTGGAAATGGTTTTAATTTTTGCCCATTGAGTATGATGTTGGCTGTATGTTTGTCATATAAGGATTTTGTGATGTTGAGTTATGATCTCTCTAGTCCCCCTTTGCTGAGCGTTTTTATCAGAAAAGGGTGTTGGATTTTGTCAAATGCCTTTTCTGCGTCAATTGATATGATTATGTAATTTTTGTCAGTCACTTTTTATGCAATGTATCACATTTATTGAATTGTGGATATTGTACCAGCCTTGCATTCCCGGAATAAACCCCACTTGGTCATGGTGTATGATCTTTCTAATGTAATGCTGGATCCGGTTGGCTACAATTTTATTGAGGATTTTAGCATCTATGTTCATCAGGAATATTGGTCTATAATTCTCTTTCTTTGTGTGACTTTATCTGGTTTTGGTATTAGGGTGATGCTGGCTTCATAGAATGAGCTTGGAAGTGTTCCTTCCTCTTTAATTTTCTGGAATAGTCGGAGGAGGATAAGTTTTAGTTCTTCCTTGAATATTTGGTAAAACTCCCCTGTGAAACTGTCTGTCTCTGGGCTTTTGTTTGCTGGAAGCTTTTTGATGTCTGCTTCAATTTCTTCCATAATTATCAGCCTATTGAGATTTTTAGAATCTTCTTGAGTGAGTTTTGGAAGGTTGTATTTTTCTAGGAATATGTCCATTTCCTCCAGGTTGTCTAGTTTGTTGGAATAGAGTTGTTCATAGTATTTTTTAATAATCCTTTGTATTCCTGTGGGGTCTGGTGTTATTTTGCCTCTTTCATTTCTGATTTTGTTTATTTGGGTCCTCTCTGCTTCTTGGTGAGCCTGGCTAGAGGTTCATCAATCTTGTTTATCCTCTCAAAGAACCACCTCTTGGTTTCATTGATCTTTTTTATTTTTTTTTGTCTCTATGTCATTTATTTCTGCTCTGATTTTTATTATCTCCTTCTTTCTGCCCACTCTGGGCTTTTCTTGTTTCTCTCTTTTTAGTTCTTTAAGTTGCAAGGTTAGATAATTTATTACCATTTTTTCTTATTTTTTTGAGGTAGGCCTGTAGAGCTATGAACTTCCCTCTCAGGACTGCTTTTACTGTGTCCCACAGATTTTGGATTGTTGTGTTTTCATTGTCATTTGTTTCCAGTATGCTTTTAATTTCTTCTTTGATCTCTTTGGTAACCCAACCATTGTTTAATAGCATGCTATTTAGCCTCCAAGTGTTTGATTTTTTTCATTGTTTTTATTGTAGTTGATTTCTAATTTTATGCCATTATGGTCTGAGACAATGCTTGTTATGATTTCTATCTTCTTGAATTTGAAGAGACTTTGCCTGTGTCCTAATATGTTGTCTATCTTTGAAAATGTTCCATGTGCACTATAGAAGAATGTATATTCTGTAGTTTTGCGGTGAAATGTTCTGAAGATGTCAGTTAAATCCATTTGATATAGTGAGACATTTAGGATTGCTGTTCCTTTGCTGATTTTTTGTTTAGTTGATTTATCCAGTGGTGTCAGTGGGGTATTAAAGACCCCTACTAAGACTGTATTGCTATGAATCTCTCCCTTGATATCTTCCAGAAGTTGTTTTATGTATTTGGGTGCTCTTGTATTGGATGCATATATGTATACCAGAGTTATATCCTCTTGTTGAATTGCTGCCTTTAGTATTATGTAGTGGCCTTCCTTATATCTTGTTACGACCTTTACTTTGAGGTCTATTTTGTCAGATATTAAGTATTGCATCCTCTGCTTTTTTTTTTTCCATTTGCCTGAAAAAATTTTTTTCATCCCTTCACCATCAGTCTGTGTGAATCCTGTGTTCTGAGATCAGTCTCTTGCAGACAGCAAATGTATGGGTCATGTTTTGTTATCCGTTCAGCCACCCTATGTCTTTTGATTGGAGCATTTAATTTATTTACGTTTTATGTTATTATTGATAAGTACTTGTTTGTTGTCATTTTTATTCTTAATGTTTGTGTTTCTTCTTGCATTTCTGTTTCTTCTTTTTACAGCAGTCCCTTTAGCATTTCTTGCATTGCTGGCTTGGTGGTAATAAACCTCTTAGCCCTTTTTTGTCTTTGAAGCTCCTGATTCCACCTTCAATTTTGAATGATAGCCTTGGTGGGTATAGTATTCTTGGATTCAGTCACTTGCTTTGCATCACTTTGTATATTTCATTCCATTCCATTCTGGCCTCGTGTGTTTCTGTTGAGAAATCAGTTGATATTCTAATGGGATATCCCTTGTAGGTAAATTTCTGTCTCTCTTTGACAGCCTTTTAGATTCTTACTTTGTTGTTGATGTCTGCCAATTTAATTATGATGTGTCTTGGAGTTGGTCTTTTTGGGTTCATCTTATTTGGCACTCTGTGTGCTTCTTGAACTTGGGTGTTGTTGTTGTTTTTCTTTTCCGTATCAGGGAAGTTTTCTGTCATTATTTCTTCAAATAGGTTTTCTATTCCTTGCTCTGCTTCCTCTCCTTCTTATACCCCTATTATGTGGGTGTTGTTTTGTTTTGTGTTGTTCCAAAGCTCCCTTTGGCTCTCTTCTTGCTTTTTAAGTTTTCTTTTGAGTTGCTGCTGTCTTTGTATGTTTTTCTCCAACTTGTCTTCTAATCCACTGATGTGATCCAGATGTTGGCAGCTGTGGAGTGGGAAGACTCAGTTTTTGCTGCCAGGGCTTTGCGCCCTTAGTTGAATTTGCATGCACTCAGAGGCAGGTTACAGAGGCACCTTGGTGCTGATTGCCAGGGCGGTGCACTCAGAGAAGCCCTTGAGCTGAAGCCATGTGACTGAGGTGTCTGTTGGCATGCAGCCAGGAGTGGGGGAAGTCCGAAATTCTACTGCAAGAGGCCTTGTGCTCTTGGTTGGATTTGCGTGCACCCAGTGGAGGCTCGTAGGGCACCTGCAGTGCATTTGCCAGGGGGGCGCTCTCCCATACTCAGAGGGGCCCTGGTGCTGAAACTGAGTGACCGAGGTGTCTGTGGGCAGGTATCCAGGAAAGGGGAATTCAGAATTTCTACTGCTGGGGCAGTCCGTCCTTTTTTGGATAAGAGCGTGCCCAGCGGGGGCTTACAGTGGCACCCAAGTGTGGCCTCTGGAGTGTTGGGCTCAGGAGACTAGCGCACTGGAGATGTGCTACTGTGTCTTCTGGAGATCAGCAGCTAGGGAGGGGTAAGTCGCACTTACTGCTGCGAGAGCAGTGCACCCTTGGAGGTGTAAGTCCTAGGGTCTGCAGGTCTGTGGCTGGGACAGCAGGATTTTGGCTGGAGTGGCTGCAGGCTTGTGGGTAATGTCCAAGGCCTGTCTGGGTAGTGGTGCTGATGAGTTCCTAGAAGAGGCTGCTCTCCCCTTCAAGATGACTTGGGCTCTGTGCCCGAGCCCAGCACCCAGGGAGTGTCCACAGTGGTGGTGGGTTCTCCCTGTCCAAGAGAGCCTGATCTGCCAGCCCCTGCTGCTCCCACACATTTAACTGTCCCTCACTCACTCACACAGGCACCACACACACCCACACACTCTCCTTTCACCCCCTCACTCACAACCTCTCCCTCACCTCCATCCTGCCAGCTGCCATCTTCTTCCTTCTTGACTTATTATTTTTAATGGTTTCTATGTCTTTTTATATTCTGTTGAAGTTCTTATTAAGTTTTTTTTTTTTTTTTTTTTTTTTTGCACGCCATTGTTTTTAACTCTGTATCTTGTAGATTGCCTCCATTTTCATTCAGTTCTTTTTCTGGAGAATTCTCCTATTCCTTTGGTTGGGGCATGTTTCTTTGTTTCCCCATTTTAGCTGCCTCTCTGTATTTGTTTCTATGTATTAGGTATATTGGATGTGTCTTCCAGTCTTGATATGATGACCTCATGTAGTAAGTATCCTGTGGACCCAGTTGTGCAGTCCACCTGATCACCTGAGGTGTTTTTTTTTTGTGTGTGTGGGTGGGTCATGTGATTGAGTGTTCATTGCCTGTCTATTGGAGTTGACCCTCAGGCTGGCTAACTATGAGAATTGAACCTGAGCTTCAGTAGGCAAGCTTCTGTGTGGGCCCTTACCCCAGGAAGTGGAATTTTCCCCAGCATGATATGGTGCCTCCTTAGACCTCCCTAGACCTCCCTCTAGGTATGCTGTTTGTACAGCTAGATAATCAGGTAGTGCTCTATTATGATTTGAAAGCAGCCACTAGGTATGTTGATTCTGGGGAATCTTGTGCGGGAATCCAGTGCAGGTCAATATCAGATTCTGCCTGTGACTATCCCTGGACTACCTGTTAGGAACCACTGTTATTAGCTGCCTATGCTGGTCCTGGGTGTGTGTGGGAAAGTCCAGCTGTGTAACTAAGGGCTGGCAGCCAGTAGGACCAGGTGTGGGTCATGTCAGCAAATGTCCCATATCACCTGAGTCCTTCATCCACCTGCTAGTTGCCCTTTAGACTCAGCCCTTGAAATAGCCTCATGTGGTACATAATTTGTATAAGGCAGTGGTCAGCAAACTGTGGCTCGCGAGCCACTTGAGGATCTTTGGCCCCTTGAGTGTGGCTCTTCCACAAAATACCACGGCCTGGGCGAGTCTATTTTGAAGAAGTGGCGTTAGAAGAAGTTTAAGTTTAAAAAATGTGGCTCTCAAAAGAAATTTCAATCATTGTACTGTTGATATTTGGCTCTGTTGATGAATGAGTTTGCTGACCACTGGTATAAGGTAAGTGTCATTGAGTCATCATGTAAGGACAATTTGTGTTCAGCAGTTTAATACAGATTCAGACTGTATCAGTGATGCTTCTGAGGCCACTCAGCCCATTCTCATGGCATACTGAAGTCAGCCACCACCGACTTGTGTCCTGTGGACCTTTGTGGTAGGACAGGGTCTAAGGAAGTTGTCAGGCGGGAGCCAGTAGAGTTCACCAGGGTACAGCAGTTTCAGATAGGGCTCTGCACAGGAAAATGGCCCTCATGCTAAAACCATATAACAGCTTCTCCCTGTTTGTCTCTGGCATGCCCCAAGCTTTCCCAAAATTCCTTGAAGAGATTTTTAAGGAAGACTGCAACATAAGCTCATGCTGGCTGCCACTAGCAGAGCCCACAGCTGTGTGTAACCTGAATAGGGCAGGATCTCTGGGAGTCATCAAGGTGGGGCTAGTGTAGCTCCTTAGGCTAATGCCCTGTGGGGCAGTGGTCAACCCAGAAAATGTGTCCTCTGTGGAACTCCACACATGGACTTTAGCGGCTTTCACTCCAGCCCTCTCCTTGAAGCCACACAACTCAGTTTCATCCTGTATGACCTTGGCAACCTCCTAGGCACTGTCCCTTCACTGGAGTCCATGGTGAGTGCCTGTGAACAAGATTTTCTGTGCTATCTCTTTTAGTGCATGCCTGGGTTTCCAGCAGCCCTCCATCTCACCTGGGCAGATTTAATCCTTGCTAATTTCACAGGCAGATGTTATGTGGGCTCATTTTCTCAACACTGGTGCTCCAGGCTGGGGAGCATGGAGTAGGTTTGAGACCCCTCGCTCCTCAGGGGGGACCTCTGCAGCTGAGATATTCCTCCAGATTCTTAACTACCACACATGGATGAGGGGCCAGTCCATTTTTCTTCTCTACCCCTCCTACCAGTTTCTTTGTGGCATCTTCTGTATATATTCTTAATTATACGACTTCTGTTCAGTTAGTCTTCAGATGGTTATCCAGGTTGATTGTTCTGTAATTTAGTTGTAATGTTGATGTATTCATGGGAGGAGGTTAGTGCAACTTCTCCCTACTCTGCCATCTTGGATGGATTTTAGAAATCAGGGTTTGTCATGAGCTGCCTTGTCTCCTCATTTCCCTAAGCTCACAGCTATTTTGACCAAAAGGCAGCACATCTTTTACTTGGCTACCTCTGGTATTATTTGAAAGAGCAATAGAGGTACTCAGTTCCATTAAAAATAATTAATTGGTACCTGCTGTGCACAAGGTACACATACTTGAAAGTTGTTTACCACCTAGTAGGAGAGGTAGGTAATAAACAGATATTTGCAATATACTCTGCTTGCCAATGGTGTCTGCCAATCAAGATGAGGAAAGTAGCCTGGGATGACCCTGAAGGAGATATCAGGTAAAGTGAATCTCAATGGAGAAATGTACATTCTTTAGATCTAGGAGAAGGACAATATTCTAAGCAAAGGGAATGAGCAAAGACATGGAGGTCTGAAACAACATGGTTTAGCCAGAAAATATGACCCAAGCAGTGCGGTATATCAAAGTCTGAGGTCAGCAGTGTCTAGATCAGCCGTGGGCAAACTACGGCCCGCGGGCCGGATCCGGCTGTTCTATCCGGTTCTCTTGCTCTCCCCTCCGCTCCTTTACTTTGAATTTATATTAGTTCACACAAACACTCCATCCATGCTTTTGTTCCGGCCCTCCGGTCCAGTTTAAGAACCCATTGTGGCCCTCAAGTCAAAAAGTTTGCCCACCCCTGGTCTAGCTGGAGACTCCTGGAGAAGTAATAATAAAAGCAGGTACTTCTAATGGCTTATTTCTAGGATACCATATTAAAGCAATTTAGCTCTATTCAACAACCCTCTGAGGTGGATATTATTTTATTGCTAGTGGAAAAACTGAAGCCCAGAGAGTTTAAGTCACTAACAGTCACTGTGCACAGCTAATGAATCACCCACATCAGCTTCAGAGCCCAAGCTGCACATTGGGGATTAGAAATAGTTATTAAGTTATAGAAGGCCTTAATTGCAACTTTCACAAGAATTTGTCCTGTCCTATGAAAAACAAGACACCAGTAAAGGGAATTTAACCAAGGAGGTGACTAGGGATCAGAAAATTGGGGATTAAAGGACCTATGGCAGTGGTTGGCAAACTCATTAGTCAACAGAGCGGCAAACCGCGAGCTGCGGTTTGCCGACCACTGCCCTATGGTAATTAGGTTCTCTGTAACTTTAGGCAAATATTTTTCCTTCTTTGGACCTCTGTTTTTTTTCATCTGTAAAATGAGGACAGTGATAAAGGGCTAATCTTAATGATCCCTTTCAGTTCTTTACGTTTTTTGCATCTCTAACTCAGGGTAGGGGAGGGTTGGATTCCTAACTGGAGAGACGGGTAGACACTTTATGTACTGTTCTTTATATATAGTACTAGAAGCCCAGTGCACAAAATTTGTGCACAGGAGTGGTCCCTAGGCCTGGCCAGTGATGGAAGTATGAGCGTCTGGCATGGAAGGGCAGGTCCCAGCTGACCTCTGAGCCCTGGGCAGCACCTGGGCCCCCGGGCCCCCGCAAGCCTTCCTCAGCCTGAGTAATGTCGCCCGAGTCCCCACACGGAGATGCAGTGAGCACAGCTGGACACTGTAGGCTGGGGCGCAGCGTGGTCCTCTGGGCCACCCAGCGGTGCCACACGGAAGCCAGGCAGGCAGTGTGCTCTCTCCTGGCTGACCTCACAGACCGGCTCCTGCGCGAACCCACAGGGAGCCCGACTGTCCCCTGTGGTCCAAGCAGCTGCGGCCCGGCTCATCAGGAAGATGCTGCACGGGTGTGGGGCAAGCACCTCACGGGTGCCCGGCACCTGAGCATGGGGGTTTCCCCGACGCTTGAGCCCTGGCATCCCAGGGGAGGGTAGCAGGGGGAGTGAGAGCAAGCTTGATGTACACCCTGCATTCTCACTGAACCTCTGTCCCCATCACCCCCGTCCCCAGGTAGCCAGCGAGAGGTCACAGTGCATCGTCGACACCTGCCATGTTCTGCGCCACCCCCTGGTGGTCAGCGCATGTCATAGTGAGCAGTTGAACTCCCGGTTGAGGGACAATTTGCATATTAGGCTTTTATTATATAGGACTAGAGGCCTGGTGTACGACATTCATGCACTGAGGGTCGGGGATGTGTCCCTCAGCCAAGCCTGCACCCTTTCGCAGTCCAGGAGCCCTCAGGGGATGTCTGGCTGTGGTCGTGGAGGTGGGCCATTGCGCTTGCCCCCTGGTGGTCAGTGTGCATCATAGTGACCGGTTGTTCCCCCAGGATGGTTGGTTTGCATCCTTTTATTATATAGGATAAGTCTATTTCACAATAATTTCTTTTATATTTTCTTTTTCAAAAAGCATTTGAGGTGGCCACTCTTTGAGATGCCTACCTGAAACTTTCTACTGGAAGTAGAAGTTAAAGGTTGCAGGTAGAGGGAGCTAGATAGCTAAAGTGACTTATCCCAGAGGCAGAAGGTTACAGCCTCATCATCCCATTGAACTGAATTCTTTTCTTACTGACTCCTACTTTTAAACTTCTCATTTCTTCCTCCTATTGTCTCTTTTTCCTGGCTCATCCTTTTTAAAATTTCTCTTGCACGCATTCTCACTCTCATTTTTTTTAAAAAAAGTATTTTCTTTTCTGTTCTCCTTTTAAAACTTCTTTTTCTCTATCCCTTTTCCCTCTTGTTATTCTTTCCTCCACTTCCCTTCTCCACCTTATTCCATCCCATCCCTTCTTTTACCCTCTGTTTACTGACCACTTTTAACATTTTTCATTTCTCCTCTTTTATTTTCTAATTCTCTACTTTTACTATTTACTGGTTTCTCCTCTTTCAAATCAGTTCTGTCTACCTGTGCATGTGTCTGTCTATTCATCCACACACCTACCTAGCTATCTTTATTGTATTTTTTTATTAACTTCTCTCTTTTTTAAAAAATCATATCCCCTTCACACAATTGTATTTGATTTCCTTATTGGCTTCTCCCTCTCACACAATTTTTCTCTCTCCTTTATGCAACACTTTTCCTTCATTTATAAACTTTTCTTTCCTCCTTATTTCCTACTTCTGTTCCATCATCCTTCTTCCCATCTTTCTCCTACCCTACCTCCCTCCCCACATTCCTTCTTTCCTTTATCTTTACCCCTGCCCTCCCTCCCCTTTTCCTTCCTTCCCACCTTAATTTTTTTTCTTCACTTCCTCCCTGGGACCTGCTTTGCTCCCTCCCCCATTCCTTCCTTCTTGCCATCCTCCTTTTAAGCTCTACTGGCTCCCCTTTTAAAACCTTTCTTCCCTTACTCTTTATCTCTCATCCTACCTTTCCCCTACATTCTTCTCTACTTCCACTTTTTTAATATCTATCTATCTACCTGCCTAATTATTCACTATCATTTATCTGTTTTCTTTTATGACTCCTACTTTTAAAATCTGTCCCTGTTATGGGGCGACCCGCAAGAAACGACCACCAGAGACAGAGATCAAAATTTATGAGCCTTTATTAAGCTGCCAGCGACCACAGTTGCAGCACTTCACCGTGGTAAAGGCCAAACTGCAGTGCAGACCACAGGTGTTACAGCAAATTTATACTCGGAAACCACAAGAGGGAGTTAGGACAGTTACAATGACAACCCAAAGGTTACAAAAGGTATTTCAGCCATTTCTAAGAAACTCAGGGCACAGGCGCAACGCCTAGGCATGCTTGGCCAGAGCGTGAACCACTACCTCCCTCCAAACTCCAACCAACCCATTGTTCCATGACCTACTCCATCTCCCTCTGTCTTAAGGTATCCTGCCCCCAGGCAACGGAGGAGCTGTGCAATGTTTGCAGCCCAGAACATTCCCTACTGGTCTTTATGGTGAATCAAATCATTGATTCAGATCCCTCCCCTCCTTCCCTGGGGATTCGCTGGAAATGGGTGTGGAGGACCATGAGCTTTACAGCCTGTATTCTTCGTGCCTCTTCACCCAGGACTAGGTCGCCAGGAGCACACACAGGTGGGCTATTCGGGTCCGATGGGTGGGCTTCCTGGTGTGCTGCCCTGATGATTCGCCTTGCAGCCGCTGTACTGCTCTGGAGCGCCTGCAAAGACTTGAGATTTCTATTAGATAACACAGCTAGCTCTTCCCCCCTCAGCCGCGGGAGAAGAGGTGGCGGACGGCCAAACATGATTTCAAAAGGAGTCAGCCCTTTTACATATGGGGCGCAGCGAGCCCTGAGTAGGGCAAAAGGGGAGGAAACTTACCCAGTTCTCGCCAGTCTCTAATTTTAGTTCAGTTAGGGTTTCCTTAAGTGTTCGATTTATTCTCTCTACCTGTCCAGAACTCTGAGGTCTATATACACAATGTAATTTCCATGTGACCTTAAGGGCCTTAACTAAAGATTGGGTTACCTTAGCGATGAACGCTGGGCCATTGTCGGACCCCATGAATAAAGGTAGGCCAAACCGGGGGAGAATTTCAGAGAGGAGTTTCTTAACTACTACCTGTGCTGTTTCAGCCCTGGTCAGGTATGCCTCTGGCCAACCGGAGAAAGTGTCCACAAATAGTAGGAGATATCGGTATCCTCCCAATCCACTGGGCAATTCAGTAAAGTCAACTTCCCAGTGTTCACCAGGGCTTGAACCTTGAAACCGGGTTTCTGGCGGGGCTGTTATCAGAGGTCCTGGGTTCACTTGTGTGCAGATCTGACATCTCCTGACTGTATCCTCTTCCTCGGGGGTATACCTGGGGTTGGGCTCCAGATTCTGAGTAGGTATGGCTGCCAGCACTTCTAGGGGCCCTACTGGTCTTTTTGCAGTCTCTTTAGCTGTTTTGTCAGCAAATTGGTTCCCCTTCATCACAGGGGAATTGTCCTTTTGATGCCCTTTGCAGTGGATGACTGCAACTTCTTTAGGGCCCCAAATGGCTGAAAGAAGGTTTAGTATCTCTGGAGCATTTTTAATATCCTTCCCCCCTGAGGTTAGGAGGCCCCTCTCCTGATATAAGGCTCCATGCATATGCACTGTGGCAAAGGCATGTCTACTGTCCGTGTAGATATTGATTCTCTTGTCCTTTCCCCACCATAAGGCCTGGGTGAGGGCTATGAGTTCTGCCTTCGGTGCTGCAGTCCCAGGTCCTAGGGATTGTGCCCATATGACTCTTTCTTCAGTAACTATAGCTGCCCCAGCATACCTGATACCGTCCTCCACAAAGCTGCTCCCGTCAGTGAACAGGGTCTCCTCAGGGTTGGAGATGGGCTGGTCTGTCAGGTCGGCCCTCAAGGAGGTTAGGGTAGTCAGGGTCTCTTCACAGTAGTGGAGGGGACTTTCAGCTCCCTCATCGGAAAGGAGAGTGGCCGGGTTTAGGGCTGTAGTCTTCAAGAAGCTTAACCTCGGGGGGTCTAGCAGGAGCACCTGGTACTGGGTAATACGAGCATTTGATAACCAGTGCTCAGGTGGGCTGTGCAGTAGGGTTTCTACTGCGTGGGGCACAACCACTTGTAAGTCTTGGCTAAAAGTCAGTTTAGAGGCTTCCTTAACCAGTATGGCCATGGCTGCTATAGCCTTCAGACAACCCGGCCATCCTGTGGCCACTAGGTCCAACCTCTTAGACAAGTAGGCAACTGGCCTCTTCCAGGGCCCCAGAGTTTGTGTTAGTACTCCTTTGGCCACTAACACCGGGACTGCCTTATTCCCTGGCCGCTCAGGACACTCCCGTTTCCAGTGTCCTTCTTTCTTTCAGTAGGCACACTGGTTTTTCCCCAGCCAGGTCTTTTGGTTCTGTCCTCTCTTCTCTCATTCTTTTCTTCCTGTCCCTCTTTGCTGTCCCTTCACTTCATTCATGGCTAGAAGGACCTTTGCCATTCTGGTGTTTAGGTTAGCAGTCTGATCTTCTCGGTTGTTAAAGACCTTCTGGGCGACCTCGACCAGTTCTGAAAGTGACTTCCCCTCAAAGCCTTCTAACTTCTGTAATTTTTTTTTTTTTTAATATCTGGGGCCGACTGGGACACAAACGCTACATTGATAGCCCACTGATTCTCTGGGGCATCAGTGTCTGTTGGGGTGTACACCCGATATGCCTCACAGAGCCTCTCAAGGAAGGCGGTGGGGCTCTTGTTTGGTCCCCGGACTGTTTCTGTTACCTTGGAAAGGTTGGTGGGCTTCTGAGCTGCCGCTCGGATGCCCCTCAGGAGAGTCTGGCAATACCTGTCAAGAGCCTCCCCTCCCCGGTCAGTGTTGTGATCCCATTGTGGCCTTCCTGATGGAAAAACGGCCTCGATCCTCACTGGGTCTGTGGTGGGTTGGCCATCTAGTCCAAGGACTAACTTCCTCCCTTCCCCTTTTATTCTCTCTCTCTCTTCTGAAGTGAAAAGGGTCTGAAGTAGCTGCTGGCAGTCGTCCCATGGCGGCTGGTGGGTGAAAAAGACCGACTCTAAGAACAAAATCAAACCTTGGGGATTCTGGGAGAACGATGGGTTTTGGTTCTTCCAGTTGTAGACCATAAAAGGCTGACCATCAGGTCCTAAATCAGGGGGACTCGCCTGGAGTAGAGGGAACATGGGAGCAGGGCCACCGAGACCCGTCTCTAGGGTATTGGGGCCTCCTGTGAGGCAGAGGGGCCCACCTCCGGTTGGGGCTCTGGAGGGGGAACATAAGGGGGAGGTCGGCAGTCAGGGACCCCGTCCTCCAGATCATTTGGTAAGACCTTAGGGTCTACCTTCTTGTCTCCTTTTGGGGGACGAGCCAATAAAATGGTCTGTCTGTCCCAATTTCTTTTCTTGGCCCTGGCAATTTTTTCAACCACCGGGGTTTTTCAGTGAGGAAGTCAATCCAAATTTGAATATAAGGGATTTGGTCAGGGTGACGTGGACTGCCATAAACAATATGATGAACCCTATAAGCCGTTCCTAAGTCACAGGTCCCGGTGGACAGCCACCCAACCCCAAATGTGGGCCATTCTAATTCACACAATTTCTGAAAATCAAAACCATTAATCGACGTCCCGTAGTTTCCTCCATGCCATTTGAAGTCCTGAAAATTCTTAAGAAAACATTGTAAGGGGGTAGATGTAGACAACTGGCCCTGACCCATTTAACAAAGACAAGGACAACAAAGACAAGACAAACCAGACACGTGCACCCTAAGGTCACACGTAACAGGGACCCCAGACGCCATCACGCCCAGGTTTCCAGACTCGGAGGCTCCGCTGCATCCAGCCCTCCTGTAGTCCACCAGGGGAATGTTCCACAAACAGAAACCAAGTGCTTACCTCCCCACTGGAGGTCCAGGTGGCTCTCACTTTTGGATTGCGAATTTTGGAGGAGACACTCCGCCTCCCTGGAACCCGGGACGGAGACTGGAGTGTCCTCACCTGGGGCGTCCACCGGCAACGTGGCATGAGTGTATCTCGCTGGGGCCTCCAAATGTTGTGGGGCAACCCGCAAGAGACGACCACCAGAGACTGAGATCAAAATTTATGAGCCTTTATTAAGCTGGCCAGTGACTACAGTTGCAGCACTTCACTGCGGTAAAGGCCGAACTGCAGTGCAGTCCACAGGTGTTACAGCAAATTTATACTCGGGAACCACAAGAGGGAGTTAGGACAGTTACAATGACAACCCAAATGTTACAAAAGCTATTTCAGCCGTTTCTAAGAAACTCAGGGCACAGGTGAAACGCCTGGGCACGCTTGGCCGGAGCGTGAACCACTACCTCCCTCCAAACTCCAACCGACCCATTGTTCGGTGACCTACTCCATTTCCCTCTGTCTTAAGGTATCCTGCCCCCAGGCAACGGAGGAGCTGTGCAATGTTTGCAGCCCAGAACAGTCCCCAGTAGACAACTATACTTGATTTTCATTATAGCTCCTACAGTTCACTCATACATCCTCTTTCCTTCTTTAACTCTGCTCTGTACTGACTCCTTTATAAAGTTTCTCTGTCCCTCTTTCCTTCTTCCCCATTCTCCCCCCTCTTCCCTCACTCTTTTACTCTTTTTTACAGGCTTATTTAAAAAATACTTTCTTCTCTATCTCTTTCTATGCTTTTCTTAGTACTGACTTCTCCACTTAAAAATCACACTCAATAAAAATACATTTTAAAAAAAATCACCCTGTACTTAATTTTCTTACTAACTCCTCCTTTTAAATTCCCCTCACTCTCGCATTCTGTTTCTTCTTTTTATTTGACTATTTTCCTGGTCTCACCCCATTTTAGCATCCTTCTCTTTCCTGCTTTCTTTCCCTCCTGCCCTTTGAACCTCCCTCTGCCCCTCTCCCTCCCTCCCTCCCTCCCTCCCTCCCTCCTCCTTTCTCTCCCTTCATTCCCCTGTCTGTCTCCTTCTTACTCCACCCACCCTCCCCCCCATTTGCCTTTCCCTTGTAAGCCTGAAACCTGCCTCTCTCCCTCCTTTCCTATTATTACCGCCCCGCCCCCCCCCTCCCCCGCCATGTTCACTGGTTTCTCTTTTAAACTTTCCTCTTTCCTCTCTGGGACCTGCTTCCAGCCCAGCCTGAGCACACTTTGATATTAAAGCTTTGTTGGGGGGCGTTAACCGCCAGCCCAGGGCCCAGGCCAGGCTTTCGCTGCCTGCCCCCCTCTGGCCTCCCCGCGCGCCCCCCCCCCCCCCCCCCCCGTTCTCTTCTCATTCTCTGCCCAGGATGCCCCAACTTCTAGTCAACAAACTACACTTAACGTGCCACCAACCTAACCCTGGCCAGTGTCTTTGTGGTCCAGCCCTAGGGGGCGAAAGGGGTACCCTCCTTAGTGTCCAACTCTCCCCCAGCTAAGCTGCACCTCCCCTCCTAGTGCAGGGCGCCCAGCCCAGCGAGGGTGGCCAAGGCCCATTCGGCCAGGGGCACTGCTGCATAGAAGCAGGAGTGCCTCCGCCCCACCGTCTGGACCTATGGAGCCACCACCCTCCTTTAGCATCTGGGCTCCCTGCTCCATGCAGCCTGTGCCCCACCCCTCGCTGGGCGCACCTGCTCTGCCCCCTGCGGTCACCACCCCCTCCAGCCTGCAGCCCTGCATTTCCTTCCCTTTTCCATTCCTGCATCTTTTTCTCCTTCCCTTTCTGTCTTTCTGTCCTCTCAGCCTGTCTGCATGCAGGCCTTCCTTCCTCTCCTTCCTTATCCCCTCCTATCGCATTCTATGCTACCTACCATGGGCCTCGCAGCTGCCTGAGCCCATGACTGCCTGAGCCCCGGGGCCTCGCAGCCACTGTGGCTTTATCTGAAGACATCTGCCCTAATTAGCATGTTACCCTTTTATTAGTATAGATACCCCTTGCCTGGAATGCCATATTGCTTCTCTCTTTTCTTTCCAAATATTTTCTTACTATAGCTCCCCAACCCACTTCTCTTAGCTTCTACAGTGCTACTAGTACTAAGTTATGTCTCACTTTGGCCCCTAATTATATACTGTCTTGTATTCTTTGCTAGTTGTTTCCTTTATAATGTTTTCTCCCCAATTTACAACTTTTCTTTTCTTCTACATTTTAATTTCGCTTACACTCTGTATCATCTAACAGTCTTGGTGAAAATATTGTTAATAATTTTCTTTCTGTTTTGGCAGTGTGTGTGAGCACAGCAAAGATAATTTTATGACCCCCTCCAACATGGGGGTAATCTTTGGTCCCACGCTGATGAGAGCTCAGGAGGATACTGTGGCTGCCATGATGAATATCAAATTCCAGAACATTGTTGTAGAAATCCTAATTGAGCACTTTGTAAAGGTATGTATTTCCTGCCCTCACCACCACTCCTCCAAACATGTTGTAACACTTTTTCCTAGCTACGTTTTAGAGTTGTGTCTCCTTTCCTGGGGCAAGTTGATAATGGAAGGAAATTCCATTATGGCACAATTACATTTAACAACATGTTTGCCACTGTGAAATTAATTTATTCAGCAAATATTGCTTAATTATGTAACTATTTCATTATCAAGCACCATGCTCATGGTATAGAAGGAGAAAAATATCACTATAACTATAAGGAGTTAGCAGTGTAATATGGTGATAGACATTTAAACAAAGGAAATGATAGCAATATGTACAATGAAACTATAAAGAAAGCGATACATATACTTAGTTAAACCCATATCATTCTGAAATAATTTAAAGTGCTATATTTTTATGATATGTAAAATATGAGGTAGTGTACATTATAATTAGGTCAAGTAAAAAAGTATAAATAAGGATAGAGACAGAAAATGGACCCAGGAATGAGGCAAGACAAAAATTATTTATTGACAAGTCTTGTGCACTTGCTTCAGATGTTCCTACATTTGATTCTATACTTTGTAATAGCCAATGCCATCCTAACAAGGCATAATTCAATAAAAACTTTTCTGCAAGTGGATGAGACTGATGATGTAATCCAGGTGGTATCCACAGTTGAAATATAATGTCTACCAGATGTGTTACATTAGATAGAAGTTAGTCTTCTAAGACTCTACATATAAACACTCTGGCTCCAACACAAGAGACATTTATTTCTTTGTTGTGGAATAGTCCAGCAAGGTGGTCCAGGGCCAGTATGGTGACTTGATGGGCACAAACGCAGGTTTCTTCCTTCTTTCTCTGCCATTGCTAAGGTACTGCTTCATGTGCATGACTAAATATCTTCTATATTATATCAACTGAGAAGGATGAAATAAAGGGAAGTAGAGGATACAGTTCTTTCCTTTAATGTCTTGTCCTGAAAGTCATACATTTAACTTTCATTAACTTACTATTTGTCAGAATTTAATCTCATGTTCACATCTAGCTAGAAGAGAGTCAGGGAAGTATAGTTTTTTTTTGGTGGGGGGCATCCATGTGCCCAGTATTTCATACAAATAAGAAATACAGAATGGGAAACTTTTAGTGAGGTACAAAAAAGCTCAGTTTTAGGTAGGTAGGATTAGAGATTCCTGAAAGACTGACTCTGAATCTAAATCAGGGATTGGCAAACCTTTTCTTAAGGAACCATATAGTAAATATTTTAGACTTTGAAGGTTATAGAACTCTGTCACAACTACTCACATACACCTTTGTATTGGGAAAGCCATAGACAACATGTAAACAAGTGAATCCTATATAATAAAGAGGTAATATGCAAATTGACCCTCATGCCCTCACAAGATGGCCGCCCCATGTTGTCACAAAATGGCCACCTCCACGTCATCACAAGATAGCTGCCACAAGATGTCCACCCTCATGTCATCACAAAATGGCTGCCCCACATCATCACAAGATGGCCACTCCACATTGTCACAAGATGGCCAGCATGGGAGGGTAATTGGGGGCACCTGGGCCGGCAGGAGCAGTTAGGTCAATCAGGCCGGCAGGGGAGCAGTTAGGGGGCTATCAGGCTGGCAGGCAGAAGTGGTTAGGAGCAATCAGGCAGGCAGGCAGGCAAGTGGTTAGGAACCAGCAGTCCTGGATTGTGAGAGGGATGTCCGGCTGCCAGTTTAGGCCCGATCCCTACAAACCGGCAGTTGGACATCCCTTGAGGGGTCCCAGATTGGAGAGGGTGCAGGCCAGGCTGAAGGACAACCCCCCGCCAGTGCACAAATTTCATGCACCAGGCCTCTAGTATTTTAATAAAGTTCTATTTACAAGCAGGCAGGAGGTCTGTGGGCTATAATTTCCTGACCATTATTATTTGCCAAGTACTGTTTAAAACACTGGAGATACAGCCCTCGTAAGTTTATATTCTAAAGAAAGTAGAAAAACGGTATGTATTTAAAATTAGTAGCATATATTGTATGTTAGGTTCTGTCTCTATCCTTATTTATACTTTTTTACTTGATCTAATTATAAGAAGCTTTAAGAAAAAAATAAAGCAGAGAAGGGAAGTGGTTTTACAGTTTCATTTTTCACTTTTCAATTAAATTTGACATTCAATATTAGATTGATTTCAGTTATATAGCATAGTGGTTAGACTATATAACTTACAACATGATTCCCCTGATAAGTCTAGTACCCCCCTAATACCATACGTAGTTATTACAATATTGATGACTATTGTAGTCTGTAACTACTTTGTAACTGTCTATTTGTACTTCCTAATCTCTGAACTTTTTTCACCCAGCCTCACACCCCCTTCTTACCTGGCAACAAACATTTTATTCTCTGTATCTATGAGTTTGTTGTTTTGTTTGTTCATTTATTTTGTTTTTTAGATTCCACATATAAGTGAAACCATATACAAATATTAACTCAAAATAAATCAAAGACCTAAATGCAATATCTGAAACAATAAATTACATAGAAGGAAACATAGATACTAAACTTATGGACCTTGGGCATAGAGTACATTTTATGAATTTGACCCCAAAGGCAAAAGAAGTAAAGGCAAAAATAAACAAATGGGACTATATCAAACTAAAAAGCTTCTGCACAGCAAAAGAAACTCCCAACAGAATAAAAAAGAAACTGACTGAATGGGAGAAGATATTTGCAAACAACAGCTCTGATAAGGGGTTAACAGCCAAAATATATTAAGAACTCATACAACTCAATACCAAAAAAGAATCCATTTCTAAACTGAGCAGAGGATCTGAATAGACACTTCTCCAAAGAAGATATACAAATGTTCAACAGATATATGAAAATATGTTCAACTTCACTATTAGGAAAATGCAAATCAAAACTACAGTGAAATACCACCTCACTCCTGTTAGAATGGCTATTATCAACAAGAAAAGTAATAACAAGTGTTGGAGAGGTTGTGGAGAAAAAGGAACCCTCATTCATTGCTGGTGGGAATGTAAACTGGTACATTCATTAGGGAAAATAGTATGGAGGTTCCTAAAAAAATTAAGAATATGCTGAGAGTTGTGAAATAGGTGAAGGGATTAAGAAAACAAACCTTATAGACACAGGCTATAGTGTGGTAATTACTAAAAGGAAAGAGGTTGGTGGAGGCATAATAGAGTAAAGGGGGGATAAATGGTGATGGAAGGAGATTTGACTTGGGGTGGTAAATACACAATACAATATACAGATGATGTATTGTAGAATTGTATACTTGGAATCTGTGTAATTTTATTAACCAATGTCACCCTAATAAATTCAATTTAAAAAACACATACAGAGCCCAGCCTGCATGGCTCAGTGTTTGAGTGTTGACCTATAAACCAAGAGGTCAGGGTTCGATTTCTTGTCAGGGCACATGGAGTTGATCCCCAGTGTGGGGCATGCAGGAGGCAGCCAATCAATGATTCTCTCATCATTGATGTTTCTATCTCTCTCTCCCTCTCCCTTCCTCTCTGAAATCAATACAATTATATATATATTTAAAACAAGCAAAAAAAAAAAAAAAAACAAATATAGGTCAGAAAGGAACCAATATAACTTTCCCTATTGCCAGTGGTATGACTTTCTATATAGCAAATCCCAAAGTATCTATAAAAATGCTCCTTGAACTAATAAGGGAGTTTATCAATGCTGCAGCATACAAAGCCAACATGCAAAAATTAATTTAATTTTTTTTTGCAGTAGAGAAATTAAAGCCATTTATTATCAGGGTGCCAAAACAGAAGACCGGAGAGTTAGATCTCAAAATTCCAGCTCTCCAAAGGTTTTTCTTTTTATCTTTTGTTTATTTTTTTGTAGTTGACAGTATTACACATGTCTCTCATTCCCCACCCCTTTTCCCCCCTCTGCCTAGCCCTTACCCACCCCTAGGTCTTCACCACTCTATTGTCCATACCAATGGGCTATGCATATAAGTGTATCAATTCTTTGGTTTATCTCTCCTCGCCTGCCCACCCCCACATGGAGGTATGTCAGTCTGTTCCACGCCTCCATGCTTCCAGTCTTATTTTGTTGGTCAATTTGCTTTGTTCATTAGATTCCACAAATAAGTGAGATCATGTTATATTTGTCTTTCTCAGATTGGCTTATTTTACTTAGCATGATATTCTCCAGGTCCATCCATGCTGTCCCAAAGGATAAGAGATCCCTCACTTTTACAGCTGCTTAGTATTCCATTGTGTAAATGTCCCACAGTTTTTTATCCACTCATCCACTGATGGGCACTTGGGCTGTTGCCAAATCTTATCTATTGTAAATAACACTGCTATGAACACAGGGGTTCATATATCCTTTCTGATTGGTGTTTTGGGATTCTTATGATAAATCCCCAGAATGGGATCACTGGATCAATGGGAGTTCCATTTTTAATTTTTTGAGGAATCTCTATACTCTTATCCGTAGTGCCTGGATCAATCTGCATTTCCACTAGCAGTGTACTAGGGTTTTCTTTTCTCCACATCCTCACCAGCAACTTGTTGTTTGTTGATTTGTTGATGTTAGCAATTCTGATACTTATAAGGTGATATCTCACTGTGGTTTTAATTTGCATTTCTCTGATGACTAGTGACTTTGAGCATTTTTTCATATGTCTCATGGCCATTTGTATGTCTGATTTAGAGAAGTGTCTATGCAGGTCCTCTGCCCATTTTTTTATTAGATTGTCTTCCTTTTGTTAAGTATGACTTCTCTGTAAATTTGGGAGATTAAAACCTTATCTGAAATATAATTGGCAAATATGTTTTCCCATGCAGTGGGCTCTCTTATTATTTTGTTGATGGTTTCTCTTGCTGTGCAGAAGCTTTTTATTTTGATGTAGTTCCATTTGTTCATTTTGTTCTTAGTTTCCATTGTCCAAGGAGATGTATAGGTAAACATATTGCTACGAGAGATGTCTGAGATTTTGCTGCCTATGGTATCTTCTAAGATTTATTTTTCTTTTCGTTTTCTTCGAAAATTTTTATGGTTTTACATCTTACATTTAAGTCTTTTATCCATTTTGAATTTATTCTTGTGTGTGGTGTAAGTTGGTGATATAGCTTCATTTTTTGCATGTACCTGTCCAGTTTTCCCAACACCGTTTATTGAAGAGACTGTCTTGACTCCATTGTATGTTCTTGCTTCCTTTGTGAAATAGTTTTAAAAATATATATTTTTTTTTATTTCAGAGAGGAAGGGAGAGGGGGAGAGAGAGAGAAACATCAATGATGAGAGAAAATCATTGATCAGCAGCCTCCTGCATGCCCCCTACTTGGGATCGAGCCTGTAACCCAAGCATGTTCCCCTTGCCGGAATTGAACCCAGGACCCTTCATTCCACAGGCCAACACTCTATCCACTGAACTAAATAGGCTAGGGATGCTTTGTCAAATATTAATTGAGCATAATAGCTTGGGTTGATTTCTAGGGTCTCTGTTCTATTCCATTGGTCTATATGCCTGTTCTTGAACCAGTGCCAGGCTGTTTTGAATACAGTGGCTTTGGAGTAAAACTTGATGTCTGATATTGTGATCCTGCCAACTTTGTTCTTCTTTCTCAATATTGCTGTGGCTATTCAGCATCTTTTTTTTTTTTATTATTCCAAATGAATTTTTGGAGTGTTTGTTCTCGGTCTGTGAAATATGACATTGATATTTTAATCAGGATTGCATTGAATCTATAGATTACTTTGGTTAGTATGGATATTTTAGTGATGTTGATTTTACCAATCAATGAGCACAGTATATTATTCCACTTCTTTAAAACTTCCTCTATCTCTACATTCAACATCCTGTAGTTTTCTGAGTACAGGTCTTATACCTCCTTGGTTAAGTTTATTCCTAAGTATCAATATTTTTGTTGTAGTGGTAAATGGGATTGTTTGTTCAGTTTCTCTTTCTGAGAGTTCCTTATTGGTGTATAAAAATGCCATAGATTTCTGGGTATTACTTTTGTATCCTGCTACATTGCCAAGTTCATTTATTAAATCTAGTGGGTTTTGGTGCAGTCTTTAGGGGTTTCTACGTACAATATCATGTCATCTGTGAATAATGAGTGTTTTATTTCCTCCTTTCCAATTTGATGCCTTTTATTTCTTTTCCTTATCTGGTCACTATTGCTAGCACTTCCAGTACTATCTTGAACAGGAGAGGGAAAGGGGGCATCCCTGTCTTGTTCCTGTTCTTAGGGGAAATGGTTTTTAGTATTTGCCCATTGAGTATGATGTTGGCTGTAGGTTGGTCATATAGGGCTTTTATTATGTTGAGGTATGATACCTCTATTCCCACTTTGCAGAGATTTTTCATCAAAAAAGAGTGTTGGATTTTGTCAAATGCTTTTTCTGCATTTTTCTGCAATTGATATGATTATATGATTTTTAAAAAATTCTTCATTGTTTACAGTATTACATGAGTCTCCTTTTTCCCCCATTGACCTCTCCCCCATCACATCCTCCCCCAAGCACAAGCCCTCACCCTGCTACTGTCTGTGTCCATTTTGCTCATATGCATGCATACAAGTCTTTTGATTGATCTCTTACCCCCTCCCCCCCCCCACCTTCCCTCATAGGTTGTACAGTCTGTACGATGCTTCTATGTCTCTGATTCTATTTTTGTTCATCAGATTATGTTTTTCATTATATTCCACAAATGAGTGAGATCATGTGATATTTATCTTTCTCTGACTGGCTTATTTTGCTTAGTATTATGCTCGCAACTTAAAGAATTAGAAAGAGAGCAACAAGAAAAGCCCAAAGTAACAAGAAGGAAGGAAATAATAAAGATCAGAGCAGAAATAAGCGACATAGAGACCAAAACAAAACAATACGAAAGATCAGTAAACCAAGAGCTGGTTCTTTGAAGGGATAAACAAGATTGATGAACCTCTAGCCAGGCTCACCAAGAAACAAAGAGAGAGGACCCAAATAAAGAAAATCAGAAATGAAAGAGGTGAAGTAACAACTGACCCCACAGACTTACAAAGGATTGTAAAAAAAAAAAATACTATGAACAACTCTACTTTGACAAACTGGAAAACTTGATGAAATGGACATATTCCTAGAAAAATGCAAGCTTCCATAATTCAATCAGGAAGAATCAAAAAACCTGAATAGGCCAATAAGTACTGATGAAATTGAAACAGAAATCAAAAATCTTCCAGCGAACTAGAGAGCATTATGATCATGTGATTTTTGTCTTGCAATCTGTTTATGAGCAGTATCACATTTATTGATTTGCAAATATTGTACCAGCTATGCATCCCCAGAATAAATCCAACTGGGTCATGGTGTATGATCTCTTTAATGCATTGCTGAATCCGATTTCCTAAAATGTTGTTGAGGATTTATTATCTAAGTTCATTAGGGATATAGGTCTGTAGTTCCCTTTCTTTGTAGTGCCTTCATCTGGTTTTTGAATTAGGTTAATGCTGGCCTTATGGAAAGAGCTTGGACTTGATCCTTCCTCTTGAATTTATTGGAATAGTCTGAGAAAGATAGGTGTTATTTCTTCTTTGAATGTTTGGTAAAACTCCCTGGGAAGCCATCCAGACAAGGACTTTTTTTTTTCTAGAAGGTTTTTTTTATTATTATTATTACTGCTTTAATTTCATCAGTAGTCATTGGCCTTTGCAGAATTTTGGATTCTTCCTGATTGAGTTTGGAACATTGTATTTTTCTAGGAATATGTTCATTTCATCCAGGTTGTCCAGTTTGTTGGAATAGAGTTGTTCATAGTATTTTTTTAAGATTCTTTGTATTTCTGTGAAGTAAGTTATTATTTCACCTCTTTCATTTCTGATTTTGTTTATTTGGTTCCTCTCTCTTTGTTTCTTGGTGAGCCTGGCTAAAGATTCATCAATCTGGATTATTCTGTAAACCAGCTGTTGGTTTTATTTGTCTTTTGTATTGTTTATTGCTCTCTATGTCATGTATTTCTGCTTTGATCTGTATTATTTCCTTCCATCTACTTACTCTGGGCTTTTCTTTTTCTTAATTTCATTATTAAGGTATTACATATGTGTCCTTATTCCCCCATTACCCCCAACCCAAAAATTCATGCCCTTACCCCCCTGTTGTCTGTGTCCATTGATTAGGCCTATATGCATGCATATAAGTCCTTTGGTTGATCTCTCCCCCTTACCCCCACCGTCCACTACCTTACCTGAGGTGTGACGTTCTGATCAATGTTTCTGTCTCTGGATCTGTTTTTGTTCATCAGTTTATGTTGTTCATTATATTCCATAAATGAGTAAGATCATATGATATTTATCTTTCTCTCCCTGGCTTATTTCACTTAGCATAATGCTCTCCAGCTCCACCCATGTTGTTGCAAATGGTAGGAACTCCTTCTTTTTTACCAGCAGCGTAGTATTCCATTGTGTAGATGTACCACAGTTTTTTAATCCACTCATCTGTTGATGGGCACTTAAGCTGTTTCCAAATCTTAGCTGTGGTGAATTGTGCTGCTATAAACATAGGGGTGCATATATCCTTTCTGATTCGTGTTTCTAGTTTCTTGGGATATATTCCTAGAAGTTGGATTGCTGGGTCAAATGGGAGTTCATTTTTAGTTTTTTGAGGAAACTCCATATTGTTCTCCACAGTGGCTGCACCAGTCTCCATTCCCACCAGCAGTGCACGAGGGTTCCTTTTTCTCTGCATCCTCGCCAGCACTTGTCATTTGTTGATTTTTTGATGATAGCCATTCTGTCAGGTGTGAGATGGTACCACATTGTTGTTTTGATTTGCATCTCTCTGATGATTAGTGACTTTGAGCAGGTTTTCCTGTGTCTCTTGGCCTTTCTTCTGTCTTCTTTCAAAAAGTATCTATTTAGGTCAGTTGCACATTTTTTGATTGGGTTGTTTATCTTCATTTTGTTAAGTTGTATGAGCTCTCTGTAAATGTTGGCGATTAAACACTTATTGATATCATTGGCAAATATGTTCTCCCATGCCATGTGCTTTCTTGTTGTTTTGTTGATGGTTTCCCTTGCTGTGCAAAAGCTTTTTATTTTGATGTAGTCCCATTTGTTTATGTTCTCTTTAGTTTCCATTGCCCTAGGAGCAGTATCAGTGAAGAAATTGCTTCGGCATATGTCTGAGATTTTGCTGCCAATGGATTCCTCTCATATTTTTATGGTTTCCGTCAAATGTTTAAGTCCTTGATCCATTTTGAGTTTATTTTTGTGTATGGTGTAATTTGGTGGTCTAGTTTCATTTTTTTGCATGTATCTGTCCAATTTTCCCAACACCATTTATTGACCAGACTGTGTTGACTCCATTGTATTCTCTTGCCTCATTGTCAAATATTAATTAGGCATAGTGTTTGGGTCGATTTCTGGGTTCTCTATTCTATTACATTGGTCTATATGTCTGTTCTTGTGCCAGTACCAGGCAGTTTTGAGACCAGTGGTTTTGTAATACAGCTTGATATCTGGTATTGAGATCCCACCTACTTTTTTCTTCTTTCTCAGGATTGCTGAGTCTATTCGGGGTCTTATTTTATTCCAGATTAATTTTTGGAAAGTTTGTTCTATATCTGTGAAATATGCCGTTGTTTTTTTAATTGGAATTGTATTGAATTTATAGATTACTTTGGGTAGTATGGACATTTTGATGATGTTGATTCTACCAACCCATGAACATAGTATGTTCTTCCATCTGTTTATGTCTTCCTCTATGTCTTTTTTCAGTGTCCTGTAGTTTTCCACGTATAGGTCTTTTACCTCCTTAGTTAAGTTTACTCCTAGGTATCTTAATTTTTGGGGGGATGGTAAATGGGATTGCTTTGTTAGTCTCTCTTTCTGTAAGTTCATTATTGATGTATAGAAGTGCCATAGATTTCTTGGTGTTAATTTTGTATCTTGCTACATTGCTGAATTCATTTATTAAGTCTAATAATTTTTTGATGGAGTCTTTAGGGTTTTCTATATACAGTATCATGTCATCTATGAAAAAGGACAGTTTTACTTCTTTTCCAATTGGGATGCCTTTTATTTCTTCTTCTTGTCTGATCACATTGGCTAGTACTTCCAGCACTATGTCGAATAGGAGTGGTGAGAGTGGGCATCACTGTCTTGTTCCTGTTCTTAGGGGAGATGGTTTTAGTTTTTGCCCATTGAGTATGATGTTTGCTGTGGGTTTATCATATATGGCTTTTATTATGTTGAGGTATGATCCTTCTATTCCCATCTTGCTGAGAGTTTTTATCAAGAAAGGGTGTTGGATTTTGTCAAATGCTTTTTCTGCATCAATTGATATGACTATGTGATTTTTATCTCTCAATTTGTTTATGTGATGTATCACGTTTATTGGTTTGCGGATATTGTACCATCCTTGCATCCTACTTGGTCATGGTGTATGATCTTTCTGATGTACTGCTGGATCCGATTTGCTAGAATTTTGTTGAGGATTTTGGCATCTATGTTCATGAGGGATATTGGCCTGTAATTCTCTCTCATTGTGTTGTTTTTATCTTGTTTTGGTATTAGGGTGATGCTGGCTTCATAGAAGGAGCTTGGAAGTGTTCCTTCCTCTTGAATTTTTTGGAATAATCTGAGGAGGATAGGTTTTAGTTCTTCCTTGACTGTTTGGTAAAACTCCACTGTGAATCCTTCTGGCCTGAGCTTTTGTTTGCTGGAAGCTTTTTGATGATTGCTTCAATTTCTTCCATAGTTATCAGCCTATTGAGATTTTTAGAATCTTCCGGAGTGAGTTTTGGAATGGTGTATTTTTCTAGGAATGTGTCCATTTCCTCATTATTGTCTAGTGTTAGAATAGAGTTGTTCATAGTATTTTGTAACAATCCTTTGTATTTCTGTGGGGTCTGTTGTTATTTCGCCTCTATCATTTCTGATTTTGTTTATTTGGGTCCTCTCTCTTTGCTTCTTGGTGAGCCTGGCTAGAGGTTCATCAATCTTGTTTATCCTTTCAAAGAACCAGCTCTTGGTTTCATTGATCTTTTGTATTGTGTGTTTTTGGTTTTTTTTGGTCTCTATGTTATTAATTTCTGCTCTGATTTTTATTATTTCCTTCCTTCTGCTCACTGTGAGCTTTTGTTGTTGCTCTCTTTCTAATAATTCTTTGAGTTGTAGAGTTATATGACTTATTACTATTTTTTCTTGTTTTTTGAGGTAGGCCTGTAGAGCTATGAACTTCCCTCTCAGGACTGCTTTCATTGTGTCCCATAGATTTTGGACTGTTGTGTTTTCATTGTCGTTTGTTTCCAGGATGTTTTTAATTTCTTCTTTGATCTCTTTGGTAAACCAATCATTGTTTAATAGCATGCTATTCAGCTTCCAAGTGTTTGAATTTTTTGGAATGTTTTTATTGTAGTTTACTTCTAATATTATGTCATTGTGGTCTGAGAAAATGCTTGATATGATTTCAGTCTTTTTGAATTTTGGAACACTTTGCTTGTGACCCAATATGTGGTCTGTTTTTGAAAATGTCCCATGTGCACTTGAGAAGAAAGTATATTCCATGGCTTTGGGGTGAAATGCTCTGAAGATGTCAATTAGGTCCATCTGATCTAGTGAGTAATTTAGAATTTCTCTTTCTTTGCTCATTTTTTGTCTAGAGGATTTATCCAGTGATGTCAGTGGTGTATTAAAGTCCCCTCCTATGATTGTATTGTTGTCAATCTCTCCCTTGATATATTCCAGGAGATTTTTTATGTATTTCGGTGCTCCTGCATTGGGTGCATATATGTTTACCAGGGTTATATCCTCTTGTTGTATCGATCCCTTTATTATTATGAAGTGGCCTTCCTTATCTCTTCTTATGGCCTTTACTTTGAGGTCTATTTTTTCAGATATAAGTACTGCTACCCCAGCTTTTTTTTTCATTTCCATTTCCCTGAAAGATGTTTTTCTATCCCTTCACTTTCAGTCTGTCTCTGTGAGTCCCTTTTTCTGTGGTGGGTCTCTTGTAGACAGCACATATATGGGTCGTGTTTTTTTATCCTTTCAGTCACTCGATGTGTTTTGATTGGAGCATTTAGTCCTTTTACATTTAAAATTATTATTGAAAGGTACTTGTTTGTAGCCATTTTTATTTTTTGTGTTGTGTTCCTTCTTCCCTTTTTATTTCTTCTTTTAACACCAGTCTCTTTAGCATTTCTTGCATTGCTGGCTTGGTAGTGATAATTTCCCTTAGCCTTTTTTTTTTTGTCTGTGAAGCTCCTTATTTCCCCTTTAATTTTGAATGATAGCCTTGCTGGATAGAGTATTCTTAGATTAAGTCCTTTGCTTTGCATCACTTTGTAAATTTCCTTCCATTTTCTTCTGGCCTGATGTGTTTCTGTTGAGAAACCATTTGATAATCTAATGGGAGCTCCCTTGTATGTAACTTTCTGTCTCTCTCTTGCAGCCTTTAAAGTTTTCTCTTTGTCCTGAACATTTGCCATCGTAATTATGATGTTTCTTGGTGTGGGTGTTTTTGGGTTCATCCTGTTTGGGACTCTCTGTTCTTGTGTGACTTTTCTTCCCCATATCAGGGAAGTTTTCTGACATTATTTCTTCAAATAGGTCTTCTAACCCTTGTTCTTCTTCCTGTTGTTCTGGAACCCCTATTATTCATATGTTGCTTCGTTTCATGTTGTCCCATATCTCCCTTAGGCTCTCCTCCTGTCTTTTCATTTGTTTTCTCCAATTGCAATTCAGTTTGGCTGTGTATTCCTTCCCTGTCTTCTAATTCACTAATTCGGTCCTCCGCTTCTCCTAGCCTACTGTTGAAACTTTCCATGGTGTTTTTTTATTGCAGGTATATCACTCTTCATTTCTTCTTGATTCTTACATAAGTTGTTGATTTTTTCTTCCATCCGGTTTATGAACTCTATGACCCTTATTCTGAATTCTCTTTCTGACATTTTGCATGCCCCTGTTTCACTTAGCTGCTTTTCTGGCGACTCCTCCTTTTCTTTCCTTTGGGGGTATCTTTGTCTACCCAATTTTAGTCTCAACGCCTGATCTAGATGTCCAGTTGTGCAGGGGCTGCTCCTTGGGTGGCAGTGGCTTCTCAGGCTGCAGTTGCTCCTCGGGCGGTCATGGTAGCAGCTGCTTCTCAGTTGGCAGCAGCTCCTCTGGTGGATGCTGTTCAGAGCAGTGGTATCTCCTCTGGCTGGTGGGGGAGGCTGCTCATACAGCTGCTGTTGTTTGGACGGGGGTGGGCTGATTATGAGGTTGCTGCTCCTCGGATGGGGACAGGTTGCATGTGGCCGCTGCTCCTTGGACAGGGGCTGGCTGCTCACATGGCTGCTGTTCCTCCGACAGGGGTGGACTTCTCATGTGGCTGCTGCTCTTTAGATGAGAGCTGGCTGCATGCTGCTGCTGTTACTCAGATGGAGCAGGCTGATCGTGATGCCGCTGCTCCTTGGACAGGGACAGGTTGCTTGCAGGGCTGCTTTTCCTTGTACGGGTGCGGGTTGCTTGTGCAGCTGCTTCTCCTTGGACAGGGGGTGGTCTGCTTGCACGGCTGCTGCTCCTTGGGTGGGAGTGAGCTGCACGTGCTGTTGCTGCTCCTAGGACAGGGCGGGCCGCTCACCTGGCTCCTTCTCATTGGACAGGTGCAGGCTGCATGTGGATGCTGCTCCTCAGACCAGTGCGGATGGCACAGGGCTGCTGCTCCTCAGATATGGGCGTTCTGCTTGTGTGGCTGCTGCTCCTTAGAAGGGTGTGGGCTGCTCACACATCTGCTGCTCCTCGGATGGGGGCGGGCTGCTCACACACCTGCTGCTCCTCGGATGGGGGCAGGTGGCTTGTTTGTCTCTTGCTCCTCAGAAGGGGGCAGGCTGCTCACACAGCTGCTGTTCCTTGGATGGGGGCAGAGGGCTCGTGCAGCTACTACTCCTCGAAAGGGGGCAGTCTACTCACACAGCTGCTGCTCCTCAGATTGGGGCGGGCTGGTCACACAGCTGCTGCTCCTTGGAAGGGGGTTGATGCTCGTGTGGCTGCTACTCCTTTGATGGGGGCAGGTTGCTTGCACAGCTGCTGCTCTTCGGACAGGTGCAGGGTGTGGGTTGCACGCAGCTGCTGCTCCTCGGATGGGGGCCAGCTGTTTGGGGCTGCTGCTCCTCAGTAGTGGGTGGGCTGCTTGAGCAGCTGCTGCTCCTCGGATGGGGTGAGCTGCTTGTGTGGATGCTGCTCCTCTGACAGGGGAACTGGCTGCTCACACAGCTGTTGTTCCTTGGACAGGGGGCAGGCCACATGAGGCTGCTGCTCTTAGGCCTAGGATGGGATGCTCATGGGGCTGCTGCTCCTTGGACAGGAGTGGGCTGCTTATGTGTCTGATGTTCACGTGGTTGCAGTGCCCTGGGCTAAAGCACTGGGCTGGTCAGAGGGGAGCCTGCTTCCGAAATCACAGGAGCCTGTGGCCGGGGTGGCTGGAGCCTTGTTGACCGTGGGATCACAGCCTAGGTAGCAGGTCCCTGGCAGGGGTGGCTCTAGAGTCCCAGGTGTTCTCTGAGGGCACTCTGAGTGGATTTGAAGCTGGGCACCCAGTTACAGCAGCTCTTCCCTTCAAAAAGGCTAGGCCTCTGAGGATAAGCTGGCCTCCCAGTACTGTTTGCAATAGTAGCAGAAGCTGCCTAGTTAGGCGAGCCCGATTAGTCTGCCCCTGAAGGTCCTGTGGGATCTAACTGTGCCTCACTCACTCTCACACACACACACACACCACCTGACCACACTCTCCTCTTTTGCTCCCTCACTCACTCACTCATGCGCTCTCCCTCACTGCCGTATTTCTCCTGCCTTTGTAGTTGGGTCTGGGGTGTTATTGACCCATTCGTGGATGGAGTTTTCTCTCCAGGTGTCTGGTTATGTGGCTTGCTCTCAAGCCCCTTGGCCAGACAGGATAAAATTCACCTCATTAAGACTCAACACAAAGGGAACTACTCACAACACCAATAACCCCAATATAAGTGACCACCTGAGAAAAGAGAGGGGAGAGAAAAGAGAGCACAAATGATATCAGAGAGAGAGGAAAAGATAAGAGATAAAAGACAAAGGAAGAAAAAGGAGAATATATATATATATATATATATATATATATATATATATATATATGGGTAAGACACCACAGAACCAATAGATAAACCAAAAAAATACAAACACCAAACACCCAGCAAAGAGGGTTGGGGCAGAATATGTAGAGGCTGAGCTTATATACTGAAAATAAGATTAAGAATTGGATGAATATGGGGGGGACCTCAATTTAGTATTGAGGTAGTAGAAAGGGAATAAGTGGATAAGAAAGAGAGTGAGAAGAAAATAATAATAATAAATTTACAAAATAATTGATTTCAAAATGGTATAAAAATTAAAAATAGCAAATAAAACTAAAATATAGTGATGGAAAAGTAATGCGAAAAGAAATAGAAAATAAAGCAGCTAACAAAAACAGGAAAACAAAGAAAAAGGAAGAAAATAAGAAAAAAAGGGATAACAAAATAATAATAAAAAAATAATAAAATTGAAAAAAAGTGAAGTGTCGTTCCTTTGGCTAGCTTATGATCCCAGTCATCTGTACTGTACTGTTTCTCAGTTTCCCATTGCTGGGGCTGAAGGTTTCTCTTCAGGCAAACCCTGTGGACTCTCAGGGGAGTTTTCAGATTCCTTTGTATCATTCAGAGTGTAATCTGGGTGTGGCTATATTGGTTGCCTGGAGACTGGAGAGAGGGGCTATTTCTCAGGAGAAAATGGCAACCCGGGCTCAGGTATGACTCAGCACCAGACTCGCTAACACCTCTCCTGGACCGCCTACTCACCCAGATTTCACAAGTCCGCACCTTCTCCCACACCTCAGCCACAGGTAAGTGTCTGTATCCGAAAGGTCCTATGAACTAGTTTCAGTGAAGAAAGGCACAGGCCCCACAGTGGGGAGGGACTGCATCTCTACAAGCTCCTCTCTTGCCGGCACTGTGCGGTCCGGCCAGCCATTCAGGGCTACCTCTGAGCTCAGATTCAAAATCCAGAATCCAAGGTCCAAAATCCCCTACCTCCCACAGTCCCGTGGACCCTTTTTTACAGTCAGACGCTTTGCCTGTCCCCAGGGATGTGGCTTGGTGCGATGTGGTTTCTCCCTGACCCTCTGGACACAGAGGTCTGGCAGACTCTCCTGCCTAGATCCTTGATTTTACCTTCCTCCAGGGGACCTCTGCCTTCCTGGCTGCAAACTGTCTCATCAGCTGAGTCTCCTTCACCAGTTCGGGCTGAATTATATTTGTTTCAGCCACTCACTCTATTTGCTCCAGGGCAAGGCTCAGGATAAGTACGTCTATTCCACCGCCATTTTGTCGAGTCTGGGCTTTTCTTGTTGTTCTCTTTATAATCTGTTAAGTTGTGGTTTAGATAACTTATTATCAGTTTTTCAACTTTGTTTTGGAGGTAAGCCAGCAGTGCTATGAACTTCCCTCACAGGATTGCTTTCACTGTTTCCCCCCTTTTTTTCTTTTGGATTGTTGTATGCTCATTTTAATTTGTTTCCAGGATGTTTTTAATTTCTTCTTTGATCCCTTTGGTAAACCATTTATTATTTGATAGCGTGCTATTTAGCCTCCATGTTTTTAATTGTTTTTGAGTGTTTTTATTGTAGCTGATTTCTAATTTCATGCCATTGTGATCTGAGAAGATGGGTGATATGATTTCAATCTTCTTGAACTTGTAGAGACTTGTTTTGTGTCCCAGTATGTTGTCTGACTTTGAAAATGTCCCATGTGTACTTGAGAAAAATGTATATTCTGTAGCTTTGGGGTAAAATGTTCTGAGAATGTCAATTATTTCCTTCTGATCTAGTGAGTTGTTTAGGATTTCTGTTTCCTTGTTGATTTTTTTTTCTATAAGATTAATTCAGAGATATCAGTGGGGTGTTAAATTCCCCTACTATGATCATATTGCTGTTGATCTCTCCTTTGATATCCTCCAGAAGTTTTTTTTTTAAATATATATTTGTATGCTCCTATATTGGGTGCATATATATTTTCCAAAGTTATATCCTCTTGTCGAATCAATCCCTTTAGCATTATGAAGTGGCCCTCATTATCTCTTATTATGGCCTTTACTTTGAGGTCTATTTTGTCAAATATAAGTATTGCTACCCCAGCTTTGTTTTTTTTATTTTTTCATTTCCATTTGCCTGAAAAAAATTTTCCATTTCTTCACTTTCATTCTGTGTGAGTTCTTTGTTCTGAGTTGGGTCTCTCCCACAGCATGCATATATATATATATATATATATATATATATATATATATATATATATATATATGTCATGTTTTCTTGTCCATTCAGCTACCCTATGTCTTCTGATTGGAGCACTTAATCCATTTACATTTAAGGTTATTGTTGATAGGTTCTTGTTCTTTCCTCCCTCTCTTTCTCTTTCATCTTTTTACAATAGTCCCTTTAGCATTTCTTGAGTTGCTGGTTTGGTGGTATTAAACTCCTTTAGCCCTTTTTGTCTGTGAAGCCCCTGATTTCCCCTTCAATTTTGAATGATAGCCTTGCTGGATAGAGTCGTTTTGGTTCCAGTCCCTTGCTTTTCATTACTTTGTTTATTTCATGCCACTCCCTTGTGGCCTGATGTGTTTCTATTGAGAAACCTGCAGACAGTCTAATGGCAGCTCCCTTGTATGTAACTTTCTCTCTCTCTCTCTCTCTCTCTCTCTCTCTCTCTCTCTCTCTCTCTCTCGCAGCCTTTAAAATTCCTTCATTGTCTTTAACATTTGCCATTTTAATTATGATGTGTCTTCGTGTGGGTCTTTTTGGATTCATCTTGATTGGGACTCTCTGTGCCTCCTTAACTTGTGTGACATTTTCCTTCATCAGGTTGAGGAAGTTTTGTGTCATTATTTCTTCAAACAGGTTCTCTGTTCCTTGCTTACATTCTTTCCTTTCTGGCATTCTTGTGATGTGGATGCTACATTTCATGTTGTCCCAGAGCATGCTTAAGCTATCCTCCTGATTTTTAATTTATTTTTCTATTTGTTGCTTTATTTGTTGCTATAATTTCTTCCAAATCAGTGATTTGATTCTCTGCTTTATCCAATCTACTTTTAATTCCTTCCAGTGTGTTCTTGATATCAGATATATTATTCTTCATTTCTGTTTGGTTTTTGTTCATGGTTTCTATTCCTTTTTTATACTGCCTTTTTTATACTGTTGTAAATTGCATTAAGTTCCTAAAGCATCTTTATAAACATTGCTTTGAACTCTATGTCTGATAGGTTGCTTGCCTTTTTTTCTCTCATTTGGGGGTTGTTCCTTTGTTTCCCCATTCTAGCTGTATTTGTTTATATGTATTAGATAAATCTGTTATGCCTCCCAGCCTTTATAGGATGGGCTTATATAGATAATGTCTTGAAGAGTTCAGTGGTGCTGTCTCTCTGATCTCCTGAGCTGGATGCTCTAGGAATGCCCCTTGAGTGTGTTATTTTGGGCTCTCCTGTTGTAATTGGAACTTGATTATTTATGCCCCATTCATGGTCCCTTCTGACTTTTTGACAGTGAGCCTCAACCCCAACCTCTTCATACCAGCCGAACAGGTGCTGACAGAAGAGAACCAGACACAATAGGACTGAACCAAAAACACCACAAAAATCAATCTATGCAAAGCAACAACAGGTAAGACTAAGAAGGAAAAAGAGAAAGCAGGGCAAAAAAAAAAAATAAGAATACTAAAAGACGTAAGATCAAAGACTTAGAGGGGATATAAAGAGAAAGAAGAAGAAAATGGCAATATGGGAACAAGAAGGAAACTAAAAGAACTAGTATAGGTCTGAAAAAGAAAAGGAAACAAAATAAATGAAATAATATTAATGAATTTAAAACACAGTAACAATGGTACATTAAGATATACATAGTAAAAGTTAAACAGAAAAAGAAAAGAGAAAGAAGAGAAAAATAAGATGAGAAAAATCAATATTAACAACAAAAGAGACAAAAAGAATAGAATCAAAGGAAAGAGAGAAATTAGAGATATGCAAGAAAAATGAGGAGAAAGGAAAAAAGGGGAAAAACAAACAACAACAAACAAAAGCCAGTTTGGAGAAAATATGTTCATACCACACATCTGATTAAGGACTCATAACTAGAATATATAAAGAATTCTCAAAACTCAATAGTAAAAAAAAAATCAAACAATCCCATATGAACCCAGCATCCAAACTAAGAATTAAACATTATCAACAATGTTAAAAAAAGAAAATAAGCCAAAGACATGAAAAGTATGTATGGATGACAAATAACCATATAAAGAGATGTTCAGGATCACCAGCCATTAGGGAGATGCTAATAAAGACCACATTAGTATCACTACACTGAGTGGCCAGATTATTATGATCTCTGAACGCATAATAATCTGGCCACTCAGTGTATATCCTATATAATAAAAGGCTAATATGCAAATTATCCCCTCGACCAGGAGTTGGACCAGCAGGCAGGCCGGCCAACTGCCCATGTCCCCTCCCCCTGTGGCCAGGATGGCTGGACCCCACCCATGCACAAATTCATGTACCAGGCCTCTAATATATATATATATATATATATATATATATATATATATATATATATATATATATATATATTATTCATTTTCTATCATTGCTGTAACAAATTATTACAAACTTTGTGGCTTAAAATATAACAAATGTATTATCTTAACAATTCTGGAGGTTAGGCATATAAAATTGGTTGGCATGCCGCATCTCTCTTTATAGCTTCTAGAAGCCCCCTGCGTTCCTTGGTTTGTGGGCCCTTCCCTCAAAGCATAGGACCTTCAAATCAATCTCAACCTGTTTCTGTGTCTGTCTCTGTCTCTCTCCCTCTCACACAAATATTTGCTTCTGTCATCACATTCCCTTATGTCTATGAACCTCCTGCCTCCCCCATTTAAGGACCCTTGTGATTATAGTGGGCCCACCTAGATAATATAGATAGATAGATAAATAGATAGATAGATAGATAGATAGATAGATAGATAGATAGATAGATAGATATGCCTAATATACAAAGTGTTAGACTACAGGAGTTTGACCGACCAGGAGTGCAATCATTCACTATGACTGTGCTGACCACCAGGGGGTGGTGTGGAATGAAGGGAGGCCCCAGCCAGCAGCTGCTAGGGACCCTACCCTTGCACGAATTTTGTGCACTGGGCCTCTATTTTAAGATAATCTTCTCATCTCAAAATTTTTACCTTAATCATATCTGTAGTCTCTTTTGTTATGTAGGTAACATAATAACAGGTTATGGGGATTATGGACATCTTGGAAATCATTATTCTGAAGGGTACCATTATTTTCAAGAGTATCAGTACTCTTCAAAAGTGTTATTATGGTCACGGAAGACAAAGAATTACTGAGGAACTATCACAGGCTGGAGGAGAATATGGTGACATGACAACTTAATGTCATGTGGGATCCTAGATTGCATTCTAGACCATAAAAAAGGGCATTAATTTAAAAATTGATAAAATTCCATCAAAACCTGTAGATTAGCTAATATTATTGTGCCCATGTTAATTTCTTGGCTTTAATAATTTCACTATGGTATAAGATGTTAACATTAGGGGAATCTGGATGAAAATTATATAGGAACACTGTACTAGTTTTGTAATTTTTCCATAAGCCTAAAATCATTTCAAAATAAAAAGTAAAAAAAAAAAAATGTTTCATTGATGTATACTGGCACCATCAGTATTTGGCTTATTTTCTCACATCCTCAGTAAACTTGGGTATTTCCAAATGTTTTAATGTTATCCAGCTGGTAATTGAATAATTATGTTTCATTGTTTTCAAATAAATTCTTAATTTATTAATTAAAATTTATTAATGAGATTGGGTATCTTTTCACATACTTTTAGTTGTTATATTAATTTGTTAGGATGCAACAACAAAATACCATGTACTGGGTAGGTTAAACCTTAGAAATTTATTTTTTCACAGTTCCAAAGGCTGGAAATCCTAAATCAAGGTGCTAATCAAGTCACGGCTATTTTCTGCTGAGGCCTCTCTCCTCAACTTGCAGATGGTCACCTTCTTGCTTTTTTCTCTGTGCATGTCCTCCCCTACTTGTCTCTTTTTCATCTTATAAGGACACAAGTCATATTTGCTTAGACCCCACATTTATGACCTCATTTAACCCTTATCACCTTTTAAAGGCCCTAAGTCCAAGTACAGACACATTAGGGGCAAAGTCTTGAAATTATTAATTTCGGGGGGGGGAATGCATTGTAGTTCGTAACAGCTGTCCATTTCAGTTGAGAGATTGGGCTAGCTAGATGATTGCTTGTATTGGGTTGATATTTGATTGTGTGCTTATCATTCTTGTGCACCCATTGAATCTTCACTTACTGAAAACTCCACTGGAGAATCGTGGTTACCTCTGTGAGAAGAAAGAGAGTACAATTGGTGAATGATCTTAAAGGAGTGGTGGTTACACAGGATTTTTTTTTTTAAAATATATTTTATTGATTTTTTTACAGAGAGGAAGGGAGAGAGATAGAGAGTTAGAAACATCGATGAGAGAGAAACATCGATCAGCTGCCTCCTGCACACCTCCTACTGGGGATGTGCCCGCAACCAAGGTACATGCCCTTGACCGGAATCGAACCCGGGACCTTTCAGTCCGCAGGCCGACGCTCTATCCACTGAGCAAAACCGGTTTCGGCAAGGATTTTTTTGTTATAATATTTTTAATCTCTTATTTACCTGAAATATTTCATAATAAATTATTTTAAAATATCCAATGGAAAGTGAGGAAATGAGCATCAAGTAGCTTGGTTGTAAAGGGAAAGGAAAATTGGAGGAGATATAATCCTCACCCAAAGTTATTTTTTCCATTGATTTCTAGAGAGAGGGGAATGGATGGAAAAGGGGGGAGGGATGGAGGGAGGGAGGGAGAGAGAGGAAGAAAAAGAGAGAGAGAGAGAGAGAGAGAGAGAGAGAGAGAGAGAGAGAGAGAGAGAGATACATTGATGTGAGAGAGGTACATCGATTGGTTGCCTCTCACACATACCCCCACTGGGGCAGGGGACACTGCAACCAAGGTATGTGCCCTTGACAGGGAATCGAACCTGTGATCCTTTGGTCCACAGGCCTCTGCTCTAACCATTGAGCAAAACTGGCAAGGGCCAAGAGAGAATTTTTGAAGGCTGGAAAACTTGTGCATCTTTATAAACCATGGGGAGTGGCGCTTTTGTGGAGGAAGACAATGAATATCTAAGTGAGAGAGGATATCTCATTGTGGTTTTAATTTGCATTTGTCTGGTCATTGGTGATATTGAGCATCTTTTCATATGCCTATTGGCCATCTGTTTGTCCTCTCACCTGTCATGGTGGCATCATAAAAAAATAAACAAGTGTTGGTTGGTAAGGATGTAGAAAAAAGGCAACCCTCATGCACGGATGGTGGGAATGAAAATTGGTACAATCGTATGGAAAACAGTATGCAGCTTCTTCTCACATTTAGAAATAGAACTGCCATATCCTCAGCAATTCTACTTTTGGAATTTATCTGGGAAAATTAAAAACACTAATTTGTAAAGATATACACATTCCTATGTTCATTGCTGCATTATTTTTTAGCAATAAACAATATTTCAAGAACAATGATTTTAAATATAATAATATTACATGCAATAAACATTAATATTTCAAAAAATGATTGTAAATATAATATTACCAAAACTGTACTAACAGTATAATACACAAAAGTTGTAGGAAATATTAAAAACCTGCAAAAAACAGGATTCTATTATATTCTAAAATATTTTTTTCTCTGGCTCTATTTTTGTTCATCAGTTTATGTTGTCCATTATATTTCACAAATGAGTGAGATCATATGATATTTATCTTTCTCCGGATGGCTTCTTTTGCTTAGCATAATGCTCTCCAGGTCTATCCATGCTATTGCAAATAGTAAGAGTTGCTTCTTTTTTATAGCAGCATACTATTCCATTGTGTAGATGTACCAGTTTTTTTAATCCACTGATCTGCTTATGGGCACTTAGGCTGTTTCCAAATCTTAGCTATGGTAAGTTGTGCTGCTATGAACATAGGGGTGCATATATCTTTTCTGATTGGTGTTTCTAGTTTCTTGGGATATATTCCTAGAAGTGGGATCACTGGGTCAAATGGGAGTTCCATTTTTAATTTTTTGAGGAAACTCCGAACTGTTTTCCACAGTGGCTGCACCAGTGTGCATATACACCAGCAGTACAAGAGGTTCCTTTTTCTCTGCATCCTCTCCAGCACTTGTCCTTTGTTGAATGTTGATGATAGCCATTCTGACAAGTGTGAGATGGTACCTCATTGTTGTTTTGATTTGCAGCTCTTGGATGATTAGTGACTTTGAGAATGTTTTCGTATGTCTCTTGGCCTTCTGTATGTCCTCTTTCAAAAAGTATCTATTTATAAATTTGCATTTTTTTATTGGATTGTTTATCTTCCTTTTGTTAAGATGTATGAATTCCTTGTAAATTTTGGAGATTAAACCTTTATTGGAGATAACATTGGCAAATATGTTCTCCCATGCCATGGGCATTCTTGTTGTCCTGTTGATGGTTTCTTTTGCTGTGCAGAAGCTTTTTATTTTGATGTAGTCCCATTTGTTTATTTTCTCCTTAGTTTACATTGTCCTAGGAGCTGCATCAGTAAAGATATTGCTATGACATATGTCTGATATTTTGCTGCCTATGGATTCTTCTAAGATATTTATGGTTTCCTGTCTTACATTTAAGTCCTTTATCCATTTTGCTGGATGCGATTTGCTAATATTTTATTCAGGATTTTAGCATCTAAGTTCATCAGGGATATTGGCCTGTAATTCTTTTCTTTGTAGTGTATTTATCTGGTTTTGGAATTAGAATAATTCTGGCCTCATAAAAAGAGTTTGGAAGTGTTCCTTCCTCTTGGATTTTCTGAAATAGTTTAAGGAGTATAGGTCTTAGTTCTTTGAATGTTTGGTAAAACTCCCCTGTGAAGCCATCTACCCTGGGCTTTTGTTTGGTGAGTTTTTTGATTACTGCTTCTTTTTCATCAGTTGTTATTGGCCTTTTCAGGCCTTCTGATTCCTCCTGATTCAGATTTGAGAGATTATATTTTTCTAGGAACTTGTTTATCTCATCCACATTGTCCAGCTTGTTGTATAGTTGTTCATAGTATTTTCTTACATCCTTTGTATTTCTGTGGTGTCAGTGGTTACCCATTCGCTTTTGTTTCTGATTTTATTTATTTGTATCCTCTCTTTTTGTTTCTTGATGAGTCTAGGTAACGGTTTATCAATTTTGTTTGTCCTTTCAAAGAACCAGCTCTTGGTTTCATTGAGTTTTGTATTGTTTTTTAAATCTCTATGTTATTTATTTCAGCTCTAATTTTTATTATGTCCTTCCTTTTACTTACTCTGGGCTTTTCTTATTGTTCTCTTTCTAGTTTTTTATGTTGTAGTTTCTAGTTCTTTATGTTGTAGGGTTAAATAGTCTATTGCTTATTTTTCTTTCTTTTCTTTTTTTTTTATTTTTTTTAAGGTATGCTTATAGTGCTATGAATTTCCCTGTAAGGACTACTTTTTTTTTTTTTTTTTTTTTTTTTTTTTTTAGAAAAGAATCTGTTTATTTTCTTTTATTTTTTTGGATTTTAATTTCTTTATTGATTAAGGTATTACACATGTGTCCTCATCCCCCCATTACCTTCCCAACCACCCCCCCCCCACTCAGGCCCTCACCCCCCTGTTGTCTGTGTCCATTGGTTAGGTTTATATGCATGCATACAAGTCCTTTGGTTGATCACTCCACCTTACCCCCACCCTCCCCTACCTTCCTTCTGAGGTTTCAGTCTGATTGATGCTTCCCTGTCTATGGATCAATTATTGTTCATCAGTTTATGTTGTTCATTATTTCCCATAGATGAGTGAGATCATGTGATATTTATCTTTCTCTGACTGACTTATTTCACATAGCATAATGCTCTCGAGTTCCATACATGCTTTTGCAAATGGTAGGAATTTCTTCTTTTTTACTGCAGCATACTATTCCATTGTGTAGATGTACCACAGTTTTTTAATCCACTCATGTGCTGATGGGAACTTAGGCTGTTTCCAAATCTTAGCTATGGTGAATTATGCTGCTATGAACATAGGGGTACATATATCCTTTCTGATTGGTGTTTCTAGCTTCTTGGGGTATATTCCTAGAAGTGGGATCACTGGGTCAAATGGGAGTTCCATTTCCAATATTTTGAGGAAACGCCATACTGTTCTCCACAGTGGCTACACCAGGCTACCTTCCCACCAGCAGTGCATGAGGGTTCCTTTTTCTCTGCATCCTCGCCAACACTTGTCGTTGGTTGATTTGTTGAAGATAGCCATTCTAACAGGTGTGAGATGGTACCGCATTGTTGTTTTGATTTGCATCTCTCGGATAATTAGTGACTTTGAGCATGTTTTCATGTGTTTCTTGGCCTTCTGTCACCTTTATAAAAGTTTCTATTTAGGTCCATTGCCCATTTTTTGATTGGATTGTTTATCTTCCATTTGTTAAGTTGTATGAGTTCCCTGTAAATGTTGGAGATTAAACCCTTATCGGTGATAACATTGGCAAATATGTTCTCCCATACAGTGGGTTTTCTTGTTGTTTTGTTGATGGTTTCTTTTGCTATGAAAAATCTTTTTATTTTGATGTAGTCCCATTTGTTTATTTTCTCTTTGGCTTCCATTGCCCTAGGGGCAGTATCAGTGAAGAAGTTTTTTCGGCATATGTCTGAGATTTTGCTGCCTGTGGATTCCTCTAGTATTTTTATGGTTTCCCGTCTTATATTTAAGTCCTGTATCCATTTTGAGTTTATTTTTGTGTATGGTGCAAGTTGGTGGTCTAGTTTCATTTTTTTGCATGTATCTGTCCAATTTTCCCAACACCATTTATTGAAGAGACTGTCTTGACTCCATTGTATGTTCATGCCTCCTTTGTCAAATATTAATTGTGCATAGTGGTTTGGGTCGATATCTGGATTCTCTATTCTATTGCATTGATCTATATGTCTGCTCTTGTGTCAGTACCAGGCTGTTTTGAGGACAGTGGCTTTGTAATACGGCTTGAAATCTGGTATTGAGATCCCTCCTATTTTATTCTTCTTTCTCAGGATTGTTGTGGCTATTCAGGGTCTTTTTTTATTCCAGATGAATTTTTGGAGAGTTCTTTCTAGGTCTGTGAAATATGCCGTTGGTATTTTAATGGGGAGTGCATTGAATCTATAGATTGCTTTGGGTAGTATGGACATTTTAATGATGTTGATTCTACCAATCCGTGAACATGGTATGTTCTTCAATCTGTTTACATCTTCTTCTGTCTCTTTTTTCAGTGTCCTGTAGTTTTCCGAATATAGGTCTTTTACCTCCTTGGTTAGGTTTATTCCTAAGTATCTTAATTTTTTTGGTGCGATGGTAAATGGGATTGCCTTTTTAGTCTCTCTTTCTGTAAGTTCACTATTGTTGTATAGAAATGCCATAGATTTCTTGGCATTAATTTTGTATCCTGCTACATTGCCGAATTCATTTATTAAGTCTGTTAGTTTTTTGATGGAGTCTTTTGGTTTTTTTATGTACAATATCATGTCATCTGCAAATAAGGACAGCTTTACTTTTTCTTTTCCAATTTGGATGCCTTTTATTTCTTCTTCTTGTCTAATTGCAATGGCTAATACTTCCAATACTATGTGGAACAGGAGTGGTGAGAGTGGGCATCCCTGTCTTGTTCCTGTTCTTAGGGGAAATGGTTTTAGTTTTTGCCCATTGAGTATGATGTTAGCTGTGGGTTTATCATATATAGCTTTTATTATGTTGAGGTATGATCCTTCTATTCCCATCTTGTTGAGAGTTTTTATCAAGAAAGGGTGTTGGATTTTGTCAAATGCTTTTTCTGCATCAATTGTTATGACTATGTGATTTTTATCTCTCAATTTGTTTATGTGATTTATCATGTTTATTGATTTGTGGATATTGTACCATCCTTGCATCCCCGGGATAAATCCTGCTTGGTCATGGTGTATGATCTTTCTGATGTACTGCTGGATCCGATTTGGTAGAATTTTGTTGAGGATTTTGGCATCTATGTTCATTAGGGATATTGGCCTGTAACTCTCCTTCATTGTGTTGTCTTTATCTGGTCTTGGTATTAGGGTGATGCTGGCTTCATAGAAGGAGCTTGGAAGTGTTCCTTCCTCTTGAATTTTTTGGAATAGTCTGTGGAAGATAGGTTTTATTTCTTCCTTGAATGTGTGGTAAAAGTCTCCTGTGAAGCCTTCTGGCCCCGGGCTTTTGTTTGTCGGAAGCATTTTGATGACTGCTTCAATTTCTTCCATAGTTACTGGCATATTGAGCTGTTTAGATTCTACCTGATTGAGTTTTGGAAGGTTATATTTTTCTAGAAATATGTCCATTTCCTCCAGGTTGTCCAGTTTGTTGGAATACAGTTGTTCATAGTATTTTTTAACAATCCTTTGTATTTCGGCAGGATCTGTTGTTATTTCACCTCTTTCATTTCTGATTTTGTTTATTTGGGTCCTCTCTCTTTGCTTCATGGTGAGCCTGGCTAGAGGTTCATCAATCTTATTTATCCTTTCAAAGAACCAGCTCTTGGTTTTGTTGATCTTTTGTATTGTTTCTTTGGTCTCTGTGTCATGTATCTCTGCTATGATCTTTATTATTTCCTTCCTTCTGCTTACACTGGGCTTTTCTTGTTGCTCTGTTTCTAACTCTTTGAGTTGTTGGGTTAGGTAATTTATTACCATTGTTTCTTGTTTTTTGCAGTAGGCTTGTAGAGCTATGAACTTCCCTCTCAAGACTGCTTTCGCTGTGTCCCATAGATTTTGGATTGTAGTGTATTCATTGTCATTTGTTGCCATGATGTTTTTTATTTCTTCCTTGATCTCTCTGGTAACCCAATCATTGTTTAGTAGCATGCTGTTTAGTCTCCATGTGTTTGATTTCTTTGGGTTGGTTTTATTGTAGTTGATTTCCAGTTTTATGCCACTGTGGTTTGAGAAGATGCTTGATATGATTTCTGTCTCTTGAATTTGAAGAGACTTTGCCTATGTCCCAACATATGGTCTATCTTTGAAAATGACCCATGTGCACTTGAGAAGAATGTATATTCTGTGGCTTTGGGGTGAAATGTTCTGAAGATGTCAATTAATTCCATCTAGTCTAGTGAGTCATTTAGGATTGATGTTTCTTTGCTGATTTTTTGTTTAGAGGATTTGTCCAGTAGTGATAGTGGGGTATTAAAGTCTCCTACTATAATTGTATTGCGGTCAATCTCTCCCTTGATATCTTCCAGGAGTTTTTTATGTATTTGGGTGCTCCTGTATTGGGTGCATATATGTTTACCAGAGTTATTTCTTCTTGTTGGATTGCTCCCTTTAGTATTATGAAGTGGCCTTCCTTATCTCTTGTTATGTCCTTCACTTTGAGATCTAATTGGTGAGATATAAGTATTGCTATCCCACCTTTTTTTTTACAGTTCCATTTGCCTGGAAAACCTTTTTCCATCCCTTCACCCTCATTCTGTGTGCGTCTTTTTTTCCTGAGGTGGGTTTCTTTTAGACAGCAGATATATGGGTCTTGTTTTCTTATCCAATACATTACCCTATGTCTTTTGATTGGGGCATTTAATCCATTTACATTTAAAGTTATTATTGATAGGTACTTATTTGTTGCCATTTTTATTCTTTACCACATGTGTTCCTTCTTCGCTTCCTATTTCATTATTTTTTTTTTTTTTTTTTTTTTACAACCGACCCTTTAGCATTTATTGCATTGCTGGTTTGGTGGTAATAAATTCCCTTAGTCCTTTTTGTCTGTGAAGCTCCTGATTTCACCTTCAATTTTGATTAATAGTTTTGCTGGGTACAGTATTCTTGGATTCAGACCCTTCCTTTGCATGACTTTGTATATTTCATTCCATTACCTTCTGGCCTGTTGAGTTTCTGTTGAGAAATCAGTTGCTAGTCTGATGGGAGTTCCTTTGTATGTAACTTTCTGTCTCTCTCTTGCCGCTTTTAAGATTCTTACTTTGTCGTTGGTGTTTTCCAATTTAATTATAATGTGCCTTGGTGTCGGTCTTTTGGGGTTCATTTTGCTTGGAACTCTGTGAGCTTCTTGGATTTGTGTGGTTTTTTCTTCCCTATATCAGGAAGTTTTCTGTCATTATTTCTTCAAACAGGTTTTCTATTCCTTACTCAGCTTCCTTTCCTTCTGGAACCCCTATTATGCGGATGTTGTTTTGTTTTTCATGTTGTCCCAAAGTTACCTGAGGCTCTCCTTTTGCTTTTTAATTTTTTTTTTCTGGAAGCTTCTCTACTTGTGTATTTTTTCCCCATCTTGTCTTCTAGCTCACTGATGCGGTCCTCTGCTTCTTCTAGTCTACTCTTGATGCTTTCTATTGAGTTCTTTACAGCAGCGATGTCATTTTTCATTTCTTCTTTGTTCTTCTTAATTTCCTCTTGGTTCTTGCTCATATTGTTGAATTTGTCTTCCATTCTTTTCAGCCACCTTATGACCATTTATCTGAATTCTTTCTCTGGAAGGTTGCTTGCCTCCTTTTTGTTTACTTCCTTTTCTGGTGATGCCTGCTTTTCTTTCATATGCAGTCTGTTTCTTGTCTCCCCGTGGTCTCTCTTCTCTGAATGTCTGGTTATGTAGTTCTCTCTCTCCTGTGTTGATTTAAAGGTGCAAAATACAGCACAACCAGGTACAACACACAAGGCACTGAACAGTATTGTATTCACGATATTAATAACCTCTAATAAAGGTGACCTACAGAGAAAGCAAATTAGGGGATAGGAGAGGAAGCAGAAGAGGAAAAAGAAAGAAAAAAAAGGAGTGTCAAAATGAAATTGGGAAAATGAAAAAAAAAAAGTAAGGGAGACAAGAAAGAGACTAAGAGAGAAAGGGGAACAAACTATATATATATGGGGATGAAACTCCAATAGAACAACCACTAATCCCAGCAAATGCCAGCAAAATGTACCTGGGGATTAATACAAACTACAACACCAACTAATATCAATCAAGGCAAGGGAAAACAGAAGCACAAAACAAACATAAAAACAAATAAACAAAAAAAGAAAAGGCAAAACAATCTCACAAAAAAAATAAAAATTATATATAATCAACATTCAAGCAAACAACAACAAAGGACAGAGAGAAAAACAATTTTTGGGATAGTTAAGACAGCAAAGAGAGAGTTGTGTATGGACTTGGAGCAGGGGATTGGAGATTAGATATATAAGTAGGGTGAAATTTTAACAGGGGTTAAACAGAAAGAATAGGGAAAATCTAAAGCAGGAAAGGGGTAAGATAAACAGGACACCGAAAAGGGAAAGGTTAGGAAGAGAGTGATGGCATAAAGGTAGAGTTGAGATAGAGTAAAATGATGCTAAAGGAAAGATGATAATGGAATGTAGAACACTAATCCCAAAGTAAAATAAATAGAAAATAAAATGATACTTAAAAAAAGATAAAATAGTAGTAGTAATAATACTGATTGAAAATAAAAATGTAATAATTAAAAAGGTAAAATCAAGTGAGGAAAAAAGAAAAAAATTAGTTTCTTGAGTAAAAGATGTAAAAAATGAAAATAAAAAAATAAAAATAAAATGTGCAGTAGTGAAGGTCATTCACTTCCTCTATACTGTTTGGCACGCTTGTTTCTCAGTCCAGACAGTATTGCAGTTCCCTGCTTTCCACTGCTCTTCAGTGTTGTAAACCAGTCCTGATTTTTAGCAAGCGGTGTGTCTTAATTTCTCGTATTCCTTTATTTTTGATTACACAAGAGTCAATTTGTGATTCAGCCCCTGGGTGGCAGTGTTTCTGGATTGACTTCCAAGTCTATATATGGCCTCTCTAGCCTGTATTTACATCCTTCTTTCCCTGTGGCACTTACTACCAGTTTGTGGGAGTGGGCTGCCTCAGAGCTGGCTCTCTGATGGTCACTCCCCACTCCGATCCCCAGTTTCGAGAAAAACACTTTCCCCTGCAGTCTCCCAGGGTGTCCCCAACTGGGTGATCCTATGTATTGGGCTTAGTAATCAGAAGCAAGAATTTGAAGAGGAAAAAGCCCAAGTGTGCGAACAATGGGTCTGTGCGCAAGTCTAAGCAGCCGGCACACCTTTGAAAGCCTTAGGCTGTCCCTGCACATCAGATCAAAATGGGTTGCTTTTTAGAGATCCCTTCTGTTAGCAGCTCTGAAGACCTCCTTCCACATTCATGGATCACGCCAGCCCCAACAGACACGGATTTTTCTAGGCATAGACTTCCCTGGTCCTCCAACTCCCGCACAACGCACGTTCCTCTCTCCCGCCTGGACCAGACACCTCACCTTATCCCAGGCGAAATCTGACCTTTCCGTGGTGGAGTGTAGAGCTCCTCTGAATCCGCATGTTTGCGCCAGTTGGGGAGCGTTGTTCTGGAGCTCGCAGCTGTTCGGTGGGTGCCGCAGTTGTGGATTTTCAGGCTTCTGATAAGCTCCACTTTCCCTTTCAAGATGGCGCAGACTCCGCGTCCGAGCCCGTAGCTCACGGAGGGGACCCCGGCCACAGTGGGGGCTGCCCGGTTAGGGGAACCTCGTCTAGCAGTCCCCCACCTTCTTCTGGACTTTAGCTGTCCCTTAACTTGCCAACAAACACTCCTCGTTTGACCCTCAGCTGTTCTTTCTTTCTGATCCAGGACAAGGCTCGGAACAAGTCTGTCTATTCCGCCGCCATTTTTCTCTCTCAAGTCTAATAATTTTTATGGAGTCTTTAGGGTTTTCTATCTATAGTATCATGTCATATGCAAATAAGGACAGTTTTATTTCTTCTTTTACAATTTGGATGCCTTTTATTTCTTCTTCTTGTCTGATAGCAAAGGCTAGTACTTCCAGTACTATGTTGAACAGGAGTGGTGAGAGTGGACATCCCTGTCTTGTTCCTGTTCTCAGGGGAAATGGGTTTGCTTTTTTGTCCATTGAGTGTGATGTTGGCTGTGGGTTTGTCGTATATGACTTTTATTATGTTGAGGTATGATCCTTCTATTCCCACCTTGCTGAGAGTTTTTATCAAGAAAGGGTATTGGATTTTGTGAAATGCTTTCTCTGCATCAATTGATATGACTATGTGATTTTTATCCCTCAATTTGTTTATGTGATTTATCATGTTTATTGATTTGTGGATATTGTACCATCCTTGCATCCCCGGGATAAATCCTGCTTGGTCATGGTGTATGATCTTTCTGATGTACTGCTGGATCCGATTTGCTAGAATTTTGTTGAGGATTTTGATATCTATGTTCATGAGGGATATTGGCCTGTAATTCTCTTTCATTGTGTTGTCTTTATCTGGCTTTTGTATTAGGTTGATGCTGGCTTTATAGAAGGAACTTGGAAGTGTTCTTTCCTCTTGAATTTTTTGGAATAGTCTGAGGAGGATAGGTTTTAGTTCTTCCTTGAATGTTTGGTATAACTCCCCTCTGAAGCCATCTGGCCCTGGGCTTTTGTTTGCTGGTAGCTTTTTGATGATTGCTTCAATTTCTTCCATAGTTATTGGCCAATTGAGATTTTTAGAATCTTCCTGAGTGAGTTTTTGAAGGTTGTATTTTCTTAGGACTGTGTCCATTTCATCCATGTTGTCTAGTGTTTTGGAATAGAGTTGTTCATAGTATTTTTTAACAATCCTTTGTATTTCTGTGGGGTCTGCTGTTATTTTGCCTCTATCATTTCTGATTTTGTTTATTTGGGTCCTCTCTCTTTGCTTCTTGGTGAGCCTGGCTAGAGGTTCATCAATCTTGTTTATCCTTTCAAATAACCAGCTATTGGTCTCATTAATCTTTTGTATTGTTTTTTTGGTCTCTATGTCATTTATTTCTGCTCTAATATTTATTATTTCCTTCCTTCTGCTCACTCTGGGCTTTTCTTGTTGCTCTCTTTCTAATTCTTTGAGTTGTAGAGTTAGATGATTTACTACCATTTTTTCTTTTTTTTTGAGCTTGGCCTGTAGAACTATAAACTTCCCTCTCAGGACTGCTTTCATTGTGTTCCATAGATTTTGCATTGTTGTGCTTTTATTGTCATTAGTTTCCAGGATGTTTTTAATTTCTTCTTTGATCTCATTTGTAACCCAATCAATATTTAATAGCATGCTATTCAGCTTCCAAGTGTTTGAGTGTTTTGGATTGTTTTTATTGTAGTTTATTTCTAATATTATGTCATTGTGGTCTGAGAAGATGCTTGGTATGAATTCAATCCTCTTGAATTTGGGGAGACTTTGCTTGTGACCCAATATGTGGTCTATTTTTGAAAATGTCCCATGTGCACTTGAGAAGAACGTATATTCTGTGGCTTTGGGACCAAATGTTCTGAGTATGTCAATTAAGTCCATCTGATCTAGAGTGTCATTTGGGTTTGCAGTTTCTTTGCTGATTTTTTGTCTAGAGTATTTATCCAGCGATGTCAGTGGTGCTTTAACGTCCCCTACTATGATTTTATTGTTGTCGATATCGCCCTTGATATCTTCCAAGTGTTTTTTTTTTTTAATGTATTTGGGTGCTCCTGCATTAGGTGCATATATGTTTATCAGCGTTATATCCTCTTGTTGTATCGATCCCTTTAGTACCGTTTTTCCCCGAAAATAAGACAGTGTCTTATATTTATTTTTGCCCCGAGAGACACGCTAGGTCTTATTTTCAGGGGATGTCTTATTTTTCCATGAAGAAGAATACGGTACACATTTATTGTTAAATGAAAATAAAGGAAATTTATTACCTGTATACGGTACGGTAGTACGGTAGTTGTCAACACAAACCAGACAAACTGAATCCTACAGTATCAAGAATTTACTCATTTATTCAATGACAATCATGTCATCATCTTCTGGAACATCATCATAACAATCCAATTCCTGAATTTCCTGGTGAATTTCTTGTGACTCCATTTCTTTCAGAATCAGTGGACCAAATCTCTCATGTTTAGCAATAGCACTGTCTTTAAATGAGTACTTCTTGTCAAGGTAGCCTGCTCGCAGTGCATTTGCAATGCAACCGTCAGTGATTTTCTCCCATGAATTCTTCACCCAAGTCACAACTTCTTGCAGTTTAGGTTACACAAAGTTTCCACGCTGATTTCTCTCCATTCTATTTTCAATGTAGTCATTAATTTCCATGCGCAAATTGTCTTTGAATGGCTTGTTTATTGCAATATCAAGAGTCTGGAGATAGGCCGTCATTCCTGCGGGAATCATTATCTGATCTATTTTTCTTTCGTGAAGAAATGTCTTCATGTCTTTAGCGCGTTGAGTGCTGGCTGCATCCCAGACTAGCAGACCTCTTTGGCTCCCTCGCATAACAAGCGGCAGCATTAAATCGACCCACTTCCTTATAACTGCTTGTGTGGCCCAGGCTTTTTCAGTTTCAAGAATAAAAACGCCCAAAACATGTTCAATCTTTTCCTTCTTGCCCTTAGAAATGATTAAAGGTGGGATTTTAGTGCCATCCAGATGAATTGCCAAAAAAGAGGAAACACGTGCACTTTCTTAAGCAGTGGAGGGAATGTACGCTAAGGAGGCACCCTGCTGTTCAATTGTTGTTTGAGATGATTGGCCCATAAACACTGCAGTTTCATCCATAGCAATCATGTTGGAAAGATTGTATTTAGAGAAGTCAGCATCATCAATAAAGGACTTGAATGCAAGTGCTTGCTTAATAACTTGAGTATCTTCCAACCTAAACAATGTTGTAGATCTTCTTAAAGACAGTTCACTTCGCTGAAGGAAATTATCCAGCCAGTGTTGTGATGCTTTGAAGTCTTCGGGGGCTATGTCAAACTGTGGTGCCATTGCAAGGGCAAATTCTTGAATCTGAGCCCTATTCACAACCAAAGCCTTTGCTCTCCTGTCAACAACCCATTCACAGATCAGGTCTCCCAGCTCAGAAAATAATGCTTGCCGACCTGATCCACACTTGCGCTTTTTAGCATTTCCCTTGTCCACTTGTTCAATGAGGTTATCATACTCTGCTCGCCATTTTCGGACCAATCGGATACTCAACATCTTCTCTTTGCAGAAAGCAGTAAGATTTTGACCCCAAGAGTCTTCCACAATTCCTTTCTTGTACTCCACGGAGTAGCTTTTTCTTTTTGCGCTCATTTCTAGGGGTAAAAAAAAAGGAATTGGGGTATCAAGGTGGGGGGAGGGGGATCACTCCAAATGACACAGGGGGGATGAGAGGGGGGGAATCAAAATGGCACAGTAGAATCAGAGGGGGATTACCATTTTAGTAACCCCTTTTGATCCTCCTGTGTCATTTTGATTGCCCCCTCTGATCCTCCTGTGTCATTTTAAGTGATCCCCCTCCCCCCACCCCTGTGCCACTGAACACCTTCACCAGACATCCTCCCTACCCCTTTATCAGACATTTACCCCCTGGGGCCTGCCTGGGGACTGTCACTGGGCTTGCTGGGGCCTGGATCTGGGCTGGAGCAGGGTCTGCCACTAACTGAGAACCTTCAGTCATTATGAAGGCGGCTGCTAGCATCAGGTAGTGTCACCAGAGACAGACCAGCACTCACCACCTTCGCCGTGTCCCATCTGCTCTAATCCTCCCGTTCTTTTACACGCATCTGTGAAAGTCTCCTCCTCTCTCCCGCCCCGCACTCACCGCTCACTCCGACCTCCGCTCCGCCTCCACACAGCAGTGACGTCAGGACTCCGCGTAATGTCACTGGTTGCTAAACCCCAGTCGGGGCGGCCCTAGCGACCAGTTTACGGTAAATTAATTTTCATTCTGAGACAGAGCCTGGGGGCCCTTATTTTTGGGGGATGCCTTGTATTTCACTCAGAAGGAAACCCTTAGTTAGGTCTTATTTTCGGAGGATGTTTTATTTTCGGGGAAACACGGTATTATGAAATGGCCTTCCTTATCTCTTCTTATGGCCTTCACTTTTTTGTCTATTTTGTCAGATATAAGTATTGGTACCTCAGCTTTTTTTTCATTTCCATTTCCCTGAAAGATATTTTTTGATCCCTGCATATTCAGTCTATGTGAGTCTCTTGTTCTGAGGTGGGTTTCTTGTAGACAATATATATATGGGTCGTGTTTTTTTATCCATTCAGCCACTTGATGTCCTTTGATTGGAGCATTTACTCTTTTTATGTTTAACGTTGTTATTGAAAGGTACTTTTTTGTAGCCATTTCTATTTTTTGAGTCTGTGTTCCTTCTTACTTTTTTATTTCTACTTTTTACAGCATTCCCTTTAGCATTTCTTGCATTGCTGGCTTGATAACGATAAACTCCATTAGCCTGTTTTTCTCTTCAAAACTCCTGATTTCCCCTTCAATTTTGATTGAAAGTCTTGCTGGATAGAGTATTCTTGTATTCAGTCCCTGGCTTTGCATCACTTTGTATATCTCTTTCCATTCCCTTCTGGCTTTATGTATTTCTGTTGAGAAATAATTTGATAATCTGATGGGGGATCCTTTGTAGTTAACTCTCTGTCTCTCTCTTGCAGCCTTTAAGATTATCTTTTTGTTATTAACATTTGCTGTTGTAATTATGACATGTCTTGGTGTGGGTCTGTCATCTTGTTTTGGACTCTCTGTACTTGTGTAACTTTTTTCTTCCCCATATCAGGGAAGTTTTCTGTAATTATTTCTTCAAATAAATTTTCTTTTTTTAAAAAAATATATTTTATTGATTTTTTTACAGAGAGGAAGGGAGAGGGATAGAGAGCTAGAAACATCGATGAGAGAGAAACATCGATCAGCTGCCTCCTGCACACCCGCCACTGGGGATGTGCCCGCAACCAAGGTACATGCCCTTGACCAGAATCGAACCCGGGACCCTTCAGTCCGCAGGTCGATGCTCTATCCACTGAGCCAAACCGGTTTCGGCATATTTCTTCAAGTAAATTTTTAATCCTCGCTGCTCTTCTTGTCCTTCTTGCAGCCCTATTATACGTATGTTACTTTGTTTCATGTTGTCCCAAATCTCCCTTAGGCTCTCCTCCTGCTTTTTAATTTTTTTCTCCAGTTGCTGTTCAGAATGCACTTGTTTCTGTACTTTATCTTCTAACTCACTAATTTGGTCCTCTGCTTCTTTTAGTCTACTTTTGAAGCCTTCCATTGTGTTTTTGATTATAGCTATATAATTTTTCATTTATTCCTGATTTTTGCATAGGTTGTTGATTTTCTCATCCATCCGGCGTATGAACTGTATGGCCCTTACTCTGAGTTTTTCTGTCATGTTAAATGCTTCCTTTTCACTTATTTTCTTTCTTATCGATTTCTCTTTTTCTTTCTTCTGGGGATTGTTTCGTTGTCTCCCCATTCTGATTATCACCAGAAGGTTCAATTGTCAAGTTGTGGGGCCCTGGGCCATGTGAAGTAGGAGTTTTTCACCCCCCAAGTGTCACTGAAGAGCTCTCACACCAAGACGTGTGGCTGCTGTGAGTTGGTTCGAACCACGCTTGCCCCGGCTCAGAGTCACAGGTGCTTAGTGCGGCCTCGTGTGCACACCTAGAATTAGGGACCCTACCTGCGCCATGCTGAAACAGAAAACCCACTGGTGTGTGCCAAAAATCAAAGTCCCCTAGTGCATGTCAGGAGTCAGAGGCTCCCTGTGACCACGCCAAGAATCAAGTATCAGAGTCTCTGTTGCTTGGTGCAGCCTCTCACCGAGAATGAGGGTCCTATGTGCACATGCACCAAGTATTGGAGTCGCTGGCTCTTAGTGTGAATGTACTGGGAATCAGGGTTCCCAGGTGCACATAATGAGAAACAGAGTCTAGTCACTGGTGCCCATTGCTGCCTCTTGCGTGGAGATTCAGGGTCCCCGATCTGCTTGGGAGACCGGGTTGCACAGTCACACTGTGTCGGCAGGAGTTCCATCCCTGCCCTGTGGAAAGCAGCCTTCTGTGTGCGCTTGCCCTGAATCAAAGTCATGTGGCACTGCTGCCCAGTGTGGGTGTGGGGTCAGATCATGCGGGTGTGAACTGTGGGAAACAAACTCACCATGTCCATGTACCCAGGCTCAAATTCAGCGCTGTTCCCCTGTGTGGGCACGGGGTCTTGTCATGGGAAACAAACTCCCCGAGTTCGCACATTCAGGTTCAGATTCAGCACAGCCTCCCTGCTTGGGTGCAGGGTCTGGTCATGGGAAACAAACTCCCTGGGTTTGCACCCCCAGCCTCAAATTCAGCACTGTCTCCCCGCGTGGGCATGGGATCTGGTCGCGGAAAACAATCTCCCCAAGGTCGCACACCTAGGCTCAAATTCAACACAGCCTCCCTGCCTGGGCACAGAGTCTGGTCACGGGAAACAACCCCCCCACCCCCCGAGTTCACAAGTCCAGGTTCAAATTCAGCGCCACCTCCCCACTTGGGTGCAGGATCTGGTTGTGGGCAACAAACTCCCCGAGTTTGCACCCCCAGGCTCAAATTCAGTGCTTTCTCCCTGCATGGGCACAGGATCTGGTCACGGAAAAAAAATCTCCCCAAGGTTGCACATCTAGGCTCAATTTCATCACAGCCTCCGGCCTGGGCTTGGAGTCTAGTCGTGGGAAACAAACTCCCCAAGTTCGCACATCCATGTTCAAATTCAGTGCAGCCTCCCTGCTTGGATGGACGGCCTGGACATGGGAAACAAACTCCCCAGGTTAGAGCCCCCAGGCTCAAATTCAGCGCTGTCTCCCTGCATGGGCGCGGAGCCTTATTGCAGGAAACAAACTTCCCATGTCCAACACCAAGGCTCAAATTCACGTAGAGCTTCCGCTGCTGTGTGTGGGCAGAAAGCCCTGTTGTGCAGAGAGGGTCTGGCAGTTCCTTGGGGCCAGCAAGGAGGGGGATTGGCTTTGTGACTCACAGAAATCTGCGGCCAGGGTGCCTGGAGTCTTGGTGTCCCTGGGTTTGCAGCTGTGGTTGCAGCTCTTTTACCCAAGTGGCTGTAGGGTCCCAGTTTGCTACTGAGACCAGACTATGTGGTGGCGAGGCTAGGATCCTAGTCTCAAGCTGTTCTGTTGTTCAAGATGGCGTGGTCTTTTTACCGCTGGTGTCCTCCTCGAAGTGTTTGTGGTGGCAGCGGGGTTTTGCCGTCTAAGACTGCCTGCATTGGCCGCCCCTTGGAAGACCTGCAGGATCTAACTGTCCCTATTTCACTCACACACACACACCCCCACACGTCCACACACGTCCACACACTCTTCTATCACTCCCTGACTCTCTCACACACTCATCCTCCCTACCTTCTTGCCGATCACCATCTTTTTTTTCCTTCAGGACTACTTTTGCTGTGTCCCTGAGATTTTTTTTTTTTTTTTTGTCCCTGAAATTTGGGGTTATTGTGTGTTCATTTTCATTTATTTTCAGGAAGTTTTTTAAAATTTCTTTCTTGATCTCATTGGCAACCCTTTTATTCTTTAATAACATGCTCTTTAGCCACCATGTATTTGTTTATTTTGAGGTGTTTTTACTATAGTTGATTTCTAATTTCATTCCCCTGTGATCTGAGAAGATGCTTGATATAATTTCAATCTTCTTTAACTTATAGAGACTTGTTTTGTGTCCTAACATGTGGTCTATCTTTGTGAATGATCCATGTGCACTTGAGAAGAATGTATATTCTGCTGCATTGGGGTGAAATGTTCTATAAATGTCAATTAAATCCATCTGATCCAGTGTGTCCTGTAGAATATGTTTCCTTGTTAAGTTTTTGTCTGGAAGATCTATCCAGTGAAGTCAGAGGGGTGTTAAAGTCCCCTACTATGACTGTATTATTGTTGATCTCTCCATTAAAGTCTTCTAGAAGTTTTTTAAAAAATATATTTATGTGCTACTATATTGGATGCATATATGTTTACCAGGGTTATATCCTCTTGCTGGATCGATCCCTTTAGTATTATGTAGTGATCTTTGTTGTCTCTTGTGATGGCCTTCATTTTGAAGTCTATTTTGTCGGATATGAGTATTGCTGCTCAAGCTTTTTTTCTCTTTTCCATTTGAATGGAAATTTTTTTTTCCATCGCTTCATTCTCATCCTGTTTTTTCTGAGGTAGGTCTCTTGTAGACAGCATATAGTTGGGTCACATTTTTGTATCCATTCAGCTACTCTATGCCTTTTTAAAAATTATTTTATACACACACACACACACACACACACACACACACACACACACACTAGAGGCCCGGTGCACGAAATTAGTACATGGGGGAGGAGGGTGTCCCTCAGCCCAGCCTGCACCCTCTCCAATCTGGGACCCCTTGAGAAATGTCCGACAGCCCTCTGTGAGAGGAAGTCAGACATACATCTCACAATCCAGGACTGCTGGCTCCCAACTGCTCGCCTGCCTGCCTTCCTGATTGCGCCTAACCGCTTCTGCCTACCAGCCTGATCACCCCCTAACCACTCCCCTGCCAGCCTGATTGATGCCTAACTGTTCCCCTGCCAGCCTGTTTTCCCCTAACTGCCCTCCCCTGCAGGCCTGGTCACCCCTAACTGCCCTCCCCCGTAGGCTTGATCTCCCCCAACTGCCCTCCCTTGCAGGCCTGGTCCCTCCCAACCACCTTCCCTTGCTGGCCATCTTTTGGTGGCCATCTTGTGTTCACATGGGGGCAGGATGTGTGACCACATGGGGGCAGCCATCTTGTGTGTTGGAGTGATGGTCAATCTGTAAGACTAGAGGCCCAGTGCACGAAATTTGTGCACAGGGGGGTGGGGTGTCCCTCAGCCCAGCCTGCACCCCCTCCAATCTGGGACCCGTCAAGGCATGTCCGACAGCCCGTTTAGGCCCGATACAACCGGGATCTAGCTTAAACGGGCAGTCGGACATCCCTCTCACAATCCAGGACTGCTGGCTACCAACTGCTCGCCTGCCTGCCTTTCTGATTGCCCCTAACCGCTTCTGCCTGCCAGCCTGATCACCCCCTAACCACTCCCCTGCCAGCCTGATTGATGCCTAACTGCTCCCTTGCCAGCCTTTTGCCGCTAACTGTCCTCCCCTGCAGGCCTGGTCACCCCTAACTGGCCTCCCCTGCAGGCCTGGTCACCCCTAACTGCCCTCCCCTGCAGGCCTGGTCCCCCCCAACTGCTCTCCCCTGCAGGCCTGGGTCCCTCGCAACTGCCTTTCCCTGCAGGCCTGGTTGCCCCTAACTTCCCTCCTCTGCTGGTTTGGTCACCCCTAACTGCCCTCCCCTGCAGGCTTGATCACCCCCAACTGCCCTCCCTTGCAGGCCTGGTACCTCTCAACTGCCCTCCCCTGCTGGCCTGATCGCCAACAACTGCCCTCCCTTGCAGGCCTGGTCCCCATAAACTGCCCTCCCCTGCTGGCCATCTTGTGGTGGCCATCTTGTGTCCACATGGGGGCAGGATCTTTGACCACATGGGGGCAGCCATCTTGTGTGTTGGAGTGATGGTCAATCTGCATATTACTCTTTTATTAGATAGGATAGAGGCCTGTGCACGGGTGGGGGCCAGCTGGTTTGCCCTGAACGGTGTCCTGGATAAGGGTGGGGGTTCCCTTGGGACATGGGGCGGCCTGGGCAAGGGGCCTGTGGTGGTTTGCAGGCTGGCCACGCCCCCTGGAGACCCAAGCGGAGGCCCTGGTATCTGGGGTTTGTTTATCTTCTACAATTGAAACTTTGTAGCCTGGAGCGGATCCAAACCTTATGCTTGCTCGAAGGCAGCAGCCATTTCTGTTGGCATTTATGTATCTTCTATAATTGAAACTTTGTAGCCTTAAGCGGAGGCCTGGGCCGGCCAGGGTGTGCGGAAAGCTTGGCTTCCTCCATCACCGGGGGCAACCCTAGCCTCCTGCTCTTTCCAGCTCCGTGGCTGCCGCCATTTCTGTTTGGGTTTATGTATCTTCTATCATTGAAACTTTGTAGCCTTGAGTGGAGGCCTAGGCCGGCAAGGGCAGGCAGAAAGCTTGGCTTCCTCCATTGCTGGGGAAACCCAAGCCTCCCTCTTGCTCTCTCTGGCCGTAGCCATCTTGGTTGTGTTTTTTTGCATATTCCCTCCTGATGGCTTTTGGGCATGGCTTGTGGGCGTGGCTTGTGGTGTAGCGGAGTGATAGTTAATTTGCATATTACTCTTTTATTAGATAGGATGTACACACACACACACTAGAGGCCCGTTGCACGAAGATTCTTGCAATAGGCCTTCCTTCACCTGGCTGCTGACACTGGTTTTTCTCTGGCACCCGGGACCCAGGCCTTTGCTCTGGCTACCACCTTCTGCCTTCGCTCCGGCCGGAGTCTTCCCTGACTCCTGCCAGAGTCTGCAGGCTTCTTGCTGACTCCGGCTGGAGTCTGCAGGCTTCGCTTTGCTCTGCTCGGTGTCTTCGCTTCACTCCAGTCGGAGCGCTGCTCCTGTAGCTCCCACCGCCCCTTGCCCTCCCCTTCATAGCAGGCGTCCTGCCCCACCAGGCCACTCCGTCCCTGGAGTGGCTGGGAGGTGGGGCTGCCACCATCTTTGTCCTGGTAATTTGATATTCCCTCCTGATTGGCTGGTGGGTATTGTGGAAGTACAGTCAATTTACATATTTCTCCTTTATTAGTGTATGTATGTACATATACATTATATATGTGTGTGTATATATATATATATATATATATATATATATATATATATATTATATTGTGGTTAGACAATCATATATTTTGCAGAGTGATTCCCCTTATATTTCAATTACCTCCCCATCCCAAACATAGCTATTACAATATTATTTTTTTCCTCCATTGACCTCTCCCTGGCTACTCCTACCTCCCAGAACATGTACTCACCCCTCTAGTGTCTGTGTCCATTGGTAATGCTTATATGCATGCATACAAGTCCTTTGGTTGATCTCTCACCCCACCCCCCTCCCCTGCCTTCCATCTGAGGTTTGACGGTCTGTTTGATGCATCTCTGTCTCTGCATCTATTTTTGTTCATCGGTTTATGTTAGTCACTATATTCCACAAATAAGTGAGATCATGTGGTATTTATCTTTCTCCAACTGGCTTATTTTGCTTAGCATATGCTCTTCAGGTCCATCCATGCTGTTGCACATGGCAAGAGTTCCTTCCTTTTTACAGCAGCATAGTATTCCATTGTGTAGATATATCACAGTTTTCTAATCCATTCATCTGCTGATGGGCACATAGGCTGTTTCCAAATCTTAGCTATGGTAAATTGTGCTGCTATGAACATAGGGGTGCATATATCCTTTCTGACTGGTGTTTCTGATTTCTTGGGATATATTCCTACAAGTGGGATCACTGGGTCAAATGGGAGTTCCATTTTTAATTTTTTGAGGAAACTCCATACTGTTTTCCACATTGGTTGCCCTCACCCCCCTGTTGTCTGTGACCATTGGTTAGGCTTTTATGCATGCATACAAGTCCTTTGGTTAATCTCTCCCCCTTACCCCCACCCTCCCCTACCTTCCCTCTAAGGTTTGATGGTCTGATCAATGTTTCTCTGTCTCTGGATCTGTTTTTCTTCATCAGTTTATGTTTCTTCTTATTATTAAAGCAGTTCCTTTAGCATTTCTTGTAATGCTGGCTTGGTAATTATATACTCTTTTAGCCTTTTTTTTTTTTTTTCCAGCTGAGGGAAGCTCTTTATTTGACCATCTATTTTGTATGATAGCCTTGCTGGATATAGCAATGTTAGTCTCAGATACTTACTTTCCATTACCTTGTGTACTTCATGCCATTCCCTTCTGGCCTGTAGAGTTTCTAATGAGAAATCAGGTGTCAGCCTTATGGGAAGTCCTTTGTAGTTAACAGTTTTGTTTTCTCTTGATGCCTTTAAGATTCTCTCTTTGTCTTTAACTTTTGGCATTTTAAGTATGATGTGTCTGGGTGTGGGCCTATTTGGGTTCTTCTTGCTTGGGGTTCTCTGTGCCTCCTGAACTTGTGTGACTTTTTCCTTTACCAGGTTAGGGAAGTTTTCTGCCATTATTTCTTCAAACACGTTCTCTATACCTTTCTACCTTTCTGCCTCTTCTGGCACACCTGCCATTCTAATATTGTTACCTTTCACATTGTCCCGCAGCTCCCTTAAGCTGTCCTCCTGTTTTTTATTTGTTTTTTTTTTCTTCTTTTTGGTTCTCTGAGTGATAGTTTCAACTCTATCTTCTTATTCACTGATTCAATCCTCACCTTCCCCTAATCTGCTGTGTATTCCTTCCAATGTTTTGTTTTATGTCATTCTTTATCTCACACTGTTCTTTTCTCATAGTTATATATCTTTTTTCATGCTGTTGAGCATCTTTACCATCATTACTCTGAACTCTGTTTCAGATAAATTTATTATCTCTGCTTCATTTAGCTGTTCTTCTGGAGAATTCTCTAGTTCTCTCATTTGGGGATTTTTTCCTTTGTCTCCTCATTTTGGCTGTCTCTTCGGGTTTATGTCTATGTATTAGGTAGATCCTCTATACCTCTCATTGCTGCATTATTTACAATAACCAAGATATGGAAGTAACCTAAGTGCCCATCAATAGATGAATGGATAAAGAAGAAGTGGTACATATATACAATGGAATATTACATGGCCATAAAAAATCTTACATTTGCAACAGCATAGATGTATTTAGAGGGTATTCTGCTAAGTGAAGTAAGTCAGAGAAACAAAAATGCCATATGGTTTCACTTATATGTGGAATCTAAAGAACAAAATAAATAAATGAACAAAACAGAAGCAGACTAATAGACACAGAAGACAAACTGGTGATTCCAGATTGGTGGGGGGCGCTTGGAGACCTGGGTGAAAAAAGTTAAGGGATTAAGAAGTACAGATTGGCAGTTACAAAAATATTCATGGGATGTAACATTCAGCCTAGGGAATATAGTCAATAATATTGTAATAACTATGTATGGTGCCAGGGGGTGCTAAACTTATCAAGGGATCACTTCATAAATTATGTAAATGTCTAATCACTATGCTATACACCCAAAACTAATATAATATTATATGTCAACTGTAATTGAAAACAAAATCCAAGTGAGAGAGGATAATTGATGTAGGGAGGTCCGTGAGTAGGTTTGAACAGATGGCCTCCTGATTACTTGAGGAAAGATTGGCTTTGCATGGCCTTTTATGGAAGGAGATAAATTGGAATATCTACATATATAAAAGCCTAATATGCAAATTGTCTACTCGGGAGTTTAACCAGGAGACCAGGAGTTCAATCGCTTGCTGTGATGTGTGCTGACCACCAGAGGGCGGCACAGAATGAAGGAAGGCCCCGGCTGGTAGCCAGAAAGCCCTGATCTGCCCTAATTGCTGGCCAGGCCTAGAGACCCTATCTGTGCACAAATTTCATGCACCAGATCTCTAATATGTATATAATTTGCCAGCTGGGGGCATGAAGAAGCAGTGTCTGTGAACACTTGAGTGTGATTATGATTGTTGCACTGTTTTCTCAAGTGGAATATAAGTTTATTTTATCTGCTGAGAGTAAGGGAAAATGGGTGTAAGGCTGGAGGCATGAGGAGAGTAAGAGAATATTTAGAACAGTCTACAAAGGAAATGGAGAGAGAACTGATGAAGGATTTGTTAAAGTTTTTTTTGTTTGTTGTTAAAGGAAAATGCACACCATAAATCTAGAGTGGTACCATCCCTGGTGAGGATTTATACCACACAATACTGCTTAAAAGCTGGTATGTCGAATTAGAAAAGACTATGTGTTGCTTTAAGCATTGGTGTTTTTAGGGAATTACAGAATATGAACAGGGACCAAAGATGCTGAGGGTGTCGGTAATTGTTTATTACCCACCATTTAGACCAAACTGAAAAGGAGGGGAAGGAAATGAGGGAATTGGTAGAGTGAGAAAAAGTGGAAGAATCAGGGGAATTGAGGTCTCAGTGTTGAAAACAGGAATAGGAAGATTGGAGGCATTAGATTTTTAAAAGGATAGGAAGTTGTCATCAGAGTTGGATACTAGTATTTTGAATGTTAGAGATGAAGCAAATTTTCAGGTGATGACAAGAAAGTATTAGCTAACACTTATAAAGCCCTTAGTATGTATCAAACATTGTTTGAAGCTCTTTACACATATTAGGACATTTAAACCTAATTATATATAGGAAAATCTAAGGCACAGAGAAGTTGGGACTTGTCCAGGGTCACAGAGTGAATAAGTATTAAGGCTCAGTTTTGGAACCAGACAGTTTAGATCTATACTATACTACCTCCAGATATTTGTTATGTTCATAAAAATGGATACCTGAAGTAGAAGTAAAGTTCATTGGTGATGAGAACCAAAGAACTTTGAGGCAAGAATTGCTGAAGGATCATTCACATAGACTGTGATTTTGTATTAGAAGATGTTCTTCTAACCCTAGCATTTTGGGGTCAAATCATGCATCTTGAATGCTTGACAAGTAATTTTGTCTTAATCCTGAAGATAGTAGGGGGCCCTGAAAGCTCATTGCATTATTCATTGCATTTTAGATGTTCTGATTAATTTACAGTAGACACAAGACTGACACAAGCATGTTTAGTCTCTCATTACAAAATAGGTGGGTTGTTTTGTTGTTGTTGTTGTTTTGTTTTTGTCATTCTATATAATTTTTAGGAGAAAGGCCAACTCCAGTTTTACCAGAAAATCAGTTTATCCATGAATGACCTCAATCCCTACTGAGTTCATAAATGTGTGATTTTGCTGTGCTTTTGGCAGGATATCAAAAGTATAATCTGCGGTATGTTTTAAAGAGCAATTAAAATGCTAGTTACCTGTTATCCCCAGGATTCAATAGGGGATTATTTTTACTAACCAGTGATAGCTTTTGGGTGAAGTTGTTCGACCCTTGTATAAACAACTGTCAAATGTGTTAAATTATTAAAGTTTTGACCTTTGTGCAATACCAGAGATGTACTCTGACCATGTTTTCTAAACAAAGACATGGTTACCAAGGATCTTTTCTGATTTATGAATTTATTAATATAAAACATATGGAGATATGAAATGAATCCCCAGGCTATTAATACATTTATCAAATTGCTTCTTTTGAAAAAGAGCAAAATGATATGTTCTAGAAATTCTGGACCTTGTAGGTATAACCTCATAGAATGGTTGTGAGGATTAAAAAAGATAATATATATGAGAGCTGATGCTGCTCTGCAAGTATTGGGGATTATATGTTCCTGCCAAGTTATTCAGTTAATGGGATATGATTTTCAGTTGACATATATTATAATTTTAGTAATGTGTTTTTTCCATTATACTTGCTCTTTAATAGAAAATGGATTAACCATATTAGTTTTAAATTTCTGCCATCCCATCCCTTCAGTTTCTCTTTTAAGGATATCCAGGGTCTGTAAATAAAATTTAAATGCATCAGAAGAACTGATGCTTAAAGGAGTAAATTTCTAAGTCTTTTTAAAGAATTTTAAAAGACAATTTGAATAATCTCTAAATTATTTTCTGGTGGGTAGGTAAGTGATGGGAGATCTACTGCTACACTGATCGCTAGAAAAATGTCAATCATCTTAAGTTCTCTCACTTCCCATCTCACTGAGGGGTATGTACCTGATGCTACTACCTTGAGACACAGAAGCAATTTGAATTGACAGAGGAAAGTTGACTTCTATTGTAGCAGCCCCAAAGTCTTGCCAGTTGTCTCACTTGCACTTTGCAAAACTATCTTCTCAGTTACTACACAACTTATTGTTATCCATTTTCTTCATTTATTACTGTGTAGATCGCTGGATTGGAGCTAGGAACCAGCAGTTCTGCCTCTTTAGATTTAGATTTTTATTCAAGGAACATGAAATCAGACTATGTGCCCAGTGTGGGGCAATGTACCTTTTTCCCATTCCTTTCACCTTGTTATTTTATTCAAAATGATACTTTCTTTTTTGTCAATCTTTATTGTTGAAAGTATTACATATATCCTTTTCCCCCCTCATTGACCTCTTCTAACCCATCCCCACCCCTCTCCTGGGGCAACGTACTTCTTTTATTTTTAAATGGGCCACGGACCACTGGTGATCCATGAGGTCCGAAAGGTTGGCGACAGCTGGAAAGTATTACATGTAGTATTAGATATGTCTCCTTTTTCCCCCATTGACCTATCTCTACCTGGCCACCCCACCCCGTGAATAATGAATATTATTATTTCCTTTGGCGGAGGGGGGGCGCAGCTTTGGAAAAAGAGGCACTGATTGTAGTATGTGGCAAAGCCTAGACTTAAATCTAGGTCTCTTGTGTTAAGGCTGCACCTCAGGGAATGGGGATCTGTTTTATGTGAGATGTTAAAGACAACAAAGAGTTGTACTTGTCTTTGCATTACTGATGTTGACTTAGCTCTTCTAACCTCCCTTGAGTTCTCTTCTCATTGCCAATTTTTCTCTTTTACTGGGTTGGAAGCTACTTTTTAATCCTGCAGGATCTTGCTTTACTATGTTAAATATAGTTTTCTGGGAGAATAATTATTTTTAAGATAATTAGAACATCTATTACCAATGTATGTGAAAATGGATTTTCATGTTACCTCTAAAAATGTATGTTTAGAAGCCATGTTTGAGGAAAATGAATGGTACAGTCTTGGCTGCAGATGTAGATCGTGGAGGGCAGTTCTTCCTGTAAATTGACTGGGTTTGTGGGAACTCAAATGCTGCCTATGTTCCCAAATGGCCAAATCGGACCTTGGCCAGGAAAAACCCAACATCATAGCCATGTAATGGATTTGGGGAGGCAATCAAGAGTTCTTTAAGGAACAACTCTGATTTGTGTATTTTTCCAATACACAGTATAGCAACCCAGAAGAAACTTCTAGTCATAGTTTGATCTTCCTTTATTCTCTGAAATGTGGTTTATGTGAATTTTGGTGTGCCACTAGAGGGCAGCAAAAGAATAAATATTTCCCTGTACTCTTTTTGAAGGATGTTAGTAGGTAGATATTTAAAAATAGAAGTACATGTAAATATAGACTTATGCTATACAGATTTATATTTTACATATTTCAAAATATATCACATACACATACATGGAGAGCTAGACAGAGAGAAAATCTAATTAAGCCAGACATCTACTTCATTACCTTTAATTTATGAAATAATAAAGTTAAGATAAAAGTTATTAAAAATAAGTTATTAGCCTGTACATGTGAGGGCATTTTCAGATTCTAATATGTAGTTAGTTGGGGATTTGGCAGAAATTTTCAAATGAATCTTCAGAAAAAAAATCTTTAATTAGTGAATGTTAAGAGCAAAGTATAATCTAAAGAAAATACCTTTGAGTAGAAAATTGTTAAGATTGAGAAATTTCAGACATGCTTATTTGTCTTAGTGAATCTTTTGAAAACATGTCTTCAAATTTTCAATTCTCTCTTAATCAAGAAGATCTTTTACACATTTTCCAAAGGCCTAGTTCTCTTAGCTTTGAAGTGAGGTCAGGGCCTGTTTGAAATGAATACGCATCTCCAATCCTGGTGAGATAATGTGATAGGTGTAGGATGTAGCTGTGAGTTAGGGTTTATCCCCCAATGTTCAAAGAGCTGAAACATTCCCCATGAGTCACACTTTTAATTATCTTCACCCTAAGGATTATCCTCAAGATTAAGCAACAGATGAAAATACCTTCTGCTTATTTTTTCATACGCTCAGATGGCACTAAAATAATAATTATAACAGTAAAATAATTATAAGCATTTATTGAGAGTTAGCTATGTGCCATGCACTATGCTAAAATTTTGACATTCAACATCTCGTTGAAGCCTCAAAACTTATTAGGTAATTCCTAATTTTACTTAAAGGTAAACTGAGGCTGAGAAGGATTAAATTTGTTATGGGCTATCAAAATTAAATATATGTTTTTATTTTTTAATGTATTTTATTTATTTTTTACAGAGAGGAAGGGAGAGGGATAGAGAGTTAGAAACATCGATGAGAGAGAAACATCGATCAGCCACCTCCTGCACACCTCCTACTGGGGATGTGCCCGCAACCAAGGCACATGCCCTTGACCGGAATCGAACCCGGGACCCCTCAGTCCGCAGGCCGGCGCTCTATCCACTGAGCCAAACCAGTTAGGGCTGTTTTTATTTTTTATTGTATTTGAGCAAGAAAGGCAGGAAGGAGGAAATGGAGGGAGGGAGGGAAATATTAAATATAGGATCATATTTTTGAGACTTTGAAAAAGATATCCAAGATCATATAGTCCATTTATTTCTATGGCCAGTGATTTTCTCATACTATATACCTTTACCTTTGCTATTCTCCTTTGAATGGTCTGAGTCTCGGGTTTGAAGATCAGTATCTGGATAATGCAGAAAGACTGTTGCCAGTATGCTATAGGGCCAGATAAGGTGTACTTTAGCAGCCAGACTTGAAGCAGACTCAGGTTCTCCAGTCTGGTGATACTGCTTATGGGAATTTCAGAATCCAGAAATCAGTGGAGGAGCATTGAGATTGGGGTGGATTTTTCTTTGCTCTGGGATTTTAAGAATGATGGCTGGATCACTGCTACTTTCTTGGATTAAGAGTTATTGAAATAACCTTGAAATTCCCAGGCTACCTCTATAGGCTTTCCAAATATCCATGGAGGTGAGAATATTATGTAAAGAATGGGAAAATAGATTTGGAACCAGATAACAACCTTGAGGTTGAATCCCAGCTCCATCGTTAAGCAAGCAAGTCTACCTCCCTGAGCCTTTCCCCTCTCATTTTAAGAATGGAACTAATAAATAAGCCAGGCAGAGAAAGATAAATATCACATGATCTCACTCATTTATGGAATATAATGAACAACATAAACTGATGAACAAAAACAGATCCAGAGACAGAGAAACATCGATCAGAACGTCAAACCTCAGGGAAAGTAGGGGACGGTGGGGGTAAGGGGGAGAGATCAACCAAAGGACTTATATGCATGCATATAAGCCTAATCAATGGACGCAGACAACAGGGGGGTAAGGGAATGAATGGGGGGTGGGTGGGTAATGGGGGAATAAGGACACATATGTAATACCTTAATCAATAAAGAAATTAAAAAAATGGAACTAATAATTAGACCCTCTTTACTCGGTTGGGAGGATTCAGTGAGATAAATATGTCAAGTACTTTGCACATAGTATTTCCCACCAAATTTTAATACTTCCCCATGCTCTATACAATCACCCATTTACTGTACTGACAGGAGATTAACTTTATTTAATTATGGTGTTCTTTCAGTCCTTTTACCTTGATATCTACTAAGTCTTTATAGTTAAAGGGGCTTTTTAAAAAGTTCTTAGACCATTTTTAATTCATGGTTGTTAATGATATAGAAACTATTTACTTTCCAAGCCTAAAATCATCCTAAATAGGTCTAAAAGTAAAATTCCACTTGAAATATGTCATACCATTATTAGTAGGAACCACATAATCCAAGCCAAGTAGATGGAGGTGTCCTTATGAAGATCTGACTTCATGCTTTCTCTCTCTCACAGTATTCTCTCCCCAAGACAATTACGCAGGGAAATGGACTGGCAGAGCGCGAATTATAGACCCAATAGATGTAATCAGTGGGTGTCTAAAACTGGTTCATATAGGAGGTACTGTGTTTTAAGGGAATAGTGCACCAGATTGGGGATTAGAATTCTTGGGTCCTAGTCGCGGGTCTACCACCTACTGGTTTTGGAGTCTTGGATAAATTATCCCCTCTTTGGAGTTTTGCCCTAAGTATAATGAATGGATAGACTAGATAGGATTCTAGAATGTAGAAGGGCCTTAATGACTATTGCAAAGATCAAAGATAAACCTGGTGACAGCCCTCTTACAAAAAAGTTGGCTCTTGGTAACAACATACATGACATTTTCAAAGAAAACTTGAAAACTTGGTGACATACTTGATGTTTAAAATGGCCTCTCTCAAATGTTGAGCTCATTATTTTTGACCCCATTACCACTTTTGTTTCTAATGAAGTTCAAAGTACAGTTTTTGCTAATATAACCAAATCCCAGAAAGTGCAACATAGCCTCAGCCAGAGTGTACTAGTAAATGGAGACTCAGTGGAAATCTGGGATTCATCAGGGCCAAGTCCTGTAGCTTTGATTTATGGAAAGGCAAGATACTTTTTGAACAATGTGATATTTGCAGCCTTGAAGCGGCATCTGGGTTGAATCTGGATAGTTGCTCTGTTCTGCCAAAATTTCCAAATGTTTAAATCTGGATATCATGGCTTTTGGCAACTGAAAAATGATTGCTTTATGTTAAAATTCTTCTCTTTCACATTTGAAGGCATGACAAAGAAGAAACCGGAAGGAGATTAATATGTGGCTAAACACAGGCAAGCAGATCATGAACCCCTTTCCCAGTGAAGGTGGTACTTACCTTGGTTGTGCCTCAAAACCAACAAATGTTGCCATCCAGATTTAGTCCTGATGAGCCTTCAGAAAAAGGATTCCCAGGAGTTGGACTCCTAACTACAACCCCAGGCGATAACCAAGGCCCAGCAGAGTGAAGTAGTTTTCTTTGGGTATTTTGGTCTCTTAGACCAGGAATTTAATTCAGCTAAGGTTCACTCATTGTTAACCATGTTTTCAGGAAACAAATAGCACTGATTCATCAGATTCTTCTCTGTATATCATTTGGGATTTTTCCTGCAGTCCCTATCAAAGACAAGAAAACCCTAAGTGTTCTTAACCGGTCTGCAAAAAAACAAAAAACAAAAAACAAAACAAAAAAACACAGAAATCTTTCTGTCCTCTTGCTGGAGTTTTGGAGGGTGAGAAAATAAGTTGTTCCTGATACTGTTTTCACCCAAGGAATTCTTTTTTAAACTTAAAATGTTTATTTTAATATGATACTTAGGAAAGAATGTTACCTTGAAGTCAGACACATATGAGTTTATATCATAGCCCTGCCATTTGCTATCAGGTGACCTTGGCCAATGTACACTCTTTATTCTTAGCCAACCCTTTGACCTCAAATCCCCTCTCTAATCTTCTTCCTAGTGAATTGATTTAATCTAGAGTTAAGAATTCGTGCTTGGTTTTTCAGTGATGGTAGAGCCACTTGTGTTCAGAGGAAGAAAAATGAGGGCTTATACCCTGTCAGGTTTTTATGATTTCTTTAACTTTTCATTTATACTTCCAGTTATTCTCTCCTCCTTTACTAGTAATCCTATGAAAAGGTAGATAGAGGGATTTATTCTGTGGTGGAATTTAGGGAATGTGCTAGTTGATCAACCATGTCCTTTACTACCAAATCCTCTTTGGAATTTCAGAGAAAGGGATTTGTGAACAATCAATAAATGAGTTAATATATGTAAAGTACTTAGAACTGTAACTGACACATAGTAGACATTGTATAAGAAGGAGTTCACTATTAAAAGCAGTTCTGCCTGGTGGTTTGGCTCAGTGGTTGAACATCGACCCAGGAACCAGAAGGTCACTGGTTCGATTCCTGGTCAGGGCACATGCCCTGGGTTCGATTCCAGGGTTGTGGGCTTGATCCCCAGTAGTGGGCATGCAGGAGGCAGCCAATTGATGTTTCTCTCTCATTGATGTTTCTATATCTCTATCCCTCTTCCTTCCTCTCTTTCTAAAAATCATATTTTAAAAAATAAAAGCAGTTCTGACCCATGGCTTGAACTTAGAAAAAGTTTGTTCCACCAAAGCCATGTTTTAGTCAGTCTCTAGTATAGCACCTGATACAACCATTTTCATCTCCTGCCACTGCTATCACTTCCTCTTTACAATGATTGCATGAGATGCAGAGGAACTAGTTTTATATCCTATTTCACTTGATATTTGGTCCCATCCTTCCCTGTACGAAATTGTCAAACACTGTGAGTTTCCCATTCATTTAGGATTTGTTTTTTCTATCTTCAAAGGGTTTATTGTTATTTATTTCACAGAATATGCTCAGAATAAGTTTTTAATAAATACTCAAGAAGTCAATAGGGAATTTAATAGAACAGCCTGAGTTTCTTTTCTTGGGTCTTTTTTAACTCCCTTTTTCTTTTTTTATTTTTTTTTAAATTTCTTTATTGATTAAGGTATCACATATTTGTCCTCATCCCCCCATTCCCATCCCAAACCCCTCCCCACGCATGCCCCCACCCCCCTGTTGTCCGTGACCACTGGTTAGGCTTATATGCATGCATACAAGTCCTTTGGTTGATCTCTCCCCCTTACCCCCACCCTCCCCTACCTTCCCTCTGAGGTTTGACAATCTGATCGATGCTTCCTTGTCTCCGGGTCTGTTTTTGTTCATCAGTTTATGTTGTTCATTATTTCTCCTAGATGAGTGAGATCATGTGATACTAGAAATACACTTATAAGAACTGAAAATGAGACAAGCAATAATGGTTATGCTGAGAGGCAAATGAATCAGTCTGTAGTGAGTTTCTTTCAGGGCCAACAGTTCTTTTGAGTCCCAATTTCAATGTCAAACAGTTCCTTATGTGTACATGTCAGCAATGATATTTCAGTTCTGGATGGTGGACAAATGGTGGTAATGCAGGTCCGACCCTCTGGTTTGGTCCTGGGCAACCTGCAGCGATGCACAGCTGCTGACTGCTAGTATGGCAAGGTGTCGTCAGCGTCTTCCATCTCTGGACTGTTTCTCTTCTGTCGTCATGGCTGGAGCAGTCCTGTCAATTCCTCTCTGTTGCAGGATTCCACATGGTCTTGGAGTTGTTTTCTGAAAATATACAAGCATACAACCTTTTTCATCTCTAAAAGTTTTCTTCTCAGTAAAATTACAGTGTCAGAAGTTAAGTCCAGAGATCATGAGCCCATCAACCCTTTCCTCATCTTCTAAGAGAAACTGTAGATATTTTACTAGGTTTTTCTTCCCAAGCCCACTAGTTATATCTGTACTTTGTAGTCCTATTTTCAAAGAACTAATAATATTCATTAATTTAATACATACTTACCAAATTTTTATTACATACTAGCAAGGTTATAGGCACTGGGGATATACATGTAAACAAAACAGAGGACTTTATTTTATAGATCCTATATTCTAGTGGGGAGAGACTGATGATAAATAATTTGGTATATTTGTCAGGTGGTAATAACTGCTCTGAAGAAAAATAAAAAGGGTATGAGATTGTTATCTTATAGAAGGTGGTGTTGCTGATATTTAGGCAATGAACTGAATAAAGTAAGGGTATAAACCATGGTGGGTATCTTAGAGAAAAGAAGATCCAGGAATAGTGCAGAGTTCCCAAGGCAAAAGGGTACTTGGCATGTTGAACAGCTAAGAAGTCAAAGTGGCTCAAGTTGAATGAGCAAGGAGGATCATTTACTCCATTATTCTTCTCAATGGGAATAGCAGTAACAGATAGGTTACAGCTTATCATTTAAAAGAGATATGAAATGTGGCCTTTGGAGGGCAGACAGAACAGAGAGGCAGATAACTGGAATCTTCCTACCACAGTAATTGCCAACATTTCCACATTAAAGCTTAGCTCCAAGGTTTACGTCTATGGGCCAGCTTTGGGGAAGATGTTGCAATACATATTGCAGGCCATGTTTTAATTTTAGAAAGGATACATAATAGGAAATGCCCTCTGTGTTTTTCTAGACTTTTCTCATTTAGAGAATGTGATTTTAAGCCTAGTGAGAATCTTCTCTGAGCCCTGCCTACTGCCACATAGTCAGAACTGGTCTCAAAAGGCTCCCAAACTATGTCTCAGTCTACTTGGAAGAGACAGGGCCTATAGACTGTACCCTTTTCAGGTAGAATTAGCAGCTCTCCTTACCACCCTTAGAAGTTATTGAACCCATCTTGGGGGTTGGGTAGCTCCTTGAAGAAGAACGGGCTGTGAGGAAAGTTTTGTTAATGAGACATGAATAATTTGTATAACTGGAAGAGGGAAATAAAATAATTTAATCCAAAAGAGATCTTGAAGAGCCATCAGGTATCAAGTCCACAATCCCTGATTTGCATAGCAGATAACCACTTCACCCTTGTTGCTCCAATATCAACCTCCCTCCCTCCTCTGCTTATTCTGCCTTCTTTCTTCATCTTCTCTCTTACTCTCTCTTCCTCTAAGGAAACATAAGTTTAAATCAGGGGTGGACAAACTTTTTGACTCGAGGGCCACAATGGGTTCTTAAACTGGACCGGAGGGCCAGAACAAAAGCATAGATGGAGTGTTTGTGTGAACTAATATAAATTCAAAGTAAAGGAGCGGAGGGGAAAGCAAGAGAACCGGATAGAACAGCCGGATCCGGCCCGCAGGCCGTGGGTTTGCCCAAGGCTGGTTTAAATCCTTGTTAGGGTTCCTAATATTTAGAATAGTTACCATTTATTGAGCACTTAATATGTTTTAGACTAAGCTCTTTATATGTATTTTTTCAACCAATCAGCACAACCCTATGAGATAAATGATATCATTATCCTCATTTTGCAACTACATTTGGAAAATGCAAATTGAGCCTCAAGATTGGGTTTAATTTAGTGTAATAAGTACCACACCCAAGATTGTGTAGCTAGTAAGTGGCAAAGCCTTAACTACTGATTCTTACTCAAAGCTGACTTTTGAAAAATTTAAGTATAGTTGGTTAACTATAGTTTAACCAATCTTATATTGATTAAATTAGTTTCAGTTATACAATATAGTGATTTGACATTTATATACCTTACAATATTTAGTAATCATTTGTCACTATGTAAATTTATCACAATATTATTGACTATATTCCTCTTCTCTTTTTCACCTATCACCACACACCCTCCCTTCTGGTAACCATCCCTTTGGTCTCTGTTTCTATGAGACTGTTTTTGTTTTTCTTTGTTTCCTTGTTTTATTTATTTTTTTTTAGGTTTCACATATAAGTGAAACTATACAGTAATTGTCTTTCTCTGCCTGACTTACTTCACTTTGTTCAGGGCTCAGAGAAGATGCTCACGAGGACCATCGTGTTGTTGCAAATGGCAAGATTTCATTCTTTATTGATGTGTAATATTCCATTGTATATATGCTACATCATATTTGTCTGCATTTTCTTTTTTAAAAAAATAAATCTTTATTGTTCAGATTATTACAGATGTTCCTCTTTTTCCCCCCATAGCTCCCCTCCACCTAATTCTCCCCCACCCCATGCCCTTACCCCCCGCCACTGTCTTCATCCATAGGTGTAAGATTTTTGTCCAATCTCTTCCTGCACCCCTCACACCCTCTTCCCCCCGAGAATTGTCAGTCCACTCCCTTTCTATGCCCCTGATTCTATTATATTCACCAGTTCATTCTGTTCATCAGGTTTTTTATTCACTTGATTTTTAGATTCACTTGTTGGTAGGTATGTATTTGTTGTCACTTTGTTGTTCAGAGTTTTTATCTTTACCTTTTTCTTCTCCTTCCTCTTCTTAAAGAATACCCTTCAGCATTTCATATAATCCTGGTTTGGTGGTGATGAACTCCTTTAGCTTTTTCTTATCTGTGAAGCTCTTTATCTGACCTTCAATTCTAAATGATAGCTTTGCTGGGTAGAGTAATCTTGGTTGTAGGTTCTTGCTGTTCATCACTTTGAATATTTCTTGCCACTCCCTTCTGGCCTGCATAGTTTCTGTTGAGAAATCAGCTGACAGTCATATGGGTACTCCCTTGTAGGTAACTAACTGTTTTTCTCTTGCTGCTTTCAAGATTCTCTCTTTGTCTTTTGCCCTTGGCATTTTAATTATGATGTGTCTTGGTGTGGTCCTCTTTGTATTCCTCTTGTTTTGGGTTCTCTGCACTTCCTGGACTTGTAAGTCTATTTCTTTCACCAGGTAGGGAAAGGTTTCTGACATTATTTCTTCTAATAGGTTTTCAATATTTTGCTCTCTCTCTTCTTCTGGCACCCCCATAATTCGGATGTTGGTACGCTTAAAGTTGTCCCAGAGGCTCCTTATACTATCTTCATATTTTTGGATTCTTTTTTCTTTTTGTTTTTCTGGTTGGATGTTTTTTGTTTCCTCATATTTCAAATCTTTGGTTTGATTCTTGGGGTCCTTTGGTCTACTGTTGAATTTATTTCAGGCAGTGTATGCTTAATTTCTGACTGATCCTTTTCCATTTTTTTGACATTCTCATTAAGATCCTTAAAGGTCTCACTAAGTTCCTCGGAGGTTTCTAGAAGATTCTTGAGTAACCTTATAACTGTGATTTTGAACTCTATGTCCAGTAGTTTGCTTTCTTTCATTTCTTTTTTTTTTTTAAATATATTTTATTGATTTTTTACAGAGAGGAAGGGAGAGGGATAAAGAGTTAGAAACATCGATGAGAGAGAAACATCGATCAGCTGCCTCCTGCACACCCCCTACTGGGGACATGCCCGCAACCAAGGTACATGCCCTTGACCGGAATCGAACCTGGGACCTTTCAGTCCGCAGGCCGACGCTCTACCACTGAGCCAAACCGGTTTTGGCTCCTTCATTTCTTTCATTCGTGACATGTTTCTTTGTCTCCGCATTTTGGCTGCTTCCCTGTGTTGATGGAGTGGCTTTGTGTGGTAGGTGACCTATAGGGCCCAGTGGTTCAGCCTCCCCAATCACCTGAGGTGGACACTCTTGGTGCACCCCTTTGTGGGCTGAGTGCACAGTCTTGTTGTAGTTAAGCCTTGATTGCTATTGGTACACTGGGAGGAATTGACCTCCAGGCCAATTTGCTGTGAGGACCCACTGGGTCTATAATGGAAGAACTGCTGTGCTGGAGACACCCTTATGGGGCAGGATTTGTTTCAGTGGGGCTTTGGTGCTCACTGAGTCTGCCTCTTGGGTGTGTCACTTATGGATGTGAGGAGTTGAAATCTCGTGTCGTCTCACACTGACCACTGGATACACTGGCTCCTGGATCTCCAAGGAGGTTCAGGTCAGCTACTGTCTGAGGCCACCCAGCAGGAGCTACAGCGAGATCTGCATATTTCTCCTCTTTGCTTGGGGTTTGGAAGTTTTGGAGCTGTCTGACCAATTCTGCAGTTTGTTAGGTTAAGCTGCGATAGGGAAGGCCATTCATATGCAAAAGCCCCTGTGCACAGTTTGGGTGGGTTTGTAAATTGGGTGGGGCGGGGTCTCAGGGAATCACTAGGGTGTGGCAAACAGCAATGGCTGCCAGTTAGCCCTCTCTGCGTCTCCTCGTTTCCGCATCTCTGCATTTCCGCATCCCCACGCCCCACGCCCCACGCCCCAGTGCAGTAAGCAATGATTCCTGCGCACACCTCTGCAAGAAAGCCACCCTCACTTTCCCACCCGATGACAGACAGTCCATCTTCTCCCCATAGGAGTTTGGGTCCCCAGAGTCTCTCTAGAAACTGGAGTTCAGAGCAGTTGGGAGCTTGTGTCTCCCTTTGGATTGAAAAAAACAGCACACTCAGTCACCAGCCGCCAGCCCGATTCACAGCCTCCCTACCTCTGCTTTTCCGCGCTTGTGCACATCCTACCCAGTCTCAATGATCTTTTTTCTTTCCTTCTGTTTGTAGAACTTCTACTCAGTCAGCTTTCCCGTGGTTCTGGGTGATAGACGTTTTGTCTTTTAGTTGTAGTTTTGGTATGGTTGTGAGAGGCAACACATAAAGGTGTATACCTTATGCCGCCATCTTGGTTTTTTCGCTACATCATTTTTATCAATTTGTCTGTTGATGGACACCTAGGTTTTTCTTCCATAGCTTGGTTATTATAAGTAATGATGCAATGAACATAGCACAAGTGTTTTCTAATTAGTGTTTTTGTTTTCTTTGGATAAATACTCAGAAGTAGAATTGCTCAGTTGTATAATAGTTCAATTTTTAGTTTTGTGATGAATCTCCATACTGTTTTCCATAGGAGCTGCAACTGTTTGCAGTCCCACCAATGGTGCACAAGGGTTCCCTTTTCTCCACATCCTTACCAACACATATTATTTGTTGACTTTTTTATAATAGCCAATTTGTTTAGTGTGAGCTGGTATCTTGTGTTTTTTATTTGCATTTCACTATTATTAGTGATGCTGAGCATCTTTTTATATGTCTGATAACCATTTATATGCCTTCTTTGGAGAAATGTCTTTTCATGTCTGCCTATTTTTCAACTGGATTGTTACTTTTTTTGTTATTGAGTTGTATGAGTTTCTTATATCAACCCTTTATCAGATATTTTATTTGCAAATATATTCTCCCTTTCAGTAAGTTGTCTTTTTGTTTTATTTAAGGTTTCCTTCACTGTGCATAAGCTTTTTAGTTTGATGAAGTCTTACTTTTTTATTTTTGCTTTTGTTTCCTTTGCTTGAGGGGATGTATCAAAAAAGATATTACTCAGACTGATGTCAAATAGTTTACTTCCTATATTTTCCTCTAGGATTTTTATGGTTTCAGGCCTTACATTTAAGTCTTTAACCCATTTTGTGTGTTGTTTTAATATGGAGTAAGAAAGTTGTCCAGTTTTATAGCTGACTCTTTAATCGCTATGTTATACTTTCTTTTCCTAATTCCAGTTGGAGAAGGAATAAGTGAGAAAAGGCTCTACTTTTTAAAAAATATATTTTATTTATTTTTTTACAGAGAGTAAGGGAGATGGATAAAGAGTTAGAAACATTGATGAGAGAGAAACATCGATCAGCTGCTTCCTGCACGCCCCCCACTGGGGATGTGCCCACAACCAAGGTACATGCCCTTGACTGGAATCAAACCTGGGACCCTTCAGTCCGCAGGCCGATGCTCTATCCACTGAGCCAAACTGGTTAGGGCAAGGCTCTACTTTTTAACAGCTATTGAGGGGCAGCCAAAATTCACCAATTCAGTCTACAAACTGTCATTGAGCTGCTACCTTTTGCCTAGTGCCTTATTAGGGCCCTACCTTCTCGAGATGAATGAGACCAAAATCTCCACTGTTGGGAGACTCATGATACTGCCAGGGAATTTAGACCAACTGATTAATACTCAGGATACAATGTGATAACTACTATGATGAAGATGTACATCAGATGCTATGAGACCACATGGAAGGAGAAACATATCTGTCTTGGAAGTCAGAAAATGCTTCATACAGTGGGTAATGCATGAGTTGAGTCCTGAAAGTTAAAGAGAAGTGGATTAATTAAGGTACAGACTAACCTCCTATAACAAAGAGAAACATAAATTCAGGCATTTATTTCTCTTTCATGTAAAAGTCCAGAGGTGAACAGTCTTAAATTGGTGGGGTAGTTCTGCCATCCTCACCATGTTGCCTCAATCTCTGTCCCAGAAACCTGTTCCATTGGTCTCCAATTACTTCCCAGAGAGGATGAAAGAAACAATGCAATGCAGACAATTTCTTCGTAAAAACATGATCCAGAAACCTTCATACATAACTTGCACTTGTATTCTTTTGTCTAAAACTTAAATACGTGGCCTTACCTAGCTGTAAGGGAGGCTAGGAAATGTAGGCATGGGTATACAGCTAAAACTCAATGATTTCTATTAGTAAAAGGAAGAAGGGGTACTGGATACTGGGAAGCAATTAGCAGCCTCTGCCATAAGAGGGAAAGGTGTTCTAAACATAGAGAACTCTGTACACGCACAGGAATAACAAAACATAGCATGCAAAGAACTATAATAACCTGGAATGGCTGTAATTTAAGAAGGATGTCGGATTAGTAAAAGATGAGACTGGAGATTGTTGACAGTGGCCAGATTATGGAACACCTTGTGTACAAACTAAGGAATTTGGACTTGGTCCCAAAGAAAGGGAGTGTCACTGAAATACTTTAAACAGAGATGTCAGTAACAAGTCTGATTTTAAAATTGGGTGACCAGAGTTGATATGCGAGGTTTGTGACTATAGACGTGCGTGGTGTGTGGGGAAGGTCCGCCGCTTGCGTCTATAGATGCTTATGGCATACAAAAGGTTAAATAATAGTTATAAGAAAATATTTAAGTGTGTTAAATTTTAGAAGTGTTGAGTTTCAGATAGCTTTGAGATACCCAGATGGTAGTATTAAGCAGGTGTTAGATATACTAGTATAGAAATAATTCAAGAAAATTAGTACTGCAATCCATGGGAGTGGATAAAACTATTAGAGAATGTGTCTAACAGTTTTAGTGAGATGAATAGAGGACAGAGAACACAATCTTGGGGAAAATCAGCCTTTAGGAAGAGCCAGTGAAAGAAACTAGACAGTGTTCAGAGAGTAGGAATATAGTCATGCAGAAAGTTAAAAGGTAAAGGCTATTTTAGAGTAGGATTTTCACCCATGTCAATTGTTGGGGCAAAGTCAAAATAAGGCTTGAAAAGTGCCCATTGTATTTCACAATTAGGAAGCTAGTGGTGATCGTTATAAAAACAATTTTTGAAAGAGGATATACAGAAGCCAAGAGACATATAAAAACATGTTCAAAGTCACTAATCCTCCGAGAGATGCAAATCAAAACAACAATGAGGTATCATCTCACACCTGTCAGAATGGCTGTCATCAACAAATCAACAAACAAGTGCTGGCGAGGATGCGGAGAAAAAGGAACCCTCTTGCACTGCTGGTGGGAATGAAGACTGATACAGACACTGTGAAAAACAGTATGGCGTTTCCTCAAAAAATTAAAAATGGAACTTCCATTTGACCCAGTAATCCTATTTCTAGGAATGTATCCCAACAAAACAGAAACAACCATCAGAAAAGATATGCACCCCTATGTTCATAGCAGCAAAATTTACCATAGCTAAGACTTGGAAACAGCCTTAGTGCCCATCAGCAGATGAGTGGATTAGATAGCTGTGGTACATCTACACAATGGAATTCTACGCTGCTGTAAAAAAGAAGGAATCCTTACCATTTGAAACAGCATGGATGGAACTGGAGAGCATTATGCTAAGTGAAATAAGACACTAAGAGAAAGATAAATATCACATGATCTCATTCATTTGTGGAATATAATGAACAAAAAACAGATCTGGAGACAGAGAAGCATCAAACAGACTGTACAATCTATGAGGGAAGTTGGGGGGTGAGGGGGTAAGAGATCAACCAAAGGACTTGTATGCATGCATATGAGCATAACCAATGGACACAAACAGTAGGGGGGTAAGGGCTGGTGCTTGGGGGTGAGGTGGCCAGGGAGAGGTCAATGGGGGAAAAGAAGACTCATGTAATACTTTAAACAATAAAGAATTTAAAATTTTTTTAAAAAGTGTAGTTTCTAATCCATGAAAGTTTCCTTTATTTTATCTTATACTTTATGTATTTTAAGGAAGTATGAATATCTTAAAAAACAACAACAACACAATAAAACAGTTCCAAAAGATTATTGTGGGCAGAGACCAGGTTAATGAGCAAATGGGATATGAAGATATGGAGGTCAGCAGACTGTGGAATGACATCAGCAAGATGGCAGTATAGGAATTTCTAGCCCTGGTTCTGTTCCCAAAACATCACTTTGATTAGCTATCTACATGCACAAATATCTTTACAAGAGCTAAGGAATCCAGGTGAAGGATTACAACACATGGGTGAAGCACAGAAATAAGAAGATTTATTGAGGAGGGAAGATAGAATTATATCACCACCAACAACCCCCTCCCAAACCTTGAAAGTCCAGCACAGAGGGTACACACTCATCATGGGGGAACAGTGAAGTGAGAACCTGACTTCACTGTAGACTCCAGTGCTGACCTATCCCAGCAACAGGCCAACTCCTACAGATTTCAGTGTCTACTCCAGTCTCCCAGTGATCTCCTTGCTCATTCAGGAGCCCACCAACTTCTGTGATCCCATATGACTTCCATAACCCGAGATGGATCCTGCAGCACCAGATTCCTAGTTGGTTCCTGCAAACCCAAGTTCCTCAACCATATCGATATCACTCAGCTCCCACATCTCCAATCAGCTCCCAAGGCACCAGTGGGATCCCACAAAGCCAGGCTTCTGGTTCACCCAAGTTCTGGCTTGCTCCCATGTCACCAGGCTTCTGGTAGGCTCTCCTGAACCCATACTTCTGGCCTATTCCAGAACTGACCACCTTCCACAGACCTAGCTTTTAGACCACCTCACACAGACATAGGTTCCCAGGCTACTTCAATACCAGGACTGTTTCTGCTGCTCAGGCTCCAGGAAAACTCCTATGGATCCAAACTCTTGGCCTACCTCACTTCCAGGCCAGCACCAGCACCAGCAACAGCCTTTAGGCTAGATCCCATGAAGCCAGGCTTCTGGCCAGCCCTAGTACCAGGCTGGGCACCATAGACCCAAACTCCAGGCTAGCCCCCAAGGCCCCACCTCTCAGGCCTACTTCTGTGGCCCTAAGATCCAGGCTTGCCCTAGTGTCAGGCCAGGTCTCATGGCCGCAGCTTTTAGGCTAGTTGCTATGAATCCAGGCTTCCCAGCCCCATCCATCACCAGAATAGTCCCTGTGGAACCAGATGCCAAGACCACCCCATGGATCCATCCACCTGAACCCAGATCATAGGCCCATCACTGCAGACTCAAGCACCAGGTCTGTCCAAGTGAACACAACCTCAGGCCCATCCACTTAGAATCAGGTACCAGGCTTCTCCCTGTGGACCCAAGTTCCAAGCCTGCTGACCCAGGCCCCAGACCTGCCTGCACCAGAACTCCAGCTGCAAGCCTTTCCCTGTACACCACCACACATCCTACCCAGAATCTCAGTGTGGGCTGACTTCTGAAGGGCTTTTCCTGTGGAAGCCAGTCTGTAAAGAATGGAGGAGATGTCTACTTTTTCAAATGCACAGATATCAATGTAAGGCTGTAAGAATCAAGAATAAAGGGAAAATAATACTACTAAATGAAACTAATAAATCTCCAATAAGTGACCCTAAGGAAATGAAGATCTAGGAATGGTCTGACAAGGAATGCAGAATAATCATCTTTTGAAAAAAAATGTTTAAGGATATTTTTATTGATTTCAGAGAGGAGGGGAAAGGGAGAGAGAGATAGACACATCAATGATGAGAGGGAATCATTGATTGGCTGCCTCCTGCACACCCTCTCCTTGGGATCGAGCCCACAACCGGGGCATGTGCCCTGACCTGGAATCAAGCTGTCATCTCCTGGTACATGGGTCGATGCTCAACTACTGAGCCATACCAGCAGGGCCAGAATAATACTCTTAAAGAAATTCAGTGGACTATAAGAAAAAAGAGATAGAGAACTAAAGAATATAATGCATAAACAAATGAATAGAAAAAAACAAAGAAATAGAAACCATTAAAAAACAATGACTGAACTGAAGAATTCAGTAGAGATCTTCAATATCATATTCAACCAGACAGAAGAAAGAATTAGTGAATTAGAAACAGGTTATTTGAAATAATCCAATCAGGGGAGCAAAATTAAAGAATGAAAAATGGTGAAGATAGTCTATGTAAGTTAAGGGATTAATTAAAGGAGACAATCTATTAATTGTTTGAATTCCAGAAATCCCAGAAGGAGAGTAATGGGAGAAAGCATATTTAAGGAAATAATGGCAGATGAGTGGATTAAAAACCTGTGGTACATCTATACAATGGAATACTATGCTACTGTAAAAAAGAAAGAACTCTTAACCATTTGCAACAGTATGGATGGACCTGGAGAGCATTATGCTAAGCAAAATAAGCCAGTTGGAGAAAGATAAGTATCACATGATCTCACTCATTTGTGGAATATAATAAACAAAATTAGATCCAGAGACACAGAAGCATTGAACATTCTGTCAAACCTCAGAGGGAAGTCAGGGGAGGGTGGAAGGGGAGGGTAAAAGAGCAACCAAATGACTTGCATGAATGCATATAAGCAAAACCAATGGACATAGAACAGTAGGTATGTGCTGGAGGGTGAGAGTTGCCAGGAAGAGGTCAATGGGGGAGGGGGGGGGGAGGAGACACATATAATACTTTAAACAATTAAGAATTTAAATTTTAAAAAAGTAGACTGAAAAGAAAATCAATGGAAAAAATATCCTCTCTCCCACGGAGGGGTGGATGGGGAGAGAAATAATGGCTGAAAACTTCTCAAATCTGAAGCTAACAAGTCACCTCAAATTTTCAACCCCAAATGATCTCCAACACACATTATAATGAAAAAGTCTTAAATCAAAGACAGAATTTTAAAGGCAGCAAGAGAAAAAAAAAAACCTCACATATAAAGGAAACCTCTATAAAGCTATCAGCCTATTTCTCAGCAAACACCTTACAGTCCAAAAGAAAGTTGGATGATACCGTGCTTTCCCGAAAATAAAACATCCTCCGAAAATAAGACCTATCTATGGGTTTCCTTCTAAGTGAAATATAAGGCATCCCCCGAAAATAAGGCCCCCAGGCTCTGTCTCAGAATGAAAATTAATTTATCTTAAACTGGTCGCTAGGGCCGCCCCGACTGGCGTCTAGCAACCAGTGACATTACGCGGAGTCCTGACATCACTGCTGTGTAGAGGCGGAGCGGAGGTTGGAGTGAGCGGTGAGCATGGGGCGGGAGAGAGGTGGAGACTTTCTCAGATGCGTGTAGAAGAACAGGAGGATTAGAGCAGACGGGACGTGGCGAAGGTGGTGAGTGCTGGTCTGTCTCTGGTGACACTACCTGATGCTCGCGGCCGTCTTCATGATGACTGAAGGTTCTCAGTCAGTGGCAGACCCTGCTCCAGCCCAGATCCAGGCCCCAGCAAGCCCAGTGACAGTCCCCAGGCAGGCCCCAGGGGGTAAATGTCTGATAAAGGGGTAGGGGGGATATCTGGTGAAGGTGTTCAGTGGCACAGGGGTGAGGGGAGGGGGACCACTTAAAATGACACAGGAGGATCAGAGGGGGCAATCAAAATGACACAGGAGGATCAAAAGGGGTTACTAAAATGGTAATCCCCCCTCTGATTCTCCTGTGCCATTTTGATTCCCCCCTCTCATCCCCCCTGTGTCATTTGGAGTGATCCCCCTCCCCCCACCTTGATACCCCAATTCCTTTTTTTTTTACCCCTAGAAATGAGCGCAAAAAGAAAAAGCTACTCCGTGGAGTACAAGAAAGGAATCGTGGAAGACTCTTGGGGCCAAAATCTTACTGCTTTCTGCAAAGAGAAGATGTTGAGTATCCAATTGGTCCGAAAATGGCGAGCAGAGTATGGTAACCTCATTGAACAAGTGGACAAGGGAAATGCTAAAAAGCGCAAGTGTGGATCAGGTCGGCAAGCGTTATTTTCCGAGCAGGAAGACCTGATCTGTGAATGGGTTGTTGACAGGAGAGCAAAGGCTTTGGTTGTGAATAGGGCTCAGATTCAAGAATTTGCCCTTGCAATGGCACCACAGTTTGACATAGCCCCCGAAGACTTCAAAGCATCACAACACTGGCTGGATAATTTCCTTCAGCGAAGTGAACTGTCTTTAAGAAGATCTACAACATTGTTTAGGTTGGAAGATACTCAAGTTATTAAGCAAGCACTTGCATTCAAGTCCTTTATTGATGATGCTGACTTCTCTAAATACAATCTTTCCAACATGATTGCTATGGATGAAACTGCAGTGTTTATGGGCCAATCATCTCAAACAACAATTGAACAGCAGGGTGCCTCCTTAGCGTACATTCCCTCCACTGCTTAAGAAAGTGCACGTGTTTCCTGTATTTTGGCAATTCGTCTGGATGGCACTAAAATCCCACCTTTAATCATTTCTAAGGGCAAGAAGGAAAAGATTGAACATGTTTTGGGCGTTTTTATTCTTGAAACTGAAAAAGCCTGGGCCACACAAGCAGTTATAAGGTAGTGGGTCGATTTAATGCTGCCGCTTGTTATGCGAGGGAGCCAAAGAGGTCTGCTAGTCTGGGATGCAGCCAGCACTCACCGCGCTAAAGACATGAAGACATTTCTTCACGAAAGAAAAATAGATCAGATAATGATTCCCGCAGGAATGACGGCCTATCTCCAGACTCTTGATATTGCAATAAACAAGCCATTCAAAGACAATTTGCACATGGAAATTAATGACTACATTGAAAATAGAATGGAGAGAAATCAGCATGGAAACTTTGTGTAACCTAAACTGCAGGAAGTTGTGACTTGGGTGAAGAATTCATGGGAGAAAATCACTGACGGTTGCATTGCAAATGCACTGCGAGCAGGCTACCTTGACAAGAAGTACTCATTTAAAGACAGTGCTGTTGCTAAACATGAGAGATTTGGTCCACTGATTCTGAAAGAAATGGAGTCACAAGAAATTCACCAGGAAATTCAGGAATTGGATTGTTATGATGATGTTCCAGAAGATGATGACATGATTGTCATTGAATAAATGAGTAAATTCTTGATACTGTAGGATTCACAGTTTGTCTGGTTTGTGTTGACAACTACCGTACTACCGTACCGTATACAGGTAATAAATTTCCTTTATTTTCATTTAACAATAAATGTGTACCGTATTCTTCTTCATGGAAAAATAAGACATCCCCTGAAAATAAGACCTAGCGTGTCTTTGGGGGCAAAAATTAATATAAGACACTGTCTTATTTTCTGGGAAACACAGTATATGCAAAGTGCAAAAAAAACACACCCTGCCAATCAAGGATATTTTACCTAGCAAATCATCTTTCAGAAATGGAGAGATAAAGACTTTAGCAAATGAAGAAAAGATGAGTAAGTTCATCAACAGTAGACCTGCCTTATGAGAAATACAGAAAGGTGGAATTGGTAAATCCTATCAATAATTATTTTAAATATAAATGGACTAAAGTCTTCAATCTAAAGGCATAGAGTGGCTGACTGAATTAAAAACAAGGTCTAACATAGTAGACTGGTCAGTATGATTACTTCATAAGCTATATGTGTTTAATCACTATATTCTACACCTGAAACTAATATGTCAAATGTAACTTGTCTAGGACCAAACCAGAGAGGGTCAGACCTGCATTGCCACCATGTGCCCACCATCCAGATATCATTGCTGACATGTACACATAAGGAACTGTTTGACATTGAAACGGTGACTCAGAACTGTTGGACATTGAAATTGGGACTCAAACATTTTTTGTTATTATATGTTTATTTCTAGTCTGCAGAGGCAAGATTTTTTAAAGGAAAGAAATGGGGAAAAAATAGATACAGAGGCAAAGAAGCATTGAACAGACTGTCAAACTACAGGGGGAAGGCAGGGGAGGTGGGGGGGGCGGGGCTGTAAGAGATCAACCGAAGGGCTTGTATGCATGCATTATAAGCATAACCAATGGATACAAGACACTGGGGGGGGGGGCAGGTAACGGCATGTACTGGGGGGAGGGGAGGCTAGGGGGAGGTCAATGGGGAAAAAAAAGGAGACATATGTACTACTATTTGTAATACTTCAACCAATAAAAAAAATAAAAATAAACAAGATCCAACAAGTTGCTGCATAAAAGAGACTCACTTCAACTTTAAGGAAACACATAGGATCAAAGTGAAAGTATGGAAAAAGTTATTCCATGTACATGAAAACCAAAAGAGAGAAGAGTAGCTATACTTACATCAGACAAAGTAAACTTTAAGCCAACAACTGTACAAAGGGACTAGGAAGATCATTATATAATGATAAAGTGGTCTATTCATCAAGAGGGTATCATAGTTAAATTATATGTTCACCCAACGTTGGAGCACGTAAATATAGAAAGAAAATCCTAACATATCTTTAGGGAGAAATTTACAACAACAAAATAATAGTAGAGGACTTTAGTACCCTACTTTAAATAATGCATAGATCATCCAGACAGAAAATCAATACACATTAGAAATATACCAAATGAACCTAGCAACTCTATAGAAAGCATGCCTCCCAACAGCAGTAGAGTACACATTCTTCTCAAGTGTACATGGAGCATCATCAAGGATAGATAATATGTTAGGTCACAAAAAGAGCCTTAATAAGTCTAAGAAGATTGAAATCATACCAAGCATCTTTTCTGTCCACAATGGTATGAAAACAGAAATTAATAACAGAAAGAAAACTGGAAAATCCACAAATAGGTGGTAATCAAACAACATACTTCTTGAAAATAAATGGGTCAAGGGAAGTAAATAATATTTAGAAACAAACAATGGAAAATGTATCAAAACCTATGGGATGTAGCAAAATAAGTTCTAAGAGGGGAATGTTATAGAGATAAACACCTACATTAAAGAAAAAGAAAGATGTAAAATAAAGAAACTAATTTTACACCTCAAGAAAAGAGAAAAAGGAGAACAAACTAAGCCAAAAGTTTGCAGAAGGAAGGAAATAACTAAAATCAGAGCAGAAATAAATGAACTAGAGACCAGATAAACAATAAAAAAGATCAATGAAACTAAGAGCTTTTTTTGAAAACATAAATAAAATATGACAAACATTTAGCTTGACTAAGAAATAGAGAAGCTCAAATATTTGAAAATGAAAAGGTGATACCACAGAAATATAAAGAATAATAAGAAACTCCTAGAAATAATTGTATGCCAACAAATTGGACAACCTGGAAAAGAAGGATAGCCTGGCTGGCGTGGCTCAGTGGTTGAGCACCAACCTATGAACTAGGAGGTCATGGTTCAATCCCCAGTCATGGCATACGCCCAGGTTGCTGGCTTAATCCCCAGTGTGAGGCCTACAGGAAGCAGCTGATAAATGATTCTCTCTCATCATTGATGTTTCTCTCTTTCCCTTTCCCTTCCTCTCTGAAATCAGTAAAAATATATATTTTTTAAAAAGGTTAAATTCCTGGAAACATACAACCTACAAATACTGAATCATGAAGTGACAGAAAATATAAACAGATTAATAATTAGCAAGGAGATTGAATCAATAATCAGAAATCTCCCAACAAAGAAAATCCCAGGACTAGATGGTTTTATTGATGAAATCTACCATATTAAAAGAAGAGTTAATTCTAGTCCTCCTCAAACTTAAAAATAATTTGAAAAGAAGGTGATGTTACTAAACTCATTTTATGATGCCAAAGTTACCTTGATACCAAAGTCAAATAAAGACTCTACAAAAAAGAAAACTACAGACATATATATCTGTTGAATATAGACACAAAATTTCTCAACAAAATACTAGCATATCAAATTCAACAGCATACTAAAAGGATAATACACCATGATTAAGTGGGATTTACCCCTGGGATGCAAGGGTGGTTCAATATACACAATCAGTAAATGTGACATTCCACATTAATAGAATTAAAAATAAAAATCATATGATAATCTTACTAGGTGCAAAAAAATGAATTTTACAAAATTCAACATCCTTTCATAATAAAAAAAATATTTAAAAAATTGAGTACTGAAAGAATGCACCTCAACAAAACACTCTATATATGACAAGACCACAGCTAGCATCATACTGAAATGTCAAAGGTGTACAGCTTTCTCACTAAGATCAGTAAAAATATAAGTGTGTTCTCTCTCAGTACTCCTATTCAACATAGTATTGGATTCCTAGCCAGAGCAATTAGGCAAGAAAAAGAAATAAAAATCATCAAATTTGAAAAGAGGTATAAGTTATTTCTGGTAATTTTTATTCGGTGCAACACATTGCTAATTTTGCCTTCTTGGATCTTGGCCATTTTTTTTTTTTTTTGTATTCCTATAAATAATATTCTTAAGCTATTTTCTGAGATACACTAAGTTACTTGAAAACACCTTGATGCTTTCTTTTAAAGTACTTCTTTTAAAAGTATTTCTTTTAGTGTTTGTTAGGCAGAAAAAGAATAGTGTTTCATCTAGGGTGTTTTTTTTTTTTGTGTGTGTGTGTGTGTTTTAACTAATGAGGCAAAACTTTTTTGTGTATTCTACCCAGTGTCCTATGAATTATTCTATTTTTCATTGTGGTTGGTGAGAACAGGAACTCTTCCAGGTACTCTGTGATCTTAAGTATTGTTCCCTGCAATTCTATCATGTGGTTCTTGCCTCACACATATATGTTGGTCAGCATTCGGTTAAAGTCTTAAAGAGGACCCCTACAGATTTCCAGAACTCTCTGTGCAGCAGTCTTCTCTCTTGTAGTCTGCCCTGAAAACTCTCACTTCTTTACCCTCCTCATACTTGCAACTCATTGTCATCAACTTAAGGAGACTGATGGGCTCCTTCTGAATTCCCCTCCATGCATTATGTTGTGCAGACTCCAGTCTATAAGGTGGACCAATCATAGGGCTCATCTTATTTGTTTTTCCTGTCTCTCATGTATCACTGTCCTTCATTGACAGATTTGAAATGACTTAAAAACCATTGTTCCATGTATTTTTCCAGTTTTTTTTAAAAATTGTTTCAGGTTGAAGATATTAATCTAGTCCCTTTTGCCCTATCATAGCTGGAAAATGGGAGTAGCTATAGTGGTCTTTTCAGAGAACAATTTGGCCATTTAATGTTAAGTGTGTTTGACTTGTGGCTCAGCAATTCTAGTCACTCTACTAATTGCTGGAGATATAGCAGTGAACATGATGATATACTTCCATATAGCTTACAATTGAGTGGGGAGACAGACAACAACATAAATAAATAACCACATATACTATGCTGTAAAGTGATAAGGAATGCTTAGAAGAAAAAAAACTTAAACAGGAGCCCTGGCCAGTTTGATTCAGTGGTTAGAGCATTGGACTGTGGACCAAAGGGTCATGGGTTCAGTTCCTTGTCAAGGGCATGTATCTCGGTTGCAGTTTGATTCCCAGCCTTGGTTTGTGTGCCTACAGAGGCAACCAGTCAATGTGCCTCTCATGTCAGTGTTTCTCTTTCTCTCTCCTCTCCCATCCCTTCTACTCTCTCTTAAAAAAAATCAGTGCAAAGGCCCTGGTGTATTTGATGAATAACAAGGAATAAGAATGCCTAAGCAAATGCTCACAAAATTTTAGGTATTTATAACATTGTTACTAAATAGTAGTGGAACCAGAAATATAACCCAAAACTGTATGGTCTCAAAGCTCATCTGATTGCTATTATGTCATAGTCTCTCTTCCCTAAGTCATGAGACATTGAGACATGTACTATCTTGTGAATATTCTTGCATTGTTCTCTATCATCCAGCTGTAACACAAGTTTGCCTTGTATTTCCAAACATATAAACCCTGTGACTACTAGTATGCAGCCTATGTTGACTCTTTTCTGATAAAATGTTGGGCTCTGACATTTCTCTTTACGCTAATCATTGGAGTTGATTGCATTATTGCACTGAATAAGGGTCACCTCCCTCCCTCTGCACATATGTGTGTCCTCCCAAAGTGTGTACTCTTTGGCCAAAATGTCATTCTCCACACACAAAAAAATGTGAGACACTATATAAAAATTTTAATCAAAGTCCCTCTCTCATTAATCCAACACTTTTTACATTTTCCAAGGCACTTTGTTTTTGCCCTATTTTTAATAAGTAATGCATAAATGGTATGAAATTTTAAAAGATCAAAATGATATAGGAGTGAAAATAAGTTTTCCTTCATCCTTTCCTCAGCCACTCATTAATACTGTCTTGAAGCAAATAATATAACCAGTTTCCTTGATATCCTTTCAGAAATATTGAGTACATGTGGGTATTTTTCATCATCTCCTCACCCCACCCCTACTCATGCAAACAGTTTTCACTTGATTATCACCGCACCCTATCTGTGTTACAGATGAGGAAGCTAAGTCTCTGACATGGGAGGTGACCTGACTAAGGTTTCCCAGGCAGTAAGTGGAAAATCCACTACTGATGTTGGAGTTTTTGTCTGTATTATTTCCTCCACACTGAGAAATGCCAGATCCTGTGCCTTGAACGTGGTAGGAGATTTCCAAAGACTTGCTGGTAGTTAGAGTGATTAAAACAATTCCCCCATTTCTTTCGTCATTTTAGAATTGCTATGGTAGGATACTGGCTGGCATCAACTAGTAGTTAGCATAGGGAGATAAAAACTTGATCTTTCTAATTGTTTCCTGGAAATATTCCTCTTTTACAGATCTATTCAGGCCCACCTGAGGAAAGTGCTGCACCCCCAGTGCCTCCACCTCGAGTGACAGCTAGAAGGCACAAACCAATCACGATTTCGAAGCGCTTACTGCGGGAAAGGACACTTGGCTATAATACCTCTTCCCTAGATGAAAGTGAAGGTCAGTACTAAAATTCACCTTTAGCTTCTTAACAGTAATTAGACACAAAGAAGGCAGAAGTGGAGGTGTGGCCATTTTTCTCCATGTAAATGTAGACTTTTCCTGTATCCTGGGCCACACAAACCATGGTTTTAAAAATGTATGCCCAGAGAGCAAAGTAGTCTTTTGGCAGTAAATAGGATAAGGATAAACCTATAAAGCCAGTTACCATGATCCCTTAGGAGGCCAGTGGAGAATCCAAGATGTTCTTAGATTTATACCTCAATACATAGAAATGGGTGAGCCATGTGCTTTCTGAATATTCTGAGATTTTAATTTCAAATCCAGCTAAAATGGAGGAATGATATCAGCAAGATGGCTGAAGAGTAGTTTCCAGAGCATGTCCCCTCAGGGTAACATCAATCTGTACAATTATCCATGCATCAAAATACCTTCATGAGAGCTATGGTAGCCAGCTGAGAGATTATAGCACCTCAGTAGGACACAAAATAAAAAAAAGTACATGGCATATGGCAGGAAGAACATTTTTATATTACCCACGTCACTCTTCCCCCAAGTTCACACAGTGAAGTTTGAGAAAATTACCCTGTACCTGAGGGGAGGAGAGTGAAGTGAACATGCAACTTCATTTTGGACCCTAGCATCAGGCCTACCCCAGTGAACCCCAGTACCAACCCATTCCCTTCTGGCCTCCACAGACACAGGCTCCAGGCTAGCCTCAGAACCAGGACAGCTTGTGGCACCAAGCTTCAGGCAAGCCATTGTTCCCCTAGTCTCCATGATGTAACCACAGACCCAGTATCCAGGATATACCCCTGTGGACCCAGCCTCTAGGTCTGCCCCAATGATGCACCAGCCCTATGACCCCAGACTGCAAGCTTGCCCCAGCAGATTCAGGCATCAGGCTTGTCCACCAAATGACCTAGGCTTTGGATCAGCCTTCCTAAGAACTCCAGCAGCAAGTCCACCTGTGGATCTCATCAAATGGCCCACCCAGAATCTCTTATGTGCTGACTGATAAAGGTTTTCTTTTCCAAAGCCACTCTCTAAAGACTGGAAGATTTTCCTACTTCTTCAAAGAGACAACAACACAAGGCCTCATGGATTAGCAATAATTGCATAGATATTACACCCTCAAATGAACAACATAAAACACCAGAAACTGACCCTATTGAAACAGAGATCTTTGAACTGTCTGACAAGGAATACCCATGAGAAGTCCAAGAAAGTGATAGAAACCATAAAAAACAACCAAACTAAAATTCTGGAACTGAAGAACACAATGACTACATAGAAAAATTCAATAAAGAGCTTCAACTCAACCTTGACCAAGCAGAAGAAAGACTTAGTGAACATAAAGATAGGTCATATGAAATTATCCAGTCAGAGGAACAAAGAGAAAAAAAAGATTGATTAAAAGTAAAGGAAACCTAAGAGACTTATGGGACATTGTCTACAAAGTAATATATACATTATGAGAGTCCCAGAAGGAGCAGAGGATGATAAAGGGTGAGGAGGGGAGGGGACTTATTTCAGGAAATAATGAAAGAAAACTTACTAAATCTGGAGAGGGAAATGAGCATCCAGATCCTTGAAGTGCCAAGAAACCCAAATAGATTAAACATAAAGAGATTTTCACTAAGACATATTATATTAAATTCTCAAAATACCAGGACAAAGAGAGAATTTTGAATGCAGTACAAGAAAAGTGAATCATCACATACAAAGAAACTGTAGCACTATGAACAGATTTCTCAGCAGAAACCCTGTATGTCCTAAGAGAGTGGATAAGTACTGAAAGGGGGTAAAACCTGCCAACCACAAATACTATACCTTACAAAGCAGTCTTTCTGAATGAAAGAGTGATAAAACTTTTCCAGACAAATACTGAAGGATTTCATTACCAATAGACCTGGTTTCCAAGAAATTCTGAAAGACTTTATTCAAGTTAAAATAAATGGACACTAACTAACAACATGGAAACACATAAAAGTATTTAAAATTCACTGCTAAAGACAAGTGTATAGTCAAATTGAGAATGTTCTAATACTATGAAGGTGTGTAAATCACTTTTGACCAGTATAAAAGTTAAAACACAAAATTATTAAAAATGACTATAGCTGTAATATTTTGTTAATAGATACACATTCTAAAAATATATAAATTATGATATTAATAACAAAATGTAGGGGAAGGAGAAGTTAAAAGTGTAATCTGTATGTGGTCTGTTACTTTGCTAGCAACTTAAAACAGGCTGCTATATCAATGGAACAGATGTTTTATGTAAACTTTATGATACAAATACAATACCTGTAGCAGATATACAAAATATATACAGAAAGGAATCAAAGTATACCACTACAAAAAATGAAATCATCAAGGAAGACAGCCAAAAGTGGAAGAAAAAATGTAAGAGTCAGAAACAATTAAGAAAATGGCAGGAGCAACATGACAGAGGACAGGACTGGAGTGAGGGTTAGTGTGTGAGTAGGTGTGCAGTAGAGTGTTTGTGAGTGTGAGTGTGGGAGGGCATCTTTCAGAAGGAGCTGGGTGGGGGAGGGGGAGTGGAGGTGGTAGGGGTTGGTTGCTCCAGCAGAAGAGCTGCTGTGTACTGCACAGCCAGGTATTTCTCTACACTTGAAAGTGGAGAGCATGCCATTTTGAAGGAACTACAGGGTCCTCTGTGGGAGTAGGCTGAAGGGAGTGGTCCTACTCCAGTACCCCTAAGCCAAGGATGGATGCAAACGCCCCCACTGCTGGGACCTGAAACCCCTGGACACACAGACTAGACATAGCTGCTTGGTATGCCTTGACTGTGGGCCTTGGAGTACCGGCCAGATGCTTTGACAAGCAGTGTCTGGGGCCTGCCCTGACATATTGGTAAGCAGAGCTCTGACCCTACATGAACTGAGCTCCTGGCCGACCCCCTCTATGAATGGAGCATCTGGCCTGCCCTGGCATATTGGCAAGTTGGATGTTTTGTCCACCCTGCTTCCTCCATCAGCGGAGCAGTGCCTGGCTCACCCTGCCCCCTACACCACCTGAGCAACCCCTGCCAGCCCCCTGCACCAGTTGAGCAGCACCAAGTTGGGCTGCCTCTTCCACCAGTGGAGTGCACAGCACACCTCACCACCTTGACACCTGGACCCAGGGGTCTGCTGCCCCCACACACCATGACAGACCAGGTGCTCCTGGCCAACTGGTCCCACCGCATTCATGTGGTGTGACCAGCCCTGCCACCATGGCCCAATGCGCCCAGATGCATAAACCTGCCACTGCAACCCACTCTGACCTGGTATACCTAGAAAAATGGCCCTGCTGCTTGAAACCAGTTAGTAGACATGGCCTGATGCACCCAAATGCACAGAACTGCCACAGCGACCTGCATAATAGGGCTGCCAGAAGGAAAAGAATTTGAGCAAGGAATAGAGAACCTGTTTGAAGAAATAATGACAGAAAACTTCCCTGACCTTGTGAAGAAAAAAGTCACACAAGTCTAGGAAACACAGACAGACCCAATTAAAATGAACCCCCAAAAATTGACACCAAGACAAATAATAATTAAAATGACAAATGTTAAAGACAAAGAAAGGAACTTAAAAGCTGCAAGAGAGAGACATGTTACCTACAACGGAGCTCCCATTAGACAAGCAAATGATTTCTCAACAGAAAAACATCAGGCCAAAATGGAGTAGCATGAAGTATACAGAGTAATGAAAAGCTAGGGACTGAATCCAAGACTACTCTATCCAGCAAAACTATCAATCAAAATTGAAGGTGAAAATAGGAGCTTCACAGTCAAAAAAGGCTAAAGGAGTTTATTACCACCAAACCTGCATGTAGGAAATGCTAAAGGAGTTTTTCAAGAAGAAGTAATAGAGAAAGAAGGAGTAAAACGGATATAAGGAATAAAAAGGGTAATGCAAATGGCTTAAATGATCCAATCAAAAGACAAAGGGGTAGCTGAATGGATAAGAAAACATTACCCATACATATGTTGTCTATAAGAGACTAACCTCAGAACAAAAGATTCACACAGGATGAAAGTGAAGGGATGTGAAAATATTTTTCCATGCAAATGGAAATAAAAAAAAGCTGTGGTACCAATATTTATATCTGACAAAATAGACTTCAAAATGAAGGCCATAACAAGAGACAATGAAGCCGATTTCATAATCCTAAAGGGATTGGTACAACAAGAGGATATAACTGGTAAACATATATGCACTCAATATAGGAGCACCTAAATATATATGAAAAAACTTCTGGAGGATTTTAAGTGAGAGATATACAGCAATACAATCATAGTATGGAACTTTAATAATCCACTGACATCACTGGATAGATCTTCTAGATCAGTGGTCGGCAAACTGCGGCTCATGAGCCACGGTTTGCTGCTCTGTTGACTAATGAGTTTGCCGACCACTGTTCTAGACAAAAAAAAAACACACCAGAAAAGAAAAGCAACTCTAAACAACACACTGGATCAAATGGATTTAATAGACATTTACAGAACATTTCACTTCAAAGCTGTAGAATATATATTCTTTTCAAGTGCACAGGGGACATTCTCAAAGGTAGTCCACATGTCAGGACACAAATTAAGTCTCTACAAGTTCAAGAGGACTGAAATCATATCAAGCATCTTTTTGGGTCACAGTGACATGAAAATAGACATCAACTGCAATAAAATACCCCAAAACATTCAAATGCATGGAGGCTAAAAAGCATGCTATTAAACATTGAATGGGTTACTAATGAAATCAAGAAAGAAACAAAAAAATCTATGTGACACAGCAAAAACAGTCCTGAGAGGGACATTCATAGCAATACAGGCCTACCTCAAGAAACAAGAAAAATATCTAATAAACAATTTAACCTTGCGAATTAGAAAGAGAACAACAAGAAAAACCCAGATTATGTAGAAGTAAGGAAAAAATAATGATCAGAGCAGAAATAAATGACATAGAGACTAAAAGCACAATACAAAATATAAATGATGCTAAGAGCTGGTTCTTTGAAAAGACACAGTAAACAAGATTGATGGATCTTTAGACAGACTCATCAAGAAAAAATATAAATAAAATCAGAAATGAAAGAGGTGGGGGGAAAAACCAAGATGGTGGCATAGGTAAGCACCTAAACTGCTGCCCCGCACAGAAATTTCAAAACTACAACTAAAAGACAGAACAGACACCATCCAGAACCACAGGAAAGCTGGCTGAGTGGAAATTCTACAACTAGAAGGAAAGAGGAAAGCTCACAAAGAAGGAGCGGCAAAGGGCTGAGGTACAGAGACACGTGCGCGCAGATGGGAAGGGTGGCGGAGTACCTGGCTGGCTTTCTCTGGCTGGAGGGGGAAGGAAGTCCCCGACTGCACTGAACCCAAGTTCCGACTGCACTGAACCCAAGTTCCGACTGCACTGAACCCCAGTTCCGGGCGAAACCCTGTGGACCCAGGCTCATACAGGGGGAGTTTGGACTGTCAGGTAGAGTCGGAAACTCGGAGACTCGGGGGAGCCATGGCGGCAGGGGTCTGGAGGCACGAGTGCACACAAAGACTGACTGCAGAGGTTACTACAGGCTATCCCTAGCGGAAGGGAGTCGGAAGCTCCTGACTGCACTGAACCCCAGTTCCGACTGCACTGAACCGCAGTTCCGGGCGAGCCCCTGCAGACCCACGCTCTTACGGGGGAAATCTGGACTGTCAGGTGGAAACTCGGGAACTGCGGAAGGCAGAGGTCTGGAGACTCGCATGCAAGGGCAGGGCTGATGGGAAGCCAAGACTGTCTGCTCCGCCCTGAGACTCCACCCTTTCCAAGCTGAGCACAGAGGCTTTTGCAATCTGGCAGCTAATTCTTTAAGGCTGTCTCCAGCACCGAAAATCTCCCAGAATAGACACAGCTGATCCTCACAGCCAACTGGCCTGCAGGTCAATTCCTCCCAGTGATACCAACAACAATCAAGACTTAACTACAACAAGGCTATACACACAGTCCACAAAGGGGTGCACCAAGATTGTCCACCTCAGGTTAACTGGGGAGGCCGACCCACTAGGCCATATAGGAAACCTAGCACACAAAGCTACCCTACCAACTCAGGGAAGCAGTGAAAAATGGGTAGATGAAGAAACAGATCACAAACAAAAGAAATGGAGGAAAACAAACAACTGGATATAGAATTCAAAATCACGGTTATAAGGTTTTTCAAGAATATTATAGAAAAGGCCGATAAACCTAATGAGACCCTCGAAGTTATGAAAAAGGACCAACTAGAAATTAAACATACACTGACTGAAATAAAAAATATTATACAGAAACCCAAAAGCAGACTAGAGGAACGTGAGAATCAAGTCAAAGATTTGAAATACAAAGAAGCAAAAAACACTCAACTGGAAAAGCAAAAAGAAAAAAGAATCCAAAAAGTTGAAGATAGTGTAAGAAGCCTCTGGGATAACTTCAAGCGTACCAACATCAGAATTATGGGAGTGCCAGAAGAAGAGAGAGAGCAAGATACTGAAAACCTATTGGAAGAAATAATGACAGAAAACTTCCCCAACCTGGTGAAAGAAATAGACTTACAAGTCCAGAAAGCACACAGAACTCCAAACAAAAGGAATCCAAAGAGGACCACACCAAGACACATCATAATTAAAATGCCAAGAGCAAAAGACAAAGAGAGAATATTAAAAGCAGCAAGACAAAAACAGTTAGTTACCTACAAGGGAGCACTTATACAATTGTCAGCTGATTTCTCAACAGAAACTATGCAGGCCAGACAGGAGTGGCAAGAAATATTCAAAGTGATGAATAGCAAGAACCTACAACCAAGACTACTCTACCTAGCAAAGCTATTATTCAGAATGGAAGGTCAGATAAAGAGCTTCACAGATAAGAAAAAGCTAAAGGAGTTCATCACCACCAAACCAGTATTATATGAAATGCTGAAAGGTATTCTTTAAGAAGAGGAAGAAGAAAAAAGTAAAGATAAAAATTATGAACAACAAATACATATCTATCAACAAGTGAACCTAAAAATCAAGTGAATTAAAAATCTGATGAACAGAATAAACTGGTGAATATAATAGAATCAGGGGCATAGAAAGGGAGTGGACTGATAATTCTCAGGGGGAAAGGGGTATGGGGGGTGCAAGAAGAGACTGGACAAAAACCGTACACCTAGGGATGAGGACAGTATGGGGGAGGTAAGGGCAAAGGGTGGGGTGGGAACCGGGTGGAGGGGAGCTAAGGGGGGAAAAAGGAGAAAAAATTGTAATAATCTGAACAATAAAGATTTATTAAATTTAAAAAAAAGAAGGAAAAAAATAAAATAAAATGAAGAAAAAGAATAAAAAAAGAAATGAAAGAGGTGAAGTAACAACTTACCCCACAGAAATAAAAAGGATCATAAAAAATACTATGAACAACAATATTCCAACAAGCTGGATAACCTGGACGAAATGGAAAGATTCCTAGAAAAATACAACTTTCCACACTTGAATCAAGAAGAATCAGAAAATCTAAATAGGTCAATAATAACTGATGAAATTGAAGCAGTAAACAAAAGAAATCCCAGCAAACAAAAGCCAAGGCCAGGACAGCTCCACAGGGGAGTATTATCAAATATTCAAAGATGAGGAAATGAAAAAAACTGGGGTAGCAATACTGATATCTGCCAAAATAGACCTCAAAATGAAGGCCATAACAAGAGATAAAGAAGGCCATTTCATAATACTAAAGGGATCGATAGAAAAAGAGGATTTAACTCAGGTAAACATATATGCACCCAATACAAGAGCATCCAAATACATAAAAAAAACTTCTGGAAGATATCAAGGGAGAGAGCAACAGCAGTACAATCATAGTAGGGGACTTTAATGCCCCACTGACATCACTAGATAAATCTTCTAGACAAAATATCAACAAAGAAACAACAATCCTAAACAACTCACTAGATCAGATGGAACTAATTGACATCTTCAGAAAATTTCACCCAAAGCTACGGAATATACATTCTTCTCAAGTGCACATGGGACATTTTCAAAGATAGACCATATATTAGGACACAGGATAAGTCCATTCGAATTCAAGAAGATTGAAATCATATAATGCATCTTTTCAGATCACAATGGCATGAAAAAAGAAATCAACTGCAATAAAAACAATAAAAAAATTAAACACTTGGAGTTGAAAGAGCATGCTATTAAACAATGAGTGGGTTACCAAAGATATCAAACAAGAAATAAAAAACATATTGGAAACAAATGACAATGAAAACACAGCAATATAAAGTCTCTGGGACACAGTGAAAGTTGTCCTCAGAGGGAAGTTTATAGCACTACAGGCCTACCTCACAAAACAAGAAAGACTGGTAATAAATTATTTAACACTACAACTCAAAGAATTAGAAAGACAGCAACAAGAAAAGTCCAGAGTACATAGAAGGAAGGAAATAATAAGGATCAGAGTGGAAATAAATGATATAGAGACCAAAAAAAAAAAAAAATTACAAAAGATCAATAAAACCAAGAAATGGTTCTTTGAAAGGATAAATAAGATCGATGAACCTCTATCCAGGCTCACCAAGAAGCAAAGAGAGAGGACCCACATAAACAAAATCAGAAATGAAGAAATGAAAGAAATGAACTGACCCCACAGAAATACAAAGGATTGTAGAAAAAAAATACTATGAGCAACTCAGTTCCAACAAACTGGACAACCTAGATGAAATGGACATATTCCTAGAAAAATATAATCTTCCAAAACTCAGTCAGGAAGAATCAGAAAATCTGAATAGGCTGATAACTACTGAGGAAATTGAATCAGTGATTTTAAAAATTCCAGAAAATAAAAGCCCTGGTCTAGATGGATTCTTATGGGAGTTTTACCAAATATTCAAAGAACAATACCCTCCTCAGACTATTCCAAAAAATTCAAGAGAAAATAACACTTCCAAGCTCCTTCTATGAAGCCAGCATTACCCTAATCCCCAAAGCAGATAAAGATGCTACAAAGAAAATTACAGGCCAATATTCCTGGTGGGCATTGATGTTAAAATCCTCAACAAATTTCTAGCAAATCACATACAACTCCACATTAAAAAGATCATACAACATGACCAAGTGGGATTAATTCTGGGGATGAAAGGCTAGTACAATATCCCCAAATCAGTAAACATGGTATATCACATAAACAAATTGAAAGGCAATAATCACATGATCATATCAATTGATGCAGAAAAAGCATTTGCTAAAATCCAGCACCATTTTTTGAAAAAACAACAACAACAACTCTCGTTAAAGTGGGAATAGAGGGATCATACCTCAACATAATAAAAGCCTTATATAACAAACCTATAGCCAACATCATACACATTGGACAAAAACTAAAACCATTTCCACTAACAACAGGAACAAGATGTCAACTTTCACCACTCCTGTTTGACTTAGTACTGGAAGTGCTAGACAAAGTGATCAGACAAGGCGGAAAAATGAAACGCATCCAAATTGGAAAAGAAGAAAACTGTCATTATTCACAGATGACATGATATTGTACATAGAAAACCCTAAAGACTACATAAAAAACTACTAATTTAATAAATGAATTTTGCAATGTAGCAGGACCCAAAATAAACACCCAGAAATCTATAGCATTTTTATACACCAATAAGTAACTCACAGAAAGAGAAACTAAAAAAAAAATCACATTTACCATTGCAACAAAAGGATTAAGATGCCTAGGAATAAACTTAACTAAGAAGTTAAAAGACCAGTACTCAGAAAACTACAGGATATTGAAAAAAGAGATAGAGGAAGATATAAAGTGAAAGAATAAACTGTGTTCATGGATTGGTAGAATCAACATCATTAAAATGTTCATACTACCCAAAGCAATCTATAGATTCAATGCAATCCCCATTAAAACACCAATGGCATATTTACAGACCTAGCACAAACTCTCCAAGAATTAATATGGAATAAAAAAATATAGCCACAGGAATCCTGAGAAAAAAAGAACAAAATTGGAGGGATCACAATACCAGACATCAAGTGATATCACAAAGCGACTGTTCTAAAAACAGCCTGATTCTGTCACAAGAACAGATATATAGACCAATGGAACACAAGAGAACCCACAAATTGACCCAAACCATGATGCTCAATTAATATTTGACAAAGGAGGCAAGAGCATACAATGGAGTCAACACAGTCTCTTCAATAAATGGTGCTTGGAAAATTGGACAGATACATGCAAAAAAAAAACAAACAAAAAAACAAAAAACAAAACAAAACGAATCTTGACCACCAACTTATACCATATACAAAAATAAACTCAAAATGAATAAAAGACTTAAACATAAGATGGGAAACCATAAAAAATCTTAGTAGAATCCATAGGCAGCAAAACATCAGATATATCTTGTAGCAATATGTTTACCGACAGATCTCCTTGGACAATGGAAACTAAGGAGAAAATAAACAAATGGGACTACATCAAAATAAAAAGCTTCTGCACAGCAAAATCAACCATCAACAAAATAACAAGAGAGCCCACTTCATGGAAGAACATATTTGCCAATGTTACATCTAATAAGGGTTTAATCTCCAAAATTTATAGGGACCTCATACAACTTAACAAAAGGAAGATAAATAATGCAATCCCACTTCTAGGAATACATCCCAAGAAACTAGAAACACCAATCATAAAGCATATATGCACCCCTCTTTTCATAGCAGCACAATTCACCATAGCTAAGATTTGGAAACAGCCTAAGTGCTCATCAGCAGATGAGTGGATTAAAAAACAGTGGTACAATCTACACAATGGAATACTATGCTGCCATAAAAAAGAAGGAATTACTACCATTTGTAGACACCTGGATGGAATTAGAGAACATTATGCTAAGTGAAATAAGCCAGTCAATGAAAGAAAAATACCACATGATCTCACTCATTTAGGGATAATGAAAAACATTATAAACTGATGAACCAAAAGATAGTTACAGAGGCAGTAAAGCATCAAACAGAGTGTCTAATTACAGCGGTAAGGTTAGGGAGAGGTGGGGGAAATAAGAGATCAACTGAAGGACTTGTATGCATGTATATAAGAGTAACCAACGGATGCAAAACATTGGGGGGTGAGGGCAGGTATGGGAGTGGGGTGGGGGGGGCAATGGTAAGATATGTACACATATAATACCTTAATAAAAATTTGAAAAAAAAAAACAAAAACAAAACAGTGGTACATCTACACAATGGAATACTACACTGCTTTAAAAAGGAAGAACTCTTATCATTTGCAACAGCATGGATGGACCTGGAGAGCATTATTCTAAGTGAAATAAGCCAGTCAGAGAAAGATAAATATCACATGATCTCACTCATTTGTGGAATATAATGAACTACATAAATTGATGAACAAAACTAGATCCAGAGATAGAGAATCAATGAACAGACCATCAAACCTCAGAGGGAAGGCAGGGGAGGGTGGGAAGTAGGGGTGGTGAGGTAAGAGATCAACCAGTGAAGTTGTATGCATATAATCATAACCAATGGACACAGACAATGGAAGGTGTAGGCTGGGACTTGGGGGGGCAGGGGCAGGCTGGAAGACCACAATGTGGGGAGAAGGGGACATTTGTAATAACTTTCAACAATAAAGAACTTAAAAAAAGAACAGGCATATAGGTCGATGGAACAGTACAGAGACCCCAGAAATCAACTCAATCTACTATACGTAATTAATATTTGATAAAGGAAGCACATGCATACAATGGAGTATAGACAGTCTCTTCAATTAATACTGTTGGAAAAATTGGACAGGTACATGCAAAAAAATGAAACTATACCACCAACTTATACCAAAATGAAAAGATTTTTATGTAAATCACAAAACCATAAAAATCCTTGAAGAAAACTTAGGCAGCAAAATATCAGATATCTCACATAGCAAATTTTTTTTCTGACACAATGCTAGGGCAAGAGAAAGAAAAGAAAAAAATAAACAAATGGGATTATCAAAATAAAAAGCTTCTGCACAGCAAAAGAAATTATCAACAAAATGAAAAGAGAACTCACCTAATGAGAGAACATATTTGTCAAAAATACACCTGAGAAGGGGTTAATTTCCAAAATATATAAAGTACTCATATAACTCAACAAAAGACAAACAGTCCAAAAAACAAACAAACAAAAAAATGGGCAGAGGACCTAAATAGACACTTCTCCAAAGAGGATATAAAAATGTCCAAGAGACACATGAAAAAATTTTCAAGATCACTAATCATCAGAGATGCAAATTAAAATGATAATGAAATACCACCTCACACCTGCCAGAATGGCTACAATCAATAAATCAACAACCAACAAGTGCTGGCAAAGATGTGCAGATAAAGGAACCTTAGTACACTGCTGGTGAGAATGCAGACTGGTATAGTCACCATGGAAAACTGTGAAGTCTCCTAAAAAATTAAAAATGGAACTGACATTTGACCTGGTGATCCCACTTCTAGGAATATATTCTAAGAATCCTGAAACACCAATCAGAAAGAATATATGTACCCCTATGTTCATAGCAGCATTGTTTACAATAGCTAAGATTTGGTAGCAGCCAAAGTGCCCATCAGTAGAGGAGTGGATTAAAAAGCTGTGGTACATCTACACAATGAAATACTATGCAGCTGTTAGAAAGAAGGATCTATTACCCTTTGAGACTGTATGGAGGGACCTGGAGAGTATTATGTCAAGGGATATAAGCCAGTCAGAGAAAGACAAGTATCACATTATATCGCCTATATGTGGAATCTACTGAACAAAATAAACTGAGAAAATAGATCCAGAGACATGGAAGCATGCAACAGACTGAGGATTCTCGGAGGAAAAGTAGTGATGGGGGTTGGAGGGAGGGAAGAGATCAACCAAAGAACTTATATCAATATATTCATAACCCATGAACACAGACAATAGTGGGGTGAAGGCCTGGGCATGGCACGATAGTGGGGAAGGGGTGTCAATGAGGAAAAAAAAAGATATCTGTAATACTTTTAACAATACAGATCAATTTTTTAAAAAATGGGCAGAGGACGTGAATAGACATCTTTCCAAATAAGGCATACCATTGACAACAGCTATATGAAACATGCTCAACATCATGCATCATCAGAGAAATGCAAATCAAAACCACAATGAGATAACATGTCAGACATGCTAAATGGCTATTAAAAATACAAGAGATAATGTTGACTAGGATGTGAAGAAAAGAGAAATCTGGAACATTGTTGATGGGAATGTGGATTGGTGCAGTCACTATAAAAAACAGAATGGAGTTTTCTATAGAAATTAAAAATAGAAGTGCCATATGATCCAGTGATCCCACTTTTGGGTATATATCTCAAGTAAATGAAATCTGGATCTGGAAGAGTTTTCTCCATTCCCATGTTCACTGCAGTATTACTCATAATAACCAAGATATGAAAACAACTTATGTGTCTGTATATGGATGAATGGATAAAGATGTGATACACACACACACACACACACACACACACACACACACACACACACACTAGTGGCCCAGTTCACAAAATTTGTGCACGGGGGTGGGGGGGTATCCCTCAGCCCAGCCTGCACCCTCTCCAATCTGGGACCCCTCAGGGGATGTCCGACTGTCGGTTTAGGCCCGATCCCTGTGGTTCCTAACCGCTCACCTGCCTGCCTTCTTGATCGCACCTAACCACTCTGCAAGCTGGCCTGCTCGCCCCCAACTGCCGCCCCCCCACCAGCCTTCTTGCCCCCAACTGCCCACCCACCATCCTGCTTGCCCCCAACTGCTGCCCTGATGGCCTGATCACCCCCAACTGCCCCCCACTGCTGGCCTGCTTGCCCCAACAGCCCCCACCAGCCTGCTCTCTCCCAACTGCCCCCACCCTGCCGGCCTACTCACAATCCAGGACTGCTGGCTCCCAACTGCTCAACTGCCTGCCTTCCTGATTGCCCCTAACCGCTTCAGCCTGCCAGCCTGATCACCCCCTAACCACTCCCCTGCCAGCCTGATTGATGCCTAACTGCTCCCCTGCCAGCCTGTTTGCCCCTAACTGCCCTCTCCTGCAGGCCCGGTCACCCCTAACGGCCCTCCCCTGCAGGCCTGGGTCCCCCCCAACTTCCCTCCTCTGCTGGCTTGGTCACCCCTAACTGCCCTCCCCTGCAGGCTTGATCACCCCCAACTGCCCTCCCTTGCAGGCCTGGTCCCTCCCAACTGCCCTCCCCTGCTGGCCTGATCGCCCACAACTGCCCTCCCTTGCAGGCCTGGTCCCTCCCAACTGCCCTCCCTTGCTGGCCATCTTGTGGCGGCCATCTTCTCTCCACATGGGGGCAGGATCTTTGACCACATGGGGGCAGCCATCTTGTGTGTTGGAGTGATGGTCAATCTGCATATTACTCTTTTATTAGATAGGATAGAGGCCTGGTGCATGGGTGGGGGCCAGCTGGTTTGCCCTGAAGGGTGTCCAGGATCAGGGTGGGGGTTCCCTTGGGGAGTGGGGCAGCCTGGGCGAGGGGCCTGTGGTGGTTTGCAGGCTGGCCACGCCCCCTGGCAACCCAAGCGGAGGCCCTGGTATCTGGGGTTTATTTATCTTCTACAATCGAAACTTTGTAGCCTGGAGTGGATCCAAGCCTTCTGCTTGCTCTGTGGCGGCAGCCATTTCTGTTGGGATTTATTTATCTTCTATAATTGAAACTTTGTAGCCTTAAGCGGAGGCCTGGGCGGGCCAGGGTGTGCGGAAAGCTTGGCTTCCTCCATCACCAGGGGCAACCCTAGCCTCCTGCTCTTTCCAGCTCCGTGGCTGCCACCATTTCTGTTGGGCTATATTTATCTTCTATCATTGAAACTTTGTAGCCTTGAGTGGAGGCCTAGGCCGGCAAGGGTAGGTGGAAAGCTTGGATTCCTCCATTGCTGGGGAAACCCAAGCCTCCCTCCTGCTCTCTGTGGCCGTAGCCATCTTGGTTGGGTTTATTTGCACTTTCGCTCCTGATTGGCTGGTGGGCATGGCTTGTGGGTGTAGAGGAGTGATGGTTAATTTGCATATTACTCTTTTATTAGATAGGATATATATATATATAACAATGGAATATTATTCCGCCCTGACAAAGACAGAAATCCTGCCATTTGCAACAACATGGATGGACCCCAAGGACATTATGCTAAGTAAAATAAGTTAGAGAAATTCAAATACTGTGTGCTCTATCTCATTTACGTGTGGAATCTAAGCAAGCTGAACTCTCAACAGAGGGTAGAGTTGGGAGTGCTGGAGGGAAACAGGGAGATGCCTGTCAAAGTACAAACTCTGAATTAGAATATTAATGATTTCTGGGGGTCCAATAAACATGGTGACTATAGTTAACAACATTGTGTTGTATATTTGAAAGCTGCTAAGAGAATAGAACTTATGTACTCAACACACACACACACACACACACACACACACACATAAGGTAATTAATTATGTGAGGTGATGAAGGGATTAATAGACTTAGTATAGTATAGCAATTATTTCAAAATATTTTTGTATCAAATCATCAGATTGTATACTTTAAACTTACAGTATTATGTGCCAATTTTATCTCAATAAAGTTGGAGGGGGAAGCAAAAAAAGAAAATGGCAATTGTAGTTCTTATCAATAATTACTGTAAATAGGAAGATGGCGGCTAGGAGGATGGCAGTGAGGAAGTGTGTGAGTGAGGAAGTGAAAGGGGAGTGAGTGTGGACGTGTGGGGTGTGGGATGTGTGTGTGTGTGTGTGTGTGTGTGTGTGTGTCTGAGGGAGGGATAGCTAGACTTCACAGGCCCTCCAGGGGCTGGCAGACCGGTTCGCAGAGCCCGGCAGCTTCTGCTACTGCTCTAATCTCTCCCGGAGCACCAGCTCTGCCTCAGAGGCTGCACCATCTTGAAGGGGAGTGAAGGGAGCCAGAAACCTCTTCCGCGACCTCCCAGGGAGCCAGCAGCCACTGCCTGCAACTGCATGCCATGTGCAGGGAGCCAACAGATGCCACCCATGACTGCGCAGGGAGCCAGCAACTGCTCTCTGCAACCTTGCAGGGAGCCAGCAGCCACTGTCCGAAACTGCACACACACAGGGAACCAGGAGCCGCCACCCGCGAACATGTGCGCGAAGGGAGCCAGCAGCCACTGCCAGCGACCATGCATACATGCAGGGAGCCAGCAAACACCACCCGTGACTGCGTGTGGAGCCATCAGGCGCTGTCTGCAACTTCGTGGGGAACCAGCAGCCACTGCCCAAGACCGCATGTATGTGCAGGGAGCCAGCAGATGCCACATGTAATTGCACGGGGAGCCAGAAGCCGCTGCCTGCGACCATGCATGAGGGGAGCCAGCAGTTGCCATCCACAACCGCAAGGGGGCCAGCCGCCGCTGCTCATGACCATGCGTGAGGGATTTCCGCAGCCATGGCCAGCAACTGCGTGCTGAGCCAGCAGCCAGACCACAACCCCCAGGGAATATCCAATGATGGCGTGGAGAGCAGCCACCACCTGCATCCGCTCAAGGAGCAGCTGCCGCCCGTGACCGCCTGAAGAGAAGTCACAGCCCACGACTGCGTGTGGAGTAAAATTGTCATTATTCGCAGATGACATGATATTGTTCTTAAAAAACCCGAAAGACTCCATCATAAAACTACAAGCCTTAATAAATGAATTTGGCAATGTAGCAAGATACAAAATTTGCACCCAGAAATCTATGGCTTTCTTATACAACAATAATAAACTCACAGAAAGGGAAATTAATAAAACAATCCCATTTACCATTGCAACACAAAAATTAAGGTACCTAGGAATAAATTTAACCAAGGAGGTAATTGACTTGTACTCAGAAAATTACAGAACGCTGAAAAAAGAGATAAAGACATAAACAAATGGAAGAATATTCCGTGTTCATGGATTGGTAGAATCAATATCATTAAAATGTCCATCCTACCCAAAGCAATCTATGGATTCAATGCAATCCCCATTTAAATACCAACAGCATACTTCAAAGATCTGGAACAAACTCTCCAAAAATCCATCTGGAATAAAGAAATTTTCCAAACATTTGCAGCAACCTTGAGAAAGAAGAACAAAGTAGGAGGATCACAAAACCAGATAGCAAGCTATATTACAAAACCACTGTTCTCAAACTGCTTGGTACTGGCACAAGAACAGACATACAGACCAATGGAAGAGAACAGAGAACCCAGACATCAACACAAGCCATTATACTGAATTAATATTTGACAAAGGAGGCAAGAACATACAATGGAGTCAAGACAGTCTCTTCAATAAATGGTGTTGGGAAGATTGGACGGATACATGCAAAAAAATGAAACCAAAACACCAACTTACACCATACACAAAAATAAACTCAAAATGGATAAAAGACTTAAACTTAAGATGGGAAACCATAAAAATCTTAGAAGAAGCCATTGGCAGCAAAAAGCTGACATTTGTCATAGCAATATCTTTACTGGTACATCTCCTTGGGCAATAGAATCTATGGAGGAAATAAACAAATGGGACTACATCAAAATAAAAAGCATCTGCACAGCAAAAAAAAAAAACCATAAACAAAACAACAAGAAAGCCCACTGTATGGGAGAACATATTTGCCAATGTTATCTCCGATAAGGGTTTAATCTCCAAAATTTATAGGGAACTCCTACTTAAACAAAAAGAAGATAAACAATCCAATAAAAAATGGGCAAAGCTCAGAGGGAAGGTAGGGGAGGCTGGGGATATGGGGGAGAGATCAACCAAAAAACTTGTATGCATGCATGTAAGCCTAACCAACGGACACAGACAACAAGGGGATGAGGCATAAGTGGGGGGTTGGGTGGGGGTAATGGGAGTATAAGGACACATATGTAATACCTTAATCAATAAAGAAATTTAAAAAAAAGAAAAAAAATAGGCAAGGGACCTAAATAGACACTTTTCGAAAGAGGACATACAGAAAGTGAAGAGGCATATGAAAACATGCTCAAAGTCACTAATCATCTGCGAGATGCAAATCAAAACAACAATGAGGTATCATTTCACACCTGTCAGAATTTTTATCATCAACAAAGAGGTACCACTTCACACCTGTCAGAATTTCTATCATCAACAAAGAACAAGTGCTGGAGAGGATGTGGAGAAAAGGAACCCTCTTGCACTGCTGGTGGGAATGCAGGCTGGTACAGCCACTGTGGAAAACAGTATGGCATTTCCTCAAAAAACTAAAAATGGAACACCCATTTTACCCAGTGATCTCACTTCTAGGAATATATCCCAAGAAATCAGAAACACCAATCAGAAAGGATATATGCACCCCTATGTTCATAGCAGCACAATTTACAATAGCTAAGATTTCGAAACAGCCTAAGTGCCCATAGCAGATGAGTGGATTAGAAAACTGTAGTACATCTACAAAATGGAATACTACGCTGCTGTAAGAAAGAAGGAATTCTTACCATTTGCAACAGCATGGATGGAACTGGAGAGCATTATGCTAACGGAAATAAGTCAGTCAGAGCAAGATAAATGTCACATGATCTCACTCATTTGTGGATTATAATGAACAACATAAACTGATGAACAAAAATAGATCCAGAGACAGAGAAGCATCAAATAGACTGTTGAACCTATGAGGGAAGGCATGGGGTGAGGGGGTAAGAGATCAACAAAAGACTTGTATGCATGCATATGAGCATAACCAATGGACACGGGTGGGGGGGGGGGTGAGGGCATGTGCTGGGGTTTGGGGTGGCTGGGGAGAGGTCAATGGGGAAAAAGAAACTTATGTAATACAAGAAAGAACTTAAAAAATAATTACTGTAAATAAAAATGTATTAAATTCTCCATTCTAAAGACCTATAATAGCTGAATGGATAAAGAAAAAGACTCAATTATATGCTGTTTACAAGAGACTCACTTTAGCTATAAGTATACACATATACTGAATGTGAAGGAATAGAAAATGTGTTCCCATGCAAATGAGAGCAAGATTGGCTATACTTATTTCAGACAAAATAAACTTCATGACAAAAACTGTCACAAGAGAAAAAAAAAGGTCATTTTATAATGATAATTATATATTTTCTAATGAAAACATAACTATTTTAAATATATACCCAACATCCTAGCACCTAAGTATGTAAAGCAAATATTAACAGAAATGAAGGGAGAAGTGTACAGCAATAAAATAATAGTAGTGGACTTTAAGCACCCACTTTGAGCAATGCATAGATCATCTGCACAGAAAAATCAATATTGAAGCAGCTGACTTTAACAACAATATAAACCAAGTGAGCCTAATTGACATATACATAATGCTCTATTTAACAGCTGTAGAATACACTTTTTTTTTCAAGCACACATAGAAAATTCTTCAGGATAGATCATATGTTGGGCCACAAAACAAGTCTGAACAAACTTAAGAAGATGGAAATCACATCAAATATCTTTTCTGACCACAATGGTGTGAATTTAGAAATCAGTAATTGAATAAAAATATGAAAATTAACAAATATGTGGAAATTAAACAACACACTCCTGAAAAAAACAGTGGGTCAAAGAAGAAATATATTTGGCAATCAAAAAATTATCATGAAACAAAAATAGAAATATAACATACTAAAACTTATAGGATGCAGCAAAAGCTGTTCTAAGAAGGAAGTTTATAGTGACAAAATCCTTTATTTAAAAAAAGGTAAGATCACAAATTAATAACCTAACTTTAATCTCAAGGAACTAGCAAAAAGAACAAACTAAGGCTAAAGTTAGCAGAAGGAAGGGGGAAGAAAGATCAGAATGTAAATAAAAGAAATAGAGTTCAGGGAAACATCGAATAAATTAAGAGGTTTTTTTTTAAAGAAAAATAAAACTGACATTTATTAAGAACTAGAGGCCCGGTGCACAAAATTCGTGTACGGGGGCAGTGTGTCCCTCAGCCCAGCCTGCACCCTCTCCAATCTGGGATCCCTCTCACAATCCAGGACTGCTGGCTCCCAACTGCTCACTTGCCTGCCATCCTGATTGCCCCTAACTGCTTCTGCCTGCTAGCCTGATCACCCCCTAACCACTCCCCTGCCAGCCTGATTTGTGCCTAACTGCTCCCCTGCCAGCCTGATTGCCCCTAACTGCCCTCCCCTGCAGGCCTGGTCACCCCTAACTGCCCTCCCCTTCAGGCCTGGTCCCCCCAACTGCCCTCCCCTGCAGGCCTGGTCCCTCCCAACAGCCCTCCCCTGCTAGCCATCTTATGGTGGCCATTTTGATGACATGGGGGCAGCCATCTTGTGTGTTGGAGTGATGGTCAATTTGCATATTACTCTTTTATTAGATAGGATAGAGGCCTGGTGCACGGGTGGGGGTCAGCTGGTTTGCCCTGAAGGGTGTCCCGGATCAGGATGGGGGTACCCTTGGGGCATGGGGCAGCCTGGGGAAGGGGCCTGTGGTGGTTTGCAGGCCGGCCACGCAACCCAAGTGGAGGCTCTGGTATCTGGGATTTATTTATCTTCTATAATTGAAACTTTGTAGCCTTGAGCGGAGGCCAGGGCAGGCCAGGGCAATCAGGAAGCTTGGCTTCCTCCATCACGGGGAGCAACCCAAGCCTCCTGCTCTCTCCAGCTCTGTGGTTGCCACCATTTTTGTTGGGATTTATTTATCTTCTATAATTGAAACCTTGTAGCCTTGAGAGGAGGCCAGGGCGGGCGTGAAGCTTGGCTTCCTCCATTGCCAGGGCCAACCCAAGCCTCCTGCTTGCTCCAGCTCCGTGGCTGCTGCCATATTTGCTGGGTTAAATTGCATACTTTCTCCTGATTGGCTGGTGGGCGTGGCTTGTGGGTGTAGTGGAGGTACAGTCAATTTGCATGTTTCTCTTTTATTAGATAGGATAAGAAAAAATGGAAAACTCAAATAAGTAAAATTGTAAATGAAAGAGGAGACATTACAACTGACATCACAGAAATATAAAGAATCATAAAGAAATAACTGAACAATTTGGATAATCCAGAAGAAATGGATAAATTCCTAATAAAAAATCTCCCAACAACAACAAAAAAGCCTCACATCAAACATTTAATGAAGAATGAATATCAATTCTTCTCAAACTCTTCTAAAAAAATTAAGAGGGGGGAATTCATTTTATGAGGTCAGCATTAACTTGATATCAAAGCCAAATAAGGATAATATAAGAAAATAAAATGCCAGCCAAGATCCCTGATGAATGTAGATGAAAAAACCCTGAACATAATACTAGAGTTGGAATTCATCAATAGATTTGAACGATCTTACACCATGACCAAGTGGGATCTATCCCTGTGGTAGATACACAGATGGTTCAATATAAAACAATAAATGTGATATACCACAGTGATAAAATGAAGGACAAAAATTATATGATCACTTCATTAGATCCAGAAGAAACATTTGATGAATTTTAATATTCTTTCATGATAACAATTCTCAACAAATTAGATATGTAAGGAATTATATGCCCTGGCTGGCATGGCTGAATGTATAGAGCAGTGGTTCTCAACCTTTTTAATACATTGACCCTTTAATACAGTTCCTCATGTTGTGGTGACCCCCAACCATAAAATTATTTTCGTTGCTACTTCATAACTGTAATTTTGCTACTGTTGTGAATCGTAATGTAAATATCTGTGTTTTCCAATGGTCTTAGGCGACCCTGCTAGCGGTTCTCAACCTGTGGGTCACCTAAGAACCCTGCTGCAGAGCCTAAGACCATCGGAAAACACAGATATTTACATTACGATTCATAACAGTAGCAAAATTACAGTTATGAAGTAGCAACGAAAATAATTTTATGGTTGGGGGTCACCACAACACGAGGAACTGTATTAAAGGGTCGATGCATTAAAAAGGTTGAGAACCACTGGCATGGCCCACGCACTGAAGGATCTTCGGTTTGATTCCTGGTCAAGGGCACGCACCTGGGTTGTAGGCTCAATCCCCAGGCCAGTTGGGGCATTTGCAGGAGGCAACTAATCCGCGTGTCTCTCTCACATCCATGTTTCTCTCTCTGTCTCTCCCCATCCCTTCCAACTCTCTCTAAAAAAATTAATGGGAAAAATATCCTCAGGTGAGGATTAGTAACAAAAACTGTACTTTAATATAATAAAGGCCATATATGATAAACCCACAGCTAACATCATACTCAAAGGTACAAAAACTGAAAACATGTCCTCTAAGATCAGAAACAAGCATGTCTACTATCTACACTTCTATTCAACCTAGTACTTGAATGTACTTAGCCAGAGAAATTAGGCACGTAAAAGAAAGAAATTGATTCCAAATCAGAATGGAAAAAGTAAAATTGTCTATGTTTAAAAATAATATAACCTTACATGAAGAAAACTCTAAAGACTACTAAAAATTGTTGGAACTAATAAGTGAATTCAGTAAAGTGCATGATGCAAAATCAACATATAAAATTCAGTTGTTTTTTAATATGATAACAATGAACTATACAAAATGAAATTAAGATAACCATCCCTTTTATAATAGCATGAAAAAAACCTTAGGAATAAATTTAACCAAGGAGTTGAAGTCCTATGTACTGAAAATTTGAAGGCATTGATGAAAGAAATTGAAGACAAATAAATGGAAAGATATTCTGTATTCATGTATTAGAAGAATTAATATTGTAAAAATGTCCACACTACCCAGAACTATCTACAAATTAATTGCAATCCCTATAAAAGTCCCAATGGCGCCCTAGCTGGCTTGGCTCAATAGATAGAGTGTCGGCCTGCTGACTGAAGAGTCCCAGGTTCTTTTCTGGACACGGGCACATGCCTGGGTTGCAGGCTTGATCCCCAGTAGAGGGCATGCAGGAGGCAGCCAATCAACGATTCTTTCTCATCATTGATGTTTCTATCTCACTCTCCCTCTCTAAAATCAATAAAATATATTTTTAAAAAATCCCAATTGCATCTGCTGATGGCCACTTAGGCTGTATCCAAATCTTAGCCATTGTAAGTTGTGCTGCTGTGAACATAGGGGTGCATATATTCTTTCTGATAAGTGTTTCTGAATTATTGGGATATATTCCTAAAAGTGGAATCACTGGGTCAAATAGTGGTTCCATTTTTAATTTTTTGAGGAAACTTCAAACTGTTTTCCACAGAGACTTCACCAGTCTGCATTTCCACCAGCAGTGTACTAGGGTTCCCTTTTCTCCACATCCTCACTAACATTTGTTTGTTGATTTGTTAATGATAGCCATTCTAACAATTGTGAGGTGGTATCTCTTTGTTGTTTCAATCTGCATCAGTTGGATGATTAGTGACTGAACATCTACACTAATAAAAGAGAAACATGCAAATTTACCATCACTCCGCTATACCCACCAGCCAATCAGGAGTGAGTATGCAAATTAACCCAACAAATATGGTGGCAGCCACGGAGCTGGAGCAAGCAGGAGGCTTGGGTTGCCCCCGGCAATGGAGGAAGCCAAGCTTCCCGCCTGCTCTGGCTGACCCTGGCCTCTGCTCAAGGCTACAAGGTTTCAATTATAGAAGATAAATAAATCCCAGATACCTGCTTCCAGCCAGCCCTAGCCTCTGCTCAAGGAGGCGCTGAAAAAAAAAAAAAAAAAAAGAAAAAAAGGAGGGGCTGGGGGCTTGGGTCGCCAGGGGTCATGGCCAGCCTGAAAACGGCCCTCAGCTCCTCACCCAGGCTGGCCCCCCCACCCTGAAGGGGCTGTGGCCAGCCTGAAAACAGCCCTCAGCCCCTCACCCAGGCTGGCCACACCCCGATAGGGTGAAGGTCCCTGCTGGGGGGCTTGGCCAGCCTGCAAACAGCCATCATCCCCTCACCCAGGCTGGCCAGGCACCCCAGTGGGGACCCCCACCCTGATCCGGGACAACCTTCAGGGCAAACCAGCTGCTCCCCACCTGTACACCAGGCCTCTATCCTATCTAATAAAAGGGTAATATGCAAGTTGACTGTCACTCCAACACACAAGATAGCCGCCCCCATGTGGCAAAGATGGCCGCCCCCAGGTGGACACAAGATGGCCTCCACAAGATGGCCAGCAGAGGAGGACAGTTGTGGGCGATCAGGCCATCAGGGGAGGGCAGTTGGGAGGGACCAGGCCTGCAAGGGAGGACAGGTGGGGGCAATCAGTCCTGCAGGGGAGGGCAGTTAGGGGTGACCAGGCCTGCAGGGAAGGGCAGTGAGGGGTGACCAGGCTGGCAGAGGAGGGCAGTTGCGGGAGACCAGGCCTGCAGGGGAGGGCAGTTGCGGGAGACCAGGCCTGCAGGGGAGGGCAGTTGGGGGGGACCAGGCCAGCAGGAGAGAGCAGTTGGCGGGGACCAGGCCAGTAAGGGAGGGCAGTTTGGAGGGACCCAGGCCTGCAGGGGAGGGCAGTTAGGGGGGACCAGGCCTGCAGGGGAGAGCAGTTAGGGGCGACCAGTCTGGCAGGGGAGTGCAGTTAGGGGTGACCAGGCCTGCAGGGGAGGGCAGTTGGGGGTGACCAGGCCTGCAGGGAGGGCAGTTATGGGGTACCAGGCCTGCAGGGGAGGGCAGTTGGGAGGGACCAGGCCTTCAGGGGAGGGCAGTTAGGGGGGACCAAGCCTGCAGAGGGAACAGTTGGGTGGGGACCACGCCTGCAGGGGAGGGCAGTTAGGGGTGATCAGGCCAGCAGGAGAGGGAAGTTAGGGGCGACCAGGCTGGCAAGGGTAGGCAGTTGAGGGTGAACAGGCTGCAGGGGAGGGCAGTTAGGGGTGACCAGGCAGGTAAGAGAGCAGTTAGCCATTGATCAGGCTGGCATGGGAGTGGTTAGGGGGTGATCAGGCTGGCAGGCTGAAGCAGTTAGGGGCAGGCAGGCGAGCGGTTGGGAGTCAGCAGTCTTGGATTGTGAGAGGGCAGTCAGGCATCCTTGAGGGGTCCCAGATTGGAGACGGTGAAGGCTGGGCGGAGGGACATCCTGCCCCTCCCCCTGTGCACGAATTTTGTGCACCGGGCCTCTAGTTTTTTCATATGTCTCTTGGCCTTTTGTATGTCCATTTTGGAGAAGTGTCTATTCAGGTTCTTTGCCAATTTTTTAATTGGGTTATTTGTCTTCCTTCATTAAGTTGTATGAGTTCCCTGTAAATTTTCAAAGTTAACCCCTTATCAGATGTATCATTAGCAAATATGTTCTTCCATGTAGTAGGCTCTCTTGTTATTTTGTTGATGGTTTATTTTGCTGTGCAGAAGCTTTTTATTTTAATGTAGTTCCATTTGTTTTTTTCTCCTTAGTTTCCATTATCCTAGGAGATGTATCCATAAAGATATTGCTATGAAAGCTGTCTGAGATTTGCTTCTAATGGCTTCTTCTAGGATTTTTATGGTTTCACGTCTTACATTTAAGCCTTTTATTCATTTTGAGTTTATTTTTGTGTATGGTATAAATTTGTGGTCTATTTAATTTTTTCTTGTATCTGTTCAATTTTCCCAGCACCATTTATTAAAGAGACTGTCTTGACTCCATTGTATGCTATGGTACATCTATACAATGGAATACTATGCAGCTGTAAAAAAAAGAAAGAACTTTTATCATTTATAACAGGATGGATGGAACTAGACAGCATTATGCTAAGCGAAGTAAACCAGTCAGAGAAAGATAAATATCACATGATCCCACTCATATGTGGAATTTAATGAACAACATAAACTAGTGAACAAAAATAGGTCCAGAGACCTGGAGACATCGATCAGACGGTTAAACCTCAGAGGGAATGCAGGGGAGGTGGAGGGGGGAAGATCAATCAATGAACTCATGTGTGTATGTGCATAACCCATGGACACAGATGGTAGGGTGGTGAGGGCTTAGGGGAGAAAGAGGGTTGTAGAGGGCTATGGAGGAGAATAGGGACATATGTAATACATCTTATCTAATAAAAGAGAAATATACGCCCACCGCCAATCAGAGTGAGTATGCAAATTAACCCAACAAAGATGGAGGTTAATTTGCATATGCAGGTGTGGAGCAGCCAGGAGGGTCATGACGCCTGCTATGAGGGGAAGGGGAGCAGCGGAGGGAACTACTGGAGTCGTGCTCTGGACAGAAGCGAGGACTTGCTGGCTCCCCGGAACTTGCTGGCTTCCGGTGGGCTGGGAGCGGGGACATGCCAGCTTCTGGGAGGGCTGGGCCTGGGGAGCGGGGACTTGCTGGCTCCTGTGCAGCCGGGGAGCTGGCACTTGCTGGCTCTTGGCGGCTAAGAGTGAAGCCAGGGGAAAGAAGGCCTATTCTGGCACAAATATCGTGCAACAGACCTCTAGTTCAACAATAAAGATTTTTAAACATTCCAATGGAATTTCTCTTAAATATAGACAAAACAATTCTAAAATTAATATGGTACCACAAAAGACCTCAAATAGCCAAAGCAATCTTGAGAAAGAACAAAGTTGGAGACATCACAGTTTCTGATTTCAAAATATAGTACAAAGCTATCGTAATCAAAATAGTATATTAGTAGTACTGGCATAAAATGGATATTTAGACCAATGAAACAGAATAATGAGCCCAAAAATAAATCCACATATTTATGGTCCCTTGATATTCAACAAAATTGCCAAGAATACAGTGGATATCCACATGCAAAAGAAAGAAATTGGACCTTTACCTCAGACCATATACAAAAATCAACTCAAAATGTATTAGACTTAAGTGTAAGACCCACCACTGTGAAACTACTAGAAGAAAACATAGGGGAAAAGCTCCTTGAAATTGGTCTGGGCAGTGGTTTTTCTTTTTCTTTTGCATAGGATACCCAAACCACTGGCAACAAAAGGAAAATAGACAAATGTGATTGCTTCAAACTAAAAAGGTTCTGCATAGCAAAGGAAATGATCAACAGAATGAAGACAACCTACAGAATAAAAGCTATTTGTATACCATATTATCTGATAAGGTGTTAATATCCAAAATATATAAGGAGCTCACACAACTCAATTAAAAAATAACTCACATTTTAATAGGTCAAAGGATCTGATTTGATATTTCTCAAAACAAGACATGTAAGTAGCCAACAGTTATATGGAGAATGCTCAACTTCACTAATCATCAAGGAAATGCAAATCAAATCCACAATGAGATGTCACCTCATACTTGTTAGGGTGGCTAGTACCAAAAAGACAAAATACAAGTGTTGATGAGGATATAAAGAAAAGGGAACAGGGAACTCTTATACACTGTTGGTGGAAATGTAAATATGGCAACAGTATGGATATTTCTTGAAAAACTGAAAATAGAACTGGGATATATATACAAAGGAAATGAAATCAATATCTCAAATAGATATATGCACTTTCATGTTAATTACAGCATTATTCACAATAATTAAAATAAGGAAATAACCTAGTATCCATTGATGGATGAATGGATAAAGAAAATGTGGGAAATATACACACACACACACACACACACACACACACAATGGAATACTATTCAGTCATTAAAAAGATGGAAATCCTGTTATTTAGGAAAACAGGGATGAACCTAGAGAAATTTATGATAAATGAAATAAGCCAAGGACAGACAGACCAATAATACTGCATGGTCTCACTTAGATGTGGAATCTGAAAGTCAAACTCATAGAAGCAGAGAATAAAGTAATGGTTGCAGGGACTTGGGGGGGTGGATAGTGAATGAGAAGGTGTTGATCAAAAGGTATAGAAAAGGTCAATTTATGCAGGATCACTAAGTTCTGGAGAGGTAAGGTATAGCATTGTGACTATGGTTAATAATATTGTTGTGTACTTGACTTTTGAAGAGAGTAGATCTTAAATATTCTCATCGCATAAAAAAGTCAGTAACTGTGTGAGGTGATGGATGTTAATTAACTTGATTGTTGTAATCATTTCACAATATATCCCTGTATCAAAACATGATATTGTGTACCTAAGTATATACATGTTTTTTTTTCCTTTTTGCTCAATCTCTCTATGCGCCCTCCCCCAATAACTGGCAGCCTACTCTCTATCTATGAGTCAATTTTTATTTGTCAATTATATCTCAATAAATTTGGGGAGAAAATCAGCTCACATGGATTAAACCACTCTCTGACAGGAACAGTGCTAGGTGATTAGGTAGAATTAAGATACACTCCCTACTCTCAAGGAGTTTATAGGCAGATTGAAGAGATGTGTATTTGAACAAATAAATGCCATTCAGTAGAATAATTGCTTAGTATGGAGACTGCACTCATTTTAAATGGGCCTCCCTCCCCACTACTCTACTGAAACCATTTTTTTTTTCAGGATTACCAATAATTTCCATGTGGCCAAACCAAATGCCCACACCACTATTCTCATCATATTCAGCTTGTGAACAACATTTGACACAGTTAATTAACTCCTTAATTCACTTGGCTTTCAGGACACCAAGCTCTCCTTCTACCTCACTAGACATATCTATCTCGGTCTCCTCTTCTGGCTTTCTTTCTCTTGCCAAATTTTACATGTTGGAAGGTCCCAGATTTTTTTCAAGTCCACTTCTTGTTACCTGTATGATCTCATTTAATCTTACAACTTTAAAGTATCATAAATTTGAGGATGATTTCCAAATATATGTATCTAGGACTGTTGCTGCCCCTCTATTTCCATCTCAAACTCCCTGTTCAGTAGCTTTCCTTGGATAACTCATGGGCATCTCAAATATAAAATTCACAAAACACAACTCTTTTTTTATTCTTCTTTGTCTTTGTTCATTTTTTAAATTTTATTTTATTGTTTAAAGTATTACACATAGTAGTACATATATCTCCCTTTTTTCCCCATTGACCTTCCCCCAGCCTCCCCTACCCGCTGTCGCATGCCCTCATCGCCCCCCCCCCTGCCCCACAGAAAACACAACTCTTGATTCCATATTTTTCCTCAACCTGCTCTTACTCTGGTCTCTCCCATCTAAGTAATTGGCAGTACTGGTCACTGAATTACTAAGGTCAAGACTTTGGAATCTTATTTGATTACTCTCTATCTCTTTTACCTTACATCTAATCCATCAGCAATTCCTTTTAGCTCTACATGAACCTTATATGCTAAACCCTATTAATTCCCACTGCTATCTTTCTGGTTGGGCCACTGTCATCTCTTACCTGGGTGGCTACAGTAGCCTCCAAACTAGTATCCTTGCTTTTCTTCTTGCCTGACTATAATCCATTCTGCACAGCAGCCAGCAAGATGTACGTCCTTTAAAAATATAATTCAGATCATGTGGTTCTGCCTGCTACACATTTTCAGTGACTTTTTTATGTTTAGCAGAAAATTCACATTTCGTTCTGCTTTTTATGATCCTTGATTACCTGTCTGTCCTCATTTCTGAAATTCACTGTCTCTCTGTCCCCTTTATAATCTCTGTTCTATTCTATTCTCATTTGTTTTGCTGTTCCTTATACGTACCAAACTCATCTAAGGGCCTTTACATTTGCTGTTCTCTTGGCCCTAAACATTCTTCCTCCAGAATTTCGCAAGGCTCATTCCTTCATTCAGAATTCTTCTAGATACCATCTCTTCATAGAGACCTTTTCAGAGTACTCTAGTTAAAGAGTTCCTTCTCCTCCTCCTATCCTTTTATACTGCTTTATTTTATTAATATCACTGGCTACTATTTGTTTGCATGTTTATTGTCTTCTCCATTAGAGTGTAAGATCCACTTTATCACCTTCCCTTAGAACAACTTCTATAAATTGGATGTGTTCAGTGAATACTTGTATAATACATGAATGTGTGTTTAAGGAGATAAAGGGATTATCCAGTTTAAGGGATAACCTCCTTCATAGAGGAGGTGAGTTGGCATTCAGGAGAAAGTGGAAAGACACATTGAACGCCTACTCTGTTATTCTATAATCTCATTTTTACTGAGTAAATTCATATATTGGTTTATTTATAAGCTCTACAAGTAAACACCAGAGAGTATAATCTTTTTGCCAGCAGAAAGCCTTTTTTCATTCTATATCAATAGTACCAACATATAACCTGGCATATCGTAAGTCCTCAATAAATGTGTATAATAAATAAGTGAGCTGGCTGTTAGTAGACCTAAATTGGTCTAATTGTATCTTGGTCACTAGCTTGCTAAGTGACTTGGGCTAGTGACTTCCCATTCTGGGATTCAGTTTGCTACTCTGTGTCATGAGGGCTTTGTGCCAGAAGATCACCAATAGGATCACCTAATGTAGACATTTATATTTTTAAATTTTTTACTGAAATATAATTCACATGGCATAAAATTCACCCTTTTAAAGTACACATCAGTGGTTTTTAGTATGTTCACCAACTTATGCAACCATTTAATTCCATAACATCTTCATCACCCCCAAAAGAACCCTATATATCTCAAAACCCCACTCCTCTCAACACTTGGAAATCACTAATTTAGCATCTTTCTCTATGGATTTGCCTATTTTTGACATTTCAGATAAATGGAATCATATAATATGTGGTGGTGTGGGTAGCTGTCTTCTTATGATAATGATTTCAAGGTTCATCCATGATCTAGTATATATAAATACTTCATTCCTTTTTATGGATAAGTAATATTGACTTATATGAATATGTCACATTTTGTTTATCCATTTATCAGTTGATGGACATGAGTTGTTTCCACTTTTTGGCTATAATGCTGCTATGAACATTTGTGCATAGATTTTTGTGTAAATGTATTTTTCAATGATCTTGGGTATACCCCTAAGCGTGGAATTGCTGGGTAATATAACCATGCTATTTTAAAACTTTTTAGGAACTATTTTGAGTCTGTTTTCTAAAGCATCTGTACCGTTTTGCTTTCCCACTAATAATGGATGAATGTTTCAATATTTCCACATTTTCACCAACACTTGTTTTTTAGTAAAATTTTATATACGCAAAGTATATAAAATGATGATTTCATACACATATACATAGTGAAATGGTTTCTGTCGTCAAGCTCATTAACATGTCATATATCATCTCACATAGTTACTACTTTATGAAACCACCTAAAATCTACTCAATTAGCAAAATTCCAGTGTTCAATATATTATTATTAACAACTAGAGGCCCAATGCATGAAATTCGTGCATGGATAGGGTCTCTAGGCCTGGCCAGCGATCAGGGCTGATCTGTGGGGTCCCCACTGGCACCCGCCTAGGCCTGCCTAGCGCCGCCTGCCGCTGCCGCCGGTCACCTCCCTATGTGGGAGGCAACTGGCAGGGTGAAGGGGGGGGGCCTGCCACTGGCACCCACCTTGACTGGCTTGTTGAGCATCTGCCCCCCAGTGGTCAGTTCGTGTCATAGCGACTGGTCATTCCACAGTTTGCTCAATTTGCATATTAGGCTTTTATTTTATTGGATAGTCATCATGTTGTACATGAGATATTCAGACTTATTCATACTATATAACTGCCACTTGTTACCCTTTAACCAACATTTCCCTGTTCCCCAAGCCTTTCCCAGCTCCTGATAATTACCATTCTTCTCTTTACTTCTATGTAGTCAACATTTAAGATTCCACATATCAATGAGGTTATGCAGTCTTTTTTTCTTTTTTTATCTGGCCTATTTCATTTGGCATAATGTCTTCCAGGTTCATCCATATTGTTGAAAATGGCCAGATATTCTTCTTTTTTAAGCTAAATGTCAAATTTTTTTATTCATTCACCTGTTGAGTGACACTTAGGTTGTGTCCATGACTTATTATCTTTTGAATTATAGACATACTAAATGGGCATGAATTCATTCTCATTTAGTGCTCATCACTTACTGTATGAGGTAGGTATCTATAGTGAAGGTATTAGAGGTTTAGAGAGGGTGAATAGTTTGCCTGATTCCCACAGCTACTAAATAACAGAGCAACAATTTGCATTCATCTTATTCCAGAGCTCATTTGTATACTATAATAGTGTACTTCCTATACTGTCTGAATGCTATTCTAAGAAGGAGCCACTTCTTCTACTCACCACAGTTCTTTTCCAGTAGAATTTCATTATTTCCCCCCCCACACACTTGTTATTACACTTATATGTAGTATTTTAGTGAGTCATTCCACCATCATCATGGGCTCCTTCACATCCCTGTATATAAGCTCTGTCCATCTGCCCCTTAACATCTCTTAAATCTGTTTATTTTTGCTGCTACTACTCCAGTTTAGATCTTTCTCATCAGCAGTTCCCTATCTGGTCTTCTTACCTCTAGTTTCTCTAATCTGTTATACTTTTCATAATGAATCTAAAGGGATATTCTAAAAACACATGTAATAATGCCATTTCTCTGCAAAAAGTTATGGTCCTCTGCACCCCAATGATAAAGTTCATATTCCTGAGCATGGCATTCATGTTCTAGAAGATGGTTTTCATGATATAGCCCCAATCCACCTTAACAATCTCATATCCAGCTACTCACACTTTTCATCTAACATAGGTTTCTATGATCAAGCCGTACTGAAGTTTTTAATTTTATATTTTCTTAGACAAACCATGATATTTTACACCTCCAAGTTCTGTTTGAAATCCCCTTTTCCTTTCCCCCCCACTTATTGTAATCCTTCAAGTGCCAGCTGAATTGTGAACTATTTTACAAAATCTTCTCCAGCCCATCAGATAGAATTAGCACTGTCCTCCTCATAGCAATTATTTTCACGATTCTGCTTATATTTTAATAATTGATGTATTTATCTTGCTGGGCTAGTGTGCAACCTCTCAAAGCTCCTCCCCACTACTTTCCCACACATAGAAGAGAGGCCTCCCTGTCTGATAAGGATTCACTCCCAATTCTCTGCAGTTTCTGAATCTGGTCTGTGTGTTTTTCTTTGAAAACAGATGTCTCGTTAGGAAAAGGGGATGATACTGAACTCTTATTATCTGAAGGAACAATGACATCTCTCTTCAGAAAGAGTGTGGACTCTGGAAACAGACTTCAAGTTTTGAAAATTAGTTCTGCCACACTGGTTTTGTAACAATGAGCCTCTTAGTGCCTTAGATTCCTCATCTGTAAAAAGGGACTAGTAAGAGTTTACTACTTTAGCCCTGGCTGGTTTGGCTCAGTGGATAGAACATCGGCCTGTGGACTGAAGGGTCCCAGGATCGATTCCAGTAAAGGGCACATGCCCTGGTTGTGGGCTCAATCCCCAGTGGGGGGTGTGCAGGAGGCAGCCGATCAGTGATTCTCTCTCATTGTTGATGTTTCTATCTCTCTCTCCCTCTCAATTCCTCTCTGAAATCAATAAAAATATATTTTTTAAAAAGAGTTTACTACTTTATAGACTGGTTTTGAAGATTACATGAGATAATTGATGTAAAATATTTACAACAGGGCCTGGCACAGAGAAAGTGCTCAAATAATGGCATCTGTTAGTATTACCATTGTTATTACTGTCATTATTATCATTGCCATTTTGTCATTTTTTAAAAATATATTTTATTGATATTTTACAGAGAGGAAGGGAGAGGGATAGAGAGCTAGAAACATCGATGAGAGAGAAACATCGATCAGCTGCCTCCTGCACACCTCCCACTGGGGATGTGCCCGCAACCAAGTTACATGCCCTTGACCGGAATCGAACCCGGGACCCTTCAGTCTGCAGGCCGACGCTCTATCCACTGAGCCAAACCGGTTTCGGCTTTGTCATTATTTTTCAGCATATCCCAGAACTTGGAAATGGTTACCCTGGCAGAAGGGCCTACTTCCAAAGTCCCCATCACTCTTATCATTCCATCCCCTATTTCTGTGAGCTAAGAAAAGATCCTTCCTATGTGGAAGTGACACTATGTAGGTACACACCTCAATGAGACTGTACTCTCTTATATTGTATTGAGATGCTGATGATACTGTTATGACCTGTAAGGCACAGCTTACCCCTGTTGTTTCTCCTAAAGGAGAATAGGGGTGTAATTTTCTAGGGTCCCTCCACCAGAAGAAGAAAGTATTCAGATGGAAACAAGTAACTGAGATGTTGGGCCTAAAGCATATGGGAGAAGGATTTCATGTCACTGTTTATGTCATTGTTTTGAGAGGGTAAATGTGCTTGCAGTTACTCCTAAGTGCTGGATGTTTAAAGGTGGCCTCTGCTACAAGCCATGTCCTGGAAGCACATGATCTAGTTACATGGCAGTCCTGTGTTTATGTCCCTACTGATATTTATGAGCCTTTGCTAATTTTTTATTTGGCTGCTCTAGTCTGATAGCAATTATATTAGGGTTAAGAAAAGTAGGATCATGTATCTACCCTGGACCAGAGTAGGGGAACTATAGATGAACTCCTCTTGGCCCCTATGGTGATGGCAGCAGTGATTGGTGACAGGTTCCAAGGAGAAGAAAACTCTCTGGTTGGAAAAGTCTTTGCAGCAAGACTTAGCCCTTCCTTCCCAGATGGAAACTGTTGCCTCACTGCCTACCTGGAGCATAATAGTATAAATAATAACTAACACTTATTGAGTGTATATTATGTACTAGGCACTGAAATAAATTTACCATCTCATGTAATCCTTGCTACAACATAGAGAGGTAGGTACAATTATTATTCCTATTTCTCTGTGGAGAAAATTTGAGGTAGAGAGATATTATGAACTTGCCTAAGATCCCACAGTTAGTAAGAAGCAGAACTAAGAATCAGTCCTGGGCACCTAGCTCCAGAGCCTGCATTTCTTTTTTTTCTTTTTTTTTTTAAATCCTCACCTGAGGATATGTTGTTTTTTTTTAATTATTATTATTATTGATTTAGAGAGAGAGAGAGAGAGAGAGAGAGAGAGAGAGAGAGAGAGAGATCAGTTGCCTCTTGTACATGCCCTGACCAGGAATTGAACTCACCACTTAGGTATGTGCCCTGACTGGGAATAGATCCCACAACCTTTTAGTATTCTAACCAACTGAGCCACCCAGCCAGGGCCAAAGCCTGCATTTCTTTTTTTGTTATTATTATTAATTTCTAAGCCTGCATTTCTTTTAACATTTTCTCTTTTTTAATTATCTGCCATTTTTATTTTATAAAATTATTTATTGTTGAAAGTTTTACATATGTCTCCTCCCCGCCCCATTGACCTCTCCCCGACTGCTCCTGCCTCCCAGCACATACCCCTACCCCCTATTGTCCATGTCCATTGGTCATGCTCATATACATGGATACAAGTCCTTTGGTTGATCTCTTACCCCACCTCCCTTCCCTCCCCTGCCTTCCTTCTGAGGTTTGACAGTCTGTTCGATGCCTCTATAACATTTTCTTTATGGAGCATTTCAAACATAAACAGAAGATGAAAAAAAAGTATAACTTACTCCCCATGTACCTATTACCCAGCTTTGACTTTTACCACCGCACACCCAGTTGTGTTCCATCTATACCCTACACAGTACCCCATCATGACATCATGACATTTTATTCATAAATGTTTCAGTATGTTTCTCTAAAAGATTAGTATTCATTTTAGTCAATATCACAATGCATTATCATACCTAAAAGAAAATAAAAAATAAAACAGTAATTCCTTTAGATTACTACCTATGTAATTAATGTTCACTCTCTCATTTTCTCATATTCAATGTTTTTAAAAATCAGAATCCAAATAAGATACATGTATTACAATTGGTTGACATGTCTCTTAGGTCTCATTTAACTGACCAGAAGCTCTGTTCTTAACCACTATACTCTGATACAGGTTCTCTGTAACTAAGGAAGGTGATTTTAGGGGACTACATTAATTTCTTAAAATTAGTTTTCAAAATTTTGCATGTCTTTGTGTAAGTTAATTTTTCTAGGGAAAGTAGCCCTGGTTCTCATTACAGTCTCAAAGCTGTAAGTAAGTAAGACTCAGAGCAACTGAAAAACATGTACAAAATCCTATATTTTTTCAACTGTCACAGGGAATTGTATAGATCACAAAAGCTAGAAGATCATAAAATGGCTAGTTGGGTTTTGTTTCCTATGAAGATAGAGAAAGAAGTTAAATTCTGTTAAGTTTATTAACTTGAAATTTGAGAGGTCTTTACAAATTATGTTTGAGGTCAATAGAATTAGTTAAGGATTAATTGATGTCTCTTTTAAAAATTTAATAGAATATATAATTGATTGACGACTCTTAAATTCCTTTTGAATAAAGCATCTTGTTAGATTGTGGTTTTATTGTGAATTGTAGTGGTGAAAATTATACTCAGAACTTGAATTTAATTCCCTATCTGATGTGACTTGTGACTCCATATGAATTGGGACAAGTAGAGATTGATTTTTTAGGATATTGTTGATTTGATCCATAATAATAGCTCCTTTGCAAATGTGTACAATTTTCCAATACCATGTATGTATATATACAATGAAAAGGTGATAAAGATTATCATTAATCTTACTCTTTGCACCAACTTTTCCTAGATAAAATCCAACATCAAACACCCAATGGTACTACCACCAGCAGTATAGAAATCCCCAAACCACCACAATACCCCAACCTGCCTATTCAGAAGAGTGGGGAACCTGATCCTGGGAGAAAGTCCTCAAGCCGACTTGCTTCAGATGGCAAATTGGAGTCCTGCCCCGAGGTGGACGTGGGGAAATTGGTGTCTAGGCTGCAGGATGAAGGAGGGACCAAGGCCACCAATGGACCTGTGTCAGGCTCTGGGCCCACCAAGGCGCCCTCTTTCCACATAAAGAGACCAGCTCCTCGGCCCCTAGTTCATCACAAGGAGGGTAAGTGCTTGGGAATCCCATGGGAACCAAAACTGAACCCAACTACTTTTCACTTTCAGATCTTTCTGAAATTGGAGATATATAAGTAGAAATCTGTTCCATTTTACTGCCACTAATATTGGATTGGTAGACAATAACATAAAAATCATTTACAGTAATTGCTAGAATATAAGCTTCATGAGGGCAGGGAATTTTAACTTATTTTATTTACTTCTATATCCCACGTGCTTAGAACAATGCCTAACTGTCCCATAGTAGGCAGTCATTATTTGTGGGGTAATTTAATAATAAATATATTATTTATTATTATTGCTTCTGTTGCCATTTATTAGGTATCTGCTATGTGCCTGGCACTGCAGTAGGCACTGACATGCTCTTTGTGATCCTCACAACCTTACTGTGAAGAATGTATTATTATTGTTTTCTTTTCTACTAGAAATCTGAGGTTCCTAGTGGTAAGTGACTTGCCAACGGCTACTAACTGGCAGAGCTGTGTTCTAAATCTTACCAAGTCTCGTAGGCACCAAATCCTTTGTTTTTTTTCAATAAGGCACAAGTATCACTTTACCTTTTTATAAGAAGCTTTGAACCTGTGAACTATTATTTTCTTACTAGAGTCCTGATGCACAAAAATCATGCAAGAGTAGGCCTTCCTTCCCCCAGCTGCTGGCACCAGCTTCCTTTTGACACCTGGGACCCGGGCTTCCCTGTGGCCGCTGGCAGGCACCTGGGACCCGGGCTTCCCTTGCAGTCCTGGCTTCGTCCGGAAGGATGTCCGAAAGGACATCTGGTCTAATTAGCATATTAGACATTTATTATTATACATTCTTACTCTCCAGTTTTGTAGAAATAAGGACAAAGGGGCACAACTTTTGCAAAACACCCAGCAATTTCACTTCTGGGAATTTATCTGAAGAAACCCAAAACACTAATTCAAAAGAATATATGCACCCCTATGTTCATTACAGCATTATTTACAATAGCTAAGACCTGGAAACAGCCCAAGTGCCCATCAGTAAATGAGCAGGTAAAAAAAGCTGTGCTACATTTACACAATGGAATACTACTCAGCTGCAAAAAAGAAAGAACTCTTACCATTTGCAACAGCATGGAAGGACCTGGAGAGTATCCTGCTAAGTTAAATAAGCCAGTCAGAGAAAGACAAGTGCCATATGATTTCACTCATATGTGGAATTTGATGAACAAACTGAACTAATAAGCAAAATAGAGACAGACTCATAGATAAAGAGCAGGCAGACAGCTCTGGTAGAGGGCGAGGGGTGTTAGGGAGTGCAGGGATTGAGCAAAATAGAAAAGAGAAAGGATTCATGGACATAGACAATAGTGTGATGATTGTGGGGGGCTGGAGGTGGAAGAGGGTATAGGGGGATAAATGGTAATGGAAAAGAATAAAATAAATAAAGAAAAATTACAAATTCACAATGTGGCTGGCTTCTGCATATTTAATTGGCTACATCATATGAAGACTCAAGTAGGGAGATTGGGACTAATCCAGCGGGAATTTGGGGAAAATATAAGTCTATGAAAACAGTATGGTATAATGGAAAGAATATGGACTTTGATAGCACCCAGGCTTAGATCCAAACCCTGATGCTTTTACTTAGATAACCTTCTAAAAATGTGCCTTATATTTTATACCCTGGCCTGTTCCAAAAACAATTTAAGGCATTTCACAATATAGAAAAATATAAATACTTAAAAATAGTAAGAATAATTTATTTAATAAACAAATGTTTATTGAGTACTTACTGTGTGCCTGGCCCCATTCTAGGTATTGAGGATGTTAAAGTGAATAAGACATATAAAGTCCCTGCCTGCTTGAGGCTTATATCAGGGCTTAGCTAACTATGGCCTGAAATGGTTATAAAAACTCAACAGAAAAATTATATATCATAACACATGAGAATTATATAAAATTCAAATTTCCGTGTCCAAGAACATATGCTCCTTCATTTACATATTACCTAGAGCTATTTTTGCACTACAGTAGCAGTACTGAGTAGTGGCAACAGAGACTCTGTGGCCTGCAAAGCCTAAAATTCTAGAGTATAGGTAAGAAAGTTAAGGCCAAGAGGGTGAAAAGGTATAATTGTAGGAAGATGGAAAGAATGGAGTTAGCACACAAAATGTTTGTCATGAAGCCTTATACACTTGCTTTAGCATTTGGCTCCAAACTTTCTCGAGAAAACAAAAAGGGGGGAAAAAACCTCGATGGCTATATAATTCCAAGTTCTTTAAGTGACAATAACAAGCCAGTTATTCAAGTAAAGCACAACTCTTCTGCTTTTGAGAACAGAAAATGTTTCTAAGAAGCATTTTCTCCCATGGATGATTGCATATAACAGCCTCAGCATGGGTTGATGACATTGTCTCAGGGCACAATTCAGTAAAAGCTATTCTATGGGGGGGGGGGGGGGCGCCAATAAGATTTTCCGTAAGTAACTGACTGCATTCTCTGGCTCAACACACTGAAGCATCTGTATTATTATAGTTAAGTTAGTTAACCTCTTTGCACCTAAGTTTCCATGCCTATAAATGGGAAAAACAGCTCACTCCACAAAATTATTACTAAGGATAAAAATGAATAACAAGTAAATATTCAAAATATGTTATTATTTCTCTCCCTTTGCCCTTCCCCTCTGTAAGACTTGCCTCTTCTGGGAAGTAGCCAAGTAAGGCCAGACTTCTATGTAGACATCTGCTTCAATTTATAAGTCATATATTGACATTCACATCAGTCTGGTCGAGAGTTGTGTAACTTAACTTATGTTCATCACAGTAAAGTTTGTCTTGCCTGTTGCCAACCCTTAAGGTCAGCCAGATCCTATCATATCAGCACACACAGTAACTTAGCCCTCCCTATCAGTTCCGCTTTCACCATCTTCTGCTGCAAAGTTAAATCCCAGCGGCATTCCCCTCTTCCCCTTCCTCCACAGTCCTGCCCCACCCTGCTGGTGGTCACTGCTCTGATCTAATGGTTTCAGTTAATGAAAGTACTGACCTGACTGTCCAGTGTTAGCCAGACTATTTAAATTTCTGCTACAGCATTGCCTGGCTTTGCTTGCTGCCTAAGGCTAGTGTGATGCAGCTTTTTTTCAAAGCTTCATGCCTCCAGCTTTGGTTACAGAAAACATAACTGAGGCAGAAGTTCTAGCCTTGATCAAAAATTAATCAAACCTCTGGTGTTGCCTCTTTGAACCTTGCTCACTCCCACCTCCTACTTTCTCCCTTCCTCCCATTTTGGCTCCCACTCCAGTGATAGATTCCAGGCATAAGTACAGATATCAATTAAGCCAAAACTGCAAAAAGCTCTCTGACTCTGAGCTATAAGACAACAGCTTGAATGGCAGTGTCTGAGGGAGGGAGCTGTCATCTCAGCAGGCCTACCTTAGAATTGTCACTCTATTTCACCTGTGTTGTTCAGAGCTTTGTCTATCATCCTGAGAGTCAGTGCACAGGCCTCATTGCTTTAGTGATCCAACTATGCCACTGTCCTGTCCCTTACCTTCACCCCTTGCATTGATCCAATATTTGAGTGGACTTGATAGTCTCCAAATTTTTTCTTAGCAATTAAAAATAGCAAAAACAAGGGGCATGCTAAATTTCTTTGTTCCATGCAAGTCAACTTTACAATAAGATCAATATTGTTTGCTGATGTAATTTTGCCAAGGGTCCTTTTCTATTCCTGACATGGAACTGGATACTTTCTCTACGTCTATTATATCTAATCATGTGATAGTCCTATGAGGTAGGCTTTGTTATCCCCATTTCATAGATGGAGAAACCGAGGCTCAGAGAAGTGAAATAAGTTGCCCAGCCACCCAATTTGTAAGATGTAGAGATAAGACTTGAACCCAGACTTCTTGAGTACTACATTCTTTTTTTTCTTTATTGATTAAGGTATTACATATGTGTCCCTAACCCTCCACTGCCCCCCACCTCCCCTCTCGTGCCCATACCCCCCTAGTGTCTGTGTCCATTGGAGTACCACATTCTTATTTCTTAAGTGGCTATAGCTACCTTCCCTTTTCTGTTTTCTAAGAACCATTCATTTGCAGGGAGAAGAATTATATAAGCCCAGTTTCCTCCCTTCCTTTGATGTTACTACCTGTTACCAGACCTGGCTTTGGAAAGGGTATTTGTATAGCTTCTACATTGGGACTTTGGGCTTTCCTTTGGAGAATGGAAGGGCAAGACATATTCTTGCATGTATTTGTTTATTTATTCAGACATAGTGCTATGCAATGGTACAGATGAAGATGCAAGTCCATGGTCCCTGCATTTCAAAGGTTCATGGTGAGGCTGGCATGTAAGCAGTCAGTTGCAGTCCAGTGTGATCCATGTTCCTATTGGGGGTGAGAAAAAATTCCAATAGAAACATGGAGTAAGCCCTTCACTCTATCTGAGGTTCTGAGATAAAAGTGGGGAATATATTCACACTGGGACCCTATACCATGTGGGTTTAGGGGTCCTTCTTAGCTCTGTCCCTCTGACTTATGGGATAGAAAAGACTGCATTGTGATGGCATGCTCTTGGGCTTGGAGAAATAGTGCTTGTTAGACCTTAGCCGCAGGGCCATTGGTTCTCCACTGGGGTGACTAATCTTATGAGTGGCATTTGCATCTGCTCTAAAAGTATTAGTAATAGACTTGCTCTTGTAGTAATGGGTTGTGTTGGCCATTATCGAGATTTTCTTGTTTGGACTCATTATGCTTTAATTATCTACTGTGTTTGGTTTTCATTCTCTGCCTTCCCTGAAGCCTAACTTCAGATTGATCCAAAAGGATAATAAGTGGCTAAAAGAGATAAGAGACTTTTAGGTGAGTATGGGTAGTATCATAGAAAGAAAGATATAATTCTAGAAGACTGGGGGAATCTATATGAGGGAACAATCTCCCCTTACTCTGTGTCTTCAGGTTGAGTGTAGATGGGTATAAGGAAAGGTGGAAGAAAGTCAGTTAAGGTTGAAGATTGATAGCCTAAGAAATCTATGAATGCTAAGATTTTTTGGTTATAGTCATTTGACAGAGAATGGGGAGGGAGAGAACAAATTGGGTTGGAGACGGAGGTCAGATTGTAGTAAAAGTCTGGTTGTGGACTAAGGTTGAAAAGAAATTAATAGGAACTACAGTTTGGTAGAAAGACCATAGGCTCAAAAGCTTAGTGGAGTCTTGGATACAACTTAGGCTCCAGAGTCTCCCAGATTTTATTTTGAATCTTCCCTCATGCTAGGTGTGGGACATTGGACATGCCATAATCTCTGTGATCTGTGAGCCTTAGTTTTCTCATCTGTAAAATGAAGATAACTGTGCCCACAGGATTTCTGTAACAGTGAAATATCTATGTGCTTGGCACATAATTCAGTGTATTCAGTAAAATGGCAGCAGTTGCTTTGCTTTTATAAGAATCTAATTACTAACTACATAATCTTAGTTAGATAAACTTCACTTCTTTGAGCCAGTTTTCTCAACTGTAAGTGGGGACAATGCCTATATTGCAGACATGGTTTTTGTGAGGTTTCATTAAATTTTATATACAAGGCATCTGGTAATATAATAGAAGTTCAAAAAATGATAGTGGGTGGGTGGGTGACATCTTCCCAGGAAATGGAAGGCATGGAAAATGATAGATGTATAACCTTCCATATTTTGGATCCTATGAAAATAAGCCTAGGCCTCAAATATGGATGCTATAAAAGAGCTCAGATATACTCTTTCCATCTTCAACCTGTCTCTGACCATGCCAAAAACACCCAGAAAGAGGAGGACCATTGTTGAGGGGGAAGAGGCAAGGAAGGATTCTTAGCTCTCCCTCAACGTCCAGCTCAAATCCTATTCCTTCTATGGAGCCTTCTGACAATTTTGCCCCAGGGAATTCTCCTTTACCTTACTTATTTTGGGCACCCAAGTTTGGCCCTCTTATGTGGTTGCAGAGTTACATTTTTCACATATTTCCAATGAGTGTGACTTCATTCTCCAACTCAGTTTTAAGCCTCTGGAGGTGAAGTCTACGTTAGATCATGTGTGTGCATTTCATTTTTTTTTCTTAATTTAATAAATCTTTATTGTACAGATTATTACAATTGTTCCTCTTTTTTCCCCCCAGAGCTTCCCTCTACCCGGTTCCCACCCCACCCTCTGCCCTTACCTCCCCCTCCACTGTCCTCATCCATAGGTGTACGATTTTTGTCCAGTTTCTTCCCGCACCCCCACACCCCTTCCCCCCCGAGAATTGTCAGTCCACTCCCCTTCTATGCCCCTGATTCTATTATATTCACCAGATTATTCTGTTCATCAGATTTTTTATTCACTTGATTTTTAGAATCACTTGTTGATAGACATGTATTTGTTGTTCATAATTTTTATCTTTACCTTTTTCTTCTTCTTCCTCTTCTTAAAGAATACCTTTCAGCATTTCATATAATACTAGTTTGGCAGTGATGAACTCCTTTAGCTTTTTCTTATCTGTGAAGCTCTTTATCTGCCCAGCTTTGCTGGGTAGAGTAATCTTGGTTGTAGGTTCTTGCTATTCATCACTTTGAATATCTCTTGCCACTCCCGTCTGGCCTGCATAGTTTCTGTTGAGAAATCAGCTGACAATCGTATGGGTGCTCCCTTGTAGGTAACTAACTGTTTTTGTCTTGCTGCTTTTAAGATTCTCTCTTTGTTTTTTGCTCTTGGCATTTTAATTATGATGTGTCTTGGTGTGGTCCTCTTTGAATTCCTTTTGTTTGGGGTTCTGTGCACTTCCTGGACTTATAAGTCTATTTCTTTCACCAGGTGGGGGAAGTTTTCTGTCATTATTTCTTCAAATGGGTTTTCAGTATCTTGCTCTCTCTCTTCTTCTGGCACCCCCATAATTCGGATGTTGGTACCCTTGAGGTTGTCCCAGAGGCTCCTTACACTATCTTCAAGTTTTTGGATTCTTTTTTCTTTTTGCTTTTCTGGTTGAGTGTTTTTTGCTTCTTTGTATTTCAAATCTTTGACTTGATTCTTGTGGTCCTCCAGTCTGCTGTTAGGTCTCTCTATAATATTTTTTATTTCAGTCATTGTATGTTTACTTTCTAGTTGGTCCTTTTTCATATCCTCGAGGGTCTCGCTAAATTTATCGGCCTTTTCTAGGAAATTCTTGAAATACCTTATAACTGTGGTTTTGAACTCTATATCCAGTAGTTTGCTTTCCTCCATTTCTTTCATTTGTGATCTGTTTCTTTGTCTCTACATTTTTGCTGCTTCCCTGAGTTGGTAGAGTAGCTTTGTGTGCTAGGTGTCCTATAGGGCCCAGTGGCTCAGCCTCCCCCAGTTACCTGAGGTGGACACTTTTGGTGCACCCCTTTGTGGACTGTGTGCACAGCCTTGTTGTAGTTAAGTCTTGATTGTTGTTGGTATCACTGGGAGGAATTGACCTGCAGGCCAATTGGCTGTGAGGATTAGCTGTGTCTATGCTGGGAGAACTTCTGTGCTGGAGACACCCTTATGAGACAAGACTTGCAAAATTGCAAAAGCCTCTGTGCTCAGCTTGGATGGGGCAGAGTCTCAGGGCGGAGCAGACAGCCTTGGCTTCCCGTCAGCCCTTCCCTATGAGTCCCTTGGGTCTCAGTGTCCCGTGGTAATCGCTGCAAGCACCTCTGAGCGAAAGCCGCCCTCGATTTTTGCCTGCTGCCAGACAGTCCAGTTTCTCCCCAAATGAGTCTGGGTTCCCAGAAACTCACCCGGAACTGGAGTTCAGTGCAGTCAGGAGCTTCAGTCTCCCTCCCGCTTTAGAAAGCCAGCTGCGCACTCAGCCACCCGTGCACTCAGCAGTCAGTCCTCTCTGCGCACGTGCACCTCTGGACCTCTGCCTTCCGCAGCTCCCCTGAGTTTCAGTGTGCTTTCTCTTTTCCTGACAGTCCAGATTCCCCCCAAATGAGTCTGGGTTCCCAGAGTCTCGCCCAGGACTGGAGTTCAGTGCAGTCAGGTACTTCTGTCTCCCTCCCGCTTGGAAAAGCCAGCCATGCACTCAGCTGCCCATGCACTCAGCCACCCTTCCTCTCTGTGCGCATGCGTCTCCGTACCTCAGCCTTTTGCAGCTCCTCTGGGTCTCAATGTGCTTTCCTCTTCCCGTCTAGTTGTAAAATTTCCACTCAGCCAGCTTTCCTGTGGTTCTGGATGGTGTCCGTTTTGTCTTTTAGTTGTAGTTTTGATATTGTTGTGCAAGGTTGCAGTTTAGGTGTTTACCTATGCCGCCATCTTGGTTTCTCTCTGTGTACATTTCTTATGAGAGCATAAGGCTGGGCACAAAAGCTCTCAAGCAATATCCAATATATTGAACACATTTTTATTTAGGTTTCAAAATAGCCCTGAAATATGGGTATATCATTGTTTGTACGTATCACAGATAGCACAAGTGGGGACTTAAAGAGGGAAAGCTTTTTTCATTGTCCCTTTAATGGGCATAACTATATTTTTCTTTACTCAATACTTTTTAAATACCAGTTGCATGCTAAGCAATTTACTTTGGCCTTTTGTGAATACAGAGAAGAATCCTATCTGGAAGAGAGCAGGTGTTCAGTAAAAAGGTAACTAAAGTTATACCAGTTATTTTATTATCATTACCACTATTATTATTATTACTAACTAGGGACCCAGTTCATGAATTCATGCACCTTGAAAGGAACTGTGGGCCGCAAGGCTGCAGTGGGCACGGGGGCAGGTCTCGGCCCCTCCTCTTTGCCCCCACCCAGACCCTCCCATTGCAGCCCTGCTCCCATCCTGCCGCTGCTGCTCCCACACACTGAAGGCACCAGCCCTGCTCACACCCACAGACAGATGGAGCAATTGGGGCCAGCGCCGGCAGTGGGTGCAAGTGGGGCCGGCACCGTCAGTGGGTGCGAGCAGCAGCTGCTGCCCCAATTACCCCTCAGGAGCTGGGGGAGGTGGAGAAGCCCTTAGGAGCAATCGGGACTGGCAGCCACCGCTCACACCCACTGATGGCGCAGAGCGATCAGGACCAGCACCGGGCACCGGCAGCGGGTGTGAGCGCTGGACAGGATCATGGTACACGGGAGAAAAGAATTTTCAGTAACCACCAGAGGCTTGCCACGATGACAGTGACCCGTGCTGCGCCTTGGTCTAGCGAACCTGCTCACCTGCTCCGCCATCTTGCTGTGGCTGATGCCTGCTATGTTCCATGCTCTGCTGCCTGCTGCCGATGCCTGCCATATTCCATGCGCGCTCCCTGGTGGTTAGCACACGTCATAGCAACCAGTTGTTTGGTTGTTTGGTTGTTCCACCATTTGGTCTATTTGCAAATTACGGTTTTACATATATAGATAATAACAAAACAGCAGACACTGGGAAGAACAGTGGATGCAGATACAGGAGATAGGGGTTTCAATTGTCACTCTACCACTTAACTATGTGATTATGGGTGAGTCAGTTCACCTTTCCAAACCTCAGTTTCCTTCTTTTTTTTTTTTTATGTGTACACTCATGTTTATTTTTATTTTATTTTATTTTAATAAATCTTTATTCAGATTATTACAATTGTTTCTCCTTTTTCCCCCCATAGCTCCCCTCCACCCAGTTCCCACCCCACCTTCTGCCCTTACCTCCCGCCCACTGTCCTCATCCATAGGTGTACGATTTTTGTCCAGTCTCTTCATGAACCCCCCCATACCCCTTTCCCCCTGAGAATTATCAGTCCACTCCCTTTCTATGCCCCTGATTCTATTATATTCACCAGATTATTCTGTTCCTCAGGTTTTTAATTCATTTGATTTTTAGGTTCACTTGTTGATAGATATGTATTTGTTGTTCATAATTTTTATCTTTACTTTTTTCTTCTTCCTCTTCTTTAAGAATACCTTTCAGCATTTCATATAATACTGGTTTGGTGGTGATGAACTCCTTTAGCTTTTTCTTATCTGTGAAGCTCTTTATCTGCCCTTCAATTCTGAATGATAGCTTTGCTGGGTAGAGTAATCTTGGTTGTAGGTTCTTGCTATTCATCACATTGAAAATTTCTTGCCACTCCCGTCTGGCCTGCATAGTTTCTGTTGAGAAATCAGCTGACAATCATATGGGTGCTCCCTTGTAGGTAACTAACTGTTTTTGTCTTGCTGCTTTTAAGATTCTCTCTTTGTCTTTTGCTCTTGGCATTTTAATTATGATGTGTCTTGGTGTGGTCCTCTTTGGATTCCTTTTGTTTGGGGTTCTGTGCGCTTCCTGGACTTGTAAGTCTATTTTTTTCACCAGGTTGGGGAAGTTTTCTGTCATTATTTCTTCCAATAGGTTTTCAGTATCTTGCTCTCTCTCTTCTTCTGGCACCCCCATAATTCGGATGTTGGTACCCTTGAAGTTGTCCCAGAGTCTTCTACACTATCTTCAACTTTTTGGATTTTTTTTTTTGCTTTTTGCTTTTTCGGTTGAGTGTTTTTTGCTTTGTATTTCAATTCTTTGACTTGATTTTTGTGTTCCTCTAGTCTGTTTTTGGGTCTCTGTATAATATTTTTTATTTCAGTCAGTGTATGTTTAATTTCTAGTTGGTCCTTTTTCATATCTTCGAGGGTCTCGTTATATTTATCGGCCTTTTCTAGGATATTCTTGAAAAGCCTTATAACCGTAGTTTTGAATTCTATATCCAGTTGTTTGTTTTCCTCCATTTCTTTTGTTTGTGATCTGTTTCTTCATCTCCCCATTTTTCACTTCTTCCCTGAGTTGGTAGAGTAGATTTGTGTGCTAGGTTTCCTATATGGCCTAGTGGGTCGGCCTCCCCAGTTAACCTGAGGTGGACACTCTTGGTGCACCCCTTTGTGGACTGTGTGTATAGCCTTGTTATAATTAAGTCTTGATTGTTGTTTATATCACTGGGAAGAATTGACCTCCAGGCCAGTTGGCTGTAAGGATCAGCTGTGTCTATGCTGGGAGAAGTTCGGTGCTGGAGACAGCCTTATAGGATTAGACTTGCCAAATTGCAATAGCCTCTGTGCTCAGCTTGGATGGGGTGGAGTCTCAGTCTTGGCTTACCGTCAGACTTGCCCTTGCGCACACATGCGTGCCTTCAGACCTCTGCCTTCCCTGGCTCCCGAGTCTCCGCCCGAGAGTCCAGACTCCCCCCACAAGAGCGTGGGTCCCCAGGGGCTCGCCTGGAACTGGGGTCCAGTGCAGTCAGAACTGGGGCTCAGTGCAGTCAGGAACCTCCGACTCCCTTCCACTAGGGAAAGCCTGTGGCAACCTCCACAGCCTTTGTGCGCACTGGCACGCGCGCGCCTTCAGACTTCTGCCTTCCCCAGCTCCCGAGTCTCCGCCCGAGAGTCCAGACTCCCCCAGTAAGAGCGTGGGTCCCCAGGGGCTCACCCGGAACTGGGGTTCAGTGCAGTCAGAACTGGGGTTCAGTGCGGTCGGGGGCTTCCTTCCCCCTTCCACCAGAGAAAGTCAGCCAGGCTCTCAGCCGCCCTTCCTCTCTGCACGCACAAAGACCCTTTGCCGTACCTCCAATTCTCTGTGAGCTTTTCTCTTTCCTTCTAGTTGTAGAATTTTCACTCAGCCAGCTTTCCTGTGGTTCTGGATGGTGTCTGTTCTGTCTTTTAGTTGTAGTTTTGAAATTGTTGTGCGAGGCAGCAGTTTAGGTGCTTACCTATGCCGCCATCTTGGTTTCTTTTTCAGTTTCCTTCTTTTTTAAAAAATATATTTTTATTGATTTCAGAGATGAAGTGGAGAGAGAGATAAAAACAACAATGATGAGAGAGAATCATCAATTGGCTGCTTCCTGCATGCCCCACACTGGGGATGGAGCCCACAACCGGGTCATGTGCCATGACCAAGAATCGAACTGAGACCTCCTGGTCATAGGTCGACACTCTACCACTGAGCCACATCAACTGGGTTCAGTTTTCTTCTTTGTAAAATGGAGACAATAAGTAAGATCCATCTGTTCTTTCCTTCCAAGCTTATTGTGAACACCAAATAGTTTTCTGGGAGAGTGCTTTGAGTGGTATAAAGTAAGTTAGAAAAATTAGATTACTATTATTATTTGGGTCATTTTTCTTCAGTGTACCTAGCTTGATGCTAAGGGGAATAGCATGTCCAGAAATGTAAGACACAGTCTAGATGGGGATACAGAATTTATATGTGTGTATGTGAATAGTACCTGTTTCATTCCTCCACTAGGATATCAATCACACTTTCTTATTATTGTTTATTTTCATATATGTCTCCCTCATTAGGATGGCTAGCTGGAGGGACTAAAAAAAAACAATATGACAATATATAAGCACTTCATGAGTGTTTATATGGATGGAAATTAGCTATGCCAGCTGGAGTGTTCAGAGAGCTAAGATTTGAGCTGAGTGTTGAGGAATGGTTACATTATAGTTAAGACATGAGAATAGGAGCATGTCCTCAAAGACCTGTCTACCCAACTCCAGACTCTCTGTAGTTATAGTCTAGAATTAGTGCCTGGGATGATAATTTGCGACCAAATCATAGGGGGCCTTGAATTTATGTTAAGGAATTTGAACTTTATTCAGTACATAGTCACTGGGAAGATCTTTAAGGAGGAGAAAACCAGTGTAAAAATACTTAGGGTAAATTTTATAATTGTATTAAAGTTAATATTTTTACATTTACCTTAAAATGTTTATAGAAGAAAGCTTAATGAATATTCAGATATAACACCCTTGCATAGTTATGCATGTGTCTATTTCCATATTGTGTTCATTAGGCCATGACTATTTTTGTGGACATTTTTCACTTATATTATTTTATATGCATATATTTTTTTTATCTGGCCCAAGTCCTTGTCAGTTCATACATAATACGTTTTGGTTAAATGCTTCTAAGCATTGACTCATTTGTTTGGGTCTGACTTTTTGCTGTTAAGAAACATGTATTCTTCCAATTGATTTTATTTTTTGTTTTTTTAAATTTAAATTCTTCATTGTTGAAAGTATTACATATGTCATTTCCCCCCACCCCCTTGACTTCTCCTGGCCACTCCCCCTGCCCAGCCCATGCCCCACCCCCCCTACTGTCTGTGTCCTTTGGTTATGCTTATATTCATGCATACAAGTCCTTTGGTTGATCTCTTACCCACCCCTCTTACCCTCCCCTACCTTTCCTCTGAGGCTCGAAAGTCTGTTTGATGATTCTATGTCTCTGGATCTATTTTAGTTCATCAGTTTATGGTCATTATATTCCACAAATGAGTGAGATCATGTGATATTTATCTTTCTTTGACTGGCTTATTTCGCTTACCATAATGCTCTTCAGGTCCATCCATGCTGTTGCAAATGGTAAGAATTCCTTCTTTTTTTTTTTACTGCAGCATAGCATTCCATTGTGTAGATGTACCACAGTTTTTCAATCCACTCATCTGCTGATGGGAACTTAGGCGGTTTCTAAATCTTAGCTATTGTAAATTGTGTTGCTATGAACATAGGGATGCATTTATTCTTTCTGATTGATGTTTCTGCATTCCTAGAAGTGGGATTACTGGGTCAAATGGGAGTTCTATTTTTAATTTTTTGAGGAAACTCTATACTGTTTTCCACAGTGGCTGCATCAATCTGCATTCCCACCAGCAGTGCATGAGGGTTGTTGTTGTTTTAATTTCGTTTCTTTGGGTTAAGAAAAGTGGATCAACTGAGTCACTGAGTATGAAATGTTTCATAAGTATGATTTTGCATTTCACCCACACTGTTGCAAGATAGAATAAGCCGGGTGTACAGTGCCACCAACAATTTGTAAGTGCATCCATTTCACCATACGCCTGCCAGAAACATCCTATAAAAATTATGTATATGTATTTTCTACTGACTTACCTGGAAACTGGAGACAGAGGCAGGAAGGCAACTTAGGAGGCTGCTACAATAGTCAACACCTAAGTGAAAAAAGCTTGAGTTTTGATGATGATGAATTTAATAAATTGAAATTCATCATCAAACATTGACTAAGCACCTACTTTGTGCCTGGCACTGTACTAAACATATTAATATGTAATTAAAATATCTCAATATCTTTGTAAAATACTATATTATTGGTCTTAATTTTATATATATATATATATATATATATACTGAGACTCAGCAAATTGATGTGAATACCCTAGGTCACAAAAATACAAACTTCAGATCTGCTTTTCAAACATAGACTTTCTAAATGTATAACTAACTGCTGGAAGAATTATAAAGAAACAAAAATCCAGAGTTGTTAGTGACCAAAGAGAAATGGGTGCCAAAGGAGGTAGCCTAGATAGCTTTGATATTGTGTAGTTTTACATTTGGATAACCATCAAGGTTTTTTATATTGTTTTCCCTTCCAGGAGACAATGACAGTTTCAGCAAAGTGCTGCATCCAGGAGAAAAGCCAACCATCATCCGTCCCCCAGTGAGACCTCCAGATCCTTTCTTCCGGGCAGCTACTCCCCAGAAAACAAAGCCAGATATTGTAGCTGGCAATGCAGGGGAAATCCCATCATCTGTGTAAGTAGGGTTATTCTTCATCTTTGACCTAAGGCTAATCTTAGGCCACCAGGAAGGCTTTCAGGATTACCATTATGGTTTTGAAGGGTGTACAGTACACAATCCTGGGCATCATTTACTTCATAGTCTAGGGGAATGCACAGACCAGTTCTGTTCAGAGTGTTCTACTCTACACTGAGGGCTGAGAGATTTCCCCAAAGCTGAGGAGCTTGGACCTTAGTGCCTAATAGGAGAACCATTGTTTCTAGCTATATTGATGTCTGATGGGTGGTAAGATTACCTTCTGTTTTCATGCTCCCTTGGCTCTGGAAGTTTTCTTTTTTTCTTGTTACTGCAACTGGTTTTAAAAGTAATTTAATGAACAGATTCATTCATTGTACTTGTGCCTTGAGGCTTTTTATTATTGTTACTAGAGGCCCGGTGCACGAAATTCGTGCACGGGGGAGAGGGGTGTCCCTCAGTCCAGCCTGCACCCTCTCCAATCTGGGACCCCTTGAGGGATGTCCAACTGCCCATTTAAGCCCGATCCCGGTGGGGATCGGGCCTAAACGGGCAGTCAGACATCCCTCTCACAATCCAGGACTGCTGGCTCCCAACTGCTCACCTGCCTGCCTTCCCGATTGCCCCTAACTGCTTCTGCCTGCCAGCCTGATCACCCCCTAACCACTCCCCTGACAGCCTGATTGATGCCTAACTGCTCCCCTGCTAGCCTGTTTGCCCCTAACTGCCCTCCCCTGCAGGCCTGGTCACCCCTAACTGCCCTCCCCTGCAGACCTGGTCCCCCCTAACTGCCCTCCCCTGCAGGCCTGGTACCCCCCAACTGCTCTCCCCTGCAGGCCTGGGTCCCTCCCAACTTCCTTTCCCTGCAGGCCTGGTCGCCCCCAACTTCCCTCCTCTGCCGGCTTGGTCACCCCTAACTGCCCTCCCCTGCAGGCTTGATTGCCCCCAACTGCCCTCCCTTGCAAGCCTGGTCCCTCCCAACTGCCCTCCCTTGCTGGCCATCTTGTGGTGGCCATCTTGTGTCCACATGGGGGTAGGATCTTTGACCACATGTGGGCAGCCATCTTGTGTGTTGAAGTGATGGTCAATTTGCATATTACTCTTTTATTAAATAGGATAGAAGCCTGGTGCATGGGTGGGGGCCAGATGGTTTGCCCTGAAGGGTGTCCTGGATCAGGGTGGGGGTTCCCTTGGGGCGTGACGCAGCCTGGGCGAGGGGCCTATGGTGGTTTGCAGGCCGGCCATGCTCCCTGGCAACCCAAGCAGAGGCCCTGGTATCTGGGGTTTATTTATCTTCTACAATTGAAATTTTGTAGCCTGGAGCAGATCCAAGCCTTCTGCTTGCTCCGTGGCGGCAGCCATTTTTGGGGGGGATTTATGTATCTTCTATAATTAAAACTTTGTAGCCTTAAGCAGAGGCCTGGGCCGACCAGGGTGTGTGGAAAGCTTGGCTTCCTCCATCACCGGGGGCAACCCTAGCCTCCTGCTCTTTCCAGCTCCGTGGCTGCTGCCATTTCTGTTTGGTTTTATGTATCTTCTATCATTGAAACTTTGTAGCCTTGAGTGGAGGCCTAGGCAGGCAAGGGCAGGCAGAAAGCTTGGCTTCCTCCATTGCCAGGGAAACCCAAGCCTCCCTCCTGCTCTTTGTGGCCGTAGCCATCTTGGTTGGGTTTATTTGCATATTCGCTCCTGATTGGCTGGTGGGCGTGGCTGGTGAGCGTGGCTGGTGGGTGTAGTGGAGTGATGGTTAATTTGCATATTACTCTTTTATTAGATAGGACTAGAGGCCCGGTGCACGAAATCATTCACAGGAGGGGGGTCCCTCAGGCAGGCCTGCACCCCCTCGCAATCCAGGACCCCTCAGGGGATGTCTGACTGCTGGTTTAGGCCCGATCCCACAGAGATCCTTGTGGGATCGGGTGTAAACCGGCAGGCAGACATCCTTCTTGCAATCCGGGACTGCTGGCTCCTAACCACTCACCTGCCTGCCTGCCTGATCACCCCTAACTGCCCTCCCTGCCAGCCTGATCACCCCTAACTGCCCTTTCCTGCCGGCCTAATTGCCCCTAACTACTCTCCCCTGCTGGCCTGATCACCTCTAACTGCCTCTGCCTCAGCCCCTGCCACTGTGGCATTGTCCAGAAGGACGTCTGGAAGATGTCCAGTCTAATTAGTATATTACTCCTTTATTAGTATAGATTATTTTTTTTATTTTTTTGCCTGAACTATTTTATTTTATTTTTCTTTATTGAATAAGGTATTATATATGTGTCCTTAACCCCCATTGCCCCCCCATCTCCCCCTCATGCCCTCACCCCCCCTGGTGTCAGTGTCCATTGGTTAGGCTTATATGCATGCATACAAGTCCTTTGGTTGATCTCTCCCCCTTACCCCCACCCTCCCCTACCTTCCCTCTGAGGTTTGACGGTCTGATCGATGCTTCTCTGTCTCTGGATCTGTTTTTGTTCATCAGTTTATGTTGTTCATTATAATCCACAAATGAGTGAGATCATGTGATATTTATCTTGCTCTGACTGACTTATTTCGCTTACCATAATGCTCTCCAGTTCCATCCATGCTGTTGCAAATGGTAAGAATTCCTTCTTTTTGTACTGCAGTATAGTATTCCATTGTGTAGATATACCACAGTTTTTTTAATCCACTCATCTGCTGATGGGCACTTAGGCTGTTTTCAAATCTTAGCTATGGTAAATTGTGCTGCTATGAACATAGGGGTGCATATATCCTTTCTGATTGGTGTTTCTAGTTTCTTGGGATATATTCCTAGAAGTGGGATCACTGAGCAAATGAGAGTTCCATTTTTAATTTTTTTGAGGAAACTCCATACTGTTCTCCACAGTGGCTGCACCAGTCTGCATTCCCACCAGCAGTGCACGAGGGTCCCTTTTTCTCCACATCCTCACCAGCACTTGTCATTTGTTGATTTGTTGATGATAGCCATTCTGACAGGTGTGAGATGGTACTGCATTGTCGTTTTGATTTGCATCTCTCAGATGATTAGAGGCTTTGAGCATGTTTTCATATGTCTCCTGGCCTTTTGTCTTATTTCGAAAAGTATCTATTTAGGTCTGTTGCCCATTTTTTGATTGGGTTGTTTATCTTTCTTTTGTTAAGTTGTATGAGTTACTTGTAAATGTTGGAGATTCAACCCTTATTGGCGATAACATTGACAAATATGTTCTCCCATACAGTGGGCTTTCTTGTTGTTTTGCTGATGGTTTCTTTTGCTGTACAAAAGCTTTTTATTTTGATGTAGTCCCATTTGTTTATTTTCTCTTTAGTTTCCATTGCCGTAGGAACTGTATCAGTGAAGAAATTGCATTGGCATATGTCTAAAATTTTGCTGCCTGTGGATTCCTCTAATATTTTTATGCTTTCCCGTCTTATGTTTAGTCCTTTATCCATTTTGAGTTTATTTTTGTGTATGGTGCAAGTTCGTGGTCTAGTTTCATTTTTTTGCATGTATCTGTTCAATTTTCCCAACACCATTTATTGAAGAGATTGTCTTGACTCCATTGTATGTTCTTGCCGAATTTGTCAAATATTAATTGAGCATAGTGGTTTGGATCAATTTCTGGGTTCTCTATAGGCTTTTTTTTTTTTTCAAAACAAGGTATGACTTTTTAAAAATCTTCCAAAATGACTCAGCTTCTCCAGAGAACCTCTTGCAGGGTATGAGCTGAGTTGATGTTCCACACATTTCCTGAGGCTGGGCTGCAAACCAAGGAGCCAGAGGTAAAGCTGCCACAGCCAAACTGGCTGGCCTCTCCTCAGTCATTGTCTGATAACCCTCTCAGCATATTTCCTCCTGGTGTTTCTTTTTTTTTGTTTCTGTTGTTTTCCATAATTGTAAAATGAGGCAATTTTTATTTTATTTATTTATTTATTTTTAATACATTTTTATTGATTTTAGAGAGAGGAGAAGGGAGAGAAAAAGAGAGAGAAGCATTGATGTGAGAGAGAAACATCAATCAGCTGCCTCCTGCACACCCCTACTGGGGATTGAACCCACAACCTGGTCATGTGCCCTGACGAGGAATCGAACTGGTGGCCTTCATTGCGGCACAAAGCTCAACCAACTGAGCCACACCAGCCAGGGCATGGAACCAATTTTTTAAAAGCTTTCACCATTTTGACTAATTAGCTAAGTATATTTACACAATGCCAAACATTATGCTTTGAAACCTAGGACTTGTTTCACTTATTTCTTCCAAGAATAGCCTGAATGGGCAACATACTTAGACCATTCTGAACCAACAGGTAGCAAAAGATATCAACCATAGCCTTGAGGGTGCCTACTGGTATTATCTCTGAATCATTTCACATTCTGATACTTGGGTTTTTCATCATACCCAGGTTCTTTGTAAGGTAAGGCAGACCCTGGCATTGATGGCCCATCTGGTTCATATTTTCTTGTTCTTCCATTGGCTATTAGTTCTCGTACAAATTCCAAAGCAATTTATGGGACTTGGTTGGCTTCTGTTTACAGGGTGGCTTCCAGGACCAGGTTCTTTGAAACAGCGTCTTGGAAAACAGGAAGGTAAGAAAAAGGTGACTGAAGAAAAACAAAATAACTTTTTAATGAATGTATCATAAGTATCTCATTTGCTCTTCATATTCCCTTTTTCTATTTCTCTGTATTTCTGTCTGTCTCTCTGTTTGTCCCTTTCTTTCCCACAACTGTCTCCATCTGTCACCCTGTATTTCAATCTTTTCTTCCTCTATCTTTTGTCACTCTATTTGTCTCACATGCACTCTGTTTCTTTCTTTTTTAAAATTTTTATTGTTTAAAGTAGTACAAATAGTAGTACATATATCTCCCTTTTTCCCCCATTGACCTTCACCCAGCCTCCCCTAACCCATGGCACATGCCCTCATACCACCTCCCCCCCCCAGTGTCTTCTGTCCATTGGTGTGCTTATATGCATGCATACAAGTCCTTTGCTTGATCTCCCTCCCCAACACTCCCCAGCCTTCCTGCTGTGATTTGACAGTCTGTTCGATGCTTCACTGCCTCTGTATCTATCTTTTTATTCATCAGGTTAAAATGTTCTTTATTATCCATAAATGAGTGAGATCATGTGGTATTTTTCTTTCATTGACTGGCTTATTTCAATTAGCATAATGGTCTCCAGATGCATCCATGCTGCTGCAAATGGTAAGAATTCCTTCTTTTTTATAGCAGTGTAGTATTCCATTGTGTAGATGTACCATAGTTTTCCAATCCACTCATCTGCTGATGGGCATTTAGGATGTTTCTAAATCTTAGCTATGGTGAATTGTGCTGCTATGAACATAGGGGTGCATATATCCTTTCTGATTGGTGTTTCTAGTTTCTTGGGATATATTACTAGAGGTGGGATGACTGGGTCAAATGGGAGTTCCATTTATGTTTTTTTAGGAATTGCCATACTGTTCTCCACAGTGGCTGTACCAGTCTGGATTCCCACCAGGAGTACACGAGGGTTCCTTTTTCTCCACATCCTCACCAGCACTTGTGGTTTGTTGATTTGTTGATGATTGCCATTCTGACAGGTGTGAGATGATACCGCATTGTCGTTTTGATTTGCATCTCTGGGATAATTAGTGAATTTGAGCATGTTTTCATATGTCTCTTGGCCTTCCTTCTGTCTTCTTTCGAAAAGTATCTACTTAGGTCCATTGCCCATTTTTTTGTTGGATTGTTTATCTTCGTTTTGTTAAGTTGTATGAGTTCTGTGTAAATGTTGGAGATTAAACCTTTATCGGTGGTAACATTGGCAAATATATTCTCCCATACAGTGGGCTTTCTTGTTGTTTTGTTGGGTGGTTTCTTTTGCTGTACAAAAGGTTTTTATTTTGATTTAGTCCCATTTGTTTATTTTCTCTTTAGTTTCCATTGCTCTAGGAGCGGTATTAGTGAAGAAATTGCTTCTGCATATGTCTGAGATTTTGCTGCCTATGGAATCCTCTAGTATTTTTATGATTTCCTGTCTTATGTTTAAGTCCTTTATCCATTTTGAGTTTATTTTTGTGTATGGTGCAAGTTGGTGGTCTAGTTTCATTTTTTTGCATGTATCTGTCCAATTTTCCCAACACCATTTATTGAAGAGACTGTCTTGACTCCATTGTATATTCATGCCTCCTTTGTCAAATATTAATTGGGCATAGTGGTTTGGGTCGATTTCTGGGTTCTCTATTCTATTTCATTCGTCTATATGTCTGTTCTTGTGCCAGTACCAGGCAGTTTTGAGAACAGTGGCTTTGTAATACAGCTTGAAATCTGGTATTGAGATCCCACCTACTTTGTTCCTCTTTCTCAGGATTGCTGCGGCTATTCGGAGTCTTTTTTTATTCCAGATGAATTTTTGGAGAGTTCTTTCTAGGTCTGTGAAATATGCTGTTGGTATTTTAATGGGGAGTGCATTGAATCTATAGATTGCTTTGGGTAGTATGGACATTTTTATGATGTTGATTCTACCAACCCATGAACATGATATGATCTTGCATCTGTTTATGTCTTCCTCTATCTCTTTTTTCAGTGTCCTGTAATTTTCCACGTATAGGTCTTTTTACTCCTTAGTTAAGTTTATTCCTAGGTATCTTAATTTTTTGGTGCAATGGTAAATGGGATTGCTTTTTTAGTCAATCTTTCTGTAAGTTTACTATTGATGTATATAAATGACATGGATTTCTTGGTGTTAATTTTGTATCCTGCTACATTGCCGAATTCATTTATTAAGTCTAATAATTTTTTGATGGAGTCTTTAGGGTTTTTTATGCACAATATCATGTCATCTGCTAATAAGGACAATTTTACTTCTTCTTTTCCGATTTGAATTCCTTTTATTTCTTCTTCTTGTCTAATCACAATGGCTAATACTTCCAGTGCTATGTCAAACAGGAATGGTGAGAGTGGGCATCCCTGTCTTGTTCCTGTTCTTAGGGCAGTGGTCAGCAAACTGCGGCTCGCGAGCCATATGTGGCTCACGAGCCACTGTTTTCCACTCTGTTGACTAATGGGTTTGCCGACGACTGTCTTAGGGGAAATGGTTTTAGTTTTTGCCCATTGAGTATAATGTTGGCTGTGGGTTTGTCATATATGGCTTTTATTATGTTGAGGTATGATCCTTCTATTCCCACCTTGCTGAGAGTTTTTATTAAGAAAGGGTGTTGGATTTTGTCAAATGCTTTTTCTGCATCAATTGATATGACTATGTTATTTTTATCTCTCAATTTGTTTATGTGATGTATCACGTTTATTGATTTGCAGATATTGTACCATCCTTGCATCCCCAGGATAAATCCTACTTGGTCATGGTGTATGATCTTTCTGATGTACTGCTGGATCCGATTTGCTAGAATTTTGTTGAGGATTTTGTCATCTATGTTCATGAGGGATATTGTGTAATTCTCTTTCATTGTGTTGTCTTTATCTGGTTTTGGAATAGTCTGAGGAGGATAGGTTTTAGTTCTTCCTTGAATATTTGATAAAACTCCCATGTCAAGCTGTCTGGCCCTGGGCTTTTTTTTTTGCTGGAAGCTTTTTGATGACTGCTTCAATTTCTTCCATAGTTATCAGCCTATTGAGATTTTTAGAATCTTCCTGAGTGAGTTTTGGAAGGTTGTATTTTTCTAGGAATACATCTATTTCCTCCAGGTTGTCTAGTTTGTTGGAATAGAGTTGTTCATAGTATTTTTTAACAATCCTTTGTATTTCTGTGGGGTCTGTTGTTATTTCTCCTCTTTCATTTCTGATTTTGTTTATTCAGGTCCTCTCTCTTTGCTTCTTGGTGAACCTGGCTAGAGGTTCATCAATGTTGTTTATTCTTTCAAAGAACCAGCTCTTGGTTTTGTTTTTCTTTTGTATTGTTTTTTTGGTCTGTATATTGTTTTTCTCTGCTCTGATCTTTATTATTTCCTTTCTTCTGCTTACACTGGGCTTTTCTTGTTGCTCTCTTTCTAACTCTTTGAGTTGTAAGTAGGGTTAGGTAGTTTATTACCATTGTTTCTTGTTATTTGCAATAGGCTTGTAGAGCTATCAACTTCCCTCTCAAGTCTGCTTTCGCTGTGTCCCATAGATTTTGGATTGTTGTGTTTTCATTGTCGTTTGTTACCATGATGTTTTTGTTTCTTCTTTGATCTCTCTGGTAACCCAGTCATTGTTTAATAGCATGTTATTTAGCCTCCAGGTTTTTTATTTTCTTGGATTGTTTTTACTATAGTTGATTTCTAGTTTTATGCCATTGTGATCTGAGAAGATGCTTGATATGATTTCTATCTTCTTGAATTTAAAGAGACTTTGCCTGTGATCCAATATATGGTCTATCTTTGAAAATGACCCATGTGCACTTGAGAAGAATGTATATTCTGTGGCTTTGGGGTGAAATGTTCTGAAGATGTCTATTAATTCCATCTGGTCTAGTGAGTCATTTAGGATTGATGTTTCTTTGCTGATTTTTTGTTTAGAGGATTTGTCCAATGGTGATAGTGGGGTATTCAAGTCCCCTACTATGACTGTATTGCTGTCAATCTCTTCCTTGATATCCTCCAGGAGTTTTTTTTATGTATTTGGGTGCTCCTGTATTGGGTGCATTTATGTTTACCAGAGTTATTTCTTCTTGTTGGATTACTCCCTTTAGTATTATGAAGTGGCCTTCCTTATCTCTTGTTATGTCCTTCACTTTGAGATCTAATTTGTCAGATATAAGTATTGCTACCCCAGCTTTTTTTCATTTCCATTCGCCTGAAAAACCTTTTTCCATCCCCTCACCCTCACTCTGTGTGCATCTTTTTTCATGAGGTGGGTTTCCTGTAGACAGCAGATATATGGGTCATGTTTTCTTATCCATTCAGTTACCCTATGTCTTTAATTGGGGCATTTAATCCATTGACATTTAAAGTTATTATTGATAGGTACTTGTTTGTCACCATTTTTATTCTTTACCCCTGTGTTCCTTCTTCACTTCCTATTTCTTCTTTTTATAGCAGACCCTTTAGCATTTCTTGCATTGCTGGTTTGGTGGTAAAAAACTCCCTTAGTCCTTTTTTTTTCTGTGATGCTCCTGATTTCACCCTCAATTTTGACTGATAGCCTTGCTGGGTACAGTATTCTTGGATTCAGACCCTTCCTTTGCATGACTTTGTACATTTCAGTCCATTCCCTTCTGGCCTGATGCGTTTCTGTTGAGAAATCAGTCACTAATCTGATGGGGTAGCCTTTCTTGGTAACTTTCTGTCTCTCTAGCCACTTTTAAGATTCTTACTTTGTCGTTGGTGTTTGCCAATTTAATTATAATGTGCCTTGGCATCGGTCTTTTGGGGTTCATTTTGTTTGGGACTCTGTGAGCTTCTTGGATTTGTTTGAGTTTTTTCTTCCCTATATCAGGGAAGTTTTCTGTCATTATTTCTTCAAACAGGTTTTCTATTCCTTGCTCAGGTTCCTCTCCCTCTGTCACCCCTATTATGTGGATGTTGTTTCATTTTATGTTGTCCCAAAGTTCCCTTAGGCTTTCCTCCTGTTTTGTTTTGTTTTTATTTTATTTTTTTCTAGATGCTGCTCTGCCTGGGTATTTTTTCCTACCTTGTCTTCTAGCTCACTGATGCGGTCCTCTGCTTCTTCTAGTCTACTGTTGATGCTTTCTATTGAGTTCTTTATAGCAGCGATGTTATTTTTCATTTCTTCTTGGTTCTTCTTTTCCTCTTGGTTCTTACACGTATTGTTTAATTTATCTCCCATTCTTTTCATCCACCTTATGAACTTTTCTCTGAATTCTTTCTCTGACAGGTTGCTTTCCTCCATTTCTTTTACATCCTTTTCTGGTGATTCCTGCTCTTCTTTCATATGCAGGCTGTTTCTTTGTCTCCCCATGATCTCTCTTCTCTGGGTGTCTGGTTATGTCATTCTCTCTCTCCAAAATTAACTTTCAAAAGTGAAGGTGAAATAATGACTTTCTCAGACAAATGGAAATTGAGGGAATTTGTTTCCCATAAACCTGTCCCACTAGTAGTGATGCCTCATAAGAGAAGGAACATTGCTTCTTTTGGTCATTGCTTTATTCCCCAGCTCCTCCTCTCTTGAGGTAGAAATTCTTCTATATCCCCATAAGTTTCTATCCCATTAGCTCCTCTTCAGTTTGGTCACTAACCTGGCTCACGATTTCCTGCTCAGCTCACCTCAGGGACCTTGATAGGTGGGCACATATGTGCGCTGAGGAAGAACTGCACTATGTTTCTTTCAGTGTCTCTGTCATTCTCAGTCTTTATCAGTCTCTCTTTCTGTTTTTCTACTTATATCTGTTTCTGTCTTTGTCCCTCTGTCTCACTCTTTTTCTGTCTCTCACTCCTCATGTCTTTCTTTCTTTATCTGTCTCTGTACATTGTCTCTTTGCCTCCCTGACTGCCTTTCCATCCCTTACTCTTTCTGCTTCTCTCTCTCTCTCTCTCTCTCTCACACACACACACACACACACACACACAATATTCACATGCCAAGCAGTATTATAAAAACTTTGCACTCAATGTAGGTCTTATTTTTTGTTAGTTTACTTATTTACAACTATTATATTATTAAGGGGAAGCTGGCAAGAATATATAGAATGCAACACTCTAACATAAACAGCCTTAGAAAAGCATAGCCCTAATTTCAGAGCTAAACATTCTACTTAGGTGATTGTTCTCATACTAGCTGCACATATAAATCACCTTGAAAATTTTAAAGGAAAAAACAAAGAATCCTGCCTTCTACCCTAGACACTAAACCAAAATCTCTAAGAGTAGGACCTGAGAATCTTTTTGTTTTATTTCACCTCTCTCTCTCTCTCTTCCCCTCCCTCCCTCTTTCCCTTGTTCCTTTCCCTTCTTCCTTCTTCTCAAGTACTGATACAGACTGTTCAAGACCTGACATTTCGGACTGTTTTAACTAGAACACCTGGACAAATGATTGCATAGCTTCAGGGATTCTTGTGAATTTGCTCCATGTTGCTCATGAGAAAGTTTGAAATTATGTTTCTGGATGGGTGACAGAAGTATAACTCTTGTAGGTGGTTAAACACAGAAAAATGTGTCTTTACCAGTAGTGAACTGAGGTAGGTTTGACATCATCTAGTCAAACATGTTCTCACCAGGACATGATTCTCCACAGCAGGTCACCCTAGTTGTGCTTAGCAGTAATCACAGGGAACCCTAAGCCAGGCCAAATTCTCCTTAGACAATAATTTATCATTTATTCCATTATAACAAATAAAAGTGAGGTCAAAACCTCAGATTTCTCTTGCTGATAGAATGAAAATAAAGTTTTTATCTAGGACATTTTTTAAGCAGGCCTAATCAAATGTCTATTTTGAGGGGAAAAAGAGAAAAACAGATAAAGAGAAAGGTAGAAAGAGAGATAAAGGGAAAAGGAGGGAGGAAGGGGAAGGGAGGTAAGAGGAGAGAGAGGAGTGGGGATTAATACTCTTAATAAAGTACCCACATATGAACAGGACTACTTTCTACTTCCTGGTGGTTCTTTCTCCCTTCCTAAAATAAACCATATGAGAAAAAATACCAAGGAAATAGAATGAAATAAGCTAAAAATTAGCATAATAACCTGGGAACATCTGAAGGAAAGCTTTTTAAAAGAGGTGATATCTGATCTTGGGCTTAAAAGATAAAAAGAAATACACCAAAAAATGTGAGAGATTGATCTATAGCCTTGGACAGAGAACCAAGACATTGAGAAGTAATATGTAAGAGGAATGAACAAAGTCCAATAGAATCTTTAAGGCAGACTGACTTCCTATATGGAAACTATAGCCAAACAGGTGTTGACAGCATGGAAAGATTGGTTACTACTTCCAGGGCTTTGTCAACTAGTGTTCAGGGAAGTCTTGAACCAACTACAATATAAGGTGGCAATTTAGGCTGGAGCACCATTCTGCATATCTTATGTCTAGGCCTCTGCAACTTAGATTTAATCTTTTCCCCCAGATTCCATATTGGTGAGAGTGTGGATACCAAAGTAGATACACCTATTCTTCAGTATGTCATCAACCACCATCCTAGGTACCCACAGGTTTCTCCCACCCAGCATTTACATAGGGAAGCCATCCCTTCTGTATAGTCCTGCACATTTTTTAAAATGTATCTTTATTGTTGAAAGTATTACAGACATCCCCTTTTTCCCCCATTGACCCCTTCTAACCTGCCTCCACCCCCTGTCCCAGGCCTTCAACACACTATTGTCTGTGTCCATGGGCTATGCCAGTGGTCGGCAAACTGCGGCTCGTGAGCCACATGCGGCTCGCAAGCCATGGTTTACCGCTCTGTTGACTAATGAGTTTGCCGACCACTGGACTAGACTAAATGTTACCTTGTAGTTGGAAGCTGTAAGGATTAGGCAGTTGTGGCATACTGTGTACAAAGAGGTAAAGGGTAGTATACGACAGTGGTCGGCAAACTCATTAGTCAACAGAGCAGCAAACCGCGGCTCGCGAGCAGCATGTGGCTTGCGAGCCGCGGTTTGTCGACCACTGGGCTATGCATATATACATATAAGTTCTCCAGTTAATCACTCACCTAACCCCCCACCCCTGCCTTCCCTCTGAGATTCACCAGTCTGTTCTATGCTTCTATGTCTATGGATGGTCCCCTATGTTTTAACCACCACTTATATCAGTAAGACTATATGCTGGCTACTGGTCAAGATCCTCAGGCTAGCCATAGTCAATCGCATCTGTGGACATTGTTGCCAGGCTCTTCTCTTATCTCTAATGTAAATTATGATCTGTTTAATTTCTGCTCAGCCCCCTTTTGCTTCTTATTTGTACACCTGACATGAATTCCCTCACTCCCTCATTCATCTCCCTTCCACAACAATTAAAAAAAGAACAACAAGGGAAAATGAGAAGTGGTTCATTGTGAAGGAGATTGGGGGGAATCATTTCAGTAAGGCAGAACAGCTTATGCAACAGTCTTTATACTGTATTCCATTGGGAGTTATGAAAGATTTTTTAAGCATGATAATGCATATCCACAGCTGACTGAGTTGTAAAAATAATCATTCTGTTGGTGATGGGGAAGATAGATGGGGAAGTAAAGACTGGAGGCAGGGAGACCAGTAAAGACCGGAGGCTAATCATCCTGGCAAGAGTTTACGAGGACCTGACCTCTGGCATTGCCAGTAGGAATAAAATGGAAGGAGAGATTTTAGATAGATCCAATAAAATCTTGTTGACTTTTCAAATATGGAACATTGGAGAAGGATTAAGAGAGAAAAATCTAATTTGGGTAATTAAATAGATGGTAATAATAATTAATCATGGAAGAGCAGGTTTTGTGGAAAAGCTGCTCTACTCAATTTTGGACACAGTGTTTTTGAAGGCCCTATGGGACATCCAGATAAAGATTTTCACTAGGTAACTGCAACTTAGACTAGTATTTGGGGATGGACCTACAGATATTTAGGGTAGAACTTTTTAGTATAGCTATTACACTTCTATTACACTTCATGGGGCAGTCACATATACAAAAATGTAAATAATAGCTCTTTTGGGAGAGGGGATCCTCAGTATATGGTGGTGATTGAAAGCATGGATGGGAATACAATCACTAAGGGAATAAATACTAGGTGTACCAGTTAATCTTGGCGGATTTTGTAATCAAAGAAAACACGATAATTTCAAGAGAAACATCAAAAGTGCTTTATTCAAAGTAATGTCTTACACTAGCTACACATTTCCCCCATCTTTCAGGTAGTTTGTAGATACCGTCCCAATAGAACTTGTCTTGTTTTGAGGCAAATCATTCAGAGACCCAATTTTCCACTTCTTCATATATTTTGAAGTGCTGCTCAGAAAGTGCATGTACCATCATTCAGAACAAGTGGTAATCTGAAGGAGCAAGGTCTAGTGAATATGGAAGGTTGGTTAATACTTCCCAGGCAAGATCTTTTAATGTGTCTTTAACTGGTTTTGAAGTGTGTGATGGTGTGTCATCATGAAGCAAAATTACTTTGCCTTGTCTTCTGGCACATCCTGGTTGTTTCACGATCAAAGCATAGTTCAAATTGATTATTTGTTGTCAGTAGCAATCAGTATTAACGGTTTCACCTGGTTTTAGAAGCTCATAATACATCACACCTTCCTGATCCCACCAAACACAGAGCATTGTCTTCTTTCCGAAGCGATTTGGCCTTGCAGTTGATGTTGATGGCTGACCTGGATCAACCCATGATTTTGTGCATTTGGGATTCTCAAGATAAATCCACTTTTCATCACCAGTCACAATTCGATGCAAAAAAGACTTTCTTTCATGCCGTTGAAGCAACATTTTACTAATGACTTTTCGGTTTTCCATTTGTCTTTCCTTCAGTTGATGTGGCACTCATTTTCCTTCCTTTATAATCTTTCCCATTGCTTGTAAAAGATCGGAAATTGTTTGCTGAGCAACGTTTAAATCTTTCTGCAAGTTGTTTTTGAGTTTGACACACGTCTTCATCCAATAATGCTTGTAATTGTTGGTCTTCAAACTTTTTGGTTGACCTGGACGTTCTTTGTTTCTCACATCGAAATCATCACTTTTAAAGCATTTAAACCAGCGTTCACAAGGATCTTGAGATGGAGCATGTTCACCATAAGCTTTCTGAAGTATACGATAACTTTTTCTTCAAAATAATGAATTAGAACTTCCCGCAAATGCTCTTTTTTTGGCACGAAATTCAACATTTGTAAGCGTAAAAATATCTATGATGTTAACACCTTCAGCAAATTTGACATGAAGTTTTGAAGTTTGCTGTCAATACAACAAAATAGCATACATATCAAAATTGCATATATATCAACATATGTGTAACTCCATCTATTGAAAAAATCCGCATTATTAACTGGTACACCTAGTAGGTGTAAACAGACTTAAGAGAGAAGGAAAAAATAATGCTGAGGATAGAGCCCTGGGACCAGCTGTTGTCTGGGATATTCTGTCCACACTATATGGGGGTTTGACTCTTCAGGATTGTCTTTTCCCTCCAGCTTTCTTTAGACAAGTCTAATTTAGGATTGATCTAAGTACATCAAGAGGCCAGACAAGGCTGGTTTGGTCTTCATGTTAAAAAAGGATTCATGTTTCACATGGCATTTGGCCTCCATCCTTGCCCTTCTCCCTATTAGAGATCATTACAGAATGTAGTATTTGGTCTTGGACCAATTTCTCGGCTCCCCTAGCCTTCCACATTCTGGCACTCAAGGTCTGGCACCTGAAATATGTTTTTGTGTCTGGACTGGGCTCTCTAAATCTGCCAGAGAGGTAGTTCAATCTACAGCATGGAGCTAAATGCTTTGAAAATTCTAGATGGAATCACTTCCCCATTTTTAAAATGACCACATTGGCACTGGCATGTAAGGACCCTTACCCTTGCTTTGCCTTTCCAGTTCTGATTTCTAGAGTCTTAGTAAAATGTTTTTCCTCCTTTACCCACAGTTCTCAAGGCAGACTTCCTGGAGATGAGAGTTGAAGACTCAGGTATGTAGTCTCCCACCCCTGATTATAGAACCTTGCTAAACATAAGCCTTCTTAAAAAAAAAAAAAATATATATATATATATATATATACACACACACACACACACACACACACACACACACATATATATATATATATACACACACACACACACACACACACACACACACACACACACACATATATATATACTGGAGGTCCAGTGAATGAAATTCATGCATTCAGGGGCTCCCTCAGCCTGGCCTGTTCCCACTCACAGTCCGGAAGCCCTCGGGGGATGTCCAACTGCCACTGAGGCGGGAGAGGCTCCCCCCACCACCACTGTGCTCGCCATCTGTGAGCCAGGCTTCTGGCTGAGAGGCACTCCCCTGTGGGAGCGCACTGACCACCAGGGGGCAGCTCCTGCATTGAGCATCTGCCCCTGGTGGTCAGTGCGCATCATAGAGACCAGTCATTCTACCACTTGGTCGATTTGCATATTACCCTTTTATTATTTAGGATGTTTTTATTGATTTCAGAAAGAGGAAGGGAGAGGGAGAGAGAGAAACCTTAATGAGAATCATCAATCAGCTGCCTCCTGCACACCCCCCACTGGGGATTGAGCCCACAACCCTGGCCTGTGCCCTGACTGGGAATTGAACTGTGACCTTCTGTTCATGGGTCAGTGCTCAACCACTGAGCAACACTGGCCAGGCACACATGAGACTTTATGGGATCTGAGTTTCTGATGATTGGAATACTGTGTTGGTTCAGAGACTGGAAACTTACCTCCATGTCTCAGTTCATTACCCTATAATTACTTACTGCCTTCTAATTCTAAGATTCTCTTGTGTTTTTAAGTTTCTTTCTTCTTTCCTTTCTTTCTCCCCCAGCAAAACTACAGGGTAGTTTTACAAATTGCTTTTGAATCAAGTTTATTAGGAATCCTAGACTATGACATTTGGGGCAAGTATACTTCATTCTCTGAGCCTCAATTTCCCAATCTGTAAAATGAAAAGGTTGGAACTTTCTTACTTTGGCATTCTTTGGGTCTATAAGAAGATCAGTAACTTCTCTTTTGGCATTATAGCAGGAACCAAGAGTGTAGCTTAGTATCTGTAGTAGGACTTTATTTTTTCAGACCCAATCACTATTTCAGTGTTACCCCCCTGAAACTTCCTTCTTAGTCCTTTATATTTGTCTTATGTAAAGCACTTTCACATTCATTAGCTCATTTGATGCATATCAAATTGCTAGATATAGGGAAGTTAATGTGTATTTTAACTCAACAAATAAGGAACTGAGGTTCGGAGGGGATAAGTTACTTGCTAAAGTCAACAGGAGCCATAGAGATCATGGAATTTTTTTTTTTTTTTTTTTTATCTAGGAGTTCTGATTGTTTGACTATCAGATTGCTGGCATAACATGAACCAATATACACATAAATGAGATCCAGGTGTCTGTCACAGGCTTCCTTTTCTTTCTTATTACTGGTAGTACTCAGAGATGCACAGGTAGATAAGCTTTTTCCTTATCAGTCCTCATGGAGGTGAAGTCCCAGTAAAAGGAAGTGTAGAATTATTGTAGTGTTATAAATGCTACTAGAAACCCGGTGCATGAAATTCGTGCATGGGAAGGGGGTCTTCTCAACTTAGCCTGCACTCTCTCCAATCTGGGACCCCTCAGGACCCTGGCTCCTAACTGTTCACCTGCCTGCTAGCCTGATCCCCCTAACTGCTCTCCCCTGCTGACCTAATCCCCCTAAGTGCTCTCCCCTGACAGCCTGTTCACCCTAACTGCTCTCCCCTGTTGGCCTGATCCCCCTAAGTGCTCTCCCCTGCCTGCCTGATTGCTTCTAACCTCCTCTGCCTTGGCCCTGCCAACATAGCTTTGTCAGGAAGGACATCTGGAAGGTCATCCAGAAGATGTTCAGTCTAATTAGCATATTACCCTTTTATTAGTATAGATGCCACCTTGTCCTAAAAAATGGAGGTTGTTCCCAGGTTTTCCTATTGTGGAAGGGGAGCCCGCAGTAGCATCCTGGGTTCTGACCAGGGCTTATGCGCTTGTGCTTTATCTCAGCAGATGCGATTCCTAGAAGTAGACTCTTGGATGTACCTTGAACATTTCTATCGAATTTGCCAAATTATCCTCCAAAAATGTTGATCCACTTTAAACTCCCACCAGCAACCATGCGTGTGTTCTCCATCCCACTTTGATGCCAATATCATTGATTTCTCCCTAGAAGCTTCCCTCCCGTCAGCCGGGACTGCTTGGTACTTGAGCCAACCTCATTGTTCAGCTGGGGACTTGATTTCCTGAGATAGAATTATGGAGGAGGAAAAATAGTTTTTCTCTACCTTTCTGAGTTCTTAGTAGAGGCCCTTGTAATGAAAGACAAATCACCAAGAGAAAAACAAAAGTTCATTAACATGTGTACCTTGTGTATATATGGGAGATCCCAGGGAAAAATGAGTAACTCCTCAAGGTGGCTTAGAATGCAGATTTAAATACCTTCTTCCTAGGGAAAGGGGACGGGAGATATAGGCCTCTTAGAGGAGAATAAATATTTAGGAAAGATGAATGGGGATAGGGGGAAATAGTTTGTAACAAAGTTTGGGTGTGATGTCAACTTCTACTCTCCTGTCCTGTGACACTTCTCCCGTGAAGGGGACCTATGACATTTGAGCTCCTTTTGGGGGGTCCGATTTTAAGCAGTTCAGGAGACTTCAGTGAAAGCCTCTGCATGCATTTGCTATTTTTCAGGCATCTGCAGGTCAAGATCATCAATATAACAACATGGCATATGTTGGGGTGGCATGTTCTCTGACCTTCAGAATAAACGCAACAAAAGCTTGTTTCCTCTCTTAGATGATTTGCCACAGTAGCGTTATTCCCTGGAGAAGGTATTCTGACCAGACCTTCCTGGGAGTGGTCATAACATACCCTGTGCTTGTAGAAAGGTGTGGGCCACATCACTAAATAATCCAGGGGCAGTTGTCTCATCTTGTGGAAAGGGAGATAAAGTTATGATAGTTTATCTCCCTTTCCTCAGGTTTCTTGCGGGTTTGTGTCTCTGCTGCCCTCCCCCACCCCCCACCCCCAGCAGCCCCAGCACCACGGTGACGGGCCTTGGGGCTGCTGGGTGCCAGCCTTCCTGCGGGTTTGTGTCCCCATCCGGCCCCCCACAACCCCATCGCCACCATGGCGGGGCTTGGGGCTGCAGGGTGCGGGACTCCCTGCGGGTTTGTGTCCCCAATCTGGGTTTGTGTCCCCATCCTGCCCCCCACAGCCCAAGCACCACCATGGCGGGGCTTGGGGCTGTGGGGTGCCGGCCTCCCTGTGGGTCTGTGTCCCCAATCCTGCCCCCCACAGCCCCAGCGCTGCCATGGCGGGGCTTGAGGCTGCAGGGTGCCGGACTCCCTGTGGGTTTGTGTCCCCCATCCGCCCCCCGCAGCCCCAGCACTGCCATGGCAGGTCTTGGAGCTGCTGGGTGCCGCTGCCTGGCTGCTATGGGCGTGGCCATCTTTGTTGGGTAATTTGCATACTCACTCCTATTGGCTGGTAGCGTAACGGAGTGATGGTTAATTTGCATCTTACTCTTTTATTAGATAGGATAAAGGCAGTGGCCATGTTCCGGGGGTGGGGAATAATCTCAGAGGTATCAGGCTTCTGCATCCCCTATAGACCTTTGGAGGATTAGAATTGAGGCCAAAGGCACACAGTTTTTATTCCTGAGTATAGGGACCATCTTAGGCCCTGTTTCATGGGATCAGAGTTATAAGGGCCTTTTCCTAGCCAGTCCCTATTATTCAGATTAACTACCAATTGTATGCTTAGCTACCTACCAAGAGAGGCCCCACTACTCAGTGGCTGTTAAGTGCTTGACCAGTCCTAGCTAATTCCCTACTCTCTTCTTTCCCTTTCAGGTTTTAAAAGCTTTGGCCTCTGAAGACCCTTTCCAGGTTTTGGAAGGATCTTCTTCAAACCCTGTGTGCTGAGTCGTTTTGTGCTGAAGAGCAGCTCCTTCCTGACCCTGCATCTTTAGGCTCTAGGATGCTATAAATAGGGGGCACATGTCCTAGAACAGGTTTATTTCTCCTTTTTATTCTGTCTTTATCCCATCAGAAGTTCTATTTTGAGCTCCTGTAAGACTGTCAATGGCTAAACTCCCTCAAGCCAGACTCTGCAAAAACCAAGCTATCCACTGACCTGAGTTCAAGAGGGAAGCTCAGTTTTCAAATCTTCCTGAACTTCCTGTCTCCTCAAAAGGACATCGAACTCTGAATGATTTGGGACTAACCACTGATCTCAAAAGTCTTTCCCTGAACTGAAAACTACTTTGGTTGGAGCCTTACCTAGGAAGCAGGGAAGTAGGAATGTTTGCTAAACATCAGAGAATCATAACATATCTCTTACTGATTATATGAACCCTGGTGCCTGGCTGGAGCTCTGATGCTGCAATATATTGCCAAGAACCTGTCTGCTTCTGTGGGGCCAAACAGCTTGGGTGATGCCCCCCACAAACTGTCCATGTGAACTCAGGAAGGTAGCTTTCCTGCTCTTGCATAGAGCCACCTAAGACAAATCTGCAAAGCACATTTTGCATGTCAAAGCCTAGGTCTGTTTGAATTATTCTTCTGCCTGTTTTGCCTTGGCAGCTTCCTTTCCAAGTAAGCAGGAAAGAAATAAAGAAAAGCTGAAAACAGTTCTTTAAAGAAGAGAGCTGGTGTTTGTCCTGCAGGAGTTTAATTTTTGGGTCAAATGCTGGGGGAAAATGTTAAGATGGATTGAGGCCAGGCAGCTGTCACGTTGCATCATATTTGTCTTCTGCAGTTAATCGCTTTTATCTTCTGAAAGAAGCAGTTTTTAACACAATGCTCATGGATTCAGGAACTTCACAAAGCTTCTGAAATGGTGTTCAGAATTCCTCAATAATTGCCTTTTCTGGAGAGATGTTAATAACATTCTACTGAATTTCAAATGGGCCTGTGACCCAATAAAGGTTAAGAACCACAGCCTTGAGATAGAATCTTTTTACAACTCATATAATATTTGATTGGTAGGGTCTTGCAAAATCATTTAGTCTAATTGCCCAGTTTACCATTGGGGAAGCTGAGGCAGAACACATTAGGAGCCATGCCTAAAGAAGATCCCAAGTCCTTGGGATCCTATTCAAGATTCTTTCCATTACACCACAGTTACCTAGCAAGGGGTATTATGATGGGTGGATTTAGTGGTCATTATTTATGGGTTTGGCTTTTACCTTCTTTCTTAATTCCCCACATATTTGTCACCAAATGAAAAACTCCCAAATAAAAGCTGTTAGTCTTCCTCATTTGCCATCTAGATCATTGGAAAGGAACTAAAACATAATTGGTCTAGTTATTGAAAAATCTGAGTAGACATTTCTGATTCCCTTTTGTTAAAGGGAAGCTGCTAGAGTAAGTGTCATTGCTTATGTTACTGTGTAGATGCCAATGGCACAAAACGTGCTCAGAGTATCAACCCAAGGGTCTTTCAACTCTACTTTTTTTAGGTGACTAGTTTACCAGAATAAAGATATCTTCTTCCAGTAACAGAGCACACACTGGGGAGGATGAATAGGCCTTTCAAATGGGTACTACTTTATTTCTATCATATGTGCACACTCATTGCTTCAGATGAGCCTCACACAGCCATATCATCTAGGCAGAGCTCTAGTGTGTGGCCTTAGATAAATCCCTTCTGAGTCTGTTTCTCCATTTTTTTAAAATTTCTTTATTGATTAAGGTATTAATATGTGTCCTCATCCCCTATTACCCCCAACACCCCCCCCCCACTCATGCCCTCACCCCCCTGTTGTCTGTGTCCATTGGTTAGGCTTATATGCATGCATACAATTACTTTATAGCCAGTTATCTGTAGCTAATGGACATGAGAATCACCTAGAGAGATAAGTGGCAGATGGGGGATGAGCAGGTGTTTTCTCTCATTTTATTGAGACTTAGAGTGGTGACTTAACTTGCTCTAAGAAGTAGTTTGGGACATAGGTTTTCTGTGTTCCCCTATGCTGTACTGCTTCTGTAGGAGAGGAGAAGCAGTCCTCCAAAGGAAGAAGTCCTCAGCACTTCTGGGAAATTTCAGGAGTGTTAAGCTCTTAATTACTTCAACCCAATTGCTTCAAAACAGATTGATTTTTTCCCCCTGTTAGAGTATATCCTAATATTTTTATGACTTGAGACTGCAGAACACTATTTTGTTCATCATTTTGTCCTAACAGTCCCACAAAGTAGGTAAGACCACGTATTTTGCCCCCCTTTGACAGATGTACAAATTAAGGTCCAGGACCATTGTTTTAGTTTTCCATTGCTGCTGTAACAAATGACTACAAATTTAGCAGCTTAAAAAAATCCACTTATTTGCCGAAACCGGTTTGGCTCAGTGGATAGAGCGTCGGCCTGGGGACTGAAGGGTCCCGGGTTCGATTCCGGTCAAGGGCACGTACCTTGGTTGCGGGCACATCCCCAGTGGGGGGAGTGCAGGAGGCAGATGATCGATGTTTCTCTCTCATCGATGTTTCTAGCTCTCTATCCCTCTCCCTTCCTCTCTGTGAAATATCAATAAAATATATTTAAAAAAAAAAAAACCTTTAAAAAAAATCCACTTATTTTCTCGTCTTTATAGGTCAGAAATTCTGCATAGTGTGGCTGGATTCTCTTCTTAGGGTCTCACTGAATTAAAATCAAGGTATCAGCTGGGATGTGGTTGTCATCTGGGGCTCAGAATCCTCTTCGAAGTTCTCTGATTGTTGGCAGAATTCAATTCCTTGTTGTAGTAGGAGAGGTCTCCATTTTTGACATGTGGCCCCTTCATATTCAAGATTACAATGAGTGATACATCAAATCATTTTGCTTCCCCTTCTTCTGACTTCCTCTTCTGCCTGTTAACGTAAAAAACCATTGAAACCTGTAAAGAATTCTTGTGAGTTTATTTGAGCCAAACTGTCGACATATGCCAGGAAGCAGAACCTCAACAAATTGAGATAATGCTCTGGAGAATGGCGGGTTACATCTGTATTTATACATTGCAATCAAGGGAAAGGGACGTGGGTGGGTTACATGAAATCCATTGGTGATAGATTAAGGAGGTGGGATAAAGCAAAGCAGTGGGAAACCACTGGGATTGGATAAAAAGTAAAATGATGGACACATACTTAGGTGAGTGCAGGAACAATTAACATGATAATGAAGGAATTTGTGGTATCTGTCCTGGTGCCCACCACATTTGGTTGTGCCCCAGGGGCTCCAGAAAAAGGGAAGTTACAAGTTACCCAGACATCTCACAGATATGTTATCTTAGAGGCAAAAGGCAAATGGGCTCAGTAAAGATCTAAGTTGATCTTTGTAAGGGAAGATACTAGCCTAGGATGTAACTGCCCACCATAACTGCAGTTAGTTAAAGTTTAATTTCAGACCATCCTTTGTGGTTACATTAGATCTCTGAGTTTGCAAGACTGTCATGCAGGCCTCCCCTGAGCTTGTCAGGTCAGCATGTGGCCTCTTTCATCCACACATCCCCCTTTTGGTCATAAATCAATCCAAAGGATGCATTGATGACCAACCTTTTGGTTGGATAATGGAGTCCCACAGTGCTAGGAAGGCTCATTCCTAGGATGTCTCAGTGTCAGCATGTCTTGCTGAACAGGTGGACCACTGGGGATGGGGCAAGACCATAACCTTAGATGGCATTTAAGGTCAAATTATTATTATTCAAAAGGGCAGGTAAGTGGGAGGCAGTCACATCCTATATGTCCTTGTTAAAAAGTATTCTGGATCATTTCTAATTTTTTTGAGCCACCATGATCGGAGTCTTTTTGCTGTTTGTCTTACGTTTTGCTTTTCTGCATCTAATATAACATTTACATATCATGAACAAAAGTAACAATATTAAACCAATAACATTGATTAGGAACAGAAAATGTCTAATACTAGACAAGGAAAATTCTGAGGGGAACAAGCATCCCAGCCAACCGAAAAAGCCTTTACATGTATTATCATAATTTTTTAAGCTAATTACATGTTTTCCTCCTTCATCCACTGTCAGTTGTACCTTATGATATGTTTGGCCAGATGAATTAATACTCTCTACTATTTCATTATCTAGAAGCTTTGATTTTTTTTCTGGCCAATTAGTTTCCATAGAAATGACTTCATGGGGAGGATTAAGTTCAATTTCCCAATATATTGGTTTTTCAGTATCAATATTATCACAGATTTTATGAACATCAGGCTAAGTCATTCTGCCTATAATTTCAGTATTACACCATATTCTAGTATTATTTAATGTAAACTTGGTGATATTACAGTAAAAATTGCTTAGTATAACAGAAGAGTCTTTTAACCCTTCCCAGCAAAAACGCCCCTTTCCCATATACCATATATTGTTATTTGTTGGGGTAGATACAATAGGCCAGGACTGGGTGAATTCAGTATTCCATATGGATTGGGGCCATAATCATTCACCTTTCCAATTGTCACAAACAGACAGTGAGATGGGTTCACATTGTTTATTATTTTTAAATATGGCCCATCTACTTCCCATTGGAAGTATTTTAGTATTATTGAGGATGGTCCCTATGCCAGCCAGTTGAACTACTGGGAATTTAAGCTTAGGATTTAACTGGCACCTGAGCTTTTAAACCACAACGTCGTAGATCACATTTCCCATTCAAAATTTTCCAAATTCCTGGAGAACCATGTGAGTCCCATAAGTGTCTGGCCTGGGCTTCTGCAGCCATCATAGCCACTTCAGATTCCTTGCATTAGCAGAGACAATAGGCCCTATTGAGTTAGGGTATAGGCACGTTCCCATTGTTGGGTTTGTGCATGAGTTTTTATAGTCTCTCAAGTCTGTTCTATCCATGAAACTAAGGCTTTATTGTCTTTCCATGCTGCTTCCCACCCTTTTTCCTTCTTCCTGAAACAGCATTTCCTCTATATGACCTATTTGAGATAAAAACCTTTGTCTAATGAATGACGTTCTTCATTAGCTGCAAGTTCAGCTTGTCCCAGGATACTGAGGCCAAGTATTCCCCTTTTGATTCTTTTTTTTTTTTTTGTGGGGGGGGGGGCAATGTTGTTGGATCCACCAGGAATGTTGTTGCCATTGGGTAGTTATGGCTTGGGAGCAGTTAGGGTAGACTGAGTGGACCCAAAAAATGTTGTTTCCCATTCCATAGTTAAATGAGTGAAGGTGGCCCCCAAATGAGCTAGAGTTTGAGTATTCCATAGGGCTTCTCACAAGCGTCCAGGATGCAAGGACAGTGTGGTAATTATAGACATCTCTACCCACAAAGTGATCCCAATAATTTCTGAAATGGGATCCATTGATTTCTTTCTTGTTTCACAGACATCCAGCAATAGGAGCATGGCTGGTGAGTCCTAGGACATGATATACTATGACAGATAGGACAGGCTGCTGCAAGCCTTTGACTATCATATCCAGGTGTTTTTCTTAGCTATTCATCACCCATCTCTATAGCTATACAATATTCATCCAGATTAGATCCTATTAGATACAATTCTAACCAGTGGAATTATCAGGGAGGTATTCTTGAAGGTATTTGCCTAAAGTGGGTCCTTTATAGTAGATATAGCCAGGAAAAAACAAAACCAAAGCTTATATTAATAGTAGGAGAAGACCAATGTGTGGCTAACAGAGCATTAATTTCAATACCATACGTGATAATCAGAACATCATTGTGTAGTAGGTGGGAAAGATTAGCAGGTATCCAAGTTAAATTTTTCATATCTAATAAGAGAGGAGGTCTGGGGAGGCAGATATTGTTTCCACTAGGGAACCATAAGGATAATAATAATATGAAAATAATTTTATGTACATTCAATCAATAACAATCAGATGATATAAAAACAAGATTCAAGCAATATCAGTTTGTGAGCATACAGGCCTTGTTAACGTCATCTTGGGATAGCTGTCTGCTTCCATGGTCAGCGACTTCTCGTCCTTGAAAAGTCTGTGATCTCTGCTGCAGACGGAGATGGGCGTCAGAGATGGTAGTAGATGTCCATTCACAGTCAGGTGCCTTTTTAAAATGAGAAATGTGAATCCATGAGCTAACTTCTTTTTTTGTTTGTTTGTTTTTTTTTTAAAATAAATCTTTATGCAGATTATTACAATTATTTCTCCTTTTTCCCCCCATAGCTCCCCTCCACCCATTTCCCACCCCACCTTCTGCCCTTACCTCCCCCCGACTGTCCTCATCCATAGGTGTATGATTTTTGTCCATTCTCTTCATGAACCCCCCATACCCCTTTCCCCCTGAGAATTATCAGTCCACTCCCTTTCTATGCCCCTGATTCTATTATATTCACCAGATTATTCTGTTCCTCAGGTTTTTAATTCACTTGATTTTTAGGTTCGCTTGTTGATAGATATGTATTTGTTGTTCATAATTTTTCTCTTTACTTTTTTCTTCTTCCTCTTCTTTAAGAATACCTTTCAGCATTTCATATAATACTGGTTTGGTGGTGATGAACTCCTTCAGCTTTTTCTTATCTGTGAAGCTCTTTATCTGACCTTTAATTCTGAATGATAGCTTTGCTGGGTAGAGTAATCTTGGTTGTAGGTTCTTGCTATTCATCACATTGAAAATTTCTTGCCACTCCCGTCTGGCCTGCATAGTTTCTGTTGAGAAGTCAGCTGACAGTCGTATGGGTGCTCCCTTGTAGGTAATTAACTGTTTTTCTCTTGCTGCTTTTAATATTCTCTCTTTGTCTTTTGCTCTTGGCATTTTAATTATGATGTGTCTTGGTGTGGTCCTCTTTGGATTCCTTTTGTTTGGGGTTCTGTGCGCTTCCTGGACTTGTAAGTCTATTTTTTTCACCAGGTGGGGGGAAGTTTTCTGTCATTATTTCTTCAAATAGGTTTTCAGTATCTTGCTCTCTCTCTTCTTCTGGCACCCCCATAATTCTGATGTTGGTACGCTTGAAGTTGTCCCAGAGTCTTCTTACATTATCTTCAACTTTTTGGATTTTTTTTTTTTTTGCTTTTTGCTTTTTCGGTTGAGTGTTTTTTGCTTCTTTGTATTTCAATTCTTTGACTTGATTCTTGTGTTCCTCTATTCTGTTTCTGGGTCTCTGTATAATATTTTTTATTTCAGTCAGTGTATGTTTAATTTCTAGTTGGTCCTTTTTCATATCTTCGAGGGTCTCGTTATATTTATCGGCCTTTTCTAGGATATTCTTAAAAAGTCTTATAACCGTGGTTTTGAATTCTATATCCAGTCGTTTGTTTTCCTCCATTTCTTTCGTTTGTGATCTGATTCTTTGACCCCGCATTTTCACTGATTCCCTGAGTTGGTAAGGTAGATATTTGTGCTAGGTTTCCAATATGGCCCAGTGGGTCTGCTTCCCCAGTTAACCTGAGGTGGACACTCTTGGTGCACCCCTTTGTGGACTGTGTGTACAGCCTTGTTGTAATTAAGTCTTTATTGTTGTTGGTATCACTGGGAAGAATTGACCTCCGGGCCAGTTGGCTGTAAGGATCAGCTGCGTCTATGCTGGGAGAAGTTCGGTGCTGGAGACAGCCTTATAGGATTAGACTTGCCAAATTGCAATAGCCTCTGTGCTCAGCTTGGATGGGGTGGAGTCTCAGTCTTGGCTTCCTGTCAGCCTTGCCCTTGCGCGCTTGTGCGCTTTCAGTCCTCCACCTTCCCCAGCTCAAGTCTCCGCCTGAGAGTCCAGACTCCCCTCACAAGAGCGTGGGTCCCCAGGGGCTCGCCTGGAACTGGGGTTCACTGCAGTCAGAACTGGGGCTCAGTGCCATCAGGAGCCTCTGACTCCCTTCCACTAGGGAAAGCCTGTGGCAACCTCCGCAGCCTTTGTGTGCACTGGCACGCGCGCGCGTGCGCACTTTCAGTCCTCCGCCTTCCCCGGCTCCAGAGTCTCCGCCCGAGAGTCCAGACTCCCCCCACAAGAGCGTGGGTCCCCAGGCGCTTGCCTGGAACTGGGGTTCACTGCAGTCAGAACTGGGGCTCAGTGCAGTCAGGATCCTCTGACTCCCTTCCACTAGGGAAAGCCTGTGGCAACCTCCGCAGCCTTTGTGCGCACTGGCCCGCGTGCGCCTTCAGACTTCTGCCTTTCCCAGCTCGAGTCTCCGCCCGAGAGTCCAGACTCATCCCGTAAGAGCGTGGGTCTCCAGGAGTTCGCCCGGAACTGGGGTTCAGTGCAGTCAGAACTGGGGTTCAGTGCGGTCGGAGGCTTCCTTCCCCCTTCCGCCAGAGAAAGTCAGCCAGGCTCTCAGCCGCCCTTCCTCTCTGCGCGCACAAAGCCCCTTTGCCGTACCTCCAATTCTCTGTGAGGTTTTCTCTTTCCTTCTAGTTGTAGAATTTTCACTCAGCCAGCTTTCCTGTGGATCTGGATGGTGTCCGTTCTGTCTTTTAGTTGTAGTTTTGAAATTGTTGTGCGAGGCAGCAGTTTAGGTGTTTACCTATGCCGCCATCTTGGTTTCTCCTCTAGCCATGAGCTAACTTCTTTAAGTTTAGCTGCACATGGGTTAGTTAGTAATACCTGGTAAGGTCCCCTCCAATGAGTTTGGAGAGTCTTTTATCTGGTGTCTTTTCCAACACACCAAATCTCCTGGTTGTAAGCCATGATCTTTGAAAACTTCGTCTCCCGGGAGCGCACTGTGAAATGAATCTGCTACCAGTTTGTTAGTTCCTATAATGCAGAATGTCTGCTCTTTACTTTTCATTATATTTGGGAAACAAAAGATTTAAAAGTCAACAATATTTTAAACAGAGTCATAAGAATAATTATCCTCAATTCATTTAGTCCCATAGTTATTTTTGTTTATCCTGATTATTTGCCAGTAGTTTTTGAATTCAGGTATTCCTTGAAGTTCTATAAATCTTCATCCAGTTAAAAAATATGACCTGCTTAGAAGCCTGCAATATAGAATAAGTCCGAGTCTTTTTCATGGATTTTTCTAGACATATAATATACCTACAAATGCATCAGAATAAAGCTGTCCACAAGTAACAAAAATTTAAAAGTTGCATGGTTATAGATTTGATAAAAAAAAAAACAACCTTGCTTTTCTATAAAATATAACATTCCAAGACAACAACTTCTTGGTAAGTAATAATCCCTGTAAAATGACATAGAGAATAATATAAAATTTGTATACCTTTAGATTCAATTATAATTTCAACATATAAAGAATAATATGTAAGATTTTAAAATGAGGCATATGGCTTACTGCAAGCAGTGTACTGAGCATTAAAAATAATTCATAAACTCCCAATATGTGAAATGTAAATACCCAGAGTATCACTGGCAGACGCCCCCACAGGGAATCATGATGCTTGGCTTGCCCGGTGTCCCTGACTGGACACATGCTACCCCCCTAAAGTTTCCTGTTTGAACTTGGCTCTGAGAATCTTTGCAAGTTCCTTTCAGAAGCAGAGTGCCTTAACAATGCATGTGACCTGTCCCTTGCTCTTGATTAGAGCACAGGGGCATGGTCTTTCTGGATTGGATAATTCAAAGGGAGGGGTTGGCCTTTGCTGTTTTAAGATGGTGGCCCCCAGGGGAGCAGCAAGCCATGTGGCCAACCTGGCGGCTGCCAAGTCACACAGTCCAAATGGAGGCTGTCTAAACTGTTCTTTGACAGAAAAGATTATTTGTTTATTCTCACAATAAACAAGGAAAGAGCAAACCGAAATCCCTAAAAGATAGACAGTCAAAATTATGTTGCAGACAAACAGAAATCACTAGCTGTTTCTGGTGGCTGAACCCTGAGAAGGAGAGCAAGAAGAGCCCCCAAGATTAAGAATTCTTGGAAGCTGCTGGGACGTTCTTGCAATCTCTCTCACATTTTCAACCCTATCACACACAACTAGGTTTCCCCAGAGCGGGATTTGCCTCTTCTTTCAACAAATTAAACAACAACAAAGAGACACAAAAACATCAACACTCTTATACAGGCGCACAAAACACACTAAAAAGTTTACACCAGAGAATGTCCAGCATTAAAAATTACCAAAGCAGTGTCTTTTGTCCCTGTTTTGGGAACTGCCCCTTTCTATAATTTCAGTATATTCCCAATGGACTATTCAAAAAAATGGGTTGGGGTCTTTTCTTGTTGCCTCTAAATCAGAGGCATGCTTCCTATGGGGAAAAACAGGTTGTAGACATTTATTAACTTCAGGATAGTTCTGAGACAGTCTCTAAAATTTTTTATTCATTTCCATCCTATTGGAAGAAATTTTTTTCTATGCTTTTCCTTAGAAGCTTCTAATTTCCAAATTAAGATATGCTTCCCATATACTCATTCAGTTTAATTTCAGAGCCGGCATTTTCTAATTTCTGCATGCAAAATATTAACATAGGTACACCAAACAAACTGCATTTTTGGCCATTTCTCAGTTAATATTTTCTAGTTAAATCTTCTCATTTCTGTAAACTACTTGCAAGTAAAGGCTTCCTATCAGAAGTATTAAATGAGGGCAGGGGTCTTGGGAGCTTCTGGCCTTGGAGGCACAATTTCCCATGTTAATTTTTTTTTTTTTTTTTTTGGATATCTGTAGTCTGAGCAAATTTAGACATGTTATGTAGTGGGTCAAATGTGGCCTCAGTTTCTCTCCCGGCTGTCTAAAACTACAGGAAAGTTTCGGGGCCCAGGAGTTCAGCTCATTTATACGGTGAAGGTTATTTTTGCTCAGACTCTCAGCAATTCCAGTTGAAAAGCCAAAATCAAAACCAGCCACCCATTTTTTTCCTCCAGTTCCACCTTAGCCAGGGTTCTGTCAACCCTTAACCTGGGTTATGTCAACCCTGGTTCCACCTTGAGGACTTTAAAACACAGCTCAAATAAAGTCAGACCCTCTACCAAAGCAAGGGAAGGTCCTGGATCCAAGAGACAACTCACCCACGTTCACCCAATGGGCAGAGAACTGGCAGGCTCAATGGGCCCTTTGCTGGATCCTAGCACCGCACTGAGGACAAGTCCAAGGGATGGTCCTGGGTGAGTTTTCTTTGGAATCCTGCCTACTACGCCAAGTAATGTTAACGTAAAAAACCATTATTGAAACCTGTAAAGAATTCTTGTGAGTTTTTTTGAGTCAAACTGTGGACATATGCCAGGAAGCAGAACCTCAACAAATTGAGATAATGCTCTGGTGGGTTACATCTGTATTTATACATTGCAATCAAGGGAAAGGGGCGTGGGTGGGTTACATGAAATCCATTGGTGATAGATTAAGGAGGTGGGATAAAGCAAAGCAGTGGGAAACCACTGGGATTGGATAAAAAGTAAAATGATGGACACATACTTAGGTGAGTGCAGGAACAATTAACATGATAATGAAGGAATTTGTGGTATCTGTCCTGGTGCCCACCACATTTGGTTGTGCCCCAGGGGCTCCAGAAAAAGGGAAGTTACAAGTTACCCAGACATCTCACAGATATGTTATCTTAGAGGCAAAAGGCAAATGGGCTCAGTAAAGATCTAAGTTGATCTTTGTCAGGGGAAGATACTGGCCTAGGATGTAACTGCCCACCATAACTACAGTTAGTTAAAGTTTAATTTCAGACCATCCTTTGTGGTTACATTAGGTCTCTGAGTTTGCAAGACTGTCATGCAGGCCTCCCCTGAGCTTGTCAGGTCAGCATGTGGCCCCTTTCGTCCACATGCCTCTGTTGTTAAGTTGCTCACTTTTCATTGGGGTGATTTTATTGGGCTTATACAGATAATCCAGGACAATCTCCCTATCCTATCTAATAAAGAGGGAATATGCTAATTGACCATCACTCCATCACAAAGATGGCTGCACCCACAGCTGAGGCCAAGTTCCCACAAGGAGCCTTAATGAACAATCAGCAGAGACCTGAGGCTATGCCCTCCCCCACCCTGGTAGGGCTTGACAGGGGACCTCAGGCCGTGCCCCCCACCCGGCAGGGCTTGACAGGGTACCTCAGGCCATGTCCCCTGCCCTGGCGTCAGGCTGGGGGACCTCAGGCCACATCCCCCCGCCCCAGTGCCAGGCCAGGGGACCTCAGGCTGTGCCCCCACCAGGTGGGGCTTGACAGGGGACTTCAGGCCATGCCCCCCACCCCAGCACCAAGCCAGGGAACCTCAGACCGCACCCCCAGCCCAGCGGGGCTTGACAGGGGACCTCAGGTCGTGCCCCCCCAGCACCAGGCCAGGGGACCTGAGGCTATGCCCCCCTGCCTGGCTGGGCTTGACAGGGGACCTCAGGCCGTGCCCCCCACCCAGCGGGGCTTGACGGAGGACCTCAAGGTGCACCCCCAGTGCTGGGTCAGGGGAACTCAGGCCACACCCCTGCCCAGTGGGGCTGACAGGGGATCTCAGGCCGTGTCCCCCACCTGGCGGTGCTTGATGGAGGACCTCAAGGCACACCTCCCCCACCCCACCCCCCAGTCTGGGCTGGGGGACCTCAGGCCACGCTCCCTGTCCTGGCGCCAGGTTACGCCCCCTGCCCAGCAGGGCTTGACAAGGGTGGGACTGGCCAGGTCTGGATCTAGCCCAATGGGGGTGGGGGGGGGCTGGCCGGGTCTGGTTCTCATGCAATTTTGAGGTGCATGTGGGTGGGCAGGGACTTGACTCTGGGTCCCGTGGTGTGCCCCAGACTCTGACAGGAGGAAGGTTTTCATATACATTTTACTAATTTTCTTTCATCTCTGACACTTCTATTATAGAGAAAGGGCAAATAGCAATATTAAATTATTTCCTCTAATTAATCCCCTTTTAATGTGCACGAATTTCATGCACCGGCTCACTAGTTTATAATAATAAAATATAATATGCTGATTAGACCAGATGTCCTTCTGGATGACCTTCCAGACAAAGCCAGGGCTGCAAGGGAAGCCCGAGTCCCGGGTGTCAGAGGGAAGCCAGTGCTGGCAGCCAGGGGAACGAAGGCCTACTCTTGCATGAATTTTGTGCATTGGGCCTCTAGTTTTAAAATAAGTAATAACCTAAATCACATCTTCAACCTCTCATCTATCATGTAATCATGATACTGAAGATTAGGGTATGGGATCTTCTTGGAGACCATAATGCTACTTGTAAGAGGCATGAAGCAGCTGCCTACAGAAGCCCTGCCTCTCAGCATAAAGACACATGCTTAATCCTGGGGTAGACTCTATGTGGGCAGTTAGGAACCCTGGTATTGCCCAACTTCTCCCATCTGAAATACACAACACACCAAAGAAAGTGGTGGCTGTAACACATGACTGTAACAAAAGGGGTGGGGAGTGCTCTTTGGAAGCTGAATATATTCTTAGATGACACCTTGATGCTGGTTACCAATCCCTTAACTAGTCTCATTCTATATAGTAGAAGGGGGCAGAAGCAGTTTCCCCAAAAGCCAAGATGAGATGTGTATTCCCCATATCACTTGGTCACTTGATGCTTGACACTACTGCATGCTAAATGTGTTATCTAAGTGCTTTGCATGGGTTTATTATGTTTGTTCTGATATTATTCCTATGATGTACGTATTGGTTTTAGCTTCATTTTACAGCTGAGAACACTGAGGCACAGAATAACTAACATCATTTGCTCAAGTTTCCACAGCCAGGAAATGGGGAATTCAGGATACAAACCCAGACCATCCCCTTAACTAACCTCCTGTAGTTTAATTAATCAATTCAGACAAGAGATTGAGGCCAAGTTGATTTAAAAGTCCTTTGCACCTTTGATCCTCTAAGCTTGCTCACAGAGTACTGGTATTTTGGTAACCCAAGTCAATCCAGTTGAGTTTTCTCAAGGATTCTGTTAAATTTAGAGACTTGCTGGGTTTTATGGGGCCAGTGGGGTGCAAAGTGAAGGTGCCTAACCTTTTCTCAGAGACTGGAAGATAAGGAGACTTTCAGTCCAGATGGTTGGGATCACCTATGGGTCAGACCCCAGGAATGCCCTCTCCAGAGAAATATTTCTATCTGGGAGCCTCCTCATGAGATAGGGGATCTCTCTATTTTGTTGTGCATTCAAGTGTCACTTCCTCTGAGCCTCTATTAAGCCAATTTCATGAAAACCCAGGCCCTCTGAATGCCTAAAAAGGTGCCTAAAATTAAGATTGCAAAAGAGGACTTTACTGGTCCTGGCGAACAGAAATAGGCAGTGGCCTTTCCTAGCCTTTGAAAAGCCTGTGGGAACTGAGGTTTTACTAGTTTTGTCAGCCCTGGATTTATCCCTCTAGCTTCTGCTTCCTCGGCTACTTCCATCTAGGTCCCATAATGCTGACAGGTGCCATCCTATTATAGTTCCCCCCAGGGCCACAAAATGTGAGATAGGTGGGGTTATGGACAACCTTATTTGTTCATTCACCTCTTCTCCACCCCTATTACCATCCTTCAGGACTCAGAATTATGTATCCCTTCTGGGTCTGTGATCTAGAGGGACTCCATTACACCACAGTTACCTAGAAAGGGGTATTATGATGGGTTGCTCATTGTTTCTTCTTTGCTAGTCATTGCTGATAAGACACTTGGCCTCTAACTACCCTGGAAGGAACTTGACCACCATTATTCATACTCATGCCTCAATCACCATGGACAAGTTACTTCACCCAAATAACCATGATTGGCCCTTAAGAAGTGCTCAATTATTATTAACCACCACCACCACCAGCAGCAGCAGCAATGGTAGTGGCTGCCTCATTTTCTATCAAGGAATAGAATCTTCTCTATATCCATTCAGGCTGGTGGATTATGTTTGCTCTTCAAGTTCTTCCCAAATGTTATCCACCACCTGATTTATTGTATTCTTCAATGCAGTGTAACCTGATTGGTTAGAAACTGTTATGTCTCTTGGCCCTGTAACTAGTCACCCTGACCTACACCACCTTATCTAAGCTGGCCCCAAACCTGGTTCAATTTCTCCCCAATTATTTTTCTCTCATGCAAGAGTTTTATCCCAGGCCCAGCTACTCTGCCCTTTGCAGTTGCCAACAGTCAGGTCTGGAGGATTCCTAGTCCTTGAGGTCTGACAGGGACTCCTTCCTATGACAATTCAACTCTTAGTGATGTGGTTTGGGTACCTTCACCCTCATGAGAACCCCTTATGCTCTTCCTACATTGCCTTACTCTTCCTCCTACATTTTGTACTTCTACTGTCATTATAATTGTGCTTATTGTGTTTCTTCAAAGGTACTGGTGATCCTGGCAGGGAGATAGGAGAGAAGCATTATTCTGATGCTGGCTGATTTTACACTTAATTGAAAATTAACCCTAGGCTCTTAACTGTCCAGGTTGTATTTAGATCCAGCAAGAAATCACATATTTTCCCTGAAGTGAATAAGACATCACAGAATGCCTAAGGAAATAGGTCTAAAGGTCCTTTAAATAAATTTGAAGAGCTCTGAGAAAGAAGTATTGGCAGCCAGTAGCCAGGCTGTTCCCACTGTGACAAAGGGAAAAAGGGACTGAGCTCTGACCACAAGTGGACAGGTTATGAGAATTCAATCCTGAGCATTTATATGATTTATATTTCTAGACTTCAAGGCCTTGAGAATTAAAACAAGGCTCACAATGTAGCTGAGGGTACTCTGGGAGCAAGGGAAGGAAAGAAACATCTGTCATGTGCCAAGCATGAAGTGGGGGAGCCTTCCAATGAAATCTGGCATAAGAGTTAGGTATGGCCACCTGGCAGGCACATTGCCTACATTTTATATATAGGGGTGGGCAAAAGTAGGTTTATAGTTATAATACAAATCAATAATACAATAATTAAATAATAATACAAGAATAACCTCTGTTTTGCATACTCACATCTGTAAACCTACTTTTGCCTGCCCCTGTACATTGTCTCATTTGAGCCTCTTAACCACCTCATTTTATTCCCATTTTACAGCTAAAGAGATTGAGATCCAGAAAACTATTACTGCCCAAAGTCACATAGAATGTGAGTGGTGAAAGCTAAAATAGAAATGGGGACCTGTGGGAGTTCTGAGCCTGTAAGAAGATGGCATATTTTCATTACTGAAAACTTCTCTAACATGGAAGACCCCCAAACCCAGTGTTGAACTGGTGTTTGGGGAAAAGGAGGAACAAGTATCGGTGTGGCCAGTACCTGAAGCAAATTGGGGATAGGGAAGGTGCAAGTCCATCTCTAGTATATATGGAGCCTTGTGTGAATTAGAAAAAGCACCCCTTGCTTAAGATACTTTATGGCCATCTGCCAGAAAATTGTAATAAGTATACAAATCTCCAATTGAAATGGCAGAGGCACCCCTGGATTGGGCCATCGCAACTGCAGTCAAAGACTCTGGGAAGGGACCCAGATGTGTAAAATAATCATGGAACTAAATGAGGCATTAATGAGTGTGGCTCAGATCCATATAAGACCTAGAAGGTCATTTACAGACCAAGGCCTACATGATTCTAAGGGAGGAGTTATGGAAGCTTAGTTAGTGGGAAGGAAGGGCTTTGAATTATAGTATTTATATTTTCAAAGCCCTGAAAGCTTTAAGATACTGTCTGGCAGCTAAGAGAAAGAATTAGGCAATGGAGGAGGGAAAGTCCCTTTGCTAGGCACTTTTACCTGAATTTTTCATTTATTCCTCACAACAGCCTTAGAGGAGATAGTGTTATCCTCATTTTAGATATGAGGAACCTGAAGCTCTACAAGGGTAAATGACTTCCTTCAGATCACACAGATATTAAATGGTGGTGCTGAGATTTGTCCCCAGGTGTGTCTAACAGCAAAAACAGTGGTTTTCTCCTTTCACAGCATAACTGTTGGGCAGTTGGGTATGTTTCCAATCAGTCAGTTCAGTATTGGTGGCAATCTTGGAGAATAAAGATGTACAAATCATGTTCAAGGGCCCATGATCCTTGGCTGGAAAAAGCATAATAGCCAATACCCAGACCATGGTGTTTGAGGGCAGACCTATGTAGCCAGCATCTCCTTGGTGATTATCAGCTTTCCCCCATTCACACAAGTGTCTTCAGTGGGAAATGGAGACCATATTTTTTTCCCTCTCCAACCCAGACTTCCAGAAAACCCTTAAGGCATCTGTAGAAATATACGCATCTATACATCTTTGGTTGTGGGTTAGGAATGTGCGTCCAGGGAGCCACCTCTTTGCTCTTGATTACTTGGTACCAAGTTGAAGGAATCTGGAACCCATACGTAGCTGAGCCAGACAGTGCTTTGGTTCTCAAGCCCAGCTTCCATAACCTATGGTCAAGATCTCAGTCCTCCAGATAACTGCCTCCATTCTTGCCATCATCTCAACAGCCATCTCCAGATATGAAGGTAGAAGGGAGGTCAGAGAGAGCTGACCAAGCAACATCTTGCTGCAGTGAGGGAGCAAGGGTGGGTGGACACAGGAATTCACCACAACACATGGACACAATGTATTTTCTCTGTCAGCCATCCAAAGCTTTGTTGGTTGGGTCTTAAAGTCAGTCAAGATCCTTGGCCTTTCTCCAGCTTCAGGATAAAAGCTGATTTCCTTCTAGGAGAGTAGGAAAGTCTTCTGAAGTAGTTCCTTTGTTTTCTTCTACAGGTCTGAGAGTGGAAGAATTAAGAGATTTTGAAGAGGTAGAAAGGGCTCTATATTTACTTAAGAAATATATGGCATTGACTGTGTCAGGCACTGTTCTTAGTGCTTTACAAATATGAATGCATTTACTCCTTACAACAACCCTCTGAGGTAGATATTATTATTACCGGTTCAGAGATTAAGAAACTGAGGCATGAAGAGATTAAGTGGCTTTCCCACAGACATATAGCTATGAAATGGTGGAGCCAGTATTCAAAACCAAGTTCCCAATTCTGAGGTTTTTAACTACTATCTTATATTGCCCACATGATGCAGTAGCAAAGACTATGGACTTAGGGAGTTAAGAAGACTCTGGATTTCAATGCCTACTTTTACACTTGACAGCTATCTTACACCCTAGCATATAACTTCCCTTATCTAAGCCTTAGTTTCCTTACCTATAATATGAAGGTGATGGCACATGCCTCTCAGTGTTATAGTGAAGAATCCAATGGAAAGTGCCTAGTCTGGAGTAGGTATTAAAAGTTGGTTCCCATTTTCATTTATCTAAGGCTTAGTACTAAATTATGATTTTGTATCCAGACTCACTAGCCAAGTCAACTTGGTCTGTACTTGTGCTAAGCAAGCACTGACTGGCACTATAGATGGCATTCACTTCTACTGGAGTGCCAGATTTCCACCAGAGGAGCTGATGCAGCTAGCATTTCTGAAGATGGAGTTCTTCTACTATTAATTAATCATATGGTTCTGTCTCTGCCCAGGCATTGGGATGTCATGGCCAGCGGGAGAGATACTTGCTGGGAATGAAGACATTGTTTCTAACAAAGGAGTCTCATTCACTTCCCTACATGTACCCCACAATCTGTCACCAGCACCCTTTGTTAATGGATGAGCCAGTGGGCTTAGTTGGAAATGCCTGCTTAACCTAAAAATCTTGTAGACCAATTCACCATCCAAAAGCTAGATTCAGACAACATCGGTTCAAATTCTTCCTCTTAAATTCATTAACAAACAAGGACAAGTTACTTCTTGAGTGTAGTGAACCAACCAAAAGCTAGATTCAGACAACATCGGTTCAAATTCTTCCTCTTAAATTCATTAACAAACAAGAGGACAAGTTACTTCTCTGAGTCTTAGTTTTTTCACTTGTATAATAGAAATCAATGAGTGCTCATCTTCAATAGTTGCTGTGAGGATTCAATGAGATAATGAAGGTGAAGAGTCTGACACAGAAAATGTTAAATAGAATGAAGCTGTTAATTCTGGCATCAACTGTGCAATAGAATAACAAACCTCAAGAGTTCCTCTGAAACAAATCTACATATATAAAAGGCTAATATGCAAAATGTCCCCTCGGGAGTTCAACTGGGAGACAGGGAGTTCAATCGCTCGCTATGACGTGCGCTGACAACCAGGGGGCGTCAAGGAAAAAAGGAAGGCCCTGGCTGGTAGCCAGCAGCCTGGGAAGGGAGGCCCCGGCTGGCAGCTGGAAGGCCCCAGTCGGCCCTGATCACCTGCGAGGACTAGGGACCCTACCCATGCACGAATTTCATGCACTGGGCCTCTAATATAGAATAATATTGAATATAAACTGTAATTGAAAAAATTAGTAAAAGAACATTTTGATTTTTTTTTTTAAAAGAGTTCCTAATTGCCAACAAAATTGGTTTGTAAAGGTTCTTCATGACCTACTCACACAAGGTCTTTAATAAAAGGAACATAGAAGACTCTGCCATGTAGACCTTGTCTCATCTTCTTCCTGTCTCCTCTCACGTCAATCACAGCCATGCACTTTATATCCTATAAAATCTGATCCTTTAGATGTTCTCCTTATATTTGCAAAAGTCCTATAGGAAATAAAATCCACAAATTTCAGAAGTTTGGGCAGGATTAGGGATACCAACAAGAATGGTAAAGCACTCAGGGTCTAGGAATACCAGTAAGTCATTATACCCTTGGTCTGGAAGGCTAACACAATGGATCAGTATTACCAGAGCCTAATGAGAGCTAGAGCTGTGGAGAAGTTCCCAGTAAGAGCTATAATCAGGGAAGACTCCAGTCAGTGCCAGAAATGAGACCCAGAGCAAGGAAGGAGTAGGGATAAAATTCCAAGACCTGCTTCTCCTCCCACTCTTGATCTGTCAGTGCCTCCCATTAGCCAAACCCTGCCATAATCTAACAGACAAGTTGATACATTCTGCAGGGTCAGCTTCATGGGACACAGAAGAGGGAAGAGAAATAACTAGAGAATAACTAACAAGCTCAACTTTCCTACCTCCATGCCTTTCACGTTTGGTTCCCTAAAACTGTAATGACCTTCTGTGAACATATTCATCTTAAGGCTTTGCTCAAATATAACCTCCATAAGAAAGCCTTCTCTGTTTTATTATAGCCACTCATTCTCCAGCCATACTTACTCAAACACTGATAATTCTATGTTGTAAGTATGTGTATTTTTGCCTGGATCCCTGAAGAGTCAAATAACTTCTCAGGGTCAGGGGACTAGTTTTATTCAACTGTGCAGTCCAAGCTCTTAGTATGGGATCTGGCTCAGGTGTGCTGCAATAATGTGGCTAAACTGAACTGATCATCTCCACCCTAAAAGCTTTATCATGGGAGGGTGTTTTTAAGAAATTCAGATACCAAGTTAATTTTCATTAACAACCTGTCGCCCTCATTGCTGGGAGCACTAGATTCTGTGGAACAAGTAACATTCCTTAGGGTTAGCTTCATTTGGAGGCCTCACAGAAACTATCTCTTGACATTTACCAAAGTTTTACAAACAATTTTCTCTAAAGATAAAATTCACAATACCCACAATTTGACAAATTATAGGAAAAGCAAAGTGCTCTGAAACAGATAGTTACATTTTCTATCAATCCCTGAATGTTGCTTTAGCTTCACCTAGATTTCTTATCACAGTCTAGGGAGCCAAATAAGGGCAACTGTTGCAGCAGGCAGTCTTGACAGAACAACATCAGCTTAAGTAGGCTTCTTCAGATGGAGGCAGTACTCTTCAGGTGGTCTCCAGAGTGCCTGAAGGTACCTCAACCATTCCACTTAAGGATAATGACTGGCTGGTGTGGAATAGAATTAAAGAAGAAAAGAAAAAGGAAAGAATATTTCCCATGAGCTGCTTTTCATCTGCTGTCAATATGAGTAAAGACTGATTAAGTGCTTGACCAAGCCAATGTCAAAGGTTGAATGTTTTAACCCAGAATATTTCTTTAGCTCAATTTAACTTAATTCCCCTTTCTGTCCAGTGCCTCCAACACTTTCTGAGTCTCTGCAACAGCTTCCATGAAGACAAGTGTCAAAGAATGCTGAGAATTTAGGCTCTAGCTCTGCCACTCACTTGCTGTGGAATGTAGTCTCTGTCTCTTGACTCATTTCTTTATTTTCAAAATTGGCAATTCTGAAATTCGCCTCATAAAGTGCATTGGAGAAAGTAAGAAGAGATCAATAAATTTTCCAATCAGGAAGGAAGGCTCCAGAGACAATGTGATATTTGAGTTGGGTTAGATGTGCTAGGCATGGAGGTGAAGGGCATGAAAGATTGAAGAACTAGCAAGTTCCCTGATGCAGATGCAGCTGATGTGTAGGGTGCATGGATGTGAATGACAGGAGATGACACTTGAAGGGAAGCTTTAGGAATATCTGTGAAGAGACTTCAATGATTGTAAGGTATTGAGACTTAAGAACCAGGGAGATGGCATGGTTAGTGGAGAAACTTTCCTCAAATGTTTTGGTTTCAGGACCAATTTATACTCTTAGAAATTATTGAGGACCTCAGAGAGCCTTTGTTTTTGTAGTTGATATATATTGATGTTTGCCATATTGCAAATTTGGATTTTTAAAAGTTTTTATTAATTCATTTAAAATAACAATAATAAACTACTAGTAATTATTTATTAAAATAAATAACATATTTTAGTATATATATATATATATATATATATATATATATATATATATATACACACACACACACACACACACACACACACACACACATATATAATTTTTCTAAAACAAAATATAGAGAGGAAGGGAGAGGGATAGAGGGTTAGAAACATTGATCAGCTGCCTTCTGCACACCCCCTACTGGAGATGTGCCCACAACCAAAGTACATGCCCTTGACTGGAATCAAACCTGGGACCCTTGAGTCCGCAGGCCAATGCTCTATCCACTGAGACAAACAGGTTAGGGCAAAAACAAAGAATCTTAAAAGCTACGAGAGAGACAGAAAGTTACCTACAAGGGAGCTTCCATTAGATTGTCAGCTGAATTCTCAATAAAAACACTTCAGGCCAGAATGGAGTGGCATGAAATAAGCAAAGTAATGAAAACCAAGGGACTATACCCAAAACTACTTTATCCAGCAAGGCTATCATTCAAAACTGAAAGTGAAATGAAGAGTTTCACAGACAAAAAAGGCAAAAAGTTTATTACCACCAAACCAGTTATGCAAGAAATGTTAAGGTGACAGTTTTAAGAAGAAGAAATAGACAGAAAGGGAAGCACACAGGCATAAAGAATAAGAATGGCAATAAATAAGTACCTACCAATAATAACCTTAAATGTAAATGGCTTAAATGCTCCAATCAAAAGATATAGGGTAGCTGAATGGATAAGAAAACATGAGCTATATATATGCTGTCTACGAGAAACCCACCTCAGAACAAAAAACTTACACAGAATGAAAGTGAAGGGATGAGAAAATTTTTTCTAGGCAAATGGAAATGAAAAACAAACAAAAAAAAGCTGGGTTAGCAATACACATATCTGACAAAAGAGACTTAAAAGTGAAGGCAATAACAAGATACAACGAAGGCCACTTCATATTACTAAAGGAATCGGTACAACATAAGGATAGAACTCTGGTACACATATATGCACCAAATACAGGAAAATCAAAATATATAAAAAAACTTCTGGAGGATTTTAAGGGAGAGATGGATAGAAATACAATCATAATAGGGGACTTTAACACCCCACTGATATCACTGAATAGATCTAGACAAAAATCAACAAGGAAACAGCAATCCTAAACAACACATTTGATCAGATGGAATTAACTGATATTTACAGAACATTTCACCCCAAAACTACAGAACATACATTCTTAAGTGCACATGGAACATTTTCAAATATAGACCACATGTTAGGACACAAACCAAATCTCTACAAGTTAAATAAAATAAATTGAAATCATATTAAGCATCCTCTCAGATCACAATGAAATGAAATTAGAAATCAACTATAATAAAAACATTAAAAAAACTATTAAAACACATGGATGCTAAATATCATGTTATTAAACAATGAATGGGTTACCAAAGAAATAAAAAACTTCTGGAAACAAATGAAAATAAATAAATAAAAACCCCACATGCAGGAGTCAACCAATCAATGTGTCTCACATCAATGTTTCTCTTTCTGTCTCTCCCACTCCCTCCCATTCTCTTTAAAAAACAATGGAAAAAATACCCTCACATGAGTATTAACAACAAAATCAAGACAGCCAAATCAGAATACATTTGTTATAACCCAAAATCATTTGCATATTTTATTAATCTGCTGACATTAGAAAAATAAGTACAAATAAGAATTATGTTTAGTAACCAATGTTTATATATACTTTTTTTTTTTTTTTTTTTTTTTTTTTTACTTTTTAGAAACTATGGAGGCACCATGGCCAGGTGGCTCAGTTTGTTGGCACATTATCCCCATGTGCTAGGGTTTTGGGTTCAGTCCCTGGTAGGGGAGCATGCAGGAGTCGGGCAATGGGTGCATGTATGGGTGGAGCAACAAATCAATGTTTTTCTCCCTTCCTTTCTCTCTAAAAAGCAATTAAAAAACCCCACTTAGGTCAATTTTGAAAATAAAACTATCAGGCATTTAAAGATTACTTAATAATCAACTTAGGTCTAAATAAGTTACTTAATCTAGAAATTAAAATTTATTTAACATGTTAAGTCTTTATGAATTATAGCATTTAAAATATTATCTTAAGCCCTAACTGGTTTGGCTCAGTGGATAGAGCGTCGGCCTGCAGACTCTAGGATCCCAGGTTCGATTGTGGTCAAGGGCATGTACCTTGGTTGCGGGCACATCCTCAGTAGGGAGGGCGCAGGAGGCAGCTGATTGATGTTTCTTTCTCATCGATATTTCTAACTCTCTATCCCTCTCCCTTCCTCTCTGTAAAAAATCAATAACATATTAAAAAAATAAAATACTCTATTAAAACAGCATCCATTATAACTTTTATTAAAATACAATTATTTTGCAAAACATCGATGAGAGAGAAACATCGATGGGCTGCCTCCTGCACGTTCCCACTGGGGATGTGCCCGCAACCAGGGTGCATGCCCTTGACCGGAATCGAACCCGGGACCCTTGAGTCCGCAGGCCGACGCTCTGTCCATTGAGCCAAACCGGTTTCGGCAATAAAACATATTTTTTAAAAAATAAATTTAAAATGATATATGCTGGTCGGAGAAAAATGGTGGCGGAATAGACAGACGTGTTCCGAGCCCTGTCCTGGAGCAGAAAGAAAGAACAGCTGAGGGTCTCACTAGGAGTGTTTGTTGGCAAGTTGGGGGACAGCTGAACTCCAGAAGAAGGTGGGAGGCTGCTAGACGGGGTTCCCCTGACCTGGCAGCTCCCAATGCAGCTGGGTCCCCTCCCGGAGCTGCCAGCTTGGACATGGAGTCTCCGCCATCTGGAACCGGAAAGTGGAGCTTATCGGAAGCATGAGAATCCACAACTGCAGCACCCACGGAACAGCTGCGAGCCCCAGAACAACGCTCCCCAATTGGCGCAAACACACTGGTTCAGAAGAGCTCTACACTCCACCACTGAAAGGTCAGATTTCGCCTAGGATAAGGTGAGGTCTCTGGACCCAGCGCAAGAGAGGAACGCGCATTTTGCGGGAGCTGGAGGACCAGGGAAGTCTGTGCCTAGAAAAATCGGTGGCTGTTGGGGCTGGCGTGATCTGTGAATGTGGAAGGGGGTCCTCAGAGCTGCTAACAGAAGGGCTCTCCAAAAAGCAACTCATTTTGATCTGAAGTGCAGGGACACCCTAAGTATGTCAGGGGTGTGCTAGACTTACGCGCAGCCACGGAGTGCGCACACTTGGGCTATTCCCTCTTGAAATTTTTGCTTCTGATAACTAAGCCCAATTCATAGGATCACCCAGTTGGGGACACCCTGGGAGACTGCAGGGGAAAGTTGTTTTTCTGGAACCTGGGGATCGGAGCGGGCAGTGACCATCGGAGAGCCAGCTCTGAGGCAGCCCACTCCCACAAACTGGTAGTGAGTGCCACAGGGAAAGAAGGCTCTAACACTCCCTAGAGAAGCCATAGATAAACCCGGAAGTCAATCCAGAAACACTGCCACTCAGGGGCTGAATCACAAATTGACTCTTGTGTAATCAAAAATAAAGGAATACGAATTAAGACAAACCACCTGCTTAAAATCAGGACTGGCTTACATCACTGAAGAGCAGTGGAACGCAGGGAACTGCAATACTGTCCGGACTGAGAAACAGGCGTGCCAAACAGAAAAACAGAGGAAGTGAATGACCTTCACTACTCCACATTTTATTTTTATTTTTAATTTTTTTATTTTCATTTTTTGCATCTTTTACTCAAGAAACTAATTTTTTTTTCCTCACTTGATTTTACCTTTTTAATTATTACATTTTTATTTTCAATCCGTATTATTACTACTGCTATTTTATCTTTTCTTTTTTTAAGTGTCATTTTATTTTCTCTTCATTTTGTTTTGGGATTAATGTTTTACATTCTATTTTTATCTTTCCTTTAGCATCATTTTACTCTATCTCAAATCTACCTTTATGCCATCACTCTCTTCCTCACTTTTCCCTTTTCGGTGTCCTGTTTATCTTACCCCTTTCCTGCTTTAGATTTTCCCTATTCTTTCTGTTTACCCCCTGTTAAAATTTCACCCTACTTATATATCTAATCTCCAATCCCCTGCTCCAAGTCCATACACACCTCTCTCTTCGCTGTCTTAACTATCCAAAAAATTGTTTTTCTCTCTGTCCTTTTGTTGTTGTTCGCTTGAATGTAGATTATATAGAATTTTTATGCTTTTTTGTGAGATTGTTTTGCTTATTCTTCTTTTGTTTATTTTTTTGTTTGTTTAGTGCTTCTGTTTTCCCTTGCCTCACTCAATATTAGTTGGTGTTGTAGTTTGTATTAATCCCCAGGTACTTGTTGCTGGCATTTGCTGGGATAAGTGATTGTTCTATTGGAGTTTTATCCCCAATATATATAGTCTGTTTCCCTTTCTCTCTTAGTCTCTTTCTTGTCTCTCTTACTTTTTTTCTTCTTTTTTTCCCTTTTCCCAATTTCATTTTGACACTCCTTTTTTTCTTCTTCTTTCTTTCTTTATCCTCTTCTTCTTTCTCTACTATCCCCTAATTTGCCTTTCTCTGGTGGTCACTTTTATTGGAGGTTATTAATATCGTGAATACATTTCTGTTCAGTGCCTTGTGTGTTGTACCTGGTAGTGTTGTATTTTGTGCCTTTAAATCGACGCAGGAGAGAGAGAACTACATAACCAGACACCCAGAGAAGAGAGACCATGGGGAGACAAAGACACAGCCCGCATATGAAAGAAAAGCAGGCATCACCAGAAAAGGAAGTAAAAAAAATGGAAGCAAGCAACCTTCCAGAAAAAGAATTCAGAGAAATGGTCATAAGGTGGCTGAAAAGAATGGAAGACAAATTCAACAATATGAGCAAGAACCAAGAGGAAATGAAGAAGAACCAAGAAGAAATGAAAAATGACATCGCTGCTGTAAAGAACTCAATAGAAAGCATCAAGAGTAGACTAGAAGAAGCAGAGGACCGCATCAGTGAGCTAGAAGACAAGATGGGAAATAATCCCCAAGTAGAGCAACTTCTAGAAAAAAAAAATTAAAAGGCAGGAGGAGAGCCTAAGGGAACTTTGGGACAACACGAAACAAAACAACATCCGCATAATAGGGGTTCCAGAAGGAAAGGAAGCTGAGCAAGGAATAGAAAACCTCTTTGAAGAAATAATGACAGAAAATTTCCCTGATATAGAGAAGAAAAAACCCACACAAATCCAAGAAGCTCACAGAGTCCCAAGCAAAATGAACCCTAAAAGACCGATGCCAAGGCACATTATAATTAAATTGGCAAACACCAACGACAAAGTAAGAATCTTAAAAGCGGCCAGAGAGAGACAGAAAGTTACATACAAAGGAACCCCCATCGGACTAGCAACTGATTTCTCAACAGAAACTCATCAGGCCAGAAGGGAATGGAATGAAATATACAAAGTCATGCAAAGGAAGGGTCTGAATCCAAGAATACTGTACCCAGCAAGGCTATCAATCAAAATTGAAGGTGAAATCAGGAGCTTCACAGACAAAAAAGGACTAAGAGAATTTATTACCACCAAACCAGCAATGCAAGAAATGCTAAAGGGTCTGCTGTAAAAAAAAAAAAAAGAAATAGGAAGCGAAGAAGGAACACAGGTGTAAAGAATAGGAATGGCGACAAATAAGTACCTATCAATAATAACTTTAAATGTAAACGGATTAAATGTCCCAATCAAAAGACATAGGGTAATGGATTGGATAAGAAAACATGACCCATATATCTGCTGTCTACAAGAAACCCACCTCAGAAAAAAAGATGCACACAGACTGAGGGTGAAGGGATGGAAAAAGGTTTTCCAGGCAAATGGAACTGAAAAAAAAGCTGGGGTAGCAATACTTATATCTGACAAATTAGATCTCAAACTGAAGAACATAACAAGAGATAAGGAAGGCCACTTCATAATACTAAAGAGAGCAATCCAAGAAGAAGAAATAACTCTGGTAAACATATATGCACCCAATACAGGAGCACCCAAATACATAAAAATACTCCTGGAGGATATCAAGGGAGAGATTGACAGCAATACAATCAAAGTAGGAGACTTTAATACCCCACTATCACCATTGGACAAATCCTCTAAACAAAAAATCAGCAAAGAAACATCAATTCTAAATGACTCACTAGACCAGATGGAATTAATTGACATCTTCAGAACATTTCACCCCAAAGCCACAGAATATACATTCTTCTCAAGTGCACATGGGTCATTTTCAAAGATAGACCATATGTTGGGACATAGGTAAAGTCTCTTCAAATTCAAGAAGATAGAAATCATATCAAGCATCTTCTCAGACCACAGTGGCATAAAACTGGAAATCAACTACAATAAAAACAACCCAAAGAAATCAAACACATGGAGGCTAAACAGCATGCTATTAAACCATGACTGGGTTACCAGAGAGATCAAAGAATAAATAAAAAACATCATGGCAACAAATGACAATGAAAACACTACAATCCAAAATCTATGGGACACAGCGAAGGCAGTCTTGAGAGGGAAGTTCATAGCTCTACAAGCCTACTGCAAAAAACAAGAAACAATGGTAATAAATTACCTAACCCAACAACTCAAAGAGTTAGAAAAAGAGCAAAAAGAAAAGCCCAGTGTAAGCAGAAGGAAGGAAATAATAAAGATCAGAGCAGAGATAAACGACATAGAGACCAAAGAAACAATACAAAAGATCAACAAAACTGAGAGCTGGTTTTTTGAAAGGATAAATAAGATTGATGAACCTCTAGCCAGGCTCAAGAAGCAAAGAGAGAGGACCCAAATAAACAAAGTCAGAAATGAAAGAGGTGAAATAACAACAGATCCCGCCGAAATACAAAGGATTGTTAAAAAAATACTACAAACAACTCTATTCCAACAAACTGGACAACCTGGAGGAAATGCACATATTCCTAGAAAAATATAATCTTCCAAAACTCAATCAGGAAGAATCTAAACAGCTCAATATGCCAGTAACTATGGAAGAAATTGAAGCAGTCATCAAAGAGCTTCCGGCAAACAAAAGCCCTGGGCCAGACGGCTTCACAGGAGAATTTTACCAAACATTCAAGGAAGAACTAAAACCTATTCTCCTCAGACTATTCCAAAAAATTCAAGAGGAAGGAACACTTCCAAGCTCCTTCTATGAAGCCAGCATCACCCTAATACCAAAACCAGATAAAGACAACACAATGAAGGAGAATTACAGGGCAATATCCCTCATGAATGTAGATGCCAAAATCCTCAACAAAATTCTAGCAAATCGGATCCAGCAGTACATCAGAAAGATCATACACCATGACCAAGTAGGGTTTATCCCAGGAATGCAAGGATGGTACAATATCTGAAAATCAATAAATGTGATACATCACAAAAACAAATTGAAAGATAAAAATCACTTAGTCATATTAATTGATTCAGAAAAAGCATTTGACAAAATCCAACACCCTTTCTTGATAAAAACTCTCAACAAGGTGGGAATAGAAGGATCATACCACAACATAATAAAAGCTATATATGATAAACCCACAGCTAACATCATACTCAATAGGCAAAAACTAAAACCATTTCCCCTAAGAACAGGAAGAAGACAAGGATGCCCACTCTCACCACTCCTATTTGACATAGTACTGGCAGTATTAGCCATTGCAATTAGACAAGAAGAAGAAATAAAAGGCATCCAAATTGGAAAAGAAGAAGTAAAGCTGTCCTTATTTGCAGATGACATGATATTGCACATAAAAAACCCGAAAGACTCCATCAAAAAAACTAACAGACTTAATAAATGAATTCGGCAATGTAGTAGGATACAAAATTAACGCCAAGAAATCTATGGCATTTCTATACACCAACAGTGAACTTACAGAAAGAGAGACTAAAAAAGCAATCCCATTTTCCATCGCACCAAAAAAATTAAGATACTTAGGAATAAACCTAACCAAGGAAGTAAAAGACCTATATGCGGAAAACTACAGGACACTGAAAAAAGAGATAGAGGAAGATGTAAACAGATGGAAGAACATACCATGTTCATGGATTGGTAGAATCAACATCATCAAAATGTCCATACTACCCAAAGCAATCTATAGATTCAATGCACTCCCCATTAAAATACCAACAGCATATTTCACAGACCTAGAAAGAACTCTCCAAAAATTCATCTGGAATAAAAAAAGACCCCGAATAGCCACAGCAATCCTGAGAAAGAAGAATAAAGTAGGACGGATCTCAATACCAGATTTCAAGCTGTATTACAAAGCCACTGTCCTCAAAACAGCCTGGTACTGGCACAAGAACAGACATATAGATCAATGGAATAGAATAGAGAATCCAAATATCGACCCAAACCAATATGCTCAATTAATATTTGACAAAGGAGGCATGAGCATACAATGGAGTCAAGACAGTCTCTTCAATAAATGGTGTTGGGAAAATTGGACAGATACATGCAAAAAAATGAAACTAGATCACCAACTTACACCATACACAAAAATAAACTCAAAATGGATACAGGACTTAAATATAAGACGGGAAACCATAAAAATACTAGAGGAATCCACAGGCAGCAAAATCTCAGACATATGCCAAAAGAACTTTTTCAGTGATACTGCCCCTAGGGCAATGGAAGCCAAAGAGAAAATAAACAAATAGGACTACAGCAAAATAAAAAGCTTTTGCACAGCAAAAGAAACCATCAACAAAACAACAAGAAACCCCACTGTATGGGAGAACATATTTGCAAATGTTATCACTGATAAAGGTTTAATCTCCAACATCTACAGGCAGCTTATACAACTTAATAAAAGGAAGATTAATGATCCAATAAAAAAATGGGCAACGTTCCTAAATAGAATCTTTTCGAAAGAAGATAGAAGGAAGGCCAAGAGACACATGAAAACATGCTCAAAGTCACTAATTATCCGAGAGATGCAAATCAAAACGACAATGCGGTACCATCTCACACCTGTCAGAATGGCTATCATCCACAAATCAACAAACGACAAATGTTGGCGAGGATGCTGAGAAAAAGGAACCCTCATGCACTGCTGGTGGGAATGCAGACTGGTGCAGCCACTGTGGAGAACAGTATGGAGTTTCCTCAAAAAACTGAAAATGGAACTCCCATTTGACCCAGTAATCCCACTCCTGGGAATATATCCTAAGAAACTAGAAACACCAATCAGAAAGGATATATGCACCCCTATGTTCATAGCAGCACAATTTACCATAGCTAAGATTTGGAAACAGCCTAAGTGCCCGTCAGCAGATGACTGGATCAGAAAACTATGGTACATCTACACAATGGAATACTATGCTGCCATAAAAAAGCAGGAATTACTACCATTTTAGACACCTGGATGGAATTAGAGAACATTATGCTAAGTGAAATAAGCCAGTCAATGAAAGAAAAATACCACATGATCTCACTCATTTAGGGATAATGAAAAACATTATAAACTGATGAACAAAAGATAGTTACAGAGGCAGTAAAGCATCAAACAGACTGTCAAATTACAGCGGTAAGGTTAGGGAGAGGTGGGGGAAATAAGAGATCAACTGAAGGACTTGTATGCATGCATATAAGAGTAACCAACGGATGCAAAACATTGGGGGGTGAGAGCATGTATGGGAGTGGGTTGGGGGGGGGCAATGGTAAGATATGTACACATATAATACCTTAATAAAAATTTGAAAAATAAAATTATAAAAAAATACAATTATTTTATTTTAATCTTTATTGTTGAGACTATTACAGATGTCCTTCTTTTTCCCCCCATAACTCCCCTCCACCTCACCCCAGGCCCTTGCCACCCCACTGTCCGTGTCCGTAGGTAATGCATACATGCATATAAGATCTTTGTCCGATCTCTTCCCACTCACCCCCCAAACTCCCTTTCCAGGAGAATTGTCAGTCCACTCCATTTCCATTCCCCTGATTCTATTACATTCACCAGTTTATTCTGTTCAACAGATTTTTTATTCACTTGATTTTTAGATTCACTTGTTGATAGATATGTATTTGTTGTCACTTTGTTCATAATTTTTGTTACCTTCACCTTTTTCTTCTTCTTCCTCTTCTTAAATAATAACCTTCAGCATTTCATATAATACTGGTTTGGTTGTGATGAACTCCTTTAGCATTTTCTTATCTGTGAAGCTCTTTATCTGATCTTCAATTCTGAATGATAGCTTTGCTGGGTAGAGTAATCTTGGTTGTAGGTTCTTGTTATTCATCACTTTAAATACTTCTTGCCACTCCCTTCTGGCCTGCATAGTTTCTGTTGAGAAATTAGCTGACAGTCATATGGGTGCTCCCTTGTAGGTAACTAATTGTTTTTCTCTTGCTTCTTGTAAGATTTTCTCTTTCTAAGGAAAAATGGTGGCGGAATAGACAGACGTGTTCCGAGCCTTGTCCCGGAGCAGAAAGAAAGAACAGCTGAGGGTCGCACGAGGAGTGTTTGTTGGCAAGTTAAGGGACAGCTACACTCCAGAAGAAGGTGGGGGACTGCTAGATGGGGTTCCCCTGACCTGGCATTCCCCACTACGGCTGGGTAACATCCTGGAGCTACGGGCTCCGACCAGGAGTTTGCACCATCTTGAATGGGAAAGTGGAGCTTATTGGAAGCCTGAGAATCCACAACTGCGGCACCCACGGAACAGCTGCGAGCCCCAGAACACCGATCCCCAATTGGCACAAACACACGGATTCACAGGAGCTCTACACTCCACCACCAAAAGGTCAGATTTCGCCTGGGATAAGGTGAGGTCTCTGGTCCCGGAGGGAGAGAGGAACGCATGTTTTGCAGGAGCTGGAGACCAGGGAAGTCTGTGCCTAGAAAAATCCGTGGCTGTTTGGGCTGGTGTGACCCGTGAATGTGGAAGGGGGTCCTCAGAGCTGCTAACAGAAGGGATCTCTAAAAAGCAACCCATTTTGTTCTGACGTGCAGGGACACTCTAAGTATTTCAAAGGTGTGCCGGCTGCCTAGACTTGCGCGCAGCCCCGGAGTTCGCACACTTGGGCTTTTTCCTCTTCAAATCCTTGCTACTGATTACTAAGCCCAATACATAGGATCACCCAGTTGGGGACACCCTGGGAGACTGAAGGGGAAATTGTTTTTCTGGAACCTGGGGATCATAGCAGGGAGTGACCATCGGAGAGTCAGCTCTGAGGCAGCCCACTCCCACAAACCAGTAGTGAGTGCCACAGGGAAAAAAGGCTCTAACACAACCTAGAGAGGCCATAGATAGACCTGGAAGTCAATCCAGAAACACTGCCACCCAGGGGCTGAATCACAAATTGACTCTTGTGTAATCAAAAATAAAGGAATACGAGAAATTAAGACACACCGCCTGCTTAAAATCAGGACCGGTTTACAACACTGAAGAGCAGTGGAACACAGGGAACTGCAATACTGTCCGGACTGAGAACCAGGCGTGCCAAACAGAACAACAGAGGAAGTGAATGACATTCACTACTCCACATTTTATTTTTATTTTTTTTATTTTCATTTTTTGCATCTTTTACTCAAGAAACTATTTTTTTTTCTTTTTTACTCACTTGCTTTTACCTTTTTAATTATTACATTTTTATTTTCAATCCGTATTATTACTACTGCTATTTTATCTTTTTTTTAAAGTGTCATTTTATTTTCTCTTCATTTTATTTTGGGATTAGTGTTCTATATTCTATTTTCATCTTTCCTTTAGCATCGTTTTACTCTATCTCAACTCTACCTTTATGCCATCACTCTCTTCCTAACCTTCCCCTTTTTGGTGTCCTGTTTATCTTACCCCTTTCCTGCTTTAGATTTTCCCTATTCTCTCTGTTTACCCCTTGTTAAAATTTCACCCTACTTACATATATAATCTCCAATCCCCTGCTCCAAGTCCATACACACCTCTCTCTTCGCTGTCTTAACTATCAAAAAAATTTTTTTCTCTCTGTCCTTTTGTTGTTGTTCGCTGGAATGTAGATTATATGGAATTTTTATGCTTTTTTGTGAGATTGTTTTGCTTATTCTTCTTTTGTTTATTTTTTTGTTTGTTTTGTGCTTCTGTTTTCCCTTGCCTCACTCAATATTAGTTGGTGTTGTAGTTTGTATTAATCCCCAGGTACTTGTTGCTGGCATTTGCTGGGATTAGTGGTTGTTCTATTGGAGTTTTATCCCCATATATATAGTTTGTTCCCCTTTCTCTCTTAGTCTCTTTCTTATCTCTCTTACTTTTTTTTCTTCTTTTTTCCCTTTTCCCTATTTCATTTTGACACTCTTTTTTTTTCCTTTCTTTCTTTTTCCTCTTCTTTCTCTCCTATACCCTAATTTGCCTTTCTCTGGTGGTCACCTTTATTGGAGGTTATTAATATCGTGAATACATTTCTGTTCAGTGGCTTCTGTGTTGTACCTTTTAGTGCTGTATTTTGTGTCTTTAAATCAACACAGGAGAGAGAGAACTACATAACCAGACATCCAGAGAAGAGAGACCATGGGGAGACAAAGAAACAGCCCACATATGAAAGAAAATCAAGCATCACCAGAAAAAGAAGTAAACGAAATGGAGGCAAGCAACCTTCCAGAGAAAGAATTCAGAGAAATGGTCATAAGGTGGCTGAAAAGAATGGAAGACAAATTCGACAATATGAGCAAGAACCAAGAGGAAATGAAGAAGAACCAAGAAGAAATGAAAAATGACATCGCTGCTGTAACAAACCCAATAGAAAGCATCAAGAGTAGACTAGAAGAAGCAGAGGACCGCATCAGTGAGCTAGAAGACAAGATGGGAAAAAATACCCGAGCAGAGCAACTTCTAGAAAAAAAAATTAAAAGGCAGGAGGTGAGCCTAAGGGAACTTTGGGACAACACGAAACAAAACGACATCCGCATAATAGGGGTTCCAGAAGGAAAGGAAGCTGAGCAAGGAATAGAAAACCTCTTTGAAGAAATAATGACAGAAAATTTCCCTGATATAGGGAAGAAAAAACCCACACAAATCCAAGAAGCTCACAGAGTCCCAAGCAAAATGAAAACCAAAAGACCGACACCGAGGCACATTATAATTAAATTGGCAAACACCAGCGACAAAGTAAGAATCTTTTTTTTTTTACTTTTGTTTTTCTTATTTTATTTTATTTTTTAATTATTTTATTTTTTTATTTTTAATAAATCTTTATTGTTCAGATTATTACAGGTGTTCTCTTTTTTTTCCCCCATAGCTTCCCTCCACCTGATTCACCACCCCACCCCATGCCCTTACCCTCTGCCACTGTCTTCATCCATAGGTGTAAGCTTTTTGTCCAATCTCTTTCCGCCCCCCTCACACCCCCTCCCCACTGAGAATTGTCAGTCCATTCCCTTTCTATGTCCCTGATCCTATTATATTCACCAGTCCATTCTGTTCTTCAGAGTTTTTATTCACTTGATTTTTAGATTCACTTGTAGGTAGGTATGTATTTGATGTCACTTTGTTGTTCATAATTTTTATCTTTACCTTTTTCTTCTTCTTCCTCTTCTTAAAGAACACCCTTCAGCATTTCATGTAATCCTGGTTTGGTGTGATGAACTCCTTTAGCTTTTTCTTGTCTGTGAAGCTCTTTATCTGATCTTCAATTCTGAATGATAGCTTTGCTGGGTAGAGTAATCTTGGTTGTAGGTTCTTGCTGTTCATCACTTTGAATATTTCTTGCCACTCCCTTCTGGCCTGCATAGTTTCTGCCAAGAAATGAGCTGACAGTCGTATGGGTGCTCCCTTGTAGGTAACTAACTGTTTTTCTCTTGCTGCTTTCAAGATTCTCTCTAACAAAGTAAGAATCTTAAAAGCGGCAAGAGGAGGCAGAAAGTTACATACAGAGGAACCCCATCAGACTAGCAACTGATTTCTCAACACAAACTCATCAGGCCAGAAGGGAATGGAATGAAATATACAAAGTCATGCAAAGGAAGGGTCTGAATCCAAGAATACTGTACCCAGCAAGGCTATCAATCAAAATTGAAGGTGAAATCAGGAGCTTCACAGACAAAAAAGGAATAAAGGTATTTATTACCACAAAGCCAGCAATGCAAGAAATGCTAAAGGGTCTGCTGTAAGAAAAAAAGAAATAGGAAGCAAAGAAGGAACACAGGGGTAAAGGATAAAAATGGCGACAAATAAGTACATATCAATAATAACTTTATTTATTTTTCTTTTTTTAAAATATATTTTATTGATATTTTACAGAAAGGAAGGGAGAGGGATAGAGAGTTAGAAACATTATGAGAGAGAAACATAGATCAGCTGCCTCCTGCACACCTCCTACTGGGGATGTGCCCGCAACGAAGGCATGTGCCCTTGACTGGAATCGAACCCGGGACCTTTCAGTCCACAGGCCAACACTCTATCCACTGAGCCAAACAGGTTTCGGCCAATAATAACTTTAAATGTAAACGGATTAAATGCCCCAATCAAAACACATAGGATAACGCATTGGATAAGAAAACAAGACCCATATATCTGCTGTCTAAAAGAAAACCACCTCAGAAAAAAAGATGCACACAGACTGAGGGTGAAGGGATGGAAAAAGGTTTTCTAGGCAAATGGAACTGAAAAAAAAGCTGGGGTAGCAATACTTATATCTGACAAATTAGATCTCAAAGTGAAGGACATAAAAAGAGATAAGGAAGGCCACTTCATAATACTAAAGGGAGCAATCCAACAAGAAGAAATAACTCTGGTAAACATATATGCACCCAATACAGGAGCACCCAAATACATAAAAAAAACTCCTGGAGGATATCAAGGGAGAGATTGACAGCCATACAACCATAGTAGGAGACTTTAATACCCCACTATCACCATTGGACAAATCCTCTAAACAAAACATCAGCAAAGAAACATCAATCCTAAATGACTCACTAGACCAGATGGAGTTAATTGACATCTTCAGAACATTTTACCCTAAAGCCACAGAATATACATTCTTCTCAAGTGCACATGGGTCATTTTCAAAGATAGACCATATGTTGGGACATAGGTAAAGTCTCTTCAAATTCAAGAAGATAGAAATCATATCAAGCATCTTCTCAGACCACAGTGGCATAAAACTGGAAATCAACTACAATAAAAACAACCCAAAGAAATCAAACACATGGAGGCTAAACAGCATGCTATTAAACAGTGATTGGGTTACCAGAGAGATCAAGGAAGAAATAAAAAACATCATGGCAACAAATGACAATGAAAACACTACAATCCAAAATTTATGGGACACAGCGAAGGCAGTCTTGAGAGGGAAGTTCATAGCTCTACAAGCCTACTGCAAAAAACAAGAAACAATGGTAATAAATTACCTAACCCTACAAGTCAAAGAGTTAGAAAAAGAGCAACAAGAAAAGCCCAGTGTAAGCAGAAGGAAGGAAATAATAAAGAACAGAGCAGAGATAAATAACATAGAGACCAAAGAAACAATACAAAAGATAAACAAAACCAAGAGCTGGTTTTTTGAAAGGATAAATAAGATTGATGAACCTCTAGCCAGGCTCAAGAAGCAAAGAGAGAGGACCCAAATAAACAAAATCAGAAATGAAAGAGGTGAAATAGCAACAGATCCCGCCGAAATACAAAGGATTGTTAAATAAATACTACGAACAACTCTATTCCAACAAACTGGACAACCTGGAGGAAATGGACATATTCCTAGAAAAATATAACCTTCCAAAACTCAATCAGGAAGAATCTAAACAGCTCAATATGCCAGAAACTATGGAAGAAATTGAAGCAGTCATCAAAGAGCTTCTGGCAAACAAAAGCCCTTGGCCAGACGGCTTCACAGGAGAGTTTTACGAAACATTCAAGGAAGAACTAAAACCTATCCTCCTCAGACTATTCCAAAAAATTCAAGAGGAAGGAACACTTCCAAGCTCCTTCTATGAAGCCAGCATCACCCTAATACCAAAACCAGATAAAGACAACACAATGAAGGAGAATTACAGGCCAATATCCCTCATGAATGTAGATGCCAAAATCCTCAACAAAATTCTAGCAAATCGGATCCAGCAGTACATCAGAAAGATCATACACCATGACCAAGTAGGGTTTTTCCCAGGAATGCAAGGATGGTACAATATCTGCAAATCAATGAATGTGATACATCACATAAACAAATTGAGAGATAAAAATCACATTGTCATATCAATTGATTCAGAAAAAGCATTTGACAAAATCCAACACCCTTTCTTTTTTTTTTTTAGAAATATCTTTTTTTTGTTTGTTTGTTTGTTTGTTTTTTAAATATTTTATTGATTTTTTACAGAGAGGAAGGAAGAGTGATAGATAGTCAGAAACATCGATGAGAGAGAAACATCGATCAGCTGCCTCCTGCACACCTCCCACTGGGGATGTGCCCGCAACCAAGTTACCTGCCCTTGACCGGAATCGAACCCGGGACCCCTCAGTCCGCAGGCTGACGCTCCTCCGCTGAGCCAAACCGGTTTTGGCTCAACACCCTTTCTTGATAAAAACTCTCAACAAGGTGGGAATAGAAGGATCATACCTCAACATAATAAAAGCCATATATGACAAACCCACAGCTAACATCATACTCAATGGGCAAAAACTAAAACCATTTCCCCTAAGAACAGGAACAAGACAGGGATGCCCACTCTCACCACTCCTATTTGACATAGTACTGGCAGTATTAGCCATTGCAATTAGACAAGAAGAACAAATAAAAGGCATCCAAACTGGAAAAGAAGAAGTAAAACTGTCCTTATTTGCAGATGACATGATATTGTACATAAAAAACCTGAAAGACTCCATCAAAAAACTAACAGACTTAATAAATGAATTGGGCAATGTAGCAGGATACAAAATTAACGCCAAGAAATCTATGGCATTTCTATACACCAACAGTGAACTTACAGAAAGAGAAACTAAAAAAGCAATCCCATTTACCATTGCACCAAAAAAATTAAGATACTTAGGAATAAACCTAACCAAGGAGGTAAAAGACCTATTCGCGGAAAACTACAGGACACTGAAAAAAGAGATAGAAGAAGATGTAAACAGATGGAAGAACATACCATGTTCACGGATTGGTAGAATCAACATCATTAAAATGTCCATGCTACCCAAAGCAATCTATAGATTCAATGCACTCCCCATTAAAATATCAACGACATATTTCACAGACTTAGAAAGAACTCTCCAAAAATTCATCTGGAATAAAAAAAGACCCTGAATAGCCACAGCAATCCTGAGAAAGAAGAATAAAGTAGGAGGGATCTCAATACCAGATTTCAAACTGTATTACAAAGCCACTGTCCTCAAAACAGCCTGGTACCTGCACAAGAACAGACATATAGATCAATGGAATAGGATAGAGAATCCAGATATCGACCCTAACCACTACGCGCAATTAATATTTGACAAAGGAGGCATTAACATACAATGGAGTCAAGACAGTCTCTTCAATAAATGGTTTTGGGAAAATTGGACAGATATATGCAAAAAAATGAAACTAGATCACCAACTTACACCATACACAAAAATACTAGTGGAATCCACAGGCAGCAAAATCTCAGACATATGCCGAAAGAACTTCTTCACTGATACTGCCCCTAGGCAACGGAAGCCAAAGAGAAAATAAACAAATGGGACTACATCAAAATAAAAAGCTTTTGCACAGCAAAAGAAACCATCAACAAAACAACAAGAAACCCCACTGTATGGGAGAACATATTTGCAAATGGTATCACTGATAAAGGTTTAATTTCCAACATCTACAGGCAGCTTATACAACTTAATAAAAGGAAGATAAATGATCCAATAAAAAAAATGGGCAACGGACCTAAATAGAATCTTTTTGAAAGAAGACAGAAGGAAGGCCAAGAGACACATGAAAACATGCTCAAAGTCACTAATTATCCGAGAGATGCAAATCAAAACGACAATGTGATACCATCTCACACCTGTCTGAATGGCTATCATCAACAAATCAACAAACGACAAGTGTTGGTGAGGATGCGGAGAGAAAGGAACCCTCATGCACTGCTGGTGGGAATGCAGACTGGTGCAGCCACTGTGGAGAACAGTATGGAGTTTCCTCAAAAAACTGAAAATGGAACTCCCATTTGACCCAGTAATCCCACTCCTAGAAATATATCCTAAGAAAGTAGAAACACCAATCAGAAAGGATATATGCACCCCTATGTTCATAGCAGCACAATTTACAATAGCTAAGATTTGGAAACAGCCTAGGTGCCCATCAGCAGATGAGTGGATCAGAAAACTATGGTACATCTACACAATGGAATACTATGCTGCCATAAAAAATGAATTATTACCATTTGTAGGCACTTGGATGGAATTAGAGAACATTATGCTAAGTGAAATAAGCCAGTCAATGAAAGAAAAATACCACATGATCTCACTCATTTGGGGATAATGAAAAACATTATAAACTGATGAACAAAAAGATAGATACAGAGGCAGTAATGCATCAAACAGACTGTCAAATTACAGCGGTAAGGTTAGGGAGAGGTGGGGGAACTAAGTGATCAACTGAAAGACTTATATGCATGCATATAAGAGTAACCAACTGATGCAAAACATTGGGGGGTGAGGGCATGTATGGTAGTGGGGTGGGGGGGCAATGGTAAGAAATGTACACATATAATACCTTAATAAAAAAATAAAAATAAAATAAATAAATAAAGATTCTCTCTTTGTTTTATTGGCCCTGGCATTTTAATTATGATGTGTCTTGTTGTGGTCCTCTTTGGATTCCTCTTGTTTGGGGTTCTCTGCACTTCCTACACTTGCAAGTCTATTTCTTTACCAGGTAGGGGAAATTTTCTGTCATTATTTCTTCAAATAGGTTTTCAATATCTTGCTCTCTCTCTCTTCTTCTGGCATCCACATAATTTGGATGTTGGTACGCTTGAAGTTGTCCCAGAGGCTCCTTACACTATCTTCATATTTTTGGATTCTTTTTTCTTTTTGCTCTTCTGGTTGCGTGTTTTTTGCTTTCTCATATTTCAAATCTTTGACTTGATTCTTGGGATTTTCTAGTCTACTGTTGATTTCCTGTATATTATTCTTTGTTTCAGTCATTGTATGCTTAATTTCTGACTGGTTCTTTTTCCTTTTTCCTTTTTTTTTTTCTTTCATTCTCACTAAGATCCTTGAAGGTCTCACTACATTCCTTGGAGGTTTCTAGAAGATTTTTGAGTAACCTTATAACCATGGTTTTGAACTCTATATCAAGTAGTTTGCTTTCTTCCATTTCTTTCCTTTGTTACATGTTTCTTTGTGTCCACATTTTGGCTGCTCCCCTGTGTTTGTTTCTATGTATTGAGTAGAGCTGCTAAGTTTCCTTGAGTTGATAGGGTGGTCTTGTGTAGTAGATGTCCTATAGAGCCCAGTGGCTCAGCCTTCCCAATCACCTGAGGTGGACACTCTTGATGCAACCCTTTGTGGGCTGTGTGCAGTCTTGTTTTAGTTGAGCCTTGATTGCTGTTAATATCACTGGGAATATTTTACCTCCAGGCCAATTGGCTTTGAGGACCAGCTATGTCTAAAATGGAAGAGCTGCTGTGCAGGAGACACCATTATGGGGCAGTACTTGCTTTAGGGGGCTTTGGTGCTCACTGAGTCTGCCCCTTAAGTGTGTCACTTAGGGATGTGAAGAGTTATAATCTGGTATGGTCTCACACTGACCACTGGGTACACTGGCTCTTGGATCTCCAAGGAGGTTCAAAGTCAGCCACTGCCTGGGGCCACCCAGCAGGAGCTACAGAGAGATCTGGAGATTCCTCCTCTTTGTATTGAGTTTGGACTTGTCCAGAGGAGGCCCAGCTGTGAAGCCAGTCATGCTGGTGCTGGTGTAACGTTGGGTCTTCTTTAGATAGCTTTGGGGCTCCATGACCCATCTGCAGCTTGTTTGATAGGTTTTAGCCTGAGAAAGGACAGGTCATTCATATGCAAAAGCCATTGTGCACAGCTTGAGTGGGGTTGTAAATTGGGTAGGGTGGGGTCTCAGGGAATCTCCAGGGCAGAGCAAACAGCAATGGCTGCTAGTCAGCCCTGCACTGGGCAGGTCCCAGCACAGGAACAATGACCATTGGGAGCACCTCCATCTGGAAGAAAGCTGGCCCTGTGTTCCTGCCCTGATGCCAGACAGTCCAGTTTCTCCCTGTATGCATCTGGGTCCCCCCGAGTCTTGACCTGCACTGGAGCTCAGAGAAAGCGGGAGCGTTTATCTCCCTCCCAATTGAAAAAGCAGAACACTCGGTTGCCAGCCTGTTCAGCACCTCTGCAGCTCCTACCAGTCTCAATGCACTTTCTTCTTTACCTCTCTAGTTGTAATACTTCCACTCATCCAGCTTTCCCATGGTTCTGGATGATAGTTGTTATGTATTTTAGTTGTAATTTTCATGTGATTGTAGGAGGCAGCAAGTACAGGTGTTTACCTATGCCGCCCTCTTGGTTCTCCTGAATACAATTTTATAAGTATAATTTTTAATTTTAATGAAGTAATGGAAATAGTGAAAATTTATTTAACTCATAAAACTAAAAGCAGTCTATTTAGGAAGTTTGAATCATTTGAAATTTAACTTTGGTACTGAAGATACCTATATATTATGCTAATTTTTAGTAAACTAAATTTTAATGATTGAATCAAGTGAAAGCTTGTCTTTTGTCTTTAAATTGAAGTCTTTTCATATTACTTTATAACTTTAGTTATAAAGGTTATTATATAAATATTCTTTTAGTGTCAATAAAATGCATAATATAATAATTTTTATTTTCTTTTGACAAGTTTGAATATTTATCTGAACTAAATATTCCTAGTGTACATACAGAAAAATTAAATGATTTTAATCAGTTAATTTTAAAGTCTTATAAAAGAGGGAAAGTGGAGAAAAAATGGTACAGAAAAATGAGGGGAAACCAGTTTTAGACAAATAGCTAAGTATGTTTTCTCTGTAAGGAGAGAGAAGACAGTTTAGGTATAGAAAAAGATATTTTAACATATATACATAAAAGGAGTATTTTTATGTAATTTGGGTTCTTGACAGTTTTACCAAGCTATATCATTTAAAAGCCTGTATCTAGAGAGGGAGACAAAGTGGCGGCAGAGTGGACGGACTTGTCCTGGGCCTTGTCCCAGAGCAAGTGGAGGGAGCGGCTGAGACAAGTGGAGGCCAGCCCGAGTTGGCAAGGGAGGTGCAGCTGGTGGGACGGTTTGCAGCTGGGAAGGGCAGAGATCCCCCTGATAAAGGTAAAATCAAAGATCTAGGCAGTAGAATCTGCCAGACCTCTGTGCCCAGAAGGTCAGGGAGAAACAACACAGCACCAATCCCTGTCCCTGAGGACAGGCAAAGTGTCTAACTGAAAAAAAAAAATAGGGTCCATGGGACTGCAGGAGGTAGGGGATTTTAGACCTTGGGGTCTGGATTTGGGATCTGAGCTCAAAGGCAGACCTGAAGATTTGCCGGACCACGCAGTGCTGGCAAGAGAGGAACTTGCAGAGAAGTGGTCTCTCCTCTCCCTGGGGCCTGTGCCTTTCTCCACTGAACCTAGTTCGTAGGACCTTTCAGATACAGACACCTGTTGCTGAGGTGCAGAAGAAGGGGTGGAGTTGTGGAATCTGGGGAGAGAAGGCAGCGGACAGTCCAGGAGAGGTGGAAGCGAGTCTGGTGCTGAGTCATATCTAAGCCCGGGTCGCCATTTTCGCCTGAGAGATAGCCCCTCCCTCCAGTCTCCAGGCAACCAATATAGCCACACCCAGATCCCACCCTGAATAACACCATGGAATCTGAATACTCCATGAGGCCATAGGATCTGCCCTAAAGAGAAATCTTTAGAAGCTAGGCACCTCAATTACACGGCTACACTGCGAGGGCCCTTCAGAGTCCTTCAGTGTGCCTCGCTGGCAAACTTACCATGGGTCCTCCTGTGAGCCGCCACTGGGAGTAAGTGCCTATCCACCACAGGTGCAGCAGCAAAAGCTGAGTCTTCCCACCCCATAACAACAGAACTCTGTGCATCACAGTCACACCTTTCCAGAGTGCAGGCTCCCTGAGCCACATCACCCTGACAGACAGTTCCTTGGTCCACTGTGAGTCCCCACTGGGCACGTGCAATTTCAATTAAGGGTGCAAGATAGCAAAAATTGGGATACTCCCCTCCACGGCTGCTGACTTCGAGACACCGCAGTTGTGCCTCTCAAGCTCGCAGGTCTACATCAAGAGAATGCAAATAGCTCAAGTAGGGAGCTACACTAGATTACCAAGCCCAGGAGAACTGAGAGATTACACCAGTAGCACCATCACCAAAAGAACCTGGGTAGCAAAGCAATTGGATCTACAATTAAAACATTACAGGAAAACATGGGGAGACAAAAGCGCAACTCCCAAAGGAAAGAAAAAGAGGACTCACCAGAAAGGGAGTTAAATGAAATTGAGGCTAGCAGCTTAAAAGAGAAAGAATTCAGAGTAATGGTTATAAGGATGTTTAAACAGATGGATGACAAATACACACAACTCAATGACAAATACACACAACTCAATGAGAATTATAAGGAGCTGAATGAGAATGTCACCAACATGAAAAGAAACCAAGAGGAGATGAAGAATGACATGGCTGCAATAAAGAGCACAATGGAAGGCCTAAACAGTAGACTAGAAGAGGCTGAGGATTGCATCAGCGAATTAGAAGACAAGGTAGGAAAAAACACACAAACACAGCAGCAACTGGAAAGAAGACTTAAAAAGCAAGAGGAGAGCCTAAGGGAGCTTTGGGACAACACAAAACGAAACAATATTAGAATAATAGGGATACCAGAAGGAGAGGAAGAAAAGCAAGGAATAAAAAACCTGTTTGAAGAAATAATGACAGAAAACTTCCCTGATATTGGCAAGAAAAAATCTATGCAAGTCCAAGAAGTACATAGAGTCCCAAACAAGTTGAACCCCAAAAGACCGACACCAAGACACATCATAATTAAATTGGCAAACACTAACGACAAAATAAGAATCTTAAAGGCTGCCAGAGAGAGACATAAAGTTACGTACAAGGGATCTCCTATTAGAATATCAACTGATTTCTCAACAGAAACACACCAGGCCAGAAGGGAATGGAATCAAATATACAAAGTGATGCAAAAGAAGGGTCTGAATCCAAGAATAATATACCCAGCAAGGCTATCATTCAAAATAGAAGGTGGAATCAGAAGCTTCATAGACAAAAAAAGGCTAAGAGAGTTTATCACTACCAAGCCATCAATGCAAGAAATGCTAAAGGGACTGCTGTAAAAAGAAGAAAGAGAAAGGCAAAAAGAAACACAAACACTAAGGAAAAATATGACAACAAACATGTTCTTGTCAATAATAACATTAAACGTAAATGGATTAAATGCACCAATCAAAAAACATAGGGTAGCTGAATGGATAAGAAAACATGACCCATATATTTGCTCTCTACAAGAGACCCACCTCAGAGCAAAGGATTCGCACAGACTGAGAGTGAAGGGATGGAAAAACATTTTTCAGGCAAATGGAAATGAGAAAAGAGCTGGGGTTGCGATACTCATATCTGATAAAATAAACCTCAAAGTAAAGGCCATAACAAGAGATAAGGAAGGCCACTACATAATACTAAATGGAGCAATTCATCAAGAAGATATAACTATGGTAAATATATATACACCCAATGCAGGAGCACACAAATACATAAAAAAACTCCTGGAAGATATCAAGGGAGAGATCGACAACAATACAATCATAGTAGGAGACTTTAATACACCACTGACATCACTGGATAAATCATCTAGACAAAAAATCAGCAAGCAAATAAACAGCAATTCTAAATGATGTACTAGATCAAATGGACCTAATTGACATCTTCAGAGCATTTCACCCCATAGACACGCAATATATGTTCTTCTCAAGTGCATATGGGACATTTTCAAAAATAGACCACATATTGGGTCACAAGCAAAGTTTCCCCAAATTCAAAAAGATTGAAATCATATCAAGCATTTTCTCAGACCACAATGGCATAATATTAGAAATAAACTATAATAAAAACATTCCAAAAAATTCAAACACTGGGAAGCTGAATAGCATGCTATTAAACAACGATTGGGTGATCAACGAGATCAAAGAAGAAATTAAAAACATCCTGGAGTCTAATGACAATTAAAAATACAACAATGCAAATGCTATGGGACACAATGAAAGCGGTCCTGAGAGGGATGTTTATAGCTCTACAGGCCTACCTCAAAAAACAATAAAAAATGCTAATAAATCATCTAACTCAACAACTCAAAGAAGTGGAAAGAGAGCAACAAGAAAAGCCCACAGTGAGCAGAAGGAAGGACATAATAAAGATCAGGGCAGACATGAATCACGTAGAGACCAAAAAATCAATACAAAAGATCAACAAAACAAAGAGCTGTTTCTTCGAAAGGATAAACAAGATTGATGAACCTCTAGCCAGGCTCACCAAGAAGCAAAGAGAGAGGACCCAAATAAACAAAATCAGAAATGAAAGAGGTGAAATAACAACAGACCCCACAGAAATACAAAGGATGGTTAAAAAATACTATGAACAACTCTATTCTAACAAACTACACAGCCTGGAGGAAATGGACACATTCCTAGTAAAATACAATCTACCAAAACTCACTCAGGAAGATTCTAAAAATCTCAATAGGCTGATAACTACGGAAAAATTGAAGCAGTCATCAAAAAGCTTCCAGCAAACAAAAGCCTGGGGCCAGACGGCTTCACAGGGGAGTTTTACCAAACATTCAAGGAAGAACTAAAACCTATCCTCCTCAGACTATTCCAGAAAATTCAAGAGGAAGGAACACTTCCAAGCTCCTTCTATGAAGCCAGCATCACCCTAATACCAAAACCAGATAAAGATAACACAATGAAAGAGAATTACAGGCCAATATCCCTCATGAACATAGATGCCAAATCCTCAACAAAATTCTAGCAAATCAAATCCAGCAGTACATCAGAAAGATCATACACCATGATCAAGTAGGATTTATCCCGGGGATGCAAGGATGGTACAATATTCGCAAATCAATAAACGTAATACATCACATAAACAAACTGAGAGATAAAAACCACATAGTCACATCAATTGATGCAGAAAAAGCATTTGACAAAATCCAACACCCTTACTTGCTAAAAACTCTCTACAAGGTGGGAATAGAAGGATCATACCTCAACATAATAAAAGCCATATATGACAAACCCACAGCTAACATCATACTCAATGGGCAAAAACTAAAACCATTTCCCCTAAGAACAGGAACAAGACAGGGATGCCCAATCTCACCACTCCTGTACAATATAGTACTGGAAGTACTAGCCATTGTGATCAGACAAGAAGAAGAAATAAAAGGCATCCAAATTGGAAAAGAAGAAGTAAAACTGTCCTTATTCGCAGATGACATGATACTGTATATAGAAAACCCTAAAGACTCCATAAAAAAATTACTAGACTTAATTAATGAATTCGGCAATGTAGCAGGATACAAAATTAACGCCAAGAAATCTATGACATTCCTATACACCAATAATGAACTTACAGAAAAAGAGACTAAAAAAGCAATCCCATTTACCATTGCACCAAAAAAATTAAGATACCTACGAATAAAATTAAATAAGGAGGTAAAAGACCTATACGTGGAAAACTACAGGACACTGAAAAAAGAGATAGAGGAAGACATAAACAGATGGAAGAACATACCATGTTCATGGATTGGTAGAATCAACATCATCAAAATGTCCATACTACCCAAAGCAATCTATAAATTCAATGCACTTCCCATTAAAATACCAATGACATATTTCACAGACCTAGAACGAACTTTCCAAAAATTTATCTGGAATAAAAAAGACCCTGAATAACTGCAGCAATCCTGAGAAAGAAGAATAAAGTAGGTGGGATCTCAATACCAGATATCAAGCTGTATTACAAAGCCACTGTTCTTAAAACAGCCTGGTACTGGCACAAGAACAGACATATAGATCAATGGAATAGAATAGAGAACCCAGAAATTGACCCAAACACTATGCTCAATTAATGTTTGACAAAGGAGGCATGAACGTACAATGGAGTCAAGACAGTCTCTTCAACAAATGGTGTTGGGAAAATTGGAAAGATACATGAAAGAAAATGCAGCTAGATCACCAACTTACACCATACACCAAAATAAACTCAAAATGGATAAAGGACTTAAACATAAGACGGGAAAGCATAAAAATATTAGAGGAATCCACAGGCAGAAAAATCTCAGACATATGCTGAAGGAACTTCTTCACTGATACTGCCCCTAGGGCAATGGAAACTAAAGAGAAAATAAACAAATGGGACTACATCAAAATAAAAAGCTTTTGCACCTCAAAGGAAACCATCAATATAACAACAAGAAAGCCCACTGCATGGGAGAACATATTTGCCAATGATATCAATGATAAGGGTTTAATCTCCAACATTTACAGGGAACTCATGCAGCTTAACAAAAAAAGATAAACAACCCAATCAAAAAAAAAATGGGCAACTGATCTAAATAGAATCTTTTGGAAAGAAGACAGAAGGAAGGCCAAGAGACATATGAAAACCTGCTCAAAGTCACTAATCATCAGAGAGATGCAAATCCAAACGACAATGGGGTACCATCTCACACCTGTCAGAATGGCTATTATCAACAAATCAACACATGACAAGTGCTAGCGAGGATGTGGAGAAAAAGGAACCCTCGTGCACTTCTGGTGGGAATGCAGACTGGTGCAGCCACTGTGGAGAACAGTATGGAGTTTCCTCAAAAAACTAAAAATGGAACTCCCATTTGACTCAGTGATCCCACTTCTAGGAATATATCCCAAGAAAGTAGAAACACGAATCAGAGAGGAAATATGCACCCCTATGTTCATAGCAGCACAATTCACCATAGCTAAGATTTGGAAACAGCCTAAATGCCCATCAGCAGATGAGTGGATTAAAAAACTGTGGTATATCTACACAATGGAATACTATGCTGCAGTAACAAGAAGGATTTCCTACCATTTGCAACAACATGGATGGAGATGGAGAGTATTATGTTAATTGAAATAAGCCAGGCAGAGAAAGATAAATATCACATGATCTCACTCATTTGTGGAATATAATGAATGGCATAGACTGATGAACAAGAACAGATCCAGAGACTGAGAAACGTCGAACAGCACGTCATACCTCAGTTACAAAAAGAAATTGACAGCCAGTTTGAAATTGAATTGCCATGGCCTAGAGCAAAGAATATCCTTACATGATATTATTCTACAATGTCATTATAATTTTAGATATTTTACAACAGCATATTGTACAATTATCCCAAACAAATTACAAACTAATTCTTTGAATGTTTGGCAGTAATTTTTAAAAAAAAGGACATGAAAGGATTTAATCCCTTTCAGAAGGAATTAAGGCTCTGGGAAGGCACTTGAGCATTCTATATTGGCCCCTCTTGCCTTTTGTGCCAAGAGGGACCCTCTTTTCACAATCCAATTGCCCTCAGCTGTTGCCTGAGCTTTCTGTTCATGCTGAGCTTGAAGCCTCGTGGTGGCTGGTACCATGGATCTGTCTCTCGCCCAGTGGGGTGAGCTGGGCCCTCCCTGGAGAAGAAACCTGAATTCCCCGAGATATGTGATCAGTGCTGGGGCCCCGCCAGCAGGCCAGGGGATCCCAAGGCAGATGCTGGGCGTGGAGGCCACGGGGGCATAGGCTATCAAGGAGACAGAACTGAACCTCATATCACCCTGCTTGGCCCCGGAGGATGACTGGTTAGCCAGAGACGGGTAAGATTCCTCAGGGAAGGAACAACCTAAGACAGGCACAGTTGCAGAGGGGCCATCAGGAGAGAACTTGGGGATCAACAGAGGTGGGGCACAGACCCTCACCCCCCCAACCTTGCAGAGGCCTGAACCCTCACCCCATCTGAGGGAGGTCTCCTGCCCCCATGGCTGCTTTGCTTCCCACGCCCAGCTCAGATCGGGACACAGGCGACAGGCAGTGACTTGGCCCAGCTCAGATTGGGAACCAGGTAACAGACAGAGACTTGGCCGACAACAGCTGCCCTATATATGAATCCAGCCTAGCACCAGGAATGCTCAGGGCCTACTCACGAATGCAAATAATCCTTTCCACTAATTTTTACAGGGTAAACTAAGATTGTTGGTAGAGTATTAAATTTGACAGTAAAATAATAATCAAGTTTTCAGATTAATTTAAATAGGCTAATTGAAATAAGTGAATATTCAAGAAAATTTAATTGTACTGGACTAAAAGCTGTTCCTAAAGTGGTAACTAAAATTTCTATTGGTAGTTCATCTCATGGTGAAATTCCTGAACATGCAATGAAACTAAAGCAGCCATATTTTTGTGCAAAAAATTAAAATTTAAAGTTATCAAGACTGCATTATAAAATTTACAAAAGCCTCCATTAATCAAAAAGGGGGGATAGTAGGGTAATATCATGTAAGGAAAAATATCCGATAAGTAAATTATATCTAGAAAATTTTTACTTTACAAAATTAATTTTCATTTGTAATGCTAACAGCAAGACACCCCTGAAAAGCACACATGGTGTCTAAATAAGACAAAGGAAAATCGTTTGGGCAAAAATAAAAAGGATCCCAAATCAATTATATAGAAAAGATTCCTTTATTAACTTTTGGTCGAGAATATGTTTGTTTATTTTCAGAAAACAACTCCAAGACCATGTGGATTCCTGCATCAGAGAGGAATTGACAGGTCTGCTCCAACCACGAAGACAAGAGGAGAAACAGTCCAGAGATGGACGACGCTGACGACGCCTTGCCATGCTAGCAGTCAGCAGCTGTGCGATGCAGCAGGTTGCCTAGGACCAAACCAGAGAGGGTTGGACCTGCATTGCCACCATGTGCCCACCATCCAGATATCATTGCTGACATGTACACGTAAGGAACTGTTTGACATTGAAACGGGGACTCAGAACTGTAGGACATTGAAATTGGGACTCAAATATTTTTTTGTTATTATGTTTATTTCTAGTCTGCAGAGGCAAGATTTTTTAAAGGAAAGAAATGGGGAAAAAATAGATACAGAGGCAAAGAAGCATTGAACAGACTGTCAAACTACAGCGGGAAGGCAGGGGACGTTGGGATGGGGCCGGGGGCTGTAAGAGATCAACTGAAGGACTTGTACGCATGCATATAAGCATAACCAATGGATACAAGACACTTGGGGGGGGGGGCAGGTAAAGGCATTTACTGGGGAGTAGGGGAGGCCATGGGGAGGTCAATGGGGGGAAAAAAGGAGACATATGTACTACTATTTGTAATACTTAAAACAATTAAAAATTATAATTAAAAAATAAAAAATAAAAAATAAAAAAATAATAAAAAAATAAAATAAAAATGACAAAAAAATAAATAAATAAAAGCCTGTATCTATTAATCCCCAATGTATGGAAATGAAGGAGGAAATAGTTTCCCTATTTTAAAAAACGATCTACTTTTTTAAACAAACACTTTTCCCACGAGTTGTGTTTTTTTTTCTTTCTGATATATAACTTATCTTTAAAACGTTAGGCCAGATATTGGCCTTCATGAAACATGGTGATTTTACAGGCGATTTTTTGTTTATATAATATATCTGTGATTTCAGGCTTTAGAAGATTGACAAAAAGTGGAAAAGACATTGGGAATGTCAACATCAGAAGCTAATACTATATGTACTGTCTAGGAGTCTGTGTCTTATATTTTGCAATAGCTTTAGCTGAAGCATACCTTATAGCATACCTTGCAATGTTTTAGTCTGAATTGCATTTAGAAGTCTCCTTATAGCAATTAAAGAAGAATATTAGAGTTTTATTTTATTTTTGTTTTAAAGCATCTTTCAAAGAACATTTATCTGTATCAAAGTTCCCCCAAAGTGGCAACTATAATTTCAAATTTTCCATGTTGAAATTGTGCCTGTTTGAAAGATATGCACAGGAGTTATCATTGTAGTGAGGGGAGAAAAGGAAGCAGGTGTTTGGCCTGAAGGAGGTGGAATTTTAGGTGGAAAAGACCCCATGAGAACTACATCATGTCCATATATGTAAATAACACTTGTATGATACGTATCACCAGAGCTTAGTCAATAACCAGTAGTCCCTGATCAAGGGTTGGAATAACCTTCCTGATTCTGGGCAGGTAAAACTAAATACTAAGGGGGATAGAAGATGGCAACTGGCAAGAAGGCAGGGAGGGAGAATGTGTGAGAAAGTGAGGGAGTAATAGAGGAGTGTGTGGTGTGTGTGTGTGTGTGTGTGTGTGTGTGTGTGTGTGTGAGAGAGAGAGAGAGAGAGAGAGAGAGCTAAGGACAGTTAGATCCTCTAGATCTCCCGGGGGGCTGCCAGACCAAGCAGTGTTGAATTGCAAAACCCACTGCCACTGTAGACACTCTAGGGCAGCTAGCGCAGGCACACAAACCACGCCACCTTAGAGAGCAGGACTGCTTGTGACTAGGACTCTAGCTTCACCACCACCCAGTCTGGTCTCAGACGTACTCTGGGACCCTACAACCACTCGGGACAAAGACCTGCAGACCCACGGACACCAAGACTCCAGACATTCTGGCTGCAGATACTGTGAGTCACGGAGCCCATCCCCCTCCCCGCTATCCCACTGCAGTGACCTGCCAGACCAGCTCTGCTCAAGCAGGTTTCCTGCTGGTACATGGCGACTGTGCGACTTAACTTTTACACGCACATGGGAGTCTGTTTTCCATGGTGCAGGATTGGGCCTCCCAACCACACAGGGAGGCTGTGCAACTTGTCCCCCCAAGCAGACCTGGGACCATGATTCTCCATGCCAGAGGCAGCACTGAGCACCAGTGACTTGACTCTTGGCATGCACACCTGGGGACACTGTTTCTTATCCTGAGTGCATGGGATCCCTGATTCTCAGTGCATGCACACTGAGCACCTGTGACTGCAATTCTGGGCACATGCACACACAAGGTCCCTGATTCAGGGCACAAGGCCGCACCAAGTGACAGAGACTCTGAAACTTGATTCTTGGCACGTGCACACGGAGTCTCTGACTCCTGGAATGTGCTAGGAGACTCTGATCTTTGGTGTATGTCTGCAGGGACTATTTTCAGTGTGGCACATGCAAGGTCCTTGATTCTAGGTGTGTGCACGAGACCACACTGAGTGCTGGTGACTCTGATTCTCAGTGTGTGTGGCCCCCACCGAACCACGGCAGCCACACGTCTCGGTGCCAGAGCTCTTCAGTGACATTTAGGTGGCGCAATGCTCCCACTGTACATGGCGCAGGGCCTCCACAACTCGGTGTTTGGACCTTCTGGTGATAGTTAGAATGGGAAGACAGTGAAACAATCCCCAGAGTAAAGAAAAAGAGGAATCGCCTAGAAATGAAATAAGTGAAACTGAGGCTTGCAATATGACAGAAACAGGATGCAGAGTAATGGCCATACAGTTCATAAACCCAATGGACGATAAAATTAACAACCTATGCAAAAATTAAGAAAAAAACCAAAGTGATATAGGTACAATCCCGGAAGACCTGCAGGATCTAACTGTCCCTAGCTCTCTCTCTCACACACAGCAAACACTTTGGAAGGTTTCAACAGTAGACTAGAAGAAGCGGAGGACTGGATTAGGGAGTTAGAAAATAAGGTAGAGAAACAAGCCCGATCAGAACACCAACTAGAGAAAAAAAAATAAAAAGTAGGATGAGAGCCTAAGGGAGCTTTGGAATAACATGAAACAAAGTAACATACAATAGGGGTGCCAGAAGGACAAGAAGAGCAGCAAGGATTAGAGAATCTATTTTAAGAAGTAATGACAGAAAACTTCCATGATATGGGGAAGAAAAAAGTTGCACAAGTACAGAGAGTTCCAAGCAAGATTAAACCCAAAAGACCAACACCAAGACACACATCATAATTACAATGACAAAGAGAGAAGCTTAGAGGCTGCAAGAGAGAGACAGAGAGTTCCCTACAAAGGATCCCCCATCAGATTACCAAATGATTTCTCAATAGAAACACACCAAGCTAGAAGGGAATGGAATGAAGTATACAAAGTGATGCAAAGGAAAGGACTGAACCCAAGAATGCTTTATCTAGAAAGAATATCAATCAAAATTGAAGGGGAAATAAGGAGCTTTGCAAACAAAAAAAAGCTAAGGGAGTTATCACTACCAAACCAGCAATGCAAGAAATGCCAAAGGGAATGCTGTAAAATGAAGAAATAGAAAGGGAGGAAGGAACACAGGCATAAAGCACAGAAATGGCTACAAACAGGTAACTATAACATTAAATGTAAATGGATTAAATGCTCCAATAAAAAGATATCGAGTGACTGGGTAAGAAAACATGGCTCATATACACTGAGTGGCCAGATTATTATGATCTCTGAATGCATAATAATCTGGCCACTCAGTGTATATCCTATATAATAAAAGGCTAATATGCAAATTGTCCCCTTTACCAGGAGTTCGACCAGCAGGCAGGCCGGCCAACCGCCCACCCATGTCCCTTCCCCCTGACCAGGCTGGCCGGACCCCACCCATGCACGAATTCATACACCAGGCTTCTAATATATATATATATATATATATATATATATATATATATATATATATATGCACACACATATTGAGGGGCCAGATTATTATGCATTCAGAGATCATAATAATCTGGCCACTCAGTGCATATGCTGCCCACAAGAGACCCACCTGAGAACAAGGGACTCACACAGACTGAAAGTGAAGGGATGGAAAAATATCTATCAGGCAAATGGAAATAAAAAACGAGCTGGGGCCCTGACTGGTTTGGCTAAGTGGATAGAGCATCGGCCTGCGGACTGAAGGGTCCCAGGTTCGATTCTGGTCAAGGGCATGTACCTTGGTTGCAGGCATATCCCCAGTGGGAGGTGTGCAGGAGGCAGCTGATCGATGTTTCTCTCTCATCGATGTTTCTAACTCTCTGTCTCTCTCCCTTCCTCTCTGTAAAGAATCAATAAAATATATTAAAAAAAAAGCTGGGGTGGCAATACTTATATCTGAAAAAATAGATCTAAAAGTGAAGACCATAACAAAATACAAGGAAGGCCACTTCATAATTCTAAAGTGGTCGGTACAAAAAGAGGATATAACATATATGGACCCAATGCAAGAGCACCCAAATACATAAAAAAAAATTCTGGAATATATCAAGGGAGAGACTGACAGCAATACAATCATAGTAGGAGACGTTAATGCCCCATTAACATCACTGCATAAATCCTCTAGACCAGTGGTCGGCAAACTCATTAGTCAACAGAGTGGCAAACCGCAGCTCGCGAGCCACTGTTTGCTGACCACTGCTCTAGACAAAAATAAAATAAAATAGCAAAGAAACAGCAATCCTAAATGACTCACTAGATCAGGTGGACTTAATCAACATCTTTAGAACATTCCACCCCAAAACTACAGAATGCACATTCTTCTCAAGCACACATGGGACATTTTCAAAGATAGACCACATATTGGGACTCAGGCAAAGTCTCTCCAAATTCAAGAGGATTGAAATCATATTAAGCATCTTCTCAGATCATAATGGCATAAAATTAGAAATCAACTACAGTAAAAACAATCACAAAAATACAAATGCTTGGAGGGTGAATAGCATAATATTAAACAATGAGTGGGTTACTAAAGAGATCAAAGAAGAAATAAAAAACATCCTGGAAACAAATAACAATGAAAACACAACAATCCAAAATCTATGGGACATAGTTAAAGCAGTCCTGAGAGGGAAGTTCATAGCATTACAGGCCTACTTAAAAAAAAAAATACTGGTAATAAACCATCTAAAACTTATACTTGAAGAATTAGAGAGAGAGCAAGAAGTAAAGCTCAGTGTGAGCAGAAGGAAGGATCAGAGCAGAAATAAATGGCATAGAGACCAAAAATAAAAGACAAAACAAACAAAAAAACAATACAAAAGTTCAATGAAACCAAGAGCTGGTTCTTTGAGAGGATAAACAAGATTGATGAATCTCTAGCCAGGCTCCTCAAGAAGCAAAAAGAGAGGACCCAAATAAACAAAATCAGAAACAAAAGAGGCGAAATAACAACAGACCCCACAGAAATATGAAGAATCATAAAAAAAAATACTATGAACAATTCTATTCCAAATAACTGGTCAACCTAGAAGAAATGGACATTCCTAAAAAAATACGACCTTCCAAAACTCAACCAGGAGGAATAAAAAAATCTGAATATTCCGATATCTATGGAGGAAGTTGAAGTAGTAAAAAACAAAACAAAACAAAACAAACAAACAAACAAAAACTTCCAACAAACAAAAGCCCTGGACCAGACAGCTTCACAGTGGAGTTATATCAAACATTCAAAGAAGCAATAAAACCTATATTCCTCAGATTATTCCAAAAAATTCAAGAGTAAGGCACACTTCCAAGCTCTTTCTACGAAGCCAATATTACCCTAATTCCAAAACCAGATAAAGACAATACAATGAAAGATAATTACAGGCCAATATCCTGCATGAATATAGATGCCAAAATCCTCAACAAAATTCTAGCAAATCGAGTCCAGCAATACCTTAGAACGACAATACCCTATGACCAAGTGAGATTTATTCTGTGGATGCAAGGATGGTACAATATTTGCAAAACATAAACGTGATCCACCAAATAAATGAACTGAAAGATAAAAACCATATAATCATATCCATTGATGCAGAAAAAAGCATTTGAAAAAATCCAACACCCTTTCTTTATAAGAACTATCAGCAAGGTGGGAATAGAAGGAACATATCTCAACATAATAAAAGCCATGTATGAAAAACCCACAGGCAACATCATACCTAATGGGTAAAAACTAAAACCATTTTCCCTAAGAATAGGAACAAGACAGCGATGCCCACTCTCATCACTCCTGTTTGACATAGTACTGGAAGTACTAGCCATTGAGATCAGACAAGGAGAAGAAATAAAAGGCATCTAAATTGGAAAAGAAAAAGTGAAACTGTCCTTATTCGCAGATGACATGATACTATATATTGAAAACCCTAAAGACTCCATCAGAAAACTGCTATACCTAATAAATGAATTTGGCAATGTAGCAGGATACAAAATTAACACTCAGAAGTCTATGGCTTTTCTATACACCAATAATAAACTCACAGAAAGAAAACCTAAAAAAGCAATCCCATTTACCATTGCAACAAAAAATTAAGATACCTAGGAATAAATTTAACTAAAGAGATAAAGGACCTGTACTAAAAAATTTCAGGGTCCTGAAAAAAGAGATAGAAAAATACATGAACAAATGGAAGAATATACCATGTTCATGAATTGGTAGAATCAACATCATTAAAATATCCATACTACCCAATCTATAAATTCAATGCAATCCCCATTAAAATACCAATGGCATATTTCAAAGACCTAGAACAAACTCTCCAAAAATTCATCTGGAATAAAAAATAAAGACCTCGAATAGCTGCAGCAATCTCGAGAAAGAACAATGTGGGAGGGATCACAATACCAGATATCAAGCTATACCACAAAGCCACTGTTCTCAAAACTGCCTGGTACTGGTACAAGAACAGACATATAGACCAGTGGAACAAAACAGAGAACCCAGAAATTGACCCAAGCCATTATGCTCAATTAAAATTTGACAAAGGAGGCAAGAGCATACAATGGAGTGAAGACAGTCTCTTCAATAAATGGTGCTGGGAAATTTGGTCAGATAGATGCAAAAAAAATGAAACTAGATCACCAACTTACACCATCCACAAAAACAAAATCAAACTGGCTAAAGGACTTAAATGTAAGATGGGAAGCCATAAAAATCCTACAAGACGCCATAGGCAGCAAAATAGCAGACATATGTCATAGCAATTTCTTCACTGATACTGCTCCTAGGGCAATGGAAACAAAAGAGAAAATAAACAAATGGGACTACATCAAAATAAAAAGCTTTTGCATAGAAAAAGAAACCATCAACAAAACAACAAGAAAGCCCACTGTATGGGAGAACATATTTGCCAATGTTATCACCAATAAGGGCTTAATCTCCAACATCTACAGGGAACTTATACAACTTAATAAAAGGAAGATAAATGATCCAATAAAAAGTGGGCAATGGACCTAAATAGAATCTTTTTGAAAGAAGACAGAAGGAAGGCCAAGAGGCATATGAAAACATCCTCAAAGTCACTAATCATCCGAGAGATGCAAATCAAAACGACAATGAGGTACCATCTCACACCTGTCAGAATGGCTATCATCAACAAATAACAAACGACAAGTGCTGGCAAGGATATGGAGCAAAAGGAACCCTTGTGCACTGCTTGTGGGAATGCAGATTGGTGCAGCCACTGTGGAGAACAGTATGGAGTTTCCTCAAAAAACTAAAAATGGAACTCCCATTTGACCCAGTGATCCCACTTCTAGGAATATATCCCAAGAAACTAGAAAGACCAATTAGAAAAGACATATGAACCCCTATGTTCATAGCAGCACAATTTACAATAGCTAAGATTTGGAAACAGCCTAAGTGCCCATCAGCAGATGAGTGGATTAAAAAAGTGTGGTACATTTACCCAATGGAATACTACGCTGCGGTAAAAATGAAAGAGTTCTTACCATTTTCAACAGCATGGATGGAACTGGAGAGCATTATGCTAAGTGAAATAAGCCAGGCAGAGAAAGATAAATATCACATGATCTCACTCATTTATGGAATATAATGAACAACATAAACTGATAAACAAAAATAGATCCAGAGACAGAGAAACATCGATCAGACCATTAAACCTCAGAGGGAAGGTAGGGGATGGTGGCGGTAAGGGGGAGAGACCAACCAAAGGACTTGTATGTATGCATATAGGCCTAACCAATGGACGCAGTCAACAGGTGGGTGAGGGCATGAGCGGGTGATGGAGGGGTAATGGGGGAATAAGGACACATATGTAACACTGTAATCAATAAAGAAATTAAAATAATATTAATAATAATAATAATAATAATAATAATAATAATACATCACTGGTACATCTACACAATGGAATACTACACTGCTATAAAAAAGGAGAAACTTTTACCATTTGCAACAGCATGGATGGAACTGCAGAGCATTATGCTAAGCGAAATAAGCCAGTCTGACAAAGATAAATATCACATGATCTCACTCATATGTGGGATATAATGATCAACAAACTGATAAGCAAAGTGAGACAAGGTGGCACTGAGCAGACCGTCCAACCTCGGGAGAAGGTAGGGGAGGGAGGATTAGAGATCAACCAAAGGACTTGTATGTATGCATCTTAGCATTGTTGTATTGTCAATCATTGAATGAGATACAAGACACCTTAATGAGCCAATTAATTAGGAGTCATTTATTGTGCACGGCCCAGAGGGAGGTGTCTTTTTCCAAATCTCTGAGCCCCAACATAGAGGAAGTGTCTAGCATTTATACCTTTTGAGCTTCTTTGTTTGCGGGTTTCACAAAGACCTCTGTGTAGGTTATTGTTACAGACAGTTGTAACCTTGAATACATAATGAGTTAGTACTTGGAATTGTTATCACTATTAGTCTATTTTAGTCTATTACATTAGATGACTAGCTTTCAAGTTCAGACAGTTAAGTTTATCTTTTTCTATTATTTGAACTGAAGAACAAAGTCATTTTACAGAATATCAGACTGTCTTAAAGTGACAGAGTTTATAATGACAGAGTTTACAGGACTAGGAACTATCTAAAAATAGCAGAGTGTTTCAAACAGTTGTTTTTTTATACAAGATGGAGGTTACTATGCTTCATTCCCCACCTATTTTATGTAAATCAGTAAAATCATTGACTCTTAGGGGTTGTTAACATTGTTAACCTACTCAGCTTTGAGGTTTCCTTTACTAAGTCCTATAGAGAGAATTAATAATACCGCGCATATGAAAGTTTTATCTTTAGAGAATCCTTCTGCCTGTGCTGTCTTAAGCCACATTGGGATCCCGTCGACCTTGACTGCCATGGGGGTGGTCAGGATGATGGTATGTGGTCCCCTCTAGGTAGGAGTCAGTCCTTGGGTGGTAAATTTCTTTACCCAAACAGAGTCACCAGGGTTAAAGGGATGGGCCGCATCAGAAGTTGGCACAGGCAGAGCGTCTTCAACATGCTTCTGGATTGTTTTCTGGGAAGACTGTAAAGCCTGTAAGAACTTGAGTAAAGATTGGTTATGGATGTCAGCTTTTCTAGATTGGGTTTTCATGTAAGCTGGTGAGGTGGGTAGGTCAGGGTCTGGAAGAGTCACTAGAATCTGTAGAAGCCCCACTGGTTTTAGGGCAGCCTCCTGGGCTGCTTTATCTGCAGCCTAGTTTCCTCTTGCTTTGGGGAGTCCCCTTGTCTTACACACGTAGAGGTGGAAAGACTTAGTTACATCTGGTAGTGCTAGTTGGCCCATAGTCCTTGCTCTGCTCTTGTCTGTCTAACTGCCTACTATATATTATCTCAAGGATCCTGGCTCTGAATTCTTTCAAGGAAAATGGACTTCAGTGGGGTCCTCTGACTACTTCCATGCTAAAGTGGGATGGAGTTTTCTTTCAGAGCCAAGAGATCCTTGCTGTCTGTCAGAGGGACGATGAGGCCTGCGCACAGAAGGAGGTGGGCTTGTGACCTGGTGAAGACAAACTGCCTTATAAAATTTAGTATTATTGAGCAATTAGAACAGCAAGAGTTATAACAAATGGTCTGGTGGAAGGGAAAGAAAACATTTCAGTTTTAATAACCTCTATTAAAATAGAATTTTTCTCCTCAAAATTACCTCTATGTTTATCAAAAGAGCCAAATCAAGACCAATTTATCTATTCTATTCAACTTGGCCTGATTGTTTGCATAAACACAACAAGAATGATAACTGACTACCTTTGCTGGAATTTCATGATTGAATCTTAGTGTGCCCCATAGGGCCAGGAATCCAAGCTATCCAGCTGCCATCAGGCCTGCATGAAGTATCTACTGAGTTAGGTGAATTCCTTATCTGCAGTGGCTCTACCCAGGCCTATGTCCTAGGCTTCAAGGCTTATCTCAGTAGCCCTCCTACTTGTTGTGGCCTAGAGTGTGTGGGGGTTCCACATGGATGCAGAGGCACCCTTATTGCTCCCCTTCTACTCTGACCAACCGCCAGCAATGGTAGGGCATGGGAATGACACTCCAGCGCCAGCTATTTTCAGGGCTACCAAACAGGATACCAGGCTTTTTCATGGCACTCTTATTGGCTTCAAGTCTTCAGAGTTCAGACAGGGCTTTTTAAAACATGATACTCCAGTCAAAGTTTTTGGTCAATAAAACCACTATTGGAAACCGGTCTTATTGAATTTATGCAAAGAAATGTATTTCCAGGATTTATTAAGCATTTCCAAATTTTGGATGAATTATATAAGGAGAAAAATATACTGACCTGCTTTAAGATCTTCTGATTTTCCTTGTCAGTCCTTTTTATGGATTCTTCAGAGTAATATTTTTCTAAATGTATTATAACAAAACAGTAACTGTCTTTAAATGGCAAGAAGAAATTAAAAATGTGTCTATATTCAAGTAGATAGTTACAGCTGTCCCTGTAGTAGGTTCCCCCTACTTGACTTGTCCTTAAACTATATATGGTTTCTGGGAGGGGTGACTCGCCCTCTCAGAACGGACTAAGGGAGCTTTATTTCTTCACAGGGTCTCACATGTCACAGGACCTTATGGTGTCTATAATTCCTGTAACAGAGGGTTAGTACTTACCACTTCACTACTTCCCTCTGTTCCAAACAGGCCTCCCCCAGTTCCCTAAAGTTGAGGTTTGTGCCACCCCTGACATGGGCATGGTCACACAGGCCAGCAAGGCAGTATACAGGCTGCCAACTGTCTCTCAATAGAGACCAAAACCTGATGGGTATTTTTCTTTGTCCATTTGGTTACCTGCCCTTTTGGCAACTGCATTCAAATCTGCAAGAGAATTAAGGATTGATATATTTACATAATGAAGTATAACATTAGCACTGCGGCCGCTTCTGACAGCTAAATCTTCTGTTACCAAACATGACACATGGTAGGGCTATACAAACATCTTAGGGAGGTGACTAAAGTGTATTTTTAACCTTCTTACACAAAGCAAAACTGTTCTTGTCTCTCTGGAGTCATGTCCATGAAGATGCAGGCATTATCTAAGTCTATTATACAGTTTTCTGCAGGCCACTGTCAGGGCTGTGTATGGTGGCCAGTTTTTCTTTCTAGCCACAAACACAGTCTGTCCAATTTCCCTAAAATGTATTCTGGCACAGGAGAAAGTTGTTTTGCTGTATAGAGGCAGCTTAACCCCTATACAATTGGGCTTGGACTTCTGCCTAGCAAATTGCAGTCTATAAGTTCAATATGCAGCCTTTGTTCCTTCTAACGTAACAGGGTCATGGCCAGTCCCTCAGTCAGACTCCTACTCTCTGAGAGAGTCTGAAAGTTCTAAGCTGATCTTAGCTCTTTTGTTTAGGGAGCATGACTTCCCTTCACCCTCTCCAGTTAACCCTGTTTGTCAGTTACAGGACTTTGCTATCCCTGTCTCTCATCACTGCTTGATTCCTAGTGGTGAGCCAAACACAGCTGGGGCTGCAGGGAGAGACGGTTTGCACATAGCAAAGCACTACTGTAGTGGTGGCTTGGGCTTCAGGCCCTTGCCTGCCCACTTGTCCTTTTTTCTGGCAGAGACTGTGGCCTTGATCTAGCACAACTCAGATAAGTGAGAAACCAAGGACGCCAGCAGAGTGGCTTGCAGGCAGCAAAAATCACCAAAACCATGTCTCCATGCTCTTCCTGCTGATGCCCCGCCCCCGCTCTGCATTAACCATTTACTAAGTAAGAACAGGGCATCTGCCCCCACCCCAAAACTGGGTGTCTTGGCTCACCGTTTAGTCTAAGGGGTTAAATCTTTCAGCTTCTCTGGGAGAGTTCAAGGCACTGGGAGGGGACATCAGCCCCTCCTCTTCCAGCAGCAACAGGTACAGAACCATTTCAGTACATTTGCAAATGGGAAACTTTACCAGCTTCATCCCTGGTTACTTTCACAGATCCCAGGGCCCATTGATTGTCTCCCTTTCCTATTGTGAGTTAGAGGAAGACAATTCCTATAGAAGGGGGTAATATAAACAGTGGGAGTTTTGAAGAAAACTATAGGCCGTTGCTGTAGTAGTCCTCCCTTCCAGAGGCTGGGGTCCAACCTGTGGATAAAAATGACTCTTAGTCAGCCTGTAAAGATAGTGGATGAGGATAAGGGTGCATAGGGAGATTTCTTGTGGATCAAAATCCTGGAAGGTCCCCTGAAGGAAATGGCTTTCAATCCAATCACAGATACCAACAGGGATGTAAGAAGGGGGGTGGAACCAAGCTATGTATTCTAGGAGGGCCCTAATAAATGACTGAAAATGGCAAGTTAAACAAAACACACAACCATGAAGACAACAGACCACACAAGACACACAACCAGGGTTAACGGGGTCCATAGACACTGTTTATAATAACACTAGTTGGATTCCCTTCTCTTTGATGTCCCACAATTTATTTTGCTAGGCTTGGAGCCAGAAACCTCCTACTTCAGTCTTAGTTCCGCCTTGGGTGGCTCGCACGGGACTATGATGTCACAGGCAGGGGCAGGGCCCTGTGAATCTCTCCACCCTGCGGAGCTGTAAGCCCTGCCCTTGAACATCTCTTCCAGCCAAAGGAGATAAAGGTGGGAGCTGTGAATAACAAGTTCTTCATTCTTTGAAATTTACTACTTTGTTGCAAATAGTTAACTTGGAAAGACTTCTCTCTTGCTTTTCTTACAAGCAATCTCAGAACCAGACAATCTTGGAACCTAGCTGGCTTTTGTTTTAGCCTTTCTTTTGCTACAACCTTCACAAATTTATACCTTTAAATTAACCTTAGAACTTCAAAATTTCAATTTAATACAGCAAATTCACAGCTCAGGGAAGAGCAACCGATAGACAGAAATTTTTATTAGCTAACTGGGCTGATTCCCTCTGTGATAGAGAACAAACATCTCTGAGAAAAATAATTCTCAGCAGCACTGCTTGAGACTTTTGCAGATTATCAAGGGTTCAGCCTTTAATAAACCAAATGTTTTAGCCAGACGAATCAACAGAAGTGCAGAATAAATCAAAGTAGCTTTCACTTTCACACAGACCAGTTAATGAGCAGATAATTACGCCAAGACAGAAAAAAACATTCCTACTCACACTATCTCAGTAGACTAGCCTGAATGGGATATGAGCAGATAATTGAAACAATGCCCAACTCCCCAAATGGGCATGGGGGCACTCCCGGCACCCACACCCCAAAATTCTCTACCAATGTCTCCGTGAGAACCTACTGTAGGAGTTAAGACTGCATCCAGTCACCCGTCTCGGTAACAAAGTGGCTAGTCCCAAAAAGCAGAGTGAACTCAAAATTCCTTAATCAAATTTGAATTCACTCACCTCCAGAGGGTTTTTCTGATGACTCCAAAAGAATGCAAAGGCATATTGGTGTCCCTTGTCTGGCTGTCACGACCACAGAGAAGCATCCCTGGGGCCCTGGAACTTCATCAGGTGGCACCTTCCCTAGAGACCCTCAGAGCCTGGCAGCAAGGCAGGGGAGGCCATCCATCCCAGGCGTCCGAGACTAGGTGTGGGTAGGCACCTGTCTCTTATCTCGCAGGGGCCTCCAAATGTTGTATTGTCAATCATTGAATGAGATACAAGATGCCTTAATGAGCCAATTAATTAGGAGTCATTTATTATGCACGGCCCAGAGGGAGGTGTCTTTTTCCAAATCTCTGAGCCCCGACATAGAGGAAGTGTCTAGCATTTATACCTTTTGAGCTTCTTTGTTTGTGGGTTTCACAAAGACCTCTGTGTAGGTTATTGTTACAGACAGTTGTAACCTTGAATACATAATGAGTTAGTACTTGGAATTGTTATCAGTATTAGTCTATTTTAGTCTATTACATCAGATGACTAGCTTTCAAGTTCAGACAGTTAAGTTTATCTTTTTCTATTATTTGAACTGAAGAACAAAGTCATTTTACAGAATATCAGACTGTCTTAAAGTGACAGAGTTTATAATGACAGAGTTTACAGGACTAGGGACTATCTAACAATAGCAGAGAGTTTCAAACAGCAGTTTTTTATACAAGATGGAGATTACTACACTGCAGCATGACCAATGGACTCAGACACTGGGGCAGTGGGGGCTTGCCCTCAGGGGTGGAAGTGGAGGGGGGTTAATCGGGGTAAAAAGGAGACATGTAATATTTTAAACAATAAAAAACCCCACACCATTAAAAAATATATATATCACCATCAAATGGGGTTCATTCCAGCACCACAAGGATGGTTCAACATATGCAAATCAAACAATTTAATATACCACATTAATCAAAGAAAAGATTAAAATCATATGATCTTTTCAATAGATCCAGAAAAATTATTTGATAAGATACAACATTCATTTATGATTAAAATGCTCAATAAAAGGAAAGTACCTCAGCATAATAAAGGTCATATATGATAAACCCTCAGATAATATATTCATTGGTGAAAAACTGAAAGCTTTTCCTCTATAATCAGGAACAAGACAAGGATGTCCACTCTCACTGCTTTTATTCAACACTAGAGGCCCAGTGCATTAACTCGTGCACTGGGGGGGTGTCCCTCAGCCCAACCTGCACCCTCTGCAATCTGAGACCCCTCGGGGGATGTCTGACTGCCTATGGGATCGGGCCTAAACAGGCAGTCAGACATCCCTTTCACAATCCAGGACTGCTGGCTCCCAACTGCTTGCCTGCCTGCCTGATTGCCCCTAACTGCTTCTGCCTGCCAGCCTGATCACTCCCTAACCACTCCCCTGCTGGCCTGATCGTCCCCAACTGCTCTCCCCTGACAACCCGGTCACCCCCAAATGCCCTCCCCTGCATATTCCCTCTTTATTAGATAGGGTTTTTTCTTTAACATATTGGACAGCCCTAATTGGTTTGGCTCAGTGAATGGAGCGTCAGTGTGCAGACTCAAGGGTCCCAGGTTCGATTCCGGTCAAGGGCATATACCTTGGTTTGGGGCACATACCCAGTGGGGAGTATGCAGGAGGGAGCTGATCGATGTTTCTCTCTCATAGATGTTTCTAGCTCTCTATCCATTTCCCTTCCTCTCTTTAAAACATCAATAAAATATATTTTAAAAAAAGAAACATTTAAAATTCCTCCATATCTGCCTGGCTGGTGTGACTCAGTGGTTGAGACCCCAGGCTGCCGGCACTGGGAGGGAATCCTGCTGTGGGGGTGCACACCCCTCCCAGGCTGAGACCCCAGGCTGCCAGCACTAGGGAGGGGATCCCACCGTGGGGGTGCACGCCCCTCCCAGGCTTAGACCCCCGGCTGCCACCGCTGGGGAGGGGATTGAGCCATGGGGGTGCATGCCCCTCCCAGGCTGAGACCCCAGGCTGCAGGTTTGAGTGTGTGGGATCACTCCATGGGGAGTGAATTTGCTTTTTGTTTTTTTCAAATTTTTATTAAGGTATTATATGTGTACATATCTTACCATTGCCCCCCCCACCCCACTCCTATACCTGCCCTCACCCCCCAATGTTTTGCATCCGTTGGTTACTCTTATATGCATGCATACAAGTCCTTCAGTTGATCTCTTATTTCCCCCACCTCTCCCTAACCTTACCGCTGTAATTAGACACTCTGTTTGATGCTTTACTGCCTCTGTAACTATCTTTTGGTTCATCAGTTTATAATGTTTTTCATTATCCCTAAATGAGTGAGATCATGTGGTATTTTTCTTTCATTGACTGGCTTATTTCACTTAGCATAATGTTCTCTAATTCCATCCAGGTGTCTACAAATGGTAGTAATTCCTTCTTTTTTATGGCAACATAGTATTCCATTGTGCAGATGTACCATAATTTTCTGATCCAGTCATCTGCTGACGGGCACCTAGGCTGTTTCCAAATCTTAGCTATTGTAAATTGTGCTGCTATGAACATAGGGGTGCATATATCCTTTCTGATTGGTGTTTCTGGTTTCTTAGGATATATTCCTAGGAGTGGGATTACTGGGTCAAATGGGAGTTCCATTTTCAGTTTTTTGAGGAAACTCCATACTGTTCTCCACAGTGGCTGCACCAGTCTGCATTCCCACCAGCAGTGCACGAGGGTTCCTTTTTCTCCGCATCCTCGCCAACACTTGTCGTTTGTTGATTTGTTGATGATAGCCATTCTGACAGGTGTGAGATGGTATCGCATTGTCGTTTTGATTTGCATCTCTCGGATAATAAGTGACTTTGAGCATGTTTTCATGTGTCTCTTGGCCTTCCTTCTGTCTTCTTTCGAAAAGATTCTATTTAGGTCCGTTGCCCATTTTTTTATTGGATCATTTATCTTCCATTTATTAAGTTGTATAAGCTGCCTGTAGATGTTGGAAATTAAACCTTTATCAGTGATAACATTTGCAAATATGTTCTCCCATACAGTGGGGTTTCTTGTTGTTTTGTTGATGGTTTCTTTTGCTGTGCAAAAGCTTTTTATTTTGATGTAGTCCCATTTGTTTATTTTCTCTTTGGCTTCCATTGCCCTAGGGGCAGTATCACTGAAAAAGTTCTTTTGGCATATGTCTGAGATTTTGCTGCCTGTGGATTCCTCTAGTATTTTTATGGTTTCCTGTCTTATATTTAAGTCCTGTATCCATTTTGAGTTTATTTTTGTGTATGGTGTAAGTTGGTGATCTGGTTTCATTTTTTTGCATGTATCTGTCCAATTTTCCCAACACCATTTATTGAAGAGACTGTCTTGACTCCATTGTATGCTCATGCCTCCTTTGTCAAATATTAATTGCGCATATTGGTTTGGGTCGGTATCTGGATTCTCTATTCTATTCCATTGATCTATATGTCTGTTCTTGTGCCAGTACCAGGCTGTTTTGAGGACAGTGGCTTTGTAATACAGCTTGAAATCTGGTATTGAGATCCGTCCTACTTTATTCTTCTTTCTCAGGATTGCTGTGGCTATTCGGGGTCTTTTTTTATTCCAGATGAATTTTTGGAGAGTTCTTTCTAGGTCTGTGAAATATGCTGTTGGTATTTTAATGGGGAGTGCATTGAATCTATAGATTGCTTTGGGTAGTATGGACATTTTGATGATGTTGATTCTACCAATCCATGAACATGGTATGTTCTTCCATCTGTTTACATCTTCCTCTATCTCTTTTTTCAGTGTCCTGTAGTTTTCCGCATATAGGTCTTTTACTTCCTTGGTTAGGTTTATTCCTAAGTATCTTAATTTTTTTGGTGCGATGGAAAATGGGATTGCTTTTTTAGTCTCTCTTTCTGTAAGTTCACTGTTGGTGTATAGAAATGCCATGGATTTCTTGGCATTAATTTTGTATCCTGCTACCTTGCCGAATTCATTTATTAAGTCTGTTAGTTTTTTCATAGAGTCTTTCGGGTTTTTTATGTACAATATCATGTCATCTGCAAATAAGGAAAGCTTTACTTCTTCTTTTCCAATTTGGATGCCTTTTATTTCTTCTTCTTGTCTAATTGCAATGGCTAATACTTCCAGTACTATGTCAAACAGGAGTGGTGAGAGTGGGCATCCTTGTCTTGTTCCTGTTCTTAGGGGAAATGGTTTTAGTTTTTGCCCATTGAGTATGATGTTAGCTGTGGGTTTATCATATATAGCTTTTATTATGTTGAGGTATGATCCTTCTATTCCCACCTTGTTGAGAGTTTTTATCAAGAAAGGGTGTTGGATTTTGTCAAATGCTTTTTCTTCATCAATTGATATGACTGTGATTTTTATCTTTCAATTTGTTTTTGTGATGTATCACATTTATTGATTTTCGGATATTGTACCATCCTTGCATTCCTGGGATAAACCCTACTTGGTCATGCTGTATGATCTTTCTGATGTACTGCCGGATCCGATTTGCTAGAATTTTGTTGAGGATTTTGGCATCTACATTCGTGAGGGATATTGGCCTGTAATTATCTTTAATTGTGTTGTCTTTATCTGGTTTTGGTATTAGGGTGATGCTGGCTTCATAGAAGGAGCTTGGAAGTGTTCCTTCCTCTTGAATTTTTTGGAATAGTCTGAGGAGGATAGGTTTTAGTTCTTCCTTGAATGTTTGGTAAAACTCTCCTGTGAAGCCGTCTGGCCCCGCGCTTTTGTTTGCCAGAAGCTCTTTGATGACTGCTTCAATTTCTTCCATAGTTTCTGGCATATTGAGCTGTTTAGATTCTTCCTGATTGAGTTTTGGAAGGTTATATTTTTCTAGGAATATGTCCATTTCCTCCAGGTTGTCCAGTTTGTTGGAATAGAGTTGTTCGTAGTATTTTTTAACAATCCTTTGTATTTCGGCGGCATCTGTTGTTATTTCACCTCTTTCATTTCTGATTTTGTTTATTTGGGTCCTCTCTCTTTGCTTCTTGGTGAGCCTGGCTAGAGGTTCATCAATCTTGTTTATCCTTTCAAAGAACCAGCTCTTGGTTTTGTTGATCTTTTGTATTGTTTCTTTGGTCTCTATGTCGTTTATCTGTGCTCTGATCTTAATTATTTCCTTCCTTCTGCTTACACTGGGCTTTTCTTGTTGCTCTTTTTCTAACTCTTTGAGTTGTTGGGTTAGGTAATTTATTACCCCTGTTTCTTGTTTTTTGTAGTAGGCTTGTAGAGCTATGAACTTCCCTCTCAGAACTGCTTTTGCTGTGTCCCATAGATTTTGGATTGTAGTATTTTCATTGTCATTTGTTGTCATGATGTTTTTTATTTCTTCTTTGATCTCTCTGATAACCCAGTCAAGGTTTAATAGCATGCTGTTTAGTCTCCATGTGTTTGATTTCTTTGGGTTGTTTTTATTGTAGTTGATTTCCAGTTTTATGCCACTGTGGTCTGAGAAGATGCTTGATATGATTTCTATCTTCTTGAATTTGAAGAGACTTTGCCTATGTCCCAACATATGGTCTATCTTTGAAAATGACCCATGTGCACTTGAGAAGAATGTATATTCTGTGGCTTTGGGGTGAAAAGTTCTGAAGATGTCAATTAATTCCATCTGGTCTAGTGAGTCATTTAGGATTGATGTTTCTTTGCTGATTTTTGGTTTAGAGGATTTGTCCAATGGTGATAGTGGGGTATTAAAGTCTCCTACTATGATTGTATTGCTGTCAATCTCTCCCTTGATATCCTCCAGGAGTTTTTTTATGTATTTGGGTGCTCCTGTATTGGGTGCATATATGTTTACCAGAGTTATTTCTTCTTGTTGGATTGCTCCCTTTAGTATTATGAAGTGGCCTTCCTTATCTCTTGTTATGTCCTTCAGTTTGAGATCTAATTTGTCAGATATAAGTATTGTTATCCCAGCTTTTTTTTCAGTTCCATTTGCCTGGAAAACCTTTTTCCATCCCTTCACCCTCAGTCTGTGTGCATCTTTTTTTCTGAGGTGGATTTCTTGTAGACAGCAGATATATGGGTCATGTTTTCTTATCCAATCCATTACCCTATGTCTTTTGATTGGGGCATTTAATCCATTTACATTTAAAGTTATTATTGATAGGTACTTATTTGTCGCCATTCCTATTCTTTACACCTGTGTTACTTCTTCGCTTCCTATTTTTTTTTTTTTTTTTTTTACAGCAGACCCTTTAGCATTTCTTGCATTGCTGGTTTGGTGGTAATAAATTCCCTTAGTCCTTTTTTGTCTGTGAAGCTCCTGATTTCACCTTCAATTTTGATTGACAGCCTTGTTGGGTACAGTATTCTTGGATTCAGACCCTTCCTTTGCATGACTTTGTATATTTCATTCCATTCCCTTCTGGCCTGATGAGTTTCTGTTGAGAAATCAGTTGCTAGTCTGATGGGGTTCCTTTGTATGTAACTTTCTGCCTCCTCTTGCCCCTTTTAAGATTCTTACTTTGTCGTTGGTGTTTGCCAATTTAATTATAATGTGCCTTGGCTTCGGTCTTTTGGGGTTCATTTTGCTTGGGACTCTGTGAGCTTCTTGGATTTGTGTGGGGTTTTTTTTCTCTATATCAGGGAAATTTTCTGTCATTATTTCTTCAAGTAGGTTTTCTATTCCTTGCTCAGCTTCCTTTCCTTCTGGAAACCCTATTATGTGGATGTTGTTTTGTTTCGTGTTGTCCCAAAGTTCCCTTAGGCTCTCCTCCTGCCTTTTAATTTTTTTTTCTAGAAGTTGCTCTACTTGGGTATTTTTTCCCATCTTGTCTTCTAGCTCACTGATGCGGTCCTCTGCTTCTTCTAGTCTACTCTTGATGCTTTCTATTGAGTTCTTTACAGCAGCGATGTCATTTTACATTTCTTCTTGGTTCTTCTTCATTTCCTCTTGGTTCTTGCTCATATTGTCGAATTTGTCTTCCATTCTTTTCAGCCACCTTATGACCATTTCTCTGAATTCTTTTTCTGGAAGGTTGCTTGCTTCCATTTCGTTTACTTCCTTTTCTGGTGATGCCTGCTTTTCTTTCATATGCGGGCTGTGTCTTTGTCTCCCCATGGTCTCTCTTCTCTGTGTGTCTGGTTATGTAGTTCTCTCTGTCCTGCGTCGATTTAAAGGCACAGAATACAACACTACCAGGTACAACACACAAGGCACTGAAGAGAAATATATTCACGATATTAATAACCTCCAATAAAGGTGACCACCAGAGAAAGGCAAATTAGGGGATACTAGAGAAAGAAGAAGAGGAAAAAGAAAGAAAGAAGAAGAAGAAAAAAAGGGGGTGTCAAAATGAAATTGGGAAAAGGGAAAAAAAGAAGAAAAAAAAGTAAGAGAGACAAGAAAGAGACTAAGAGAGAAAGGGAAACAGACTATATATATTGGGGATAAAACTCCAATAGAACAATCACTTATCCCAGCAAATGCCAGCAACAAGTGCCTGGGGATTAATACAAACTACAACACCAACTAATATTGAGTGAGGCAAGGGAAAACAGAAGCACTAAACAAACAAAAAAATAAACAAAAGAAGAATAAGCAAAACAATCTCACAAAAAAGCATAAAAATTCGATATAATCTACATTCAAGCGAACAACAACAAAAGGACAGAGAGAAAAACAATTTTTTGGATAGTTAAGACAGCGAAGAGAGAGGTGTGTATGGACTTGGAGCAGGGGATTGGAGATTAGATATATAAGTAGGGTGAAATTTTAAAAGGGGGTAAACAGAAAGAATAGGGAAAATCTAAAGCAGGAAAGGGGTAAGATAAACAGGACACTGAAAAGGGAAAAGTGAGGAAGAGAGTGATGGCATAAAGGTAGATTTGAGATAGAGTAAAATGATGCTAAAGGAAAGATAAAAATAGAATGTAGAACATTAATCCCAAAACAAAATGAAGAGAAAATAAAATGACACTTAAAAAAAAAAAAAGATAAAATAGCAGTAGTAATAATACGGATTGAAAATAAAAATGTAATAATTAAAAAGGTAAAATCAAGTGAGGAAAAAAATTAGTTTCTTGAGTAAAAGATGCAAAAAATGAAAATAAAAAAATTAAAAATAAAAATAAAATGTGGAGTAGTGAAGGTCATTCACTTCCTCTGTTGTTCTGTTTGGCACGCCTGTTTCTCAGTCCAGACAGTATTGCAGTTCCCTGTGTTCCACTGCTCTTCAGTGATGTAAGCCAGTCCTGATTTTAAGCAGGCGGTGTGTCTTAATTCGTATTCCTTTATTTTTGATTACACAAGAGTCAATTTGTGATTCAGCCCCTGAGTGGCAGTGTTTCTGGATTGACTTCCGGGTTTATCTATGGCCTCTCTAGGGAGTGTTAGAGCCTTCTTTCCCTGTGGCACTCACTACTGGTTTGTGGGAGTGGGCTGCCTCAGAGCTGGCTCTCCGATGGTCACTGCCCGCTCCGATCCCCAGGTTCCAGAAAAACAACTTTCCCCTGAAGTCTCCCAGGGTGTCCCCAACTGGGTGAACCTATGAATTGGGCTTAGTAATCAGAAGCAAGAATTTCAAGAGGAAAAAGCCCAAGTGTGCGCACTCCGTGGCTGCGCGTAAGTCTAGCACACCCCTGAAATTCTTAGGGTGTCCCTGCACTTCAGATCAAAATGGGTTGCTTTTTAGAGAGCCCTTCTGTTAGCAGCTCTGAGGACCCCCTTCCACATTCACAGATCACGCCAGCCCCAGCAGCCACCGATTTTTCTAGGCACAGACTTCCCTGGTCCTCCAGCTCCCGCAAAATGCGCGTTCCTCTCTTGCGCTGGGACCAGAGACCTCACCTTATCCTAGGCGAAATCTGACCTTTCAGTGGTGGAGTGTAGAGCTCCTCTGAACCCGTGTGTTTGCACCAATTGGGGAGCGTTGTTCTGGGGCTCGCAGCTGTTCAGTGGGTGCCGCAGTTGTGGATTCTCAGGTTTCCGATAAGCTCCACTTTCCGGTTCCAGATGGCGGCGACTCCGCGTCCAAGCCCGCAGCTCCGGGAGGGGACCCAGCCGCAGTGGGAGCTGCCAGGTCAGGGGAACCCTGTCTAGCAGTCTCCCACCTTCTTCTGGAATTCAGCTGTCCCCCAACTTGCCAACAAACACTCCTAGTGCGACCCTCAGCTGTTCTTTCTTTCTGCTCTGGGACAAGGCTCGGAACACGTCTGTCTATTCCGCCGCCATTTTTCTCCCCCCCTGAATTTGTTTTTTTTATAAAGTGTCAGGAGGGCCTCTGGGCAACATTCCGCCAGGCCACTTACTCTGCCGGCTCTCAGTGGCAGCCCTCCCTGAGACTGGGGGACTCCAGCGGGGCTGAGAGGACTGGGCACCGCCATCTTGTGGCTATGGGTGCTGCCATTTGGTCGTGGAGTGACAGTTAATTTGCATATTACTTTTTTATTAGATAGGATAATGCTGAAAGTCCTAGCCAGAGCAAAAAGGTAAGAGAAAGAAATAAAAGGCATTCAAATAGGGAAAAAAGAAGTCAAACTGTCACTTTTTGCAGATGACATAATTCTGTATATAGAAAACCCTAAAGACTACACACACACACACACACACACACACACACACACACACACGCACACACACACACATGCACACAAACAACTATTAGAAACAATAAACAAATACAGTCAAGTTGTAGGATACAAAATCAATTTGCAAAAAGCCATTGCCTTTCTATAATACTAACAACAAAACTTCAGAAAAAGAAATGAGTATAAAATGCATGAAACAATTCCTTTTGCAATTGCAACCAAAAAAAAATAAAATAAAATATAATACCTAGGAATAAACTTAACAAAACATAAAAGACTTAGATATGCTGAAAATTACAAAGCATTATTAAAAGAGATTGAAAAAGACACAGAAATAGAAAAATATTTTGTGTTCATGGGTTGGAAGAATCAACATAGTTAAGATGGCCATATTACCCAAAGCAATATATATTGCAATGGTAAGATATGTACACGTACAATACCTTAATAAAAATAATAATAATAAAAAATAATAATAAAGCAATATATATATTTAATGCAATCCCCATCAAAATCTCAATGTCATTTTTTATAAAGAAATAGAATGAGAAATCATCATATTTTAATGGAAGCACAAAAGACCCCAAATAGCCAAAGCAATCCTGAGAATAAAAGGAAGCTGGAGGTATCACACTACCTGACTTCCAAATTATACTACAGAGCTACAATAATCAAAACAGCATGGTATTGGCAGAGAAGTAGACACATAGGTCAATTGAAGAGAATAGAGAACCCAGCTATAAAAGCACATGTATATGGACAGATAATTTTAGACAAAGGAGCCAGAAACACACAATGGAGTAATGATAGCCTCTTCAATTAATGGTGATGGGGAAACTGGAAAGCCACATGCAAAAGAATGGAACTGGATTGCAGTTTGTCCCCATGTACAAAAATCAATTCAAAATGGATCAAAGACCTAAACACATGACCCGAAACAATAAGTTACATAGAAGAAAATATACATACCAAACTTATGGACCTGAGTGGCAGAGAACATTTTATGAACTTGACTCCAAAGGCAAGGGAGGTAAGGCAAAAGTAAATGAATGGGATTATATCAAACTACAAAGCTTATGCACAGCAAAACAAAAACAACAAAAAAACATTACAACAAAACAAAGAGGCAGCCAACCAGATGGGAACAATATTTGCAAACAGTATCTCTGACAAAGGGTTAATTTCCAAAATATATAAAGAACTCATAAAAGTCAATACCAAACAAACAACTCAATAAAAAAATGAGCAGAGGACCTGATAATACACCTCTTTCAAGAAGACATACAAACAGCCAATAGATATATGAAAAAATGTTCAACTTCACTGGCAATTAAGGAAATGCAAATCAAAACTACAATGAGATACCACCTTACACCCATTAGAGTGGCCATTATCAACAACACAAACAATAACAACTGTTGGAGAGGTTGTGGGGAAAAAAGGAACCCTCATTCACTGTTGGTGGGAATGTAGATTGTTACAACCCTATAGAAAGCAGTGTGGCGATTCCTAAAAAAATAAAAATAGAGCTACCATAGGACCCAGTGATCCCTCTCCTGGGTATATACTAAAAAAAAAAATGGAAATCATGTACTCACCAAATCATGTGCATACGTACCCCTATGTTCATTGCAACATAAGACATAGAAACAACCAAAGTGTCCTTCGATAGAAGACTGGCTAAAGATGTGGTACATGTACTAGTAAATAATGGAATACTACTCAACAATACAAAAGGATGAAATAGCACCATTTGCAGCAACATGGACGGACCTTGAGAACATTATGCTAAGTGAAATAAGTCAGTCAGAAAAAGCTAAGAACCATATAATTTCACTCATAAGTGGAATATAAAACTGAAACTTATGAACACAAACATCAGTGTGGTGGTTGCCAGAGAGAAGGGGCTGGGGAAGAATGTGGTCCTAATATGAGGTGACAGGAGAAGATTTGACTTTGGGTGGTGGGCACATGATGCAATATACAGATTTTGTAACATAGAAATCTACACACGAAACCTATATGTTCATGTTGACCAATGTCACCCAATACATTTAATAAAAAAATATAAAGTAAAATAAAAAAGAGGGAGGGAGGGCTGGGAAAGAGGAAGGGAGAGAAAGAAGAGAGAGAGAGAGAAGCAAAAGAAAAGAACAGAACAACCTCTTCTAAATTATAAATTAATCTTTGCTACCTCAACTGCCTATTGTGAGTTGGCTAGTTAGCACTTAGAGGAATGTATTTCACTTTAAAACTCATTTAGGTCTTCAGCTAAAAAAGCAATTAGCTAGCTTTTCACTTAAGTAGACTTTCCATCCTCCGTGATACTGGGGGCAGTCCTTAAAAATGAAAGCTGATGCTTCAGTTCTATCCACTGAGTTCACCACGTGTCTCACAGCTAAGATTTGCCTGGGTTTGGTGTCAATTAGAACTCCCACGAGTTTCATGGGCTCTTGCTGGTAAACTGGAGAATCATCTTCATACAGAGGGATGCACTGGGATGGATAAGGGGAAAAAGAACCCAAGTTGGTCCAAATTTTAACTCCTCCCATTTGTATAATAAATTAACAAGAGAAGAAAAAAAATTGAACCAGCGATCTTTCTGTTCACTGGATGCCACTCAACCAACTGAGCCACACCAGCCAGGACTAAACTCATTCTTAAATTTAGGTATTATATTTGCGGTTTTAAATTTTCCTTATGACCCTTTTTAATATATTTCAAATATCTGAGAAAATACTCCTTTTATCTATTTTGTTCACTTATTCCTCTCTTTTCATGAACATATTAATTGTAATCATTGTAATGTTCTTATCAACTAACACTAATATTTGGATTATCTTTATATGTATTTTTATTGATTTAATTGAGATTACATTGGTTAATAAAATTATATAGGTTTCAAGTGTACAATTCCATAATACATCCTCTGTATATTGTATTGTGTGCTCACCATCCAAAGTCTAGTCTCCTTCTGTCACCATTTATCCCCCATAAACCTGCTTCTACCTGTTCCTCTGGTAATCATCATACTGTTGTCTATGTCTATGAGTTTTTGTTTTGTTTTGTTTTGTTTTTTGTTTTGGTCCTTCACTTATTTCACCCAGCTCCCTAAATCTCCACCCTTCTGACAGCTTCCAGTCAGTCCGTCCTCTGTATCTATGAGTCTCTTTGAATTTTATTTTGTGCATTAGAGTCCACATATAAGTGAAATCATATAGTACTTGTCTTTTTCTGACTGGCTTATTTCACTTAGCATAGTACCCTCTAGGTCAGCCGTGGGCAAACTATGGCCCGCGGGCCGGATCCGGCCCGTTCGGCTGTTCTATCCTGCCCGTGGAGCCGAAAGAGCAGAGGGTTCTCTTGCTCTCCACTCTGCTCCTTTACTTTGAATTTATATTAGTTCACACAAACACTCCATCCATGCTTTTGTTCCGGCCCTCCAGTCCAGTTTAAGAACCCATTTTGGCCCTCGAGTAAAAAAGTTTGCCCACCCCTGCTCTAGGTTCATCCATGCAGTCATGAAAGGTAAAATTTTCTACAGCTGAGTAATATTCCATTGTGTAAATGTACCACAGCTTTTTTTTATCCACTTATCTACAGACTAAAGGCCTGGTGCATGAAATTCATGAATGGGAGGGGGATGTCCCTCAGCCCCGCCTGCACCCTCTGGCAATGTGGGATGCCTGGGGTAGGGTCCCTAGGCTTGGCTGGTGATCAGGGCCTATCAGGGCTTTCCTTTCCCCTGCTGCCGGCAGCTGGCCCCACCTCGACTGCTGCCACTGCTTGCTATCTGTGCAGCGCTGCCACCACTCCCCCACCACCAGTCGCCTCCTTCTGCGGGAAACAGGCATGAGGTGCGATCACTTGGCTGGCCTTGGCCTCCCTCTGCGGGGTGATCGCTGGCTAGCTTGCACACCTGCCACAGCATTGCTGGTCAGTGGCCTGGGCCTCCTTCTGTGGGGTGATGTATCACATGGCCTCCAGATAAATCACCCCACAGAGGGAGGCCCCGCCTACCCACTGCAGTGCCATCGGCTGTGTAGCCTGGGCCTCCCTCTTTGGGGAGATTTATTGGGGGGCTCCATGATCGATCACCCAGCAGAAGGAGGCCCCACCCACCCAACTGGGGCTCCACAATAGATCCCTGTGCAGAGGGTGGTCTGGGCCTCCCTCTTTGGGGTAATCAATTGTGGAGCCCCCCAGTCAATCACCCTGCAGAGGGTGGCCTGGGCCTCCCTCTTTGGGGTGATCATGGGGTGATGGCAGAGCCCCCCAACCAATCACATCGCACCCATCTTGGCTGGCCTGGCGCCAGTGCATGTCATAGCGTGATTGTCCAGACGGTTGTTCTGCTGTTTGGTCGTTTGGTCAATTTGCATATTCAACTTTTATTATTATAGATGGGCACTTGGGCTGCTTCCAAATCTTGACTATTGTAAATAGTGCTGCAATGAACTGCCTTATGACCCCAGCAATTCCACTTCTAGGAATATACTGTATATATCTGAAGAAAACTGAAACACTGATTTGAAAGAATGGATATATTTTGAATGTCTGGTTCTCTCATATTTGATTATGTGGTCCTGTATTAGATCAACATGATTTTTTTTGTGTGCGAATGCCAGATATGATGTAAAAAATTTGTTGAAGGTCAAATTGAGATTATCTTCCTATATAAAGGCTTCAACCTTTATGCTACTAACATAATCTAATCAGGTAATGTGCTAAATTGCTTCTGGGTTTCACTCCTTGTAAGGCTCAATATTCATTTGGTTTGCTCTAGCACTTAAAGTGCTTTCAACTTAGTGCCTGGTGAATTTCATATAGCCAATCTCTTAGTGGATCCTGAACTCTAATTTTTGACTCACAATAGTGCCATAAAGCCCTGCTCTATGTTTTAGGATCTTTCCTTGGAGGATTTTGCCTGCTATCTCAGATATCTCTAGTATCTATCAATGATATGTGGGGATACAGGCCATTTGCTTGAGGTCTCTCATCTCAACCAAAAGCTCTGCTGGTTTCTTTGTCATTCAGAAGCAGCTCCAGACTAGTAAAAATACTGGATTCCCAGGTTCCTGCCCAAGCCAAGAAAAGGCAAATGCTACAAAGATAAAAGTGGCTATGGAATTTTGCTTGTCTCCAAAATAATTTCATTTCTGTATTATTAACCCCTCTAGTTCTTGTTGCCTCAGTAATCCTCTATTGTATTCAATAATTATTTTGTTATATACAGATCTTCTGGCCATTCTAGATAGAAGTATTAGATTCTATATTCTGCTGTGTGCTGAAATGAATATGACCCTGTGTCTGCTCCATTCTTTTCTCTATATCATTTTTACCATTACCTTTTACTTCCTCAGATGCTCTACTCTCTCCTAACTCTGGCTTACAATTGACTTGTCATGGCCCTTTATGGTTCTCTACATTATGACCTATCAGCTTTATTTCCTGTTGCTAATTTCTTTCTTCTTTTGGTACTTTCCAATTCAAAATTTTCTGAGGAGGGAAGATGAATATGATTCATTCATTCATTTAACAAATACATACTATGTACCTACTATGTTTCAGGTACTGTCAGTTTCTGGGAAACAGCAGTGAATATAAAGCAAACCAAAATCCCATACACGTTTGGAGTTTATATTCTATTAGGTGACTGAGAACAGTAACAATTACTGATCACACACTATGTGCTTGCTATCATTCTAAGCATTTATACATATTAATTCATTTAATTCTCACATGGGATGGCTACTTGCATTATTGTAATCACAATCCCAGTTTCAGAGTTGAAAAACCTAGTAAGCAGCATGGTTGAGATTCAAACCCAGGCATGATGGCTGCAGATGCTCTGCCTTAAGAACAAGGCTCAGTCCGGAAGATGGCAGCTGGCAGGATGGAGGTGAGGGAGATGGGTGAAAGGATAGTGTGTAGATGTGTGTGGTGTGTGTGTGTTAGTGAGTGAGGGACAGTTAAATCAGGCAGGAGTAGCAGGGGCTGGCATACCAGGCTCTCCTGGACAGGGAGCACCTACCACCACTGTGGGCACTCCCAAGGCTGCGGGGCTTGGGCACAGAGTCCTTGCCATCTTGAAGGGGAGAGTGGCCTCTTCTAGGAACTCATCAGCACCACCACACAGACAGGCCTTGGACATTGCCCACAACCCTGCAGCCACTCCAGCCAAAATCCTGCTGCCCTAGCCACAGACCTGCAGACCCTAGGACCTACACCTCCAAGGGTGCACAGCTCTCGCAGCAGTAAGTGTGACTTCCCCCCTCCCCAGCTGCAGACCTCTGAACACCACAGTCACGCATTTCCAGTGCACAGGCCTCCTGAGCTCACTGCTCCACAGGCCATTTTTGGGTGCTGTTGTGAGCCCCCACTGGGCACGCTCTTATACAAACAAGGGTGCACTGCCCCAGCAGTAGAAATTCTGAATTCTCCCTTCCTGGATACTGGCCCACAGACACCTCGGTTGCGCAGCTTCAGCGCTTGGGCCCCTCAGAGTGCATCAGTGTGCTGCCCTGGCAAACGGCTTCTGGGTGCCTCTGTGAGCCACTGCTGGGTGCAGGTGAATCCAAACAAGGGCGCAAGGCCCCGGCAGCAAAAACTGAGTCTTCCCACTCCACAGCTGTCAACCTCCAGACAGCACAGTTGCACCTTTGTGGTGCACAGACTTCCTGAGTCCCACCACACCGACAGATGGCTCCTGGGTGCCTTTGTGAGCCTCTTCTGGGCACATGTGATTTCAAACAAGGGTGCAAGGCAGCAAAAATAGGGACATCTCCCTCCCTGGCTGCTGACCTCCAGACACCACAGTTGCACCTTTCCAGCATGAAGGCCTACTGAGCCTGCTGCCCCTATATGTGGCTCCTGGATGCCTCTTTGAGCCCCAGCTGGGCTCACTCATATCCAAACAAGGGTACATGGCCCTGGCAGTAGAAATTTGGACTTTCCCCTTCCTGGTTGCCTACCCACAGACACTATGGTCGCATGGTTTCAGGACACAGGTCCCTAGGGTCACCACCCCAGCAGGCGACTCCTGGGTGCCTTGGTGAGTTGTCACTAGGTGCACTCATATCCAACTAAGAGCTCAAGGCGCAGACAGCAGAAACTCGTACTTCCCCCTCCTCAGCTGCCAACCTCCAGTCACTGGAGCCCTGAGCCCGCTGCCTGAAAGGCGGCCCCTGGGTGCTTCTCTGAGCCACCACAAGGCACAACCCAGGCTGCTGGCATCCAGTCCCTGCAGTAGCACCACTCCAGGATAAGGGTCCCCTGAGGCCACTGCCCCAGCAGACAGCTCCTGTGTGCCTCTGTAAGCAGCCCTTGGGCATGCATATCCAACCAAGGGTGCACATCCCCTAAAGCAGAAACTGGGACTTCTCCCTCCATGGGGCTGGTGGCACACCACAATCGCTCCAATCCAGAGTGTGGGCTCCACGAGCATACACCCCTTGCAGATGGCTCCTGGGCCCCTCTGTGTACTGCCACTGGGAGTGTGCCTCTCCAACCAAGGGTGCACGACTCCCTCAGCAGGATCCCTGACATCCCCCTCCTGGCTACCTACCTCTGGATAGCTTGGTGAATTACTGAGGACTTGCCTCCCTAGACAAGGTCACATTGTTTTAGCTACAGACTTTGAGATTCCCACATCCCCCACTGTTGGATCCTGAACTCCCTTGTAATTTAGAAGGGAAATTACTTTAGGCAGAGTCCCACTGCCTCAACCACAGACTATGAGACACCCACTCCCCACTGTCACAGGCTCTGGGCCCCTCGTAGTGAGTTGCAGAGTGACACTAATCCAGCAAGAGTCACACCACACTGGCCATAGTCACAGTACCTGAGCCTCAGGCCCTGAGACTCCTTCCTCCAAGGCCATGGACTCTGGAAACCCACAGTGAGCACATACCAGTGAGACCTCAGACAAACTTTTCCACAAGAGCAGGAACCACGACCACATCCAAAACAGTTTGCAAAATAAAGCCGGGGATGAGTTACATTGCTAATCTGTGACAAGACTTCATCCACGAATAAGAAACTAACATTCAAGATCAAAATGCATCTAAATAACCCAATTAGCTCAAGTAGGGAGCTCCGCTAGACCACCAAGCCTAGGAGACCTGAGAGGCCTCACCTCTAGCACCACCCCCAAAAGAACCTAGATAGCACAGCAGTTGGATCTAAGACACAGAAACAATTAAAACGTTAACAGCAAAAAATGGGGAGACCAAAAAAAAAAAAAAAATAGAAAGAAAGAAAGAAAAAGAGGAATCACATGAAAGGGAATTAAATAAAATGGAGACAAGTAACATGTCAGGAAAGAATTCAGAGTAATGGTTATAAGGATACTCAAATGGCTGGATGACAAATACACAACTCAATGAGAATGATAAGGAGCTGAATGAGAATGTCACCAACATGAAAAGGAACCAAGAGGAAACTAAGAGTGACATAGCTGCAATAAACAACACAATGTAAGGCTTAAACAGTAGACTAGAAGAGGCTGAGGACCGCATCAGCGAATTAGAAGATAAGGTAGGTAAAAACACACAAACACAGCAGCAACAGTAAATAAAACTTAAAAAACAAGAGGAGAACCTAAGGGAGCTTTGGAACAACACAAAATTAAACAACATCCACATAATAGGGGTACCAGAAGGAGAGTAAGCGGAGCAAGGAATAGAAAACCTGTTTGAAGAAATAATGACAGAAAACTTCCCTGATACTGGCAAGAAAAAAACCACACAAGTCCAAGAAGCACACAGAGCCATAAACAAGGTGAACCAAAAAAGACCACAAAGACACATCATAATTAAATTGGCAAACATCAACGACAAAGTAAGAATCTTGAAGGCTGCCAGAGAGAGACAAAAAGTTATGTACAAGGGATCTCCCATTAGAATATCAACTGATTTATCACCAGAAACACACCAGGACAGAAGGAAATGGAATAAAATATGCAAAGTGATGCAAAGCAAGGGACTGAATCCAAGAATACTATACCCAGCAAGGTTATCATTCAAAATTGAAGGTGGAATCAGAAGCTTCACAGACAAAAAAGGGCTAAGAGAGTTTATAACGACCAAGCCAGAAATACAGGAAATGCTAAAGGGATTGCTGTAAAAAGAAGAAACAGAAAGTCAAGAAGAAACACAAGCATTAAGAATAAAAATGATGATAAACAAGTACTTGTCAATAATAACATTAAATGTAAATGGATTAAATGCTCCAATCAAAAGACATAGGGTACCCTATAGGACACCAAGCACACAAGGCCACTCTATCAACTCAAGGAGACTTAGCAGCAACTCAGTACATAGAAACGAACACAGGGAAGCAACCAACATGCAGAGACAAAGAAACAAGTCACAAATGAAAGAAATGGATGAAAGCAAAATACTGGACATAGAGTTGAAAACCACTGTTATGAAGTTACTCAAGAATCATTTAGAAACCACTGAGAAATTTAGTGAGACCCTCAAGAATATGAAAAAGGACCAATCAGAAATTAAGCATACAATGACTGAAATAAAGAATAGTATACATAGATCCAACAGCAGACTAGAGGATCCCAAGAATCAAGTCAAAGATTTGAAATACAAAGAAGCAAAAAACACCCAACTGGAAAAGCAAAATGAAAAAAGAATCCAAAAATATGAAGGTAGAGTAAGGAGCCTCTGGGACAACTTCTAGCGTACCAACATCCGAATTATGGGGGTGCCAGAAGAAGAGAGAGAGCAAGATATTGAAAACCTATTTAAAGAAATAATGACAGAAAACTTCCACTACCTGGTGAAAGAAATAGACTTACAAGTCCAGGAAGCGCAGAGAACCCCAAACAAGAGGAATCTAAAGAGGACTACACCAAGACACATCATAATTAAAATGCCAAGGGCAAAAGACAAAGAGAGGATCTTAAAAGCAGCAAGAGAAAAACAGTTAGTTACCTACAAGGGAGTACCCATGTGACTGTCAGCTGATTTCTCAAAAGAAACTATGAAGGCCAGAAGGGAGTGGCAAGAAATATACAAAGTAATGAATAGCAAGAACCTACAACCAAGATTACCCAGAATAGCTATCATTTAGAATTGAAGGTCAGATAAAGAGCTTCACAGACAAAACTAAAGGAGTTCATCACCAGCAAACCAGTATTATATGAAATGATGAAAGGTATTCTCTAAGAAGAGAAAGAAAAAATTATGAACATCAAAGTGACAACAAATACATATCTATCAACAAGTGAATCTGAAAATCAAGTGAATAAAAAATCTGAAGAACAGAATAAACTGGTGAATATAATAGAATCAGGGGCATAGAAAGGGAGTGGACTGACAATTCTCGGAGGGAAGGGGGTGTGGGGAGTGTGAGAAGAGATTGGACAAAAATATTATACCTGTGGACGAGGACAATTGGGGGAGTAAGGGCATGGGTGAGGTGGGAACTGGGTGCAGGGGATCTGGGGTGGGGGAAGAACAACTGTAATAATCTGAACAATAAAGATTTATTAAGAAAATGACATATGGTAGCTGATTGGATAAGAAAAAGTGACCCATATACTTGCTGTCTGCAAGAGACCCACCACAGAACAAAGGATTCACACAGACTGATAGTGAAGGGATGGACATTTTTTTTCAGGCAAATGGAAATGAGAAAGAAGCTGGGGTTGCAATACTTATATCTGACAAAATAGACTTCAAAGTAAAGGCCATAACAAGAAATAAGGAAGGCCACTTCGTAATACTAAAGGGATCAATTCAACGAGAATATAACTCTGGTAAACATATATGCACCCAATTCAGGAGCACCCAAATACATAAAACAACTTATGGAAGATATCAAGGGAGAGATCGATAGCAATACAGTCATAGTAGGGGACTTTAACACCCCACTGACACCACTGGATAAATCCTGCAAACCAAAAATCAGCAAAGAAACAGCAATCATAAATGATTCACTAGATCAGATGGACTTAATAAACATCTTCAGAACATTTCATCCCAAAGCTACAGATATACATTCTTCTGAAGTACACACTGGACATTTTCAAAGATAGACCACATATTAGGACACAGGCAAAGTCTCTTAAAACTCAAGAAGATAGAAATGATAACAAGAATCTTCTCATATCACAATGGCATAAAACTAGAAATCAACTACAATAAAAACAATGAAAAAAATCAAACACTTGGAGGCTAAATAGCATACTGTTAATAAGTGATTGGGTTACCAACAAGATCAAGTAAGAAATAAAAAGCATCCTGGAAACAAATGACAATGAAAACACAACAATCCAAAATCTATGGGACAAAATAAAAGCAGTCCTGAGAGGGAAGTTCATAGCTCTACATGACTACCTCAAAAAACAAACAAAACAAACAAACAAACAAACAAACAAAAAAAAACAAGAAAAAATGGTAATGAGTTATCTAACCTTGCAACTTAAGAATTAGAAAGAGAGCAATAAGAAAAGCCCTCAGTAACCAGTAGAAAGGAGATAATAAAGATCAGAGCAGAAATAAATGCCATAGAGACAGAAAAATACAAAAAAACCATGAAACCAAGAGCTGGTTCTTTGAAAGGATAAACAAGATTGATGAACCTCTAGCCAGGCTCACCAAGAAACAAAGAGAGAGGACCCAAATAAACAAAATCAGAAGTGAAAGAGGTGAAGTAACAACTGACCCAACAGATATACAATGGATTGTAAAAAAAAAAAAAAAATACTACGAACAACTCTACTCCAACAAACTGGACAACCTCCTGGAAATGGACACATTCCTAGAAAAATATAAGCTTCCAAAACTCAATCAGGAAGAGTAAAAAAACCTGAATAGGGGGATAACTACTGATGAAATTGAAACAGTAATCAAAAAACTTCCAGCAAACAAAGGCCAGGCCCAGATGGTTTCAGAGGGGAGTTTTACCAAACATTCTAAGAAGAACTAAAACCATTCCTTCTCAGACTCTTCCAAAAAATTCAAGAGGAAGGCACACTTCCAGGCTCTTTCTATGAAGCCAGCATTACCCTAATCCCAAAACCAGATAAAGATACCAAAAAGAAAAGAGAATTACAGGCCAATATCCCTGGTGAACATAGATGCTAAAATCCTCAACAAAATTCTATCAAACTGGATCCAGCATTACATTAGAAAGATCATACACCATAACCTAGTGTGATTTATTTTTGGGATGCAGGGCTGGTACAGTATCTGCAAATCAATAAATGTGATACATCACATAAACTAATTGAGAGACAAAAATCACATAATCATATCAATTGATGCAGAAAATGCACTTTACAAAGTCCAACACCCTTTTCTGATAAAAACACTCAGAGAAGTGGGAATAGAGGGATCATACCTCAATATAATAAAAGCCATATATGACAAACCTACAGCCAACATCATACTCAGTGGGCAAACACAAAAACCATTTCCTCTAAGAACAGGAACAAGACAGGGATGCCCACTTTCACCACTCCTGTTCAACATAGTACTGGAAGTACTAGCCACAGTGATTAGACAAGAAGAAGAAATAACTGGCATCCAAATTGGAAAAGAAGAAGTAAAATTGTCATATTTGCAGATGACATGATACTGTTCATAGACAACCCTAAAGAATCCATCAAAAAATTATTAAAGTTAATAAATGAATTTGGCAACATAGTAGGATACAAAATTAATGCAAAGTAAACTATGGCATTTTTGTACACCAATAGTGAACTTATAGAAAGAGTGATTTAAAAAACAATCCCATTTACCACTGCACCAAAAAAATTAAAATACCTAGGCATAAACTTTACTGAGGAGGTAAAAGACCTGTACTCAGAAAATGACAGGACGTTGAAAAAAGTGATAGAGGAAGACATAAACAGATGGGAGAACATACCATGTTCATGGATTAGTAGAATCAACATCATTAAAATGTCCATACTACCCAAAGCAATCTATAGATTTAATGCACTCCCCCATTAAAATGCCAACAGCATATTTCACAGACCTAGAACGAACTCTCCAAAAATTCATCTGGAATAAAAAAATGACCCTGAGTAAGTGGAGCAATCCTGAGAAAAAAGAACAAAGTAGGAGGGATCTCAATACCAGATATCAAGCTATATTATAAGGCCACTGTTCACAAAAAAGCCTGGTACTGGTACAAGAACAGACATATAAACTAATGGAATAGAATAGAAAACCCAGAAATCGACCCAAACCACTATGCTCAATTAATATTTGATAAAGGAGGCAAGAGCATACAATGGAGTCAAGACAGTCTCTTTAATAAATGGTGTTGGTAAAATTGGACAGGTACATGCAAAAAAAATGAAACTAGACCACCAACTTACACCATACACAAAAGTAAACTCAAAATGGATAAAGAACTTAAACATATGACAGAAAACCATAAAAATATGAGAGGAATCCACAGGCAGCAAAATCTCAGACATATGCCAAAGCAATATCTTCACCAATACAGCTTTTAGGGCAATGGAAACCAAAGAGAAAATAAACAAATGGACTACATCAAAATAAACTGCTTTTGCAAAGCAAAAGAAATCATCCACAAAACAACTAGAAAGCCCACTGCATGAGAGGACATATTTGCCAATGTTATCTACAATAAGGGTTTAATCTCCAACATTTACAGGGAACTCATACAACTTAACAAAAGGAAGATAAATGATACAATAAAAAAAAATGGGCAATGAACCTAAATAGATACTTTTCGAAAGAGGACATAAGGAAGGCCAAGAAACATATAAAAACATGCTCAAAGTCACTAATCATCTGAGAAATGCAAATCAAAATGACAATGAGGTACCACCTCACACCTGTCAGAATGGCCATCATCAACAAATCAACAAATGACAAGTGCTGGTTAGAATGTGGAGAAAAGGGGATCCTCGTGCACTGCTGGTGGGAATGCAGACTGGTACAGCCACTGTGGAAGACAGTATGGATTTTCCTCAAAAAACTAAAAGTGGAACTCCCTTTTGACCCAGTGATCCCACTTCTAGTAATATATCCCAAGAAACCAGAAACACCAATCAGAAAGGATATATCCACCCCTATGTTCATAGGAGCACAATTTACCATAGCTAAGATTTGGAAACAGCCTAAGTGCCCATCAGCAGATGAGTGGATTAACAAACTGTAGTACATCTACACAGTGGAATACTATACTGCTCTAAAATGGAAGAAACTCCTACCATTTGCACCTGCATGGATGAAACTGGAGAGCATTATGCTAAGTGAAATAAGTCATTCAGGGAAAGATAAATATCACATGTTCTCACTCATTTGTGGATTATAAGGAATTACATAAACTGAAGAAAAACAGAGATAGAGAAGCATCAATCAGATGCTCAAACCTCAGAGGGATGGTATGGGAGGGTGGAGGTAAAGGGGAGAGACCAACCAAAGAACTTGTATGTATGGACCATAACCAATGGACGCAGACACCAGGGCGTGATGGCATGAACGGGAGTAGGGTGGAGCAATGAGGGGATAAGGACACATATGCAATATCTTACTCAATAAAGGAAAAAAAAGAAGAAAGGAGAAAAAAAGAAGGAGGCTCAACCTACAGAATCATAAATGATAGTAACCTGTACCTAGACATCCCTCAAGTCTGTATGTGATGGAGAGATAAATAACATTTATGTATTTAGTCAATCATTATTTGTCAAATTTTTTATTTTTTATTTTTTATTGTTTTATATTTTTGTAATATAAGGAATCCGCTAAAAGGGTATTTTCCTTCCAGTTTCTTAGGATATATTTCTAGAAGAAACCTGAAGCACCAATCAGAAAGAATGTATGCATCCCTATGTTCATAGCAGCAGAATTTATAATAGCAAAGATCTGGAAACAGCCCTAGTGGCCATCAGTAGATGAGTGCATAAAAAAGCTGTGGTACATTTATACCATGGAATACTATGCAGCAGTAAAGAAGAAGAATCTCTTACCCTTTGAGACAGCATGGAGGGACCTGGAGAGTATCATGCTAGTGAAATAAGTCAGTCAGAGAAAGACAACTATCATATGATCGCACTCATATGTGGAATCTAAGTAACAAAATAAACTGATGATTGGAGTGGATCCAGAGACATGGAAGCATGGAACAGAGTGCGGAATCTCAGAGGAAAGGTGGGGAATGGTGGGTGGGTGGGAGGTAATCAACCAAAGACCTTTTATGCATATATGCATAACTCATGGACACAGACAATAGGGTGCTGAAGGCCTGGGGTGGGGGGATTCAGGGTGGGGGGGAGCGGCTGAATGGGTTTAATAGGGAAAAGGAGGACATATGTAATACTTTCAACAATAAAGAATTATTTAAAAAACAAAAGGGTATTTTATTAGAAAAATTTAGATTATCAAAAAAATTTTGATTGACCAATTGTAATGAGTATTTATTGCATAAACCTTTGACAGGTCAGGAGGTATGATGCATTCATCAAAACTCAGAGCCATGGAACCAGATGGCTTGGTGTTAGTCCTGCTTCTAATGCCTCCTAGAGACATGATCTTGGGCAAGTTACTTGACCTCTTCAAGTTTCAACTTCCTCCCTATAAAATAGAGTTAATAATAGTACTTACTAGTACTTCATAGGCTTGTTATAACATTGAATGAGATAATCTTATCTCTCATCCTAGCATTATGTCTGCCTAATAGCTCAAAGTAAATTTGTTAATGTGCTTACATTATAAAACAGGGTTGAGAGTAGTAATAGGAAGGAAGTGATTCTGCCACCACTCCCATTATTTACAAAACAAATCCTGATCACATTTCAGGTTCTAGAGAGCACGAGCCTGAAAAGATTGTTTCCATCCCGTTAAAGAGTGCTCATGAAAACTCTCAGAGGGAGATGGATTATTTAGTTTGTAGATCACTGTGACTTCTTGTCTCTTTCTTCTGTCTACTTGTCTTTAAATAGTTTACTTCTAGAAGTGTTTTTAACAGAGGATAATTCCATAGTCCGTCATTCTCAAAGATGAGCATGGTTCATAGTAAGCAATTTCTGGGCAAATTTGGCTAGAAAGATATCCGACTCTGACCCAGTATGACTCATTTGACTATTCAAAGTGCTTCCATGCCTCTCATTTTTCATGTTCTTTCTTTTTTAAAAATAAATCTTTATTGTTGAAAGTATTACTTATGTCCCTGTTTTCCCCCATTGCCCTTTCCCACCCCCAGGCCTTTACCACCATATTGTCTGTGTCTGTGGGTTATGCATATATGCATATGAGTTCCTTGGTTGATCTCTTCCCCCCCCCCCCACCCTCTCCTGCCTTCCCTCTGAGGTTTGACAGTCTGTTCAATTTTTCTGTGTCACTGGGTCTATTTTTGTTCATCTGTTTATGTTGTTCATTAGATTCCACATAGGAGTGAGATCATGTGATACTTATCTTTTTTAGATGGGCTTACTTCGCTTAGCGTAATGCTCTCTAGGTCCATCCAAGCTGTTGCAGATGGTAAGAGTTCTTACTTTTTTACAGCTGCATAATATTTCATTGTATAAATGTGCCACAGTTTTTAATCCATTCATCAGCTGATGGGCACTTAGGCTGTTTCCAAATCTTAGCTATTGTAAATTGTGCTGCTATGAACATGGGGATTCATATATTCTTTCTGATGGGTGTTTCTGAATTCTTGGGATATATCCCTAGAAGTGGGATCACTGAGTCAAATGGGAGTACCATTTTTAATTTTTTGAGGAAACTCCATACCATTTTCCACAGAGGCTGCAACAGTCTGCATTCCCACCAACAGTGCAAGAGGGTTCCCTTTTGTCCACATCCTCGCCAGCACTTGTCAATGATAGCAATTCTGACAGGTGTGAGATGGTACCTTGTTGTTTTGATTTGCATCTCTCGGATGATTAGTGACTTTGTGCATTTTTTCACATCTCCTGGCTTTCTGTATGTCCACTTTTGAAAAGTGTCTATTTAGGTCTTTTGCCCATTTTTTGATTAGATTATTTATCTTCCTTTTGTTACATTGTATGAGTTTCCTATAATCTTTTTAGTTTAACCCCTTATCAAAGGTATCATTGGCAAATATGTTCTGCCATGCAGTGGGCTCTCTTGTTATTTTATTGATGGTTTCTTTTGCATGCAGAACCTATTTATTTTTATGTAGTCCCATTTGTTTATTTTCTCCACAATTTCCACTGTCCTAGGAGATATATCCATAAACTTATTGCTACAAGAGATGTTTGAGATTTTGCTGCCAATGATTTCTTCTAGGTTTTATGGTTTCGCTTCTTATATTTAAGTTTTTTTTATCCATTTTGAGTTTATTCTTGTGTATGGTGTAAGTTGGTGTTCTAATTTCATTTTTTTTGCATGTATCTGTCCAATTTTCCCAACACCAAAGAGGCTGTCTTGACTACATTGTATGATCTTGCCTCCCTTGTCAAATATTAATTGAGCATAGTGACTTGGGTCGATTTCTGGATCCTCTGTTCTGTTCCATTGGTCTATATGCCTATTCTTGTGCCAGTACCAGGTTGTTTTGAATACAGTGGCTTTGTAGTATAATTTGATATCTGGTATTGTGACTCCTCCAACTTGGTTCTTCTTTCTCAATATTGCTCCAGCTATTTGGGGTCTTACTTGATTCCATATAAATTTTTGGAATATTTTTTCTAGGTCTGTTAAATAGACTGTTGATATTTTAATAGGGATTGCATTGAATCTATAGATGGCTGTGAGTAGTATGGCCATTTTAGTGATGTTGAATCTATGAATCCATGAATATGGTATATTCTTCCACTTGCGTATATCTTCATCTTTCTCTTTTTTCAATCTCCTGTAGTTTTTGGTGTACAGGTATTTTACCACCTTGATTAAGTTTATTACTAAGTATATAATTTTTTTTTTGTTGCAGTGATAAATGGGGTTGTTTGTTTGGTTTCCTTTTCTGAGAGTTCATTATTGGTGTATAAAAATGCCATAAATTTCTGGGTATTAATTTTATATCCTACTATGTTGCCAAATTCATTGATTAAATCCAATAGTTTTCTGATGGAGTCTTTAGGGTTTTCTATAGACAGTTAATGTTGTCTGTAAATAGTGACAGTTTTACTTCCTCCTTTACAATTTGGATACCTTTTATTTCTTCTTCTTGTCTGATTGCAATGGCTAGCACTTCTAGTACTATGTCAAACAGGAGTGGTGAAAGTGGGCATCCCTGTCTTGTTTCTGTTCTTGTGGGAAATGGTTTTAGCTTTTGTCCACTGAGTATGATATCAGCTGTAGCTTTGTCATATAAGTCTTTTATTATGTTGTGGTATGATCCCTTTATTCCAACTTTGTTGAGAGTTTTTATCAATTAAAACTACAATGAAGTACCACCTTACACCTGTTAGAGTGTCCATTATCAACAAGACAAGTAATAACAAGTGTTGGAGAGGTTGTGGAAAAAAGGGAACCCTCATTCACTGCTGGTGGGAATGTACAGTGGTTCAACCACTATGGAAAGCAGTCTGGTGATTCCTCAAAAAATTAAGAATAGAGCTACCATATGACCCAACAAGCCCACTCCTGGGGATATACTCGAAATCATTTATGCACAAAGATATATGCACCCCTATGTTCATTGCAGCATTATTTATGGTGGCCAAGAAATGGAAACAGCCAAAGTGCCCTGTGATAGAGGACTGGATAAAGAAGATATGATACATAATACACAATGGAATACTACTCAGCCATAAGAAATGATAAGATAGCATTATTTGCAACAACATGTAAGGAACTGGAGAACATTATGTTAAGTGAAATAAGTCAGACAGAAATAGCTAAGAACCATCCAATTTCACCCATATGTAGGGTATAAAATTGAAACATATGAAAACAAAGAGCAGTGTGGTGGTTGCTGGATGATGGGGGTAGAAGGGGTTCCTAATATGAGGTGACAGGAGAAGACTTGACTTTGGGTGGTGGATACATGGTGCTATATACAGACTTTGTAACTTAGAAATCCACACATGAAACCTCTATGTTCATGTTGAGCAATGTAACCCCAATAAAATGTAATTGAAAAAAAGGGAGTGTTGGATTTTGTCGAATGCTTTTTCTGCATCTATTGATATGAACACTTGTTTTTTATCTTTCAGTTTGTTTATGTACTGTATCACAATTATTGATTTGTGGCTATTGCACCAACCTTGCATCCCGGAAATAAATCCCACTTGGTCATGGTATATGATCTTTCTTTTTTAAAAATATATTTTATTGATTTTTTTTTACAGAGAGGAAGGGAGAGGGATAGAGAGTTAGAAATATCAATGAGAGAGAACCATCCATCAGCTGCCTCTTGCACACCCTCTACTGGGGATGTGCCTGCAACCAATGTACATGCCCTTGACTGGAATTGAACCTGGGATCCTTCAGTCTGCAGGCTGACGCTCTATCCACTGAGCCAAACAGGTTAGGGCTATATGATCTTTCTAAAGTTTTGCTGGATCTGATTTGCTAGAATTTTGATAAGGATTTAAGCATCTATGTTCTTCAGGGATATTGGCCTGTAATTTTCTTTCTTTGTAGTGTATTTATCTGGTTTTGGTATTAGGGTAATGCTGGACTCATATAAAGAGCTTGGAATTATTCCTTTTTCAGAATTTTTTGAAATAGTTTGAGGAATATAGGTGTTAGTTCTTCTTTGACTGTTTGGGAAAACTCCCCTGTGAAGCCGTCCAGACCAGGGCTTTTGTTTGCTGGGAGATTTTTTTATTCCTGCATCAATTTCATCAGTAGTTATTGGTCTATTAAGGTTTTCTGATTCTTGCTGATTGAGTTTTGGAAGATTGTATTTTTATACGAATATGTCCATTTGGTCAAGGTTGTCCAGATTATTGGAATAGAGTTGTTCATAGTATTTTTTATGATCCATTGTGTCTCTGTGGGGTCAGTTGTTACTTCACCTCTTTCATTTCTGATTTTGTTTATTTGGGTCCTCTCTTTTTGTTTCTTGATGAGTCTTTCAAGGGGTTCATTGATCTTGTTTATCATTTTAAAGAGCCAGTTCTTGGTTTTATTGATCTTTTGTATTGTTTTGGGGATCTCTATATCATTTATTTCTGTTCTGGACTTTATTATTTCCTTCCTTCTATTTTGGAGTTTTCTTGTTGCTCTCTTTCTAATTCTTTAAATTGTAGGGTTAGATAACTTATTACACGTTTTTCTTTTTTTTTTTTTTTTCTTTTTTTTTTTTTTGAGGTAAGCCTATAACTTCCCTCTCAGGATTGCTTTTCACTGTCACATAGATTTTGGGTTGTTGAGCTTTATTGTCATTTGTTTCCAGGATGCTTTTTATTTCTTCTTTGATATCTTTGATAACACATTTATTGTTTAATATCATGCTATTTGGCCTCAATATGTTTGTTTATGATTGTTTTTGTTCTAATTTCATGTCATTGTGATCTAAGAAGATGCTTGAAGACTTAGTCTTTGTCCTAACATGTGGTCTATCTTGGAAAATGCCCCATGTGCATTTCGAAGAATATATATTCCATAGGTTTGGGGTGAAATGATCTAAAGATATCAATTGTCTATTAAGTAATTTAGGATTGTTGTTTCTTTGTTGATTTTTTGTCTAGATTTATTCAATGATGTCAATGAGGTCAATGAGGTATTAAAACTTCTCACTATGGGAAATCCAAGATGGCTGCTGATGGCACAGCAGGCTACAAGATAGTGTGTGAGGGAATGAAAGGAGAGTGCGTGGACATGCGGGGATTGTTTGTATTTGTGAGTGAGGGATAGCTATATTCCACAGGACTGTTGGGGACTGGTGGACCAGGCTCCTCTGTCTGGGCATCCTACACTACTGCTGAAATCTCTCCCAGAACAGCTGGCTCTGCCACAGAGACCGCACCATCTTGAAGGGGAGACTGGCTGTGATTGAAAGCCCAGCCTTACCTTCAACCAGGGAGACCTCAGATACCTCCCAGGTCCCTGCAACGACAATGCCCAGGGACCAACTGCCTCAGCTGCAAACCCACAAATACCAGACTCCAGCCTCCCCAACCATGGGCACCAAAAAAGTCTGCCCAGGGAAGACAAAGCAGTACTGATTATGTGGACGGGCCCTGCACCTTCTCATAGAGCAGATAGAAGGAACAGCTGAATCGAACAACACAAACCCAGAATTGGTGAATTAAACACAGCTTGTGAGGCAATCCATGGATGGAAAGGTCAGACATCACCTAGAGAAAGGTGATATCTGGGATCCAGGCTGGAGGGAGAAACACACATAGCAGGCACTAGAGTCTCAGTGATAGACTGAGCCCCACAAAATCTACGGCCATTGGGGTCAGTGTAGCCCTCGAATGTGGAAGGGTTTCCACAGGGCTGCTGGCAGAAGGGGACTCTAGATCGTAGCCCACAGCTGGGCTAGGCCTAGAAAGGCAGCCTGAAGTTCTATCCCGGCTGTGCAGTGCCAGGGGAAAAAGACATGAGGCAACATGCTTTCATTGGCTTTTTTCTTTTTATCTCCTTGCTTTTGCTTGCTAAGTCCAGTACAATTAAAAACACTCACCAAGACTGCAGGGGAAAGTTGTTTTTGTGGAAACTGGGGATCAGAGTGGGGAGAGATGAACAGGAAACCAGCTCTGTGTCAGTCTGTCCCTCCAACCCAGTATTAAGTGCGGCAGGGAAAGAAGAATGTAAACACTGGTTAGAGGGACCTTTTAGGCCCAGATATTAATACAGCCCTGATGTGAGTGATATAAAAAGGATATTGTCTCTGTTGCACAATCTGCTGAACTTGTTTAAATAGTAAAAATAAACTTTGGTCACTGAGCCATTTCAACCGGGCAGTTTCAATTCTATTCACTAGGTTCGCAGCATAAAAAGAATCAGAGACAATATTAAGAGGCTCTTGGAAATCCTGCAATGCGGCCTTAATAGCTTCTAGTTCGATTCTTTGTACAGAAGTATGACTGGTCAGTATGACTTGGTCTGAATTCATTGTATGATAGGCAGCTTTCCCATTAGATGATCCATCAGTAAAAACAGTTAAAGCTCCTGTTTCTTTGTTGATTTTTTGTCTAGATTTATTCAATGATGTCAATGAGGTATTAAAACTTCTTACTATGGGAAATCCAAGATGGCTGCTGATGGGACAGCAGGCTACAAGATAGTGTGTGAGGGAATAGGTTCCTGCCTAGTATTTTTTGGTATAATGATGGAGGTATTATATAAAAATTGTAGTAATTTATCTTTTAATAGGTGACAACTAAGTTCCCCTGAATATCCATTTAACCCAATTTGCCAATTTATATCAGTCTGAAATAACATTTCTAATTGCTTCCCAGTGAGGGGGAGATAGATACACTGGGGCTCTTCCCCTCTAAGCTGTTTACAATGCTTTCTAATTTGAAATATTAACTGAGCCAATAGTTCTATATATGTAACCACAGTTTTAGAGGATTGATGCCCCATATACTACCCTTTACCTCTTTGCACACAATATGCCACAATTGCCTAATCCTCACAGCTTCCAACTACACACTAACATTTAGTCTAGTCCAGTGGTCGGCAAACTCATTAGTCAACAGAGTGGCAAACCGAAGCTCTTGAGCCGCATGTGGCTCGCGAGCCGCAGTTTGCCGACCACTGCCCTAGGTGGACCCATTCAATGATGGCAGGAGAGTTTTTATTTTGAAAGATGACTCTAGTGGGACTATTTACAGTAGGGTTAATTTGTCCCAATAAAGGTAATTCAGGCTTTACCCGTGCTACTTGGGCTGAGGAAATTGCCTGCTCAATTCTTAGCAACTCATTCCTAACTTCATCTGTTAATGTTCAGGGAGAGGAAAGATTTGAGTCACCTCTAAGTATATTAAATAAATTTGTCATTTCTCCTGTAGAGATCTTCAGAAAAGGTAAGACAATCTTTTTTTATTTCTACCTTCTGAGGCCTAATGCATTGGTTTTCAATTATGGTTCCCAGATACTGGAAAGGCATTTCTTTCTGTACCTTTTCTGGAGCAATTCTTAAGCCCCATTTAGGGAGCTCCTTTTCTAATTGGGAAAACATGGTCAAAGTCTGCTCTTCCCGTGGACTTGCTAAGAGTAAGTCATCCATGTAATGAATAATGTAACATTGGGAGTATTTATCCCTTAAAGGCTGAACAGCTTGAGCCACATATTTTTAACACAAGGTAGGGCTATTGGTCATTCCTTGTGGTAAAACCTTCCATTGATATCTTTTCATGGGTTCTATATTATTAATAGATGGCACTGAAAATGCAAATCTCTGTTTATCTTGAGGTGCCAAGGGAATGGTGAAAAAACAATGTTTAAGATCTGCTACTATAAGAGACCAATCTAAAGGGATTTGTGAAGGCGCTGGGAGTCCAGGTTGTAAAGCTCCCATGGTATGCATAGTAGCATTAACTGCTCTAAGATCATGTAACAATCGTCATTTTCCTGTCACCTTCTTAGGGATTGTAAATATAGGCGTATTCCAATGACTATTGGAAGGCTCTATGTGACCAGCTTCTATTTGTTCTTGTATTAATTCATGAATATGACTTAATTTCTCCTTGGTTAATGGCCACTGATCCACCCATACAGGTTTATCATCTTTCCATTGTATAGGATCAGCATGAGGGTGAGGAGACTGAGTAGTGACCACTCCTAAAAAGTTGATATCCTAATCCTTGTCTTCCTGGGTTTCCTTTGGCTTGGATGAGCTCTTTAATTCCCTGATCATTTTTTCCTAAGCCTTGACCAGTCTGATATCCCATCTGAGTCATTAACTGCTGTCCTTTGCCGGTAAAAATACATGCTTGTAAACCTTCTAAGACATCCCGGCCCCATAAGTTGACTGCAATTCCAGAGATGATGTAGGGCTGAAACCATTCTGTCTGTCCTTCCTCATCTTGCCACCTTAACACTGCAGCACTATGTTGTGTGTTATCAGGAACTCCCACCCCCCTAACTGAGCCCATAGCTTCTGCCGTGGACCAACTTGGAGGCCAGAATTCTTTGCTGATAACACTGACATCCGCTCCAGTGTCCACTAGACCCCTGAATTGTTTTCCGTCTATTCTTAAATTAATCATAGGACCGGTTTTGCTAATTTCATGTATCCAATAGATGTCCAAGCTTCCAAATCCTTGCATTCCTCTTTTCCTGTTTATAGCCTCACCTTGCTGAACATAAGGTAGAAGTAGGATCTGAGCAATTCTTTGTCCTGTAGTAATTTGCATAACATGATTACATTCTAGTATAACTTTAATTTCTCCCTCATAATCTGAATCAATGACTCCAGGCAGAACAGTTAGTCCTTTTAGAGTGTTTCCACTCCTCCCTAAGATTAATCCTAAAGTTCCCGGTGGCACAGGTCCCCAAATTCCTGTAGGAATAGCTTGCCGAGCAATATCGGGGGTCAAAGTGACCGCTATAGTGCTGTTAAGATCCAGGCCTGCGCTTCCTGGAGTTGCTCGGATGAGGGAATCCACCATGGGCCTTGCAGGGCAGATTTCCCCTATTGATGATAGGCCTGGGGGGCGCCCCTCTGGCCGTTTCCCGGCGGTTCACCATGCCCCATGTCTTGATGTAGCTGTTGCCTGTTTCTATGAAATTTTGATCTACACAGACTGGCCCAATGGTTCCCTTTCTGACATCTAGGACACCGAGAGATTAAATCTGGAGGCGGAGTGTTCACGCCTCTCCCTAGAGCGCTACCTTGTGTCCTTCTTGGTTGCCTACATTCCTTTTAGAAATGTCCTGTTTTTCCACACTTATAACACCTCTTATTTCCCACTGTTATTGCAGCAGAGAGTAAATTTGCTTGAAAAGTGCCTGATCCCACATTCTGACACGCTCAAATCATTTCTGTAATGGTATTATCTTTTCTCAGAGGCGTCAGGCATTTCTTACAATCAGCATTGGCATTTTCATAAGCTAATTGTTGAATTAAAATATCTCCTGCTGTCTCATGTTGAATATGACATCTCACTGCTCGAGTGAGACGAGCCACAAAATCAGAAAATGACTCTGTAGGTCCCTACATACATTTACTAAAAGCTCCCTGAGGGTCCCCTTTTGCTGGTAAAGCCCACCAAGCTCTCCTTCCACAAAGTCTAATTTTCTCATATGCCTGTTGCACATAATGTAGCTGATTTTGTACATCCATATACTGTCCCAGTCCTGCCAGCATTTCATAGGTTATTTGAGCATTTGACCCTCCGTTTGCGTGGGCTTGCTCTCGACATTTCTCCAAATATTCTCCCTTCTATAGTAAATAATCTCCTCCATCCAGAGTTGCACGAACCAGAGAATACCAATCATAAGGAGCTAAGAATCCTTCAGAAATATTATTCATAATTTCTCCTGTAAAAGGACCCGTTGGACCATTTTGAACAACGCTTTCTCACAAAGCTTTTATCATTTTAAAATCAATTTTTTCATGGTGTCTTATTATCTGATTTGGGAGCTGTGGGTCAGCTACTTGTATAACAGGAAGAGCAAGCCTTTCTTCCACCGACATGTCCTTCATTCCTTTTCTGATGGCTCTCTGTATAGATGATTCTATTGACGGTGAATTAAATGTTTCAGGATTAGGACATGGAGGTGGAGTGGGCCATAAAGGCCATTCTTCCAATTTTTCTTCCTGCTCCTCTCTAGGAGCGGAGGGAGCCAGGGGAGGAGACTCCTCCTCAGCCTCTCTAAAAGGCTCTAGCAAATGCAATATTGTGTTCCCCATGGAGAAACAGTTTGGAGGCAAGTTTTTTCCCTGCTGCTGAGCTTTTTTCAAGTTTTGACCAACTTTTTGCCAAACATTCAAGATCTAATGTACCTTCTTCAGGAAACCAAGGGTTATGTTCTATAATGTCAAACAAAAACTGTAAGAAAATACCTTCTAAAACTTTAATTCCTTAAGCATGCAAACCAAAAGTTTATAATAAAGATTACTTTATAATATAATTCTGCCCCATTAGCCTGGCTGAAAAAGAGGTTCCCACCCTACTTACAGATCGAGACTTCTGCAGCTGATCTTGGGCTTTGCGTGCAGTGAATTTCCCTCACCTATATGGTGAATTCTTCCCTACCTTTTCGGTGTATTCCTCCTTTCTTCACTCTAGGCAAAATATCATCACCTTTGGAGGCCCCACGTCGAAGGCGCCAGTTGTGAGTGTCCCCCCACCCCACGTGCTGCATGGTTCAGGGTTCAGGTTCAGGGTTCGGGTTCTGGAGGAGGCTGCACACAAATGAAAGAGACTATACAAGAAAATATAAATTTGGGAATTGGGGACCAGGTGGGAGCCCAGCTCAGGAGGAAGGACTCCGCTTTGCTCTGGCCTTGCTATCTTTTTTATTTTATTTTTTATTTTTTAAATTTCTTTATTTATTAAGGTATTACATATGTGTCCTTATTCCCCCATTACCCCCACCTCCCATTTATAACCCCACCCCCCTGTTGTCTGTGTCCATTGATTAGGCTTATAGGCATGCATATAAGTCCTTTGGTTGATCTCTTCCCCTTACCCTCACCCACCCCTAACTTCCCTGAGGTTTGACATTCTGATTAATGTTTCTCTATCTCTGGATCTATTTTGTTCATCAGTTTATGTTCATTAAATTCCACAAATGAGTGAGATCATGTGATATTTATCTTTCTCTGCCTGGTTTATTACACTTAGCATAATGCCCTCCATCTCCATTCATGTTGTTGCAAATGTTAAGAACTCCTTCTATTTTACCACAGCATAGTATTCCATTGTGTCAGGGGTCCTCAAACTTTTTAAACAGGGGGCCAGTTCACTGTCCCTCAGACCATTGGAGGGCCGGATTATAGTTAAAAAAAACAAAACTATGAACAAATTCCTATGCGCACTGCAGGCCTGGGACAAGTCGGCTGCTAAGCAGGACAGGCAGAGGCACCCAGCGGGCTGGATAAATGTCCTTGGCGGGTTGCATGTGGCCCGCGGGCCATAGTTTGAGGCCCCATGGATGTACCACAGTTTTTTAATCCACTCATCTGCTGCTGGGCACTTAGGCCGTTTCCAAATCTTAACCATGGTGAATTGTGTTGCTATGAACATAGGGGTGCATATATCCTTTCTGATTCGTGTTTCTAGTTTCTTAGGATATATAACTAGAAGTGGGATCACTGGGTCAAATGGGAGTTCCATTTTTAGTTTTTTGAGGAAACTCCATACTGTTCTCCACAGTGGCTGCACCAGTCTGCATTCCCACCAGCAGTGCACGAGGGTTCCTTTTTCTCCGCATCCTCACCAGCACTTGTCATTTGTTGATTTCTTGATAATAGCCATTCTGACAGGTGTGAGATGGTACTGCATTGTTGTTTTGATTTGCATCTCTCTGATGATTAGTGACTTTGAGCAGGTTTTCATATGTCTCTTGGCCTTCCTTCTGTATTCTTTCGAAAAGTGCCTATTTATATTACTAGCCCATTTTTAATTGGGTTGTTTATCTTCTTTTTGTTAAGCTGCATGAGTTCCCTGTAAATGTTGGAGATTAAACCCTTATCATTGATATCATTGGCAAATATGTTCTCCCATTCAGTGGGCTTTCTTCTTGTTTTATTGATGGACTCCTTTGCTGTGCAAAAGCTTTTTATTTTGTTGTAGTCCCATTTGTTTATTTTCTCTTTAGTTTCCATTGCCCTAGGGGCAGTATCAGTGAAGAAGTTCCTTTAGCATATGTCTGAGATTTTTCTGCCTGTGGATTTCTCTAGTATTTTTATTGTTTCACATCTTCTGTTTAAGTCCTTGATCCATTTTGAGTTTATTTTTGTGTATGCTGTAAGTTGATGGTCTAGTTTCATTTTTTTGCATGTATCTGTCCAATTTTCCCAACACCATTTATTGAAGAGATTGTCTTGACTCCATTATACGTTCATGCCTCCTTTGTCAAATATTAATTGAGCATAGTGATTTGGGTCGATTTCTGGGTTCTCTATTCTATTCCATTGATCTATATGTCTGTTCTTGTGGCAATACCAGGCTGTTTTGAGAACAGTGGCTTTGTAATACAGCTTGAAATCTGGTATTGAGATCCCACCTACTTTGTTCTTCTTTCTCAGGATTGCTGCAGCTATTTGGGGTCTTTTTTTATTCCAGATGAATTTTTGGAGAGTTCTTTCTAGGTCTGTGAAATATGCCGTTGGTATTTTAATGGGGAGTGCATTGAATCTATAAATTGCTTTGGGTAGTATGGACATTTTGATGATGTTGATTCTACCAATCCGTGAATACAGTATATTTTTCCATCTGTTTACGTCTTCCTCTACCTCTTTTTTCAGTGTCCTGTAGTTTTCCTTGTATAGTTCTTTTACCTCCTTAGTTAAGTTTATTCATAGGTATCTTAATTTTTTTGGTGCGTTGGTAAATGGGATTGCTTTTTTAGTCTCTCTTTCTGTAAGTTCACTGTTGGTGTATAGAAATGCCATAGATTTCTTGGTGTTAATTTTGTATCCTGCTACATTGCCGAATTCATTTGTTAAGTCTGTTAGTTTTTTGATGGAGTCTTTCGGGTTTTTTATGTACAATATCATGTCATCTGCAAATAAGGACAGCTTTACTTCTTCCTTTCCAATTTGGATGCCTTTTATTTCTTCTTCTTGTCTAATTGCAGTGGCTAATACTTCCAGTACTATGTCAAACAGGAGTGGTGAGAGTGGGCATCCCTGTCTTGTTCCTGTTCTTAGGGGAAATGGTTTTAGTTTTTGCCCATTGAGTATGATGTTAGCTGTGGGTTTATCATATAAGCTTTTATTATGTTGAGGTATGATCCTTCTATTCCCACCTTGTAGAGAGTTTTTATCAAGAAAGGGTGTTGGATTTTGTCAAATGCTTTTTCTGCATCAATTGATATGACTATGTGATTTTTATCTCTCAATTTTTTTATGTGATGTATCACATTTATTGATTTGCGGATATTGTACCATCCTTGCATTCCTGGGATAAACCCTACTTGGTCATGGTGTATGATCTTTCTGATGTACTGCTTGATCCGATTTGCTAGAAATTGTTGAGGATTTTGGCATCTACATTCATGAGGGATATTGGCCTGTAATTCTCCTTCATTGTGTTGTCTTTATCTGGTTTTGGTATTAGGGTGATGCTGGCTTCATAGAAGGAGCTTGGAAGTGTTCCTTCCTCTTGAATTTTTTAGAATAGTCTGAGGAGGATAGGTTTCAGTTCTTCCTTGAATGTTTGGTAAAACTCTCCTGTGAAGTCGTCTGGCCCCGGGCTTTTGTTTGCCAGAAGCTCTTTGATGACTGCTTCAATTTCTTCCATAGTTACTGGCATGTTGAGCTGTTTAGATTCTTCCTGATTGAGTTTTGGAAGGTTATATTTTTCTAGGAATATGTCCATTTCCTCCAGGTTGTCCAGTTTGTTGGAATAGAGTTGTTCTTAGTATTTTTTAACAATCCTTTGTATTTCGGCAGGATCTGTTGTTATTTCACCTCTTTCATTTCTGATTTTGTTTCTTTGTGTCCTCTCTCTTTGTTTCTTGGTAAGCCTGGCTAGCGGTTCATCCATCTTGTTTATACTTTCAAAGTACCAGCTTTTGGATTTATTGAACTTTTGTATTGTTATTTTGGGTCCATGTCATTTATTTGCACTCTGTTCTTTATTATTTCCTTTGTTCTACTTACTTTGTCCTTTCCCGGTGCTGTATTTCTTATTCTTTAATTTGTATGGTTAGATAGTTAATGTACATTTTTCTTGTTTTTTTTTTTTTTTTTTTTAAGGTAGGCCTGTAGAGCTATGAACTTCCCTCTCATGACTGCTTTCACTGTGTCCCATAGATTTTGGATTGTTGTATTTTCACTGTCATTTGTTTCAAGGATGCTTTTTATTTCTTCTTTGATCTCTTTGGTAACACAATCATTGCTTAATACCATTCTATATAGCCTCCAAGTGTTTGATTTTTTCATTATTTTTATAGTAGTTGATTTCTAATTTTATGCCATTGTGATCTGAGAATATGCTTGATATGATTTCTATCTTCATGAATTTGAAGAGACTTTGCCTGTGTCCCTATCTTTGAAAATGTCCTGTGTGCACTTGAGAAGCTTTGGGGTGAAAGGTTCTAAAGATGTCAATTAATTCCATCTGATCTGGTGAGTTATTTAGGATTGATGTTTCTTTGCTGATTTTTTTGTTTAGAGGATTTATCCAGTGTTGTCAATGGGGTATTAAAGTCCCCTACTATAATTGTATTGCTGTTGATCTCACCCTTGATATCTTCTAGAAGTTTTTTTTATGTGTTTGGTTGCTCCTGTATTGGGTGCATATATGTTTACCAGAGTTTTAACCTCTTGTTGAATTGCTCCCTCTAGTATTATGAAGTTACCTTCTTTATCTCTTTTTATGTCCTTCACTTTGAGGTCTATTTTGTCCGATATAAGTATTGCTACCCCAGCTTTTTTTCATTTCTATTCACCTGAAAATTTTTTTTTCCATTCCTTCAATATCAGTCTGTGTGAGTCATTTGTTCTGATGTGGGTCGCTTGTCAACAGCAGATATATGGGTCATGTGTTCTTATCCATTCAGCTACCCTATGTCTTTTGACTGGGGCATTTAATCCATTTATGTTTAAGGTAATTATTGATAGGTACTTGTTTGCCTCTATTTGTATTCTTTATGCCATTGTTCCTTCTTCCTGTTTTATTTCTTCTTTTTACTGCAGTCCCTTTAACATATATTGCATTGCTGGCTTGATGGTAAATAAACTCCCTTAGCCCTGTTTTTGTCTGTGAATCTCCTGATTCCACCTTCAGTTTTGAATGATAGCTTTGTTGGGTATAGTATTCTTGGATTGAGTCCCTTGCTTTTGCATCACTTTGTATATTTAATGCCATTCTCTTTTATCCAGAAATGTTTCTGTTGAGAAATCAGTTGATAGTCTAATGGCAGATCCCTTACAGGTAACTTTTTGTCTCTCTATGGCAGCCTTTAAGATTCTTACTTTGTTGTTAGTGTTTGCCAATTTAAATTTTTTTTTATTAAGGTATTATATGTGTACATATCTTACCATTGCCCCCCACACCCCACTCCCATACATGCCTCACCCCCCAATGTTTTGCATCCATTGGTTACTCTTATATACATGCATATAAGTCCTTCAGTTGATCTCTTATTTTCCCCACCTCTCCCTAACCTTACTGCTGTAATTTGACAGTCTGTTTGATGCTTTACTGCCTCTGTATCTATCTTTTTGTTCATCAGTTTATAATGTTTTTCATTATCCCCAAATGAGTGAGATCATGTGGTATTTTTCTTTCATTGACTGGCTTATTTCACTTAGCATAATGTTCTCTAATTCCATCCAGGTGCCTACAAATGGTAGTAATTCTTTCTTTTTTTATGGCAGCATAGTATTCCATTGTGTAGATGTACCATAGTTTTCTGATCCAGTCATCTGCTGACGGGCACTTAGGCTGTTTCCAAATCTTAGCTATGGTAAATTGTGCTGCTATGAACATAGGGGTGCATATATCCTTTCTGATTGGTGTTTCTAGTTTCTTAGGATATATTCCCAGGAGTGGGATTACTGGGTGAAATGGGAGTTCCATTTTCAGTTTTTTCAGGAAACTCCATACTGTTCTCCACAGTGGCTGCACCAGTCTGCATTCCCACCAGCAGTGCACGAGGGTTCCTTTTTCTCCGCATCCTAGCCAACACTTGTCATTTGTTGATTTGTTGATGATAGCCATTCTGACAGGTGTGAGATGGTATCGCATTGTCGTTTTGATTTGCATCTCTCGGATAATTAGTGACTTTGAGCATGTTTTCATGTGTCTCTTGGCCCTCCTTCTGTCTTTTTTCGAAAAGATTCTATTTAGGTCTGTTGCCCATTTTTTTATTGGATCATTTATCTTCCTTTTATTAAGTTGTATAAGCTGCCTGTAGATGTTGGAGATTAAACCTTTATCGGTGGTAACATTGGCAAATATGTTCTCCCATACAGTGGGGTTCTCGTTGTTTTGTTGATGGTTTCTTTTGCTGTGCAAAAGCTTTTTATTTTGATGTAGTCCCATTTGTTTATTTTCTCTTTGGCTTCCATTGCCCTAGGGGCAGTATCAGTGAAAAAGTTCTTTTGGCATATGTCTGAGATTTTGCTGCCTGTGGATTCCTCCAGTATTTTTATGGTTTCCCGTCTTATATTTAAGTCCTGTATCCATTTTGAGTTTATTTTTGTGTATGGTGTAAGTTGGTGATCTAGTTTCATTTTTTTGCATGTATCTGTCCAATTTTCCCAACACCATTTATTAAAGAGACTGTCTTGACTCCATTGTATGCTCATGCCTTCTTTGTCAAATATTAAATGCGCATATTGGTTTGGGTCGATATCTGGATTCTCTATTCTGTTCCATTGATCTATATGTCTGTTCTTGTGCCAGTACCAGGCTGTTTTGAGGACAGTGGCTTTGTAATACAGCTTGAAATCTGGTATTGAGATCCCTCCTACTTTATTCTTCTTTCTCAGGATTGCTGTGGCTATTTGGGGTCTTTTTTTATTCCAGATGAATTTTTGGAGAGTTCTTTCTAGGTCTGTGAAATACGCCGTTGGTATTTTAATGGGGAGTGCATTGAATCTATAGATTGCTTTGGGTAGTATGGACATTTTAATGATGTTGATTCTACCAATCCATGAACATGGTATGTTCTTCCATCTTTTTACATCTTCCTCTATCTCTTTTTTCAGTGACTTGTAGTTTTCCGCATATAGGTCTTTTACCTACTTGGTTAGGTTTATTCCTAAGTATCTTAATTTTTTTGGTGCGATGGAAAATGGGATTGCTTTTTTAGTCTCTCTTTCTGTAAGTTCACTGTTGGTGTATAGAAATGCCATAGATTTCTTGGTGTTAATTTTGTATCCTGCTACATTGCTGAATTCATTTGTTAAGTCTGTTAGTTTTTTGATGGAGTCTTTCGGGTTTTTTATGTACAATATCATGTCATCTGCAAATAAGGACAGCTTTACTTCTTCCTTTCCAATTTGGATGCCTTTTATTTCTTCTTCTTGTCTAATTGCAGTGGCTAATACTTCCAGTACTATGTCAAACAGGAGTGGTGAGAGTGGGCATCCCTGTCTTGTTCCTGTTCTTAGGGGAAATGGTTTTAGTTTTTGCCCATTGAGTATGATGTTAGCTGTGGGTTTATCATATATAGCTTTTATTATATTGAGGAATGATCCTTCTATTCCCACCTTGTTGAGAGTTTTTATGAAGAAAGGGTGTTGGATTTTGTCAAATGTTTTTTCTGCATCAATTGATATGACTATGTGATTTTTATCTCTCAATTTTTTTATGTGATGTATCACATTTATTGATTTGCGGATATTGTACCATCCTTGCATTCCTGGGATAAACCCTACTTGGTCATGGTGTATGATCTTTCTGATGTACTGCTGGATCCGATTTGCTAGAATTTTGTTGAGGATTTTGGCATCTACATTCATGAGGGATATTGGCCTGTAATTCTCCTTCATTGTGTTGTCTTTATCTGGTTTTGGTATTAGGGTGATGCTGGCTTCATAGAAGGAGCTTGGAAGTGTTCCTTCCTCTTGAATTTTTTGGAATAGTCTGAGGAGGATAGGTTTTAGTTCTTCCTTGAATGTTTGGTAGAACTCTCCAGTGAAGCCGTCTGGTCCCGCGCTTTTGTTTGCCGGAAGCTCTTTGATGACTGCTTCAATTTCTTCCATAGTTACTGGCATGTTGAGCTGTTTAGATTCTTCCTGATTGAGTTTTGGAAGGTTATATTTTTCTAGGAATATGTCCATTTCATCCAGGTTGTCCAGTTTGTTGGAATAGAGTTGTTCGTAGTATTTTTTAACAATCCTTTGTATTTCGGCGAGATCTCTTGTTATTTCACCTCTTTCATTTCTGTTCTTGTTTATTTGGGTCCTCTCTCTTTGCTTCTTGGTGAGCCTGGCTAGAGGTTCATCAATCTTGTTTATCCTTTCAAAGAACCAGCTCTTGGTTTTGTTGATCTTTTGTATTGTTTCTTTGGTCTCTATGTCGTTTATCTCTGCTCTGATCTTTATTATTTCCTTCCTTCTGCTTACACTGGGCTTTTCTTGTTGCTCTTTTTCTAACTCTTTGAGTTGTTGGGTTAGGTAATTTATTACCCCTGTTTCTTGTTTTTTTGCAGTAGGCTTGTAGAGCTATGAACTTCCCTCTCAAGACTGCTTTCGCTGTGTCCCATAGATTTTGGATGGTAGTGTTTTCATTGTCATTTGTTGCCATGGTGTTTTTTATTTCTTCTTTGATCTCTCTCGTAACCCAGTCATGGTTTAATAGCATGCTGTTTAGCCTCCATGTGTTTGATTTATTTGGGTTGTTTTTATTGTAGTTGATTTCCAGTTTTATGCCACTGTGGTCTGAGAAGATGCTTGATATGATTTCTATCTTCTTGAATTTGAAGAGACTTTGCCTATGTCCCAACATATGGTCTATCTTTGAGAATGACCCATGTGCACTTGAGAAGAATGTATATTCTGTGGCTTTGGGATGAAATGTTCTGAAGATGTCAATTAATTCCATCTGGTCTAGTGAGTCATTTAGGATTGATGTTTCTTTGCTGATGTTTTGTTTAGAGGATTTGTCCAATGGTGATAGTTGGGTATTAAAGTCTCCTACTATGATTGTATTGTTGTCAATGTCTCCCTTGATATCCTCCAGGAGTTTTTTTATGTATTTGGGTGCTCCTGTATTGGGTGCATATATGTTTACCAGAGTTATTTCTTCTTGTTGGATTGCTCCCTTTAGTATTATGAAGTGGCCTTCCTTATCTCTTGTTATGTCCTTCAGTTTGAGATCTAATTTGTCAGATATAAGTATTGCTACCCCAGCTTTTTTTTCAGTTCCATTTGCCTGAAAAACCTTTTTCCATCCCTTCACCCTCAGTCTGTGTGCGTCTTTTTTTCTGAGGTGGATTTCTTGCAGACAGCAGATATATGGGTCGTGTTTTCTTATCCAATCCGTTACCCTATGTCTTTTGATTGGGGCATTTAATCCATTTACATTTAAAGTTATTATTGATAGGTACTTATTTGTCGCCATTCCTATTCTTTACCCCTGTGTTACTTCTTCGCTTCCTGTTTCTTTCTTTCTTTCTTTTTTTTTTTTTACAGCAGACCCTTTAGCATTTCTTGCATTGCTGGTTTGGTGGTAATAAATTCCCTTAGTCCTTTTTTGTCTGTGAAGCTCCTGATTTCACCTTCAATTTTGATTGACAGCCTTGCTGGGTATAGTATTCTTGGATTCAGACCCTTCCTTTGCATGACTTTGTATATTTCATTCCATTCCCTTCTGGCCTGATGAGTTTCTGTTGAGAAATCAGTTGCTAGTCTGATGGGGGTTCCTTTGTATGTAACTTTCTGTCTCTCTCTTGCTGCTTTTAATATTCTTACTTTGTTGTTGGTGTTTACCAATTTAATTATAATGTGCCTTGGCGTCGGTCTTTTGGGGTTCATTTTGCTTGGGACTCTGTGAGCTTCTTGGATTTATGTGGGTTTTTTTCTTCCCTATATCAGGGAAATTTTCTGTCATTATTTCTTCAAAGAGGTTTTCTATTCCTTGCTCAGCTTTCTTTCCTTCTGGAACCCCTATTATGCGGATGTTGTTTTGTTTCATGTTGTCCCAAAGTTCCCTTAGGCTCTCCTCCTGCCTTTAATTTTTTTTTCTAGAAGTTGCTCTACTTGGGTATTTTTTTCCATGTTGTCTTCTAGCTCACTGATGCGGTCCTCTGCTTCTTCTAGTCTACTCTTGATGCTTTCTATTGAGTTCTTTACAGCAGCGATGTCATTTTTCATTTCTTGTTGGTTCTTCTTCATTTCCTCTTGGTTCTTGCTCATATTGTCCAATTTGTCTTCCATTCTTTTCAGCCACCTTATGACCATTTCTCTGAATTCTTTTTCTGGAAGGTTGCTTGCCTCCATTTCATTTACTTCCTTTTCTGGTGATGCCTGCTTTTCTTTCATATGCAGGCTGCTTCTTTGTCTCCCCATGGTCTCTCTTCTCTGGGTGTCTGGTTATGTAGTTCTCTCTCTCCTGGGTTGATTTAAAGGCACAAACTACAGCACTACCAGGTACAACTCACAAGGCACTGAACAGGAATGTATTCACGATATTAATAACCTCCAATATAGGTGACCACCAGAGAAAAGCAAATTAGGTGATAGGAGAGAAAGAAGAAGAGGAAAAAAGAAAGAAAGAAAGAAAAAAAGAAAAAAGGAGTGTGAAAATGAAATTGGGAAAAGGGAAAGTAAAGATAAAAAAAGTAAGAGAGACAAGAAAGTGACTAAGAGAGAAAGGGGAACAGACTATATATATTGGCGATAAAACTCCAATAGAACAATCACTAATCCCAGGAAATGCCAGCAACAAGTGCCTGGGGATTAGTACAAACTACAACACCAACTAATATGGAGTGAGGCAAGGGAAAGCTGAAGCACAAAACAAACAAAAAAATAAACAAAAGAAGAATAAGCAGAACAATCTCACAAAAAAGCATAAAAATTCGATATAATCTACATTCAAGCAAACAACAACAAAAGGACAGAGAGAAGGACAAGTTTATGGATAGGTCAGACAGCGAAGGGAGAGGTGTATGTGGACTTGTAGCAGGGGATTGGAGATTAGATATGTAAGTAGGGTGAAATTTTAACAACAGGTAAACAGAAAGAATAGGGAAAATCTAAAGCAGTAAAAGGGTAAGATAAACAGGACACTGAAAAGGGGGAGATTAGGAAGAGAGTGATGGCCTAAAGGTAGAGTTGAGATAGAGTAAAACAATGCTAAAGAAAAGATAAAAATAGAATGTAGAACCCTAATCCCAAAATAAAATGAAGAGAAAATAAAATGACACTTAAAAAAAAAAAAGATAAAATAGCAGTAGTAATAATACGGATTGAAAATAAAAATGTAATAATTAAAAACTAAAATCAAGTGATGAAAAAAGAAAAAAAGTTTCTTGATTAAAAGATGCAAAAAATGAAAATAAAAAAAAATAAAAAAAATAAAAAAATAAAAGGTAAAAATAAGATGTGAAGTAGTGAAGGTCATTAACTTCCTCTGTTTTTCTGTTTGGCATGCCTGTTTCTTAGTCCAGACAGTATTGCAGTTCCCTGTGATCCACTGCTCTTCAGTGTTGTAAGCTAGTCCTGATTTTAAGCAGGTGGTGTGTCTTAATTTCTCGTATTCCTTTATTTTTGATTACACAAGAGTCAATTTGTGATTTATCCCCTGGGTGGCAGTGTTTATGGATTGACTTCCGGGTCTATCTATGGCCTCTCTAGGCAGTGTTAGAGCCTTCTTTCCTTGTGGCACTCACTACCGGTTTGTGGGAGTGGGCTGCCTCAGAGCTGACTCTCCGATGGTCACTCCCTGCTCCGATCCCCAGGTTCCAGAAAAACAACTTTCCCCTGCAGTCTCCCAGGGTGTCCCCAACTGGGTGATCCTATGTATTGGGCTTAGTAATCAGAAGCAAGAATTTCAAGAGGAAAAAGCCCAAGTGTGCGCACTCCGGGACTGCGTGTAAGCCCAGGCACCCAGGGAACGCAGGGGCTGTGCGTAAGTCTGGACTGCCTGAAATTCTTAGGGTGTCCCTGCACGTCAGCTCAAAATGGGTTGCTTTTTAGAGTGCCCTTCTCTTAGCAGCTCTGAGGACCCCTTTCCACAATCACAGATCACGCCAGCCCATACAGCCACGGATTTTTCTAGGCACAGACTTCCCTGGTCCTCCAGCTCCCGCAAAACGCGCGTTCCTCTCTCCCACTGGGACCAGAGACCTCACCTTATCCCAGGCGAAATCTGACCTTTCTGTGGTGGAGTGTAGAGCTCCTCTGAACTCATCGCCAATTTAATTATGATGTATCTTGGTGTCGGTCCTTTGGGGTTCCTCTTGTTTGGTACTCTCTGAGCTTCTTGGATTTGTGTGAGTGTTTTCTTCCCAATATCAAGGATGTTTTCTGTTATCATTTCTTCAAACAAGTTTTCTATTCCTTGCTGCATTTTCTTTCCTTCTGACACTGCTATTTTTGCAGATGTTGTTTCATTTTGTGTGATCCCAAAGCTCCCTTAGGCTCTCCTCCTGCTTTTGATGATTTTTTTTCCAATTACCTCTCTGCTTGTGTGTTTTTTTCTACCTTGTCTCCTTGCTCATTGATGCTGTCCTCAGTTTCTTCTAGTCTGCTGTTGACACTTTCTATTGTGGTATTTATTGCAGCTATGTCATTCTTCATTTCTTCATGGTTCTTCTTCATTTCCTCTAGGTTCTTACACATGTTGTTTAATTTGTCTTCCATCCTTTTCACCATCCTTATACCCATTTCTATGAATTCTTTCTCTGACAAATTGATTGCAACCATTTCATTTACTTCCTTTTCTGGTGATTCTTCCTTTATTTCATTTGGGGGGTGTTTCTTTGTCTCCCCCTTTTTGGTATTCCCTTGTAATTGTTTTCATATATTAGATCAAACTTCTATGTCACCCATATTTTTTTTGAGTTTGTATTATATAGTAGATCTTTTGTGGGACACAGTGGTGAAGTCTTTCAGGTCTTCTGGGCTGTGTATTCTAGGGATGCCCTCTACTTTGAATATTTGGGTTCTCTTGGTGTAGTTATGTCTTGAGTGTTATTGTCCCATTGCGGATAAAGCCTCCTCTCAGGATGTGTGGATATGTGGCTTGCTCTTTACCACTTTGACCAAACAGTACAAAATACAACTCTACAAAACATGATACAAAAGGAACATAACACAAATGTACTCACAGTATTGATAACCCCAATAAAAGTGGCCACCAGAGAAAAGAGAATTAGGAGAGAAAAGAGAGAGCAAAAATGATATTGAGAAAAGGAAAAAAAAAAGGTAAGAGAGAAAAGAAAAAGAAGAAAAAAGGAGAAAATTATACATATATGTGTAGAAAACTCCACAAAACAAATAAACCAAAAAATGCAAACAACAAACACCCAGAAAAAAGTGTGGGTCAGAATCTGTAGAGGCAGAGCTTATACCCAGAAAGTAAAGTAAGGGAATTGAATTAATATGGGAATGGCCACAGTTCAGTATAGTGGAGGTAGAAAGAGAATGAGTGGATAAGAAGGTAAGAAGATTAAAAGAAACATTTAAATTTTATCTACCTATATATTCATCTATTTTTTTGAAAAGGAGAATAGAGGAGAGAGCAGATAGGCTTGGGTTTAGTGAGTGAAACTAATTAAGAGAAGCATAGACCAAGAGAGGAGAGGAAAAACATAAGCATAAAAAATTGGCTAGTGAAGAGAGAGAAAAGAAAAGGGTACATGAACTTGGAGTCAGGGAGAGGCAGTTATATATATGAGTAAACCAACAAAGACTACAATAATAATAATGCATACATAGAAGATCAACTTTTAGCTAGGGGTATAACAAAAGGGGAGAGAAAAACTAAAGCAGAGACAGAAGAGAAACTGTGAAAATGGAAGAAGTGAGGAAGAAAAGCATGGACAAAAGAAAATCTAAGATAAAATAAAATAATGATATAAAAATAAAAATAGAACAAAGAAAAATAACAAATAATAACAGGTTGCAAAAAGAAAGAAAAAATTATTTTTAAATAAAAGATAAAAAAATAAAAAAGTGAAGTGTCGTTCACTTTAGCTTAGTTTTAATGTCCCACGGGGGCTGGTTTAAAACCCCTCTCTACTGTTCATTCTGCCACTTCTCACTTTCCTGTTAAATAGTCAGCACTATGTTGAAGTTCCTAGTGATCCATTGCTCCTCTGTGTCTGTCTTCTCAGCTTTGGTTGCAGGCTGGTTGGACCAATCTGCCCACTTTATTTATCTGCCTGCTTTCAGGCTTATTTACACAAGCATCAATTTCTTATATAGACTTTATGTGGGGGTGTTTACAGGACCAAATATTCCCTCAACCCAGTCCCCCAGAGCTCCATGGGGTTATTCAGTTTCCTCTGCAAAGCTGTAGACTGGGTGAGGCTGTACTAGTTGCCCTGTGGGTGCTACTGGGAGGAGCTGGCTCTTCAGAAAAAAAATGACTGCTTATAGTTGGAGGGTCCAGAATGTCCCAGTACCGGGCTGCTGGTCACCTCTCCCTATCTTGTTCCCATCCATAGCCTCTCCCCAGCCTCCACAAAACTGCACCTCCACCTGCACCCCAGCCTCGGTGAATATTTATAATTGAAAGTTCCAATGAACTGGGTTTAGCAAACAAAAGCAAAGAAAATATAAAGGCAAAAGAATCACACCACTGTGAGAGTCTCTCCCCGCCCCCCCCCCCCCCCCTACTGCATGTCTCTGGCAGTTCTTCATACTGCCTTTCTGTGAGCTGTGGACTTAGATCTAGGTTCCCTGGCTGCCAGCAGCAGGGTGGACCCATTTCCACAGTCGAGTGTTATATGTGTCCCCACGGGATTTGGACTTGGTGCAGTGCAGGTTCCTTCTGACCCTCTAGTCTCACTGGTCACGTGTCTCTCTCTCCAGCCCAGATTGCTGATCCTACTGTTCTCTAGACATCCTCTGTCCTTTCTGGCAGTGGATTGTCTCACCAGCTGTGTTTAATTCACCAATTCCGGGTGAATGTTATTTGATGTAGTTGTTCCTTATGTCTGCTCTGTGAAAAGGCACAGAACATGCCTGCCTATTTGGCCGCCATTTTGAACTCTCTTGTATGTCTTTAGAGAGATATTTTTTCATGTCCTTTGCCCATTTTTGAATCAGATTGTTTATTTTTTTGTTATTGAACTGTATGAATTTCTTACATATTTTGGATATTAAACCCTAATTAGATATATCATTTGCAAATCTATTCTTCTATCCAGCAGGTTGACTTTTTGTTTTGTTAGTGGTTTTCTTTACTGTGCAAAAGCTTTTTAATTTGATGTAGCCTTTTAAAATTTTTCTTTTGTTTTTGTTTCCCTTGCTCAAGGGGTCATGTTCAAAAAGATATTGCTAAGACTAATGTCAAATATAGAGTGGCCCAAAAATTCATACACACTCTTTGAATAATTATAAAGACAGTGTTTATTAAAATACATTTCATTTTCAAATTGAGATATCATCTTTTAAAGTGTGAATACATTTTTGGTGGGTACACGTGTAGTTTACCACCTATGTTTTCTTCTAGGAGTTTTATAGTTTCGGGTCTTACATTTAAATCTTTAATTTATTTTGAGTTTATTTTTGTGTGTGGTGTAAGAGAGTGGTCCAGTCTCATTTTTTTTTTTTGCATGCATCTGTCCAATTTTCAGAGCACCACATATTGAAGAAACTGTCATTTCTCCATTATAAATTCTTGTATTTTTGTCATAGTTTTATTGACCATATAAGAGAGGTTTTATTTCTGTGTTCTCTATTCTGTCCCATTCATTATTCTATGTGCCTGTTTTTGTGCCAGTACCACACTGTTGTGATTATTATAGCTTTGTAATATAGTTTAAATTAAGGGACATAATACCTCCAAATTTGTTCTTCCTTATCAAGATTGCTTTTGCTATTTGTGGTCTTTTGCTGCTCTACATACATTTTAGGATTACTTATTCTAGTTCTGAGAAGAATGTCATTAATATTTTAATAGGGATTGCCTGGCTGGTGTGGTTAAGGGGTTGAGCATCGACCCAGGAACCAAGAAGTCACCTGTTTGATTCCCAGTCAGGGCACATTCCCAGGTTGCGGGCTCAATCCCCAGAATGGGGCATACAAGAGGCAGCCAATTGATGATGTTTCTCTTGCATCATTGTTTTTATCTCTATCTCTCTGTCCTCCTCTCTCTCTAAAAATCAATAAAAAATTAAAGAAAATATTTTAATAGGGATTGCATTAAATCTCTACATTGCTTTGGGTAGTTTGGGCATTTTAATGATATTGACCCTCCCAATCCATGAGCATGCTATGTATTTCCATTTATTTGTGCCCTGTTCAATTTTTTCTTCATGTGTTGTGGTTTTCCAAGTGCAGGTCTTTAACCTCCTTGGTTAAACTTATTTCTAGGGATTTTATTCTTTTTGATGCAATTGTACAATTGTAGATGATGTATTAGACAATTGTACACCTGAAACTGATATAATTTTATTATCCAATATCACACTAATAAATTCAATACAATTTTAAGTAAATGGTATTGTTTTATTAATTTCTCCTGATCATTTGTTATTAGTGTATACAAATGCAATAGATTTCTGTATATTAATTTTATATCCTGCTATTGCTGAACTGATTTATTCTAATATTTATTCTAATATTTTAATGGGATATATATATATCCCATGAAAATATATATATATATATATATATATATATATATATATATATATATATATATATTTTCATGTCATCTGAAAATAATGACACTTTTACTTGTTTCTTTGCAATTTGGATGCCACTTATTTCTTTTTTGGTGTGCCTCAAACTTTCAATATTATATTGAACTAGTGGCCTGGTGCACAAAATTTGTGCATGGGAGGGGGGTTCCCTCCGCCCAGCCTGCACCCTCTCCAATTGGGGATGTCCAACTGCCAAAGGGATCGGGCCTAAACTGGCAGTCTAACATCCCCTGAGGAGTTCCTGATTGGAGAGGGTGCAGGCTGGATGGAGGGAACCCCCCCATGCACGAATTTCTTGCACCGGGCCACTAGTCTACATATATAAAAAGCCAGTGACCAGAACTCTGTGGGATCGGGCCTAAACCGGCAGTTGGACATCCCTCTCACAATCTGGGACCGCTGGCTCTTAACCGCTCACCTGCCTGCCTGACTGATCACCCCTAACTGCCTCTGCCTGCCTGATTGCTTCTAACCCCTCTGCCTGCCTGCCTAATATCCCCTAACTGCCCTCCTCTACCAGCCTGATATTGCCCCCAACTGCTCTCCCCTGCCAGCCTGATCTTGCCCCCAACTGCCTCCTCTGCCAGCCAATTTGGTTCTGATTGGTCAGTTTCTATGCCAGGCAGCGTCAAAAGCTCTGCCCCCTAGTCAACCATTGGCTCCTCACAGTTGACCCAGATTTGGTTCTGATTGGTCAGTTTTTTTGCCAGTCAGCGTCAAAAGCTCTGCCTCCTAGGCAGCCATTGGCTCCTCACAGTTGACCCAGTTTTGGTTCTTTTTTTTTTGGTGGGGGGGGAGGGTGGGCTGTTTATTAAGTGGTTATTACAGGGGTCAGACCACATAAGTGGTGTCAGCCTTGGGAATGTGACCTGTCAATGTTGATCACAAAGCCCCCAAGGCTGGTCCTGGTGAGCCCCAAGGTCAGAAATGAAACTGAAAGGCCTCAGTCACATGCTGCTTCCAGATGTCCAGGCTGGGTAGTAGGGAGGACATGCCTATGATGTGCCAGGTCTCCCCATTGGACAACACTGAGGTCTGGTAGGACAGCAGCTGCATGCCTGCCTCTGCCAGTTGCCCAATCATGGTAGGCAGCATGGCAGGGTTGGAGGGCTGAGCCCGGAACAGGAGCAGGGGCAGACCCCTGGGGAGAAGCACTTCTGGTCTGAAGGCAGCTCTGTTGAGTGCCTGCAGCACAGGTGTGGTGCCCTGGACAAAGCCCACAGCCTGGTAGGGGCACCTGCCAGGGCCACGCTCAGGAGGCCTTCCCTGCATACTTGCTCTCCTGGAACAGTGGAGTTATGGGAGGTGGTTACATTGAGGCCAGCCTCCTTCACAAGCAGCTTGGTGTTCACCAAGTTCACATCGGCATGATTAGAAGCATCTTTGAGGAGGCCAACAATGACTGCGGGGCTCAGGCAGTTCCCAGCATTCTTCAGGGATAAGTCCTGTGTTAGCACCTGGATGGTCCCTTTGGGGGACGCTGCCCAGGCTTGCATCAGAGTCCCCAGAGCTTCTGCCAGACCAATCCAAGGTTTGGTGTGTGGAGAGAAGGCGCTGGTAAGGGCCTGGGCATTCACGACCCCAGCGAGGGCTTTCCCCTTCACCATGTCCACAGAGGCTCTGGGCCTCCTTGGTGCTGGCACCCAGGTGGGGGCAGCTGATGATGTTCTTGTGGCCCACCAAGGTGCTGTCCCTAGGCAGCTCCTCCATAAACACGTCCAGCGCTGCGCCTGCTCACTGCTCTAACTGCAGGGCCTGGAGCAGGGCACCCTCATCCACGATCCCTCTACAGGCACAGTTCACCACACACATGTCCTTCTTGCACAGGACGAAGGTGCTGTCATTAAGCAGGCCTGTCGTGGAGGGCAGGAGAGGGGTGTGCACAGTGATGAAGTCACAGAAGGGCCAGATCTCCTCCAGGGGCAGCTGCTGAATGCTGAAGGAGGCCAAGACCTCTGGTGAGATGGTGGGGTCGTACCCTACAGTCTTAATCCCAAAGGACTGCATCCGGATGGCCACCTCTCTCCCGATCCTCCCCAGGCCAAGGATTCCCAGGGTCTTTCCATTCAACTCAGTTCCCATGAACTTCTTGGGGTCCCATTTGCCATCCTTAATCGAAGCCATCGCCTGGGGAATCTGCCTGGCCAGACACATGATCATCCCACAGGTGAGCTCCGCAGCACTCAGACTGCTCCCATTGGGAATGTTCATGACCAGAATACCCTTCCTCGTGGTGGCCTTCAGTTCCACGTTGTCCATGCCGGTGCTGGCCCTGCCCACCACCTGGAGCTTCTCTGATGCCTTGATGACATCTGCGGCCACCTTGGTGGCCGAACGATAAGGCCTTTGCAGTCCTGCAGCTTGTCTATCAGCTCCTCTTTGCTCAGGTTCTGCTTCTCCACCACCTGCAGCCTTCCATCTTGGAGTATCTTCTGGCAGTAAGGGTCCAGGCTGTCAATGATGAGCACTTTCTGTAGATTTGCGAAGGCCATTGCTGGAGCTGGCCTCAGGATCTACTGCTCTCCCTGGACAGAAACACCTCTAAGCCCCAAGATTTGGTTATGATTGGTCAGTTTCTATGCCAGTCAGCATCAAAAACTCTGCCTCCTAGGCAGCCATTGGTTCCTCACACTTCACCCAGATTTGGTTCTGATTGGTCAGTTTCCATGCCAGTCAGCATCTCTGGGCCTATTAACAGAGCCTGGTCACAAAGGCAGGGCTGATCAGCAGCCCTGGTGGAGTCCTGGAGAGAAATGGAGGTGCGGCTGCTGGCCAGACTGGGAGAGAAAAAGAGAGACAAGTGCTGGTCAAAAGCTGCCATAGAGGCAACCAATCAGTCCCTGCTTCTCTCTTCAGGCCTCTCTCTGGCCCTGATTTGCAGCCCCCTCAGCAGTCAGTGCTGGGTTGCTACGGCACCCCAACAGGTTGTTACACCCTGGCTCTTTATTATAGAGATAATAATGGAGAGCATGTGCATTCTTGTCTTATTACTGACCTTAGAGGAAAATATTACAGCTTTTCAACATTGAGTATGATGTTAGCTGTGGATTTGTCATATATAATCTTTATTTTGTTGAGGTAAATTCCATCTATACTCACATTTCTGGGCATTTTTATCATAAATGGTTATTGAATTTTGTCAAATTATTTTTCTGAATTGAGAATCTTACATATGATTTTTATCTTTGATTTTGTTGATATTGTGTGTCATGTTAATTGAGTTGTAGATATTAAACCATCCTTGCACCGCTGGGATAAATTCCACTTTATCCTAGTGTGTAATTCTTTTAATGCATCGTTGAATTCACTATGCTAATATTTTGGGGGGAATTTTTGCATGTAAGTTCATCAAAGACTTTGGCCTGCATTTTTCTTTTTTTGTAGAGTCTTCAGTTTTGGCAAGCTAATGCTGGCTTCATAGAATAAGTATGGAAGTGTTCCTGTGTCCTCATTAAAAAATAATTTGAGATTAATAGGTGTAAATTTATCTTCAAATGCTTGGTACAATTTATCTGGAGGCAAAGTTGTTTTTTTAACTGCTTCGATTCTTTGCAAGTAATCAGTCTTTTCAGATTCTCTCTCTCTCTCTCTCTCTCTCTCTCTCTCTCTCTCTCTCTCTCTCAATGCAGTCTTTGAAGGCTTTATGTTTCTAGAGTTTTATCCATCTCTGGTTGTTCAATTTGTTGGCCTATAATTGTTCATAGTATTATTAATGGCATTTTTATTTCTGTGGTGTTGGTTGTAACATCTCTTTCATATATTATTTATTTGGGCTTACTCTTTTGTACTTGATGAGTCAGGCTAAAGGTTTGCCAATTTTGTTTACTCTTTCACAGAATCAGCTGCCAGTTTCATTGATCTTTTATACCTTAGTTCAGCCTTTATTTCCACTCTGATCTTTATTTTTTCTTCTACTTACTTTTGATTTTGTTTGTTCTTTTTCTATTTCCTTTAGGTATAAAATAGAGTTGTTTGGGATTTTTGTAGTTTATTTATTTATGACTTTATAGCTATAAACTTTCCTCTTAGAACTGCTTTTGTTGCATCCCATAAATTTGGGGGAGTTGTGTTTTCATTTTTATTTGTGCAGTGTATTTTTGGATTTCCTATTTGATTTCCTCTTTGATCTATTGGTTGTTTAGTAAAATGTTGTTTAATCTCCACATGTTCCAGATTTTTCTAGTTTTCTTCTTATAGTCAATTTCTAGTTTCATATCCTGTAGTCAGAAAAAGAGTTGATATGGTTTAAATTTTCTTGTATTTATCGAGGCTTGTTTTGTGGCCAAATATGTGATTAATCTTGGAGAATGTTGCAGGTTCATTTCAACAAATGTGTATTATATTGTTTTGGGGTGAAATGTTCTATAAATGTTTATAAAGTGCTGCAGTGTCCTTCAGTTTTCCTCTTAGTCTGGGCAAGGATGCCCTGGGTGCATATACTGCAGTTCCCTGCTGTTTCCATTTTTTGCTCTAGGCGAGGTTTCCCAGAGAGTGTGTGCTGCGGTGGCCTGTGCAGGGAAGCCTCAGCACCCTGTTGGACCCATTAGATCAAGCTCAAGATGGGGTGGAGGAATGCCTGTGCATGTCTGCTATGGCACCATCTTGTTCCTGCTTGAGCTAACTCCAAGACAGGCAGTTGGAAATACACTACAGTGACCTTGTAAGTCAGCTAGAGCACCTGGATAGAGCTCCTTCCTGAACTATTTAAGTGAAGGGAGAATTGAAACAATAGCACTAACCAGATCCTCTGTTCTTGATGGGTTTCCCCAGATCTGGAGGCTCCCATGTTTTCTCAATCTGTTTTGTGTTTTCTCTGTTTTTGTTGTTGTACAGAAGCTTTTCAGTTGTCACTCCAAATGAATTTCTCTAAATATAGGTGTGCATTCAGTGTGTTCATAAAAGGAGTGAGACCCCCACACATTCCCTTACATCTTCATCTTTGACCACCTTCTGTTTATTTAGAGTCTTATATGTAACTTTCTTTTAATCATATAATACATTATTGGAGATATTGAGCAGGTGAATAGTATAATCTGATTTGTTTTTTTAACAAGACTACTTTGGAAGGACAGAACCACGATGGCAGCATAGGTAAAAACGATTACTCACTCTCTCCCACAACCACATAAAAATTACAACTAAAATACAGAATAACAATCATTCAAAACTGCCTGAAATGTGGATGAATGGAAGTCCTACAAGTAGAGAAGTAAAGAAGAAAATAAATTGAGACTGGTAGGGGGGCGCAGAGGCACCGACTAGGCTGGTCTGACACCCTGTTAGCCTGCTTTTAATTGGGAAGGATATCTTGGCTGCAGAGGCCTCCCATGAGAAGCAAGGAGTCCAGTCCCACTTCAGACCCTAAGACCAAGGTTCCAGAGCTGGGAAGAGAATTCACCATAATAGCGGGCCAGTGGTGATTGTGGCTGAGTGACACGGAAGCTGCTGGAGACCCATGCAGTTCCTCTTAAAGGGCTGAAGCATAAACTTACTTGGACTCGCTCCCTCTAGGTTCCAGCACTGGGCAGTGGCTTTGGGGGATCCAGGGACATAGGGGGAGGGACTGAATGGTCTGGCATCAGGGCAGGAACTCAGGTACAGCTTTCTCCCAGATGGGGCTGCTTGCAGAGGTTATTGTTCCAGCGCTGGGACTTCCCCCCACCATGGTAGAGCTGACTGGAATCTGTATCTGAGTTTCCATCAGCATGGCTCACACTATTTGCTTCTGGTGATTCCCTGAGACCTCATACCATCCAATTTGCAGCCCCACCCAAGTTGTTTACAGTGGCTTTTCCATATGAATGGCCTGTCTTGGCTCAGGCTTCAAACTTTTCTAAAATATCTCAAACAAGCAGAAGCTGGCATCAGCATGCCCCATACATATCAATAAGAGGCCCAAGATCTGGCACTAGCACCAGCCTGCTTTGCTTCAAAGATTGGCCTCACCTGGGCACTTCCAAGCCCAATACAAGTAGCAGCCATCTGCAGATTGCTCTGTAGTTCCTGCAGGGTGGCCACAGGTAGTGTCTGACCTCTCACCTCCCAGGGGCCCCAGAGCCAGTGCACCCAGTGGACAGCTTCAGACCATACCAGATTACAACTCTACACATCCACAAGTGACACACTCAAGGGGAAAACTTGAGCACCAACACCCCACTGAAGTAAGTCCTGCTCCATAGAGGTGTCTCCTGCACAGAAGCTCTTCCACTGTAGTCTCAGTTGGTCCTCATAGCCAATTGGCCTGGAGGTCAATTCCTCCCAGTGACACCAACAGCAATCAAGGTTCAACAACAATAAGAGAGTGCACATGGCCCACAGAGGGGCTCACCAAAAGTGCCCAGCTCAGGTGACTGGGGAGGCTGAGCCACTGGATCCTACAGTATTCCTAATACACAAGGCCACTTTACCAATTCCATCAAACATAGAAGCTCTACCTAACACATAGAAACAAACACAGGGAAGCAGCCAACATGCAGAAATATGTCACAAATGAGCGAACAGAAGAAATATCCAGGAAAACAACTAAATAAAATGGAAGCAAGCAAACTACTGGACACAGAGTTCAAAACAATGGTTTTACAGCTGCTGAAGGATGTTAATGAGAGCTTCAAGGAACTTAGTGAGACTTTCAAGGATCTTGGTGAGAATTTCAAAGACAAGATAAAGTACCAGTCAGAAATTAAGCAAACACTGACTGAAATAAAGACTAATTTATAAGGATTCAACAATAGAGTACAGGATTCCTAAACTCAAACTGACAATTGGGAATATGAGGAAGAAAAACACCCAATCAGAAGATAAAAAAGGATAAAGAATCCAAATATATGAAGATAGTGTAAGGAGCCTCTGGGACAATTTCAAGTGTACCAACATTCACATTATGGGGGTGCCTGAAAGAAAAGAGAGAGAGCAAGATATTGAAAACTTATTTGAAAAAATAATGAGAGAAAACTTCCCCTCCCTAGTGAAAGAAATAGACTTACAAGTCCAGGAAGTGCAGAGAGTCCCAAATAAGAGAAACCCAAAGAGGCCCACAGCAAGTCACATCATAATTAAAATGCCAAGCGTGAAAGACAAAGAGAAAATCTTAAAAGCAGCAAGAGAAAAGAAGTTACATATAAGGGAGCAGCCATACGACTGTCAGCTGATTTCTCAACAGAAGTTTTGCAGGCCAGAAGGGAGTGTCAGGAAATAATCAAAGTGATGAATAGGAAGGACCTACAACCAAGATTACTCTACCCAGCAAAGGTGTCATTTAGAATTGAAGGTCAGATAAAGAACTTCATAGACACAAAAAAGCTAAAGGAGTCCATCACCACCAAATCAGTATTACAATAAATGTTGAAGGGTATTTATTATTATTATTATTATTAGAAATAAAACATATGAACAATAAAATGGCAATAAATACATATCTATCAATAATTGAATCTAAAATCAAAATAAATGAACAAGGAATCTAATGAACTAAATAAACGGATGAATAAAATGGATTAGAGGCAAGGAAACATGGAAAAGACTGATGAATTTCAGAGGGAAGGGGTGAGGAAGGGTCGGAAGAGATTAACCAAAGATCTTATATGCATATATGCATTGCCTATGGACATGTACAATAGGGTGGTGAAGGCCTGGGGTGGGGTGACGACTGGGTGGAGGGGGCCAATTGGGGGTAAAGGGAGAAATGTGTAACAATATCAACAATAAATATTTTTTAAAAATCTTTGGTTCTTTTGCAGAGAATAGGCCACAGGGAATCAAAAATGAAACAGTTAGAAGGCTATTGCGGTAGTACAAGTAACAGAGAATATGGTGGTCAGCTACAGATGGTAGCTATAAATGTGGTGAGAATGTGTTCTGAAGTGCACAGATTTAGGATATGTTTTAGAGGTCCTGGAGACAGAATTTACTGAAAGAGAATGGAGTTAAAGGAAAGATGAGGGAAAAAGAAGGATGACTCCAAGATTTTGGCCTAAGAAACTGGGTGGTATCATGAAGTGTCTCATGTGTCATGTTGAGCGCAGACTTCATTAAAGACAGTGGAATCTTTGGAGACACTGAAAAGGCGAAATAAAAGGGTTATATTTGTTTTAGATATAGATACTGAATTTAGGTGAAGGATGGATTGGAGAGGCAAGAGCTCTTGGGTGGCATTTGCAATGGGTAATTGCAATAGTATAGAATATAAATGATGAGTCTATAAGTAAGCCAGTGGCTATGACAATGGAGAGGAAGGGTCAGGTTGGATATACATGGTGGGGCAAAACTAGGTTTACAGTTGTTTATATGGAAATAATACAATATTTAATAAATAATAATTCAAGAATAAACTGTTTGGGATATTCACAATTATAAACCTACTTTTGCCTCACCCTGTATTCTAGGCTAATGGAAACTAGAGGACTTATCAATTAATGAAATAACATTGCTGAACAAGTCATAACTAGATTTTTGTCCCAGATTTACTACTTACCAGTTGTGTGAATATGTGTGTTGAATAAATTATGTAGGATTAATTGTAATTTGATGCACACTTCTTTATTTTTTGAGCCTATTTGTCTTACCTGCAAGGTAAGGATGTGATACATTAATGTATTGTCATGAGAATCATGAGTCAAACTATGAATTTTTGTAATGCCACCTTTATGCCACACCTTTGAGCAACCTCATATATAGCAGGAATTTATATATACTTATCCAGGTTGGGTAGGATTAAGCAGACAACTGTTAAAGAGAAAAATCACAGGTCCCAAATGAAGCCACTTGTGCTAAAGCTCACGAAACCAAACCTAGACACAATACCTGACCTAATTTTAGTTTCAACCTTCAGGATTGTAATCTTAATTAGTTGGTCTGGAATTTTATGATCTGGAATAGCAATGAAGTAATTTGTCTCATGGGCCTTCTCCATCCCCCAAAAGAAGCTGAGATAATCTGCATGAAAAGAACCCCACCTTCCCCTAATGGAAGGTAACCTTGCCTGAAATAATCATTTATTTTCTTTTTCTAATAACTTTCTTGTCCCAACCAGTTTCTTTTTATAAAAGCCTTCCATATTGTATAGTTGTTCAGGCTTCTCTCTACTTGCTATATGGGATGTTCTCCGATTCATGAATAACCTAGTGAAGCCAATTAGATCTTCAAATTTACTCTGTTGAATTTTTGTTCTTTAAAAGATTGCTGGCAACAGTGGTATTTGAAGCAACCTTCTTTTTAAAAATTTATCTAATTTATTTATTTGATTCACTTTTTTGGGTGACAGTGATTAATAAAATTATATGGGATTCGAGTGTATAATTCTATGATATATCATTTGTATATGCATTGTGTGCCCACCACCCAAAGTCAAGTTTCCTTCCATCACCATTTATCCCCCCTTTACCTTCTTCTAACTGCTCCCACTCCCCTTTCCCTCTGGTAATCACCATATAGTTGTCTGTGTCTGTATATAGAGTTTCCTCCATAAATTAAAAAATGGAACTGCCTTATGACTCGGTGATTCTACTTCTGGGAATATATCCAAAGAAACCCAAAACACTGATTTGAAAAAAATGTATGCACCCATATGTTCATTGCAGTGCTATTTACAATAGCCAAGATTTGAAAGAAGCTCAAGTGCCCATTAGTAGGTGAGTGGATAAAAGTCTGTGGTACATTTGCACAATGGAATACTACTCGGCTATAAAAAAGGATTTATTACCTTTTGCAATAGCATGGATGGACCTGGAGACTATTATTCTAAGTGAAATAAGCCAGTTCAAGAAAGACAAGTGCCATATGATTTCACTTACATGTGGAATTTAATCAACAACAACAACAAAACAGTTCTCCTCATAGATACAGAGAACATACAGACAGCTGTCAGAGGGAAGGAGTGTTAGAGGGTAGATGAAATAGGTGAAACAAACTTCTGATGGTATTTGGGTACAGTGAGAAACACAGGTGTGGTGCCTACAAACTCTTTTGAGTTCTCTGTCTCTCTCACCATTTCTGAAGTCCATTGGTGAGTTCATCTTGGTTTTTGAGCTATGCTTTCTTTGAATTGGGGCTTAGTAATAATCCTGAAGGTGACAGACAGTTCCATCCGAAGCCCTAGTTCCTAGCCTTTGGATCAGTCTGAAATTACCCAGTTGTTTGTAATCCTTTTAACCATTTCTAGTCTGTAGTCTCAATTTACTAATGTTTGCTGGTTTAGTCCACACTGGGAATTGCTGGACTTGTGCACAGAGCCTTCTATTGGCCAGTCCATAGTAACACCTGAACCCCAGATTCCAAATTTGGATCTACTGATGGCAGCTACATTTGTTTAGAATCAGTACACAGTCACCATTTTTTGAGGTATGCTTCTTCAAAACATTCCCCGATCCTTAGTTCTTTGGCTACTGCTGGCGTCCAGTCTTGTTTCCTCAGTTACTGTTGGTTGCTATTAATGTGCACATGAGGTAAAGCTAATTGCTAAATGGGAATCTCAGAAGTGAAAAAAAGCTTAGTTATTAGTTTGGCTCTGAGAAACCCAAAGGCCTAGCTAATATAAATGAGATCCTTTATATTCAAAGAATTGAGCACGTCATCTCCCAGCATACATGCTTATTTTGTATAAGAACTAAAGTACTAAAAGTTTCAGATATCTGGGACGATCACAAAATTTTAAAACAAATAACCTAGAATCACAATGGCCCTTATGGGAAACATTCCAATTAGGCAAGATTGTTCATTTAAGAAGTACACTTGAGTCAAGATGGTGAATTAGGCAACCACATCAAAATTACAACTAAACTACAGCATAACTATCATTCAGAACCACCTGAAATCTGGCTGAATGGAAATCCTACAACTAGGGAATTAAAGAAGCCACATCAAGATTGGTAGGAGGGGCGAAGATGTGGAATGGGCTGTTCCTACACTCACATGTGGTGGATAAAAATTAAGAGGAATATCTCAGCTGTAGAGGTTGCCCCATGAGGATCAAGGACCACAGCCACACAGCAGACAGAAGTGCTGGCAGAGGCCATTGTTCCTTAGGTAAGCACTCCCCCCACAAAGCATGCAGATGGGTGCCATAGATGAAACTCACACTGTTTGCCTCACTTTGGTTATTCCCCACCCAAATTTCAGGCCCACCCAAGCTGTTTCCAGCAGCTTTTCCATATGAATGGCCTGTCTTAAATCATATTTCAGATTTTGTTTAAGAACTAAAGTACTAGAAACTTTAGATATCTGGAAATTTCTCAGACAAGCAGCACCTGGCCTCAGTGAACCCTATACCTCTTGCTACATGACCTCTACTGGCACTAGCAGTAGCTGGCCTTGGTTCACATCTTGGCCTTGCCTGAGCACCTCCAAGCTCAAAATAAGTAGCAGCCATCTTCAGATCACTTTGTAGCTCATAATGGGTATCCTCAGGCAGAACAAAGCCAGTGGTTGACCTTGGCCTGCACCTCCCTGGAGGCTCCAGAGCCAGTGCATCCAGTGGACAGCTTTAGACCACATCAAAGCACCACCACCAAACTACCTCCACAAGCAACACATTCAAGGGGTGGATTCAACAGGAAAGAGAGTTCTAATGAAATAATTCCTGCTCTGTGGGGTGGGCTCCTGCACAAGTGATCCTTCACAGTGGTTGAAGGTCGATGGTTAGTGGTCACAGCCAGTACTTGCAGCTGATTGGCCTGAGTAAACTCCTCCCATTGACATGCCAACAGCAATCAAGGCTCAACTACAAGAGGAGGGTGTACACAGCCCACATGTGGCAGGGCGCTCAGCATGGGTGATCAGGGAGACTATGCCACAGGATCCTACAGAACACCTACTACATTAGGCCACTCTAACAAGCCTGGGAGTTGTAGCTGCTCTACCTAATGTCTAGAACAGACACAGGGAGGCAGTCAAAATGAGGAGACAAATAAATATGTCCCAAATGAAATAATGGAACAAAACTCCAGAAAAAGAAAACTAAATAAAATGGAGAGACAAGCAATCTACTAAACACTGAGTTCAAAACACTGGTTATAAAACAAACAAACCAACCAACCAATGAAAACACTGGTTATAAAGATGCTCAATGAACTTAGTGACAACTTCAACAGAATAAAAAGGACCAGTGATAAGTGAAAGATACACTAACTGAAATGAAAAATAATTTACAGAAAATCAACATTAGAGTAGATGAAGCTGAGAGTCGAATTGGCGATTTGGAATATTAAGAAGCAAAAAATACCCAATCAAAACAGCAAAAAGAAAGAAGAATCAGAAAATCTGAGGATAGTGTAAAAAGCCTCTGGTACAATTTCAAGTGTACCAACGTTTGCATCATGGGAGTGCTGAAAGGAGAAGATATAAAGAGAGTATATATTGCAAACCTATTTGAAAAAATAATGACAGAAAACTTCTCTAACATTGTGAAGAAAATAGACATACAAGTCCAGGAAGCACAGAGAGTCCCAAACAAGATGAACCCAAAGAGGCCCACAGCAAGTCACATCATAATTAAAATGCCAAAGTTTAAAGACAAAGACAGAACCCTAAAAGCAGCAGATAAAAATAGTTAGGGAGCTATGAAGGAGTTCCCATAAGACTGTCAGCTGATTTCTCAACAGAAACTTTGCAGGCCAGAAGGGAGTGGCAAGGAATATTCAAAGTGATGAAAAGCAAAGACCTAGAACCAAGTTTATTCTACTCAGCAAAGCTATAATTTAGAGTCAAAGTACATATAAAGCTAAATGAGTTTATCACCACCAAACCAGTATTATATAAAATGTTGATGGGTCTTTTTGAAGAAGAAGAAGGAAGAGGAGGAGGAGGGACAGGAGAAGGAGAAGGTGGAAAAGGAGGGGAAGAAAAAGACCTTGTTTGTTAGTTTATATTACTCATTAGATTCCACATATAAGTGAAATCATATGGTATTTGTCTTTCTCTGACTGGCTTATTTCAATTACCATAATACTCTCCAAGTCCAACCATACTGTTGCAAAAGGTAAGGTTTCCTAAATAGAAACAGAATCATAGATACAGAGAACAGACTGATAGCTGTCAGAAGGGAGTGGGTAGGGGGACTAGGTGTGAAGGTTAAGGGATTAGGCAAAAAAGAAAAAACATCATAGGCAGACAACAGTATGGTGATTACCAGAGGGAAAGGGAGGTGAGGGAAGTCGGAGAGGGTAAAGGGGGGCATATGGTGATGGAAGGTGACATGACTTGGAGTGGTGAAAAAAACAATACAATATGCAGATTATGTATTGTAGAATTGCACCCCTGAAATCTATATCATTTTATTAACCAATGCCACCTTAAAAAGTTAAAAATATGAACAAAAATGGGCACTGAATACATATCTATCAACAATTGAATCTAAAAAAACAAAATAAGCGAGCAAGCAGAACAGAAACAGACTCAGAGCTACAGAAAACATTTTGATGGGAGGGGGGTTTGGGGAATGGATGAAAAAGTTAAAGGGATTTAGAAGTACAAATTGGTTGTTACAGAATAGTCATGGGGATGTAAAGTAAAGCATAGGGAATATAGTCAATAATATTCTAATAACTATGTACAGTGTCAGATGAGTGGGAAATTTGTCAGGACGATTACTTAGTAAGTTATGTAATGTCTAATCACTGGGGTGTACACCTGAAAATAATGTACTAATGTATGCCAACTGTAATTAAAAAATTTAAAAAAGATTTAAAAATAAATTTACAAAAATGAAGTGTACTTGAGAGCAAGGTACCCCAAGTTGAACATGCAGGATTGAATGCCTACTTTAATTGGTATGCAGAAGCTTCCAAAAGCCTTCAAGATTACAAAATGGATGTATTAAAAGACTCAATACAACCTGGCCAGTGTGGCCTAGGTGTTGAGCATCATACCATGCACCAGGAGGCTGCCATTTTGATTCCTGATCAGGACATGGCCAGGTTGCAGGTTCAATTCCCAGTAGGAGGTGTGCAGAAGGCAGTTGATCAATGTTTCTCTCACATCAACATTTCTTTCTCTCTCTCCCTCTTCCTTCTTCTCTCTGAAATCAATAAAAAAATATTTTAAAAAGACTCACTACAAAAGGCTAATAAAAAAGGCATGAGATATTTAAAGCAAAAGAGAATGGTAATGAAGTGACCCCTATTGCTCCCCACTTTCATTTTGCAGCTTAGTACTTTTACATTTTACTAATTCTCTGAACTGCCTTTCCTCTCTGAAGAGGCTATTAGACAGTTACCTTTTATTTTTTAAAATCTTTATTGTTTAAAGTATTATATATGTCTCCCTCTCTCCCCCATTGACCTCTTCTAGCCCACCCCAACCCCTCGCCCCAGACCTTCACCACCCTATTGTCTGTGTCCATGGGTTATGCATATATGCACACAAGTTCTTTGGTTAATCTCTTCCCACCCACCCACCCTCCCCCACCTTCCATCTGAGATTCCACAGTCTGTTCGATGCTTCTATGTCTTTGGATCTATTTTGTTCATCAGTTTATTTTGTTTATTAGATTCCACATATGAGTGAGAGCATATGATACTTGTCTTTCTTTCTCTGACTGGCTTATTTCTCTTAGCATAATACTTTCCAGGCACCGTCATGCTGTCTCAAAGGTTAAAAAATAAAAAGACAGTTACCTTTTAAAAGTAAACTACTCAAGGTTGTAAAGAAACTTCTTCGGGTATACACCACCCCTTGGTCAAAGACTGATCTAAAAGTAATAATTAAAGAATTTCATAAACCCAGAGAGAAAACCCAAACTCTTTTGAAGAATATGGAGTTGTTATCAGGGCTGATAATCCCAGGCTACCAGATCTTTATGAGCATATTCACATGTTGGTAGGACCTGGTGAAGCCCATAAATGGGTGTAGGAAGCAAAGTGGCAAAACCCTAAGGATAATATTTGAGATCCTCAGAAAGAGCTTGCAATAGCAACTAAAGTCTTGCAAGTCATTCCCTAGAATCTTTCTTGCCTGTACTAATTGGTGTATTATTTAACTGTGGCAGACTTTAAAGCCCACGTGGAAGCCCTCTTCCTATGACATCCTGGTTCCATATGATAGTGTCCTCCAACTTGTTCTAGCTACCCTCTTTGTAAATGGTTTATCCCTTGAGATTAGTGGATTTTTAAAAGGGCATTAAATAGGATGGGAAGTCACGACTCATGACTATTGCTGAACATTTTGAAAGGATGCTGGAACAAGATTGGAAACAAAACTCTGCCACGCTATTAGCTTTACAGCTACAAAACCTCCAAGGCCAAAGACCCAAAATGACACCTTACCCTGATACCTTGCATCCCCTGGAGATTTATTATTAAATTGTTGGCCCAGAAATAATGTCTTGTTTGTAATCAGCAGGGACACTGGAAAAGAGATTTTCCTCAAAGACCAGACCCTATGCAAATTCTCCAACTTCAACTCAACTGTCCCCATATCTACCTCCAAAGGATGGCTCCATATGGGCTCCATTTACAGTTTACAGGGATCTAATGGGTTCTCTAGTAAATTATTACCGTAATTTCTTTAAACAGCCAAGGGGAAACTAAAATTTAAAAAAAATAATGGAAAAACTTGTCAAATTCTAGTTGATACTGAAACTATATTTTCTACTTTAAAACTCATCTTCATAGTCAACAAATCCCTTGGAGTGAAAAGGTTTTCATAGCGATGGTATCTAATAAAGTTCAGAGAGAATTTTTTAAAATCTCAGCCAGTACAAATGACACAGGCATATTTTCCTGAAAAACTTTCTTTTTTGCTATGTGATATAGCCCCAATCCATCTATTAGGTAGAGATCTCCTTTCTAAATTGAAAGGAGACCTCACCTTAGAATTTTCTGAACAAACTGAACCTGATCTTACAATTAACCTTCACATAGAAGAGGAAGAATTCAAACAAAGGTCCCCAAATTTAATCTGTGGGCTACCTTTAACACTGACATTGGAAGATTTAGATAGATATAACCAAACCTCTCTCCAAATTATCACAATATACATTAAACCCTGAGGCTATTCAAGGCAACACACATATAGTAGAAGACCTGGTTGCCCAGAAACTATTTCCTGTACTAGCCTCTGCAACATGCCAATCTTACAGGTCCAGAAACCTAATGGATGGGAATGGTGATTTGTCCAGGATTCCAAACATGAATGCCCTTTTAGCACAAGTTCAGACTCTAAGTGGTTCACTGTTGGAGACATTTGTTCAGCTTTTTTTTTTTTTTTTTTTTTTTTTTTTTTTTTTTTTTTTTTTTAGCATTCTTGTGAACCCCAACAGTCAATATATATTTGCATTTAGTTGAAACAATTGACAATGTATATGGATAGTTATGCCTCAGGGGTTCACTGAGGCTTCTTCTTTTTCTTCTTTTAATCCTCACCTGAGGATATACTTATTGATTTTAGAGATGGAGGTAGAGAGAGAGAAAGAGATATCACTTGCCTCCTGTATGCAACCTGACCGGGAATTGAACCCACAACCTTTATTTTTGGTGTACAGGATGACACTGCAACCAACTGAGCCACCCAGCCAGGGCCTGAGTCTTCTTATTTCTCTCAAGTACTTCACCAAGATTTGAGCACCCACAGTTTCCCAGGAGAGTTGACCCTTTTACAATACTTAGATAACCTCTTGATGTGCTCAGTTATCCAAATAACATCCATAAAAAGATTCCATTTATTTGCTATAATAGTTAGCTGAAAAAGGACATAAAGTCTCTACAGAAAAATTACTTTTATATTTAGACACTGTTATTACCTAGGTCATGATCTAAGCACTAAAAGAATTCAGCTGACTCCAAAAAGAATCAAACTAATCCAGGAATTTCTTAGACTTGTCACTGTGAAGTGCCAGCTTCATGGATTTCTAGGCTTGACTGCTTATTACAGACTATAGATTGCTAATTATTTTCTGTTAGCCTCCCCAGTCTACAAACTTATTAAAAACTGAGTCCCTGGACTCCTTCCTTGGAAAGATAAATATAAGCAAAATTTTATAAGACTAAAACAATCACTACAAGAACTTCTTGCCTTAGGGCTACCTAACTATTCAAAACCTTTTACTTTAATTGTGCATGAAAGGGATAATCAAGCTCTGGGAATGCTTATACAAGAACATGGTAATAAACCTAGGACTGTTGCTTATAATAGCATACAACTTCATTTAGTTGCTCATGTTCATCTTAGCTGTTTTCAGGCTATAGCTGTAGTTGCAAGGTTAGTGTAAGCCTCAGCAGATTTAGTCCTGAACACTGATATTTATTTGCAAACTGTACACGCTGTCCAAAGTCTTCTTAACTCTGAAGTGACTCAACATTTATCTGCAAGTAGACTAATTTCTTATGAGATCCATCTACTTTCACCACCTACTCTACATATTAAATCCTATGCTAACGTAAAAAGCATTCAGACCTGTAAAGAATTTTGTGAGTTTATTTGAGCCAAACTGTTGACATATGCCAAGAAGCAGAACCTCAACGAATTGAGGTAATGCTCCGGAGAATGGTGGGTTACATCTGTATTTATACATTCCAATCAAAGGAAAGGGACATAGGTGGGTTACATGAAATTCATTGGTGATAAATTAAGGAGGTGGGGTAAAGCAAAGCAGGGAAACCTCTGGGACAGTGTAAAAAGTGAAATGATGGACATGTGCTTCTTTTACATAGATGGATACAGGATAGTTTAACATAATTAACAGTTGACAATTAACTTGATACAATAACAATGAGGGAATGTCCTAGTGCCATTTGTTGTGCCCTGATGGGTCCAGGGGAAAAAATGAGGTTACAAGTTACCCAGACATCTCACAGATATGTTATCTTAGAGGCAAAAAGGCAAATGGGCTCAGTAAAGATGTAAGTTGATCTTTGTCAGGGAAAATACCAGCCTAGGACATGACTACCGACCATAACCTGTTTGTAGTTAAATATTTAATTTTCAGACCATCCTTTGTGGTTATTTTAGGTCTCTGAGTTTGCAAGACTGCCACGCAGGCCTCCCCTGAGCTTGTCAGGTTAGCATGTGGCTCCTTTCATCCACACCTACAACACCCTTAATCCTTACTACCTCTACCTGATGAAGGCAAGCACCATGACTATGAGGTAATAAATAACACCCCATTTTGTGACACTGGGTCCTGATTTATGAGCCACCCTTTAACTAATCCTGATCTAACCTTGTTTACAGATGGGTCATATGGAAAAGAAAATTTTCAAGCTGGTTATGTTACTACTCACAATACAATTTACTCAGAAAGGGAATTTTCTGACAAGCTATATCAGCCCAACAAGCAGAGCTTTATGCCCTTATCCAAACATTCCAGTTATCAGAAGGACAAACTGTAAATATTTATACTGATTGCTGGTATGCCTTTTGGTTTACCCAGGATTTTACAATGTTATGGAAATAAATGGGTTTTCTTATGTTCTCCAGGATCCCCAAAATGTACAACAAGTAAGTAAATGGTCTTCTTACTGCTGTTCTCTTAAATTCTGAAACTACTGCCATTGAAATTGAAGCTCAAACTAAAAATATTGAACCCGAGTATCAGAGAAATGCCCTAGCTGACTTTCATGTAAAGGAAGCAGCAACAGAATTTATAGATTTTGGCACATGTGGGTGAAATCCATCTGTTTCTACAAAAAATAACCCCTATTGCTAGACTTCACCATCCTGATGTCCTTGTAACATAGCAACAGTCTGAACCTAAATAAAATAAATTAATATGGGTAAAAAATGGCTGTAAATTAAATGAACAGTCAGGGCTATAAGAAACACAAGATGGCTACATGTTGTTTTTTTATTATTTTTTAAATTACAGTTTACATTAAATATTATTCTGTATTAGTTACAGATGTACAGCAACCTTTTAGAAAATCATGTACTTGATAGAGTGGTACCCTCAATATTTCAAGTACCCACCTGGCCCCATACATTGTTATTACAATATTATTGACTATACTAGAGGCCCGGTGCATGAAATTCATGCATGGGGGAGGGGTCCCCTCAGCCCAGCTTGCACCTTCTTCAATCCAGGACCCCTCAGGGGATGTCTGACTGCCAGTTTAGGCCTGATCCCTGGGACCACTGGCTCCTAACTGCTCACATGCCTGCCTACCTGATTGCCCCTAACTGCCCCCCTGCCAGCCTAATCACCCATAACCACCTCTGCCTGCCAGCCTGATTGTCCCTAACTGCCCCCCCTGCCAGCCTGGTCACCCTCAATGGTCCCCCCCACCAGCCTAGTTGCCCCAACTGCCCCCCCACTGGCCTGGTTGCTCCTTACTGCCCCCCTCTGCTGGCCTGGTCATCCTTCACTGTGCCCCCTGCTGGCCTGGTTGCCCCACACAGCCTGCTGTTTGGTTGTTACTATGAGGGTGTCCTGACCAATTTGCATATTACTCTTTTATTAGTATAGATTCCCTTTGCTGTAATTTCTATCCCTGTAACTATTCTGTAACTACTAACTTGTACTTTTAAAAATTTCTTTAATTTTAAATTTTTAAAAAATATTTTTTATTGATTTTAAGAGAGAAAGGAAGGGAGAGGGACAGAGAGATAGAAATATCCATCGATGGGAGAGAAACATTAATTAGCTGTCTCCTGCATGCTCCCATTGGGGATTCAGCCCGAAACCCAGTAATCAAACTGGGGACCTCTTGGTTCATGGATTGATGATCAACCAATGAGCCACACTGGCCATGCCAAATTTATACTTCTTAATCCCATCAAGTTTTTCACCCATTTCCCAACCCCCTTCCCCTCTGGAAATCTGTTCTCTGTATCTAAAAGTCTATTTCTATTTTTTGTTTATTTATTTTCTTCTTTAGATTCCACATATAAGTGAAATCATATGGTATTTCTTTTCCTCTGTCTGACTTGTTTTACTTAGCAAAATACCCTCTAGCTCCATCCATGATGTCACAAATGGTGATATTTATTTATTTTTATGGCTGAGTAGTATTCCATTGTGTAAATGTACCACAGTGTTTTTGTCCATTTATCTCCTGATGGGCACTTTGGTTTCTTCCATTTCTTGGCTATTGTAAAGAATGCTGTAATGAACATGGGTGTGCATATATTCTTTCAAATTAGTGTTTTGGGTTTCTTCAGATATATTCCTAGAGGCGGAATTGCTGCCTCATAGGGCAATTCTATTTTTAATTTTTTGAGGAACCTCCGCACTGTTTTCCATAGCATTTGCATTAATCTTCATTCTCACCAACAAATGCGACTACATCAAACTAAAAAGTTTTGCACAGCAAGGGAAACCATCAACAAAATGAAAAGACAACCTTCTGAATGGAAGAAGATATACACCAATGATACATCCAATAGGGGTTAACATCCAAAATTTATAAAGAACACAGACAAATCATCACCAGAAAAACAAACAACCCAATTAAAAAGTGGGAAGAAGACCTGAATAAACACTTCTGCAAAGAAGGCATAAAGATAGTCATTAGACATAAGCAAAGTTGTTCAACATCACTAGTCATTAGAGTAATGCAAATCAAAACCACAATGAGATATTACCTCAAACCTGTAAGAATGGCTATCTTCAATAAATTAACAAACAACAAGTGTTGGTGAGGATACGGAGAAAAGGGAACCCTATCGCCACTTGGTTTTTATGGCTCCCTGGAAAACCTTATTTGTGTGTGTGTGTGTGTGTGTGTGTGTGTGTGTGTGTGTGTGTGTGTGTGTGTTTTCATTCCTTCACCCACCGCAGCGCATTTAAGATGACTCAGATTACAATAAGGCATTGGTGAAGAGACCTCTATAATTTGTGAAAACAGTCTGCCAGCAATGTCTGACCTGCCATGTCCATAAATCTGGAAAAACTAATTTTGGCCCCAGAGGCCTCAGACCTCCTCTCTCTGAACCTTTTAAACACATGCAACTGGACTTTATTTTACTGCACTTAATATATCAATGGTTTTGTTATTGTATGCATGTTTTCAGGATATGTTGAAGCCTTCTTTGTCCACAAAGCTCATGCCTTCACAGTGGCAAAGAAACTGTTAGAAAAATGTGCTTCCCACTTGGGGTATAACTCTTACAATCCCCAGTAATTGATGTACCCAATTCATTGGGCAAATCATAAAGGTCTTAATAAAAAGCTTCTTAGAATTATCACTGTTCACAGGGAATATAGTCAATAATATTGTAATAACTATGTTTGGTGCCAGGTGTGTACTTGAAATATCAGGGGAAACACTTTGTAAAGTATATGATTGTCTAACTACTATGCTGTACACCTGAAACTAATACAAAATAATATTGAATGTAAATTGTATTTGCAAATAAAATTTAAAGAAGAAAAAAATTATCAACTGTCCCTATCACCCCCAAGGTAGAGAGATCTAATGGGATCCACAAACTTAAAATTCTAAACTTGTTGAGTCCCTTGGCCTAAGATATTGTCTTTGGTCTTG